>NC_080021.1:143698802-144361719 GCF_030020395.1 Manis pentadactyla | reverse complement strand
ATTGCATGAAAATATAAGTCACATGATGTCATTTCTGTGCACAAAACTGCGCATGACTTTCCATCTCGCTCAAAATAAAAGCTAAAAATCCACAGCGTAATTATCAGGCCATGTAACATCAAGTTCTTACTTGTTTCTCTCTTTTCATCTCCTATTTCCCCTCCTCATTATTTGGCCTCCTTGGTGTACAGTAAACACCGGGCACGCTCTTGCCTCGGGAGGCAGCACCTAGCTAGGTGGCAGAGGAGCCTGCATCATCTCTGGCAGGTGGCAAGGCCTCTGCTGGCAGTGAGAAACTATGCAGCAACTTGAAGGGGCAGCTGCACTTTCTGGGCCATGAAGGAGAGGCCTGGTGAGTCTACACTGCCCAGCATGGTGGAGCTGGCCTCTGAAGATAGGTCACGTCCGTATGCCGTGTCTGAAGCTGACTCCCCCCTTCCAGTCACTGCCATGAGTAGCTTCCTGTAGCAAATGTAGAATGTTTTGCATTGCAACAATGACCAGAGAAGGCCACTGGCAATGCATTTTTCAATACACATAGATTACACAGCAGCTTAATTTTGAAGTCTTCATCCCTTTCCGCACTGGACATTTGTTGAACTGCGCCAGCTTCCCCCATCTTCTTAGCTCTAAATCTTAGGAAGAAGAGATTTGCTGCATAAAACTCTTTTCTTCCTTGGAAACACCCTTTATTTCCTGTGATAAAATTTTTCTTCACTTCCTCAGAGGCCTTCATTCAACAGTGAATATTTTTGCTTGTTAATCCAAACTACTGTTGCTCTTTCCCAGGCCAGGGCCTGTTCTGTGTGCATCCCCCTTGTCAAATGATAGTACTTATGATATGCTCCAAGGTGACCTTTTACTTTTGTGTACACACACAGCTGCTGGGAGCCATTTTCACTAAGGGGAAAAAATGGGATAAATAAGGGGGTACTAGACTTTAATGGCATAAATGTGTTCTTTCTGAGGCATGAATGTGTAATTTCAGATCATTTCAAAACAGCCTGGAATATAGAAAAGGAAGGAATACTCCAGATATCTGGTGTGAAGTTGAGTGCCATGGAAGAAGAAAGAAGTAGTCTGAGGGAAAAGTTCACCTTACCTATTTAATAAGTTTTTTAAATAACTCGTTTTTAATGTTCCAAGTAGAATGTCATGTGAGAAACAGAAGCCTTTTATAATGGGGTGATGTTCCATTTAAATAAAAAACATTCTACTCAGTATTTTTGAGCTTATTTTATTTGACCTGGACAGATTTCAGAGGCTTTTCCCTTCCTTTTTTAATACTCAGTCTAAGTAGGAAGAGCTATTGATTGCTAAGTGTAAAATGATTCCGATTAAATTTGCAGTGCTGCAGCCCAAGTTTATTTAGAAACATTTAACCTTAGGAATCCATAGTTTTAAGTACCTGCACCAACCAATTTTCCTTTTTTTCTCTGACTAGTCAATAATCTCTTTAATTTCTCTAACGTGCTCTTCTAAGCTGGTGATGTGTTTAGTTACTGTCATTGACAAGCACAGTGTAAATAATGGCACAAGCAAAGCCGTGTAGGTGATGGCTTGTTGGCTTTGGCACAACAGACAGAAGTGCTGGTTGGTGGAGAGTTGCTAGCAGAGTGATTGTAGGTAACAAAAGATGAGAATAAGTTGCCTCCATGATTTCAGTAATTTTCATAAAATTAATTCTATAGTTTCTATACATTTTGTTTCCATGCTTCAGTCTAGATATCAGTCTTGAGTTCACTAAATCTCTCTTTAACTGTGATCAATTTGCTTTCATTTGCTATACTGTGTTCCTAATAGCTGTTACAGTATTTTTCATTTCTTTAACATCAACTTAATTTTTTTTCATATATTAAAATTTTCTTTTGAGGGCTCACATTATTTTCTATCTTTTGAAATTAGCTATTTTGAAAAATATAGCAATATCTGGGTCTCTTTTGGATTTGTTTTAATTGTCGCTATTTTTCTCCTAGTCTTATTTCTTGGTGTGCCTGGTAATTTTGATTAAATATTAGACATTGTGATGAAAAATTATGGAGGCTTTGAGTGATGTTATTTTCCTCCAGAGAGTATTCCCACTACCCTCTGGCAGAAGGTTGGATCGACTCAACCTTAGTTTCAGACTGTGCTGACTCAGGCTGGTTGGCCGTCTTGGTAAGGCTCCTTGTACCTCTGGTTTTCTTCCACCCATTCACCTTCAGAGGTTTTAACTCAGTCTGGAGCTTCTTGAGACCCATCCAGCTTGAAGGTCATGAACTCCAATTTTTGCCTCCTAGCACAAGGGGATGATGAAAGTTTTTTTTTTTTTTTTGCCTTTCACCCATTTTCATCTCATGCTTCCTTAGCATTTTGCCCTTCTCAGATTAATCATCAAGTGACTCAAGAAGAAAGTTGGTTCCAAGTGTTAGGCTACTTCTCTGTACCTCACTTCTCTCCTGGATTTTGTTTCCTCGATACCTGGATGCCTTGGCAACCTTTAACTTCAAGCGTTGTCTTCCCCCGGCTTATGAAATTGCCTGATGTGCTCTCTGTCTCTTATGCACTATCCTTTGCCGTCCTATCCTGCCCATCTCCCTGTGCTAATTTTGCTCCCTCAGCAAAAATCCTAGGATGGTTCAGAAGGCAGTAATTTGAGTTCACATCAAGGATCTTTCCTTCTCTATAACCTGGATCCCTTACTCTGATACCTACAAACAGTTGTTTTACATTTTATAAGGCTTCCACAATTTTTCTCTGGGAGCACTGGTATGCTGTAAGCTGCAGCATGAGCAAAAAATAGAAATCTCTGGGTCAACCTTTTAACATATGATGCATTTTCAAAGATTGCTTTGACAATTTGTTTTCCCATTTTGGTATTCTTTCAATATTATTGTTTCTCAAATTTGCCCATTTAGGTAGTTTGGAGAGAGGAATCTCTCTTAAGAAATCCGTGCTTCCAAATATGTTATAACTTCATAATTTTAGAATTTGTTTTTTTTGGTTGAAACTATCTTTAATTTCAGGCCAAAGGGGGGTATTTTAGAGGAAAAAAGTAAACTGTGTCAATTCATCACATTGTTTTTTGTGTTTCATGGTTTATAAATATGATGAGTATGTACATATGCACACATAAAGCTGAGATAACAAGACCGAAATAATATTTTTTAAATAAAGAAAACACAGAAACAGCTGCTTTCTCTAAACAGAAGAAACAATAAGCTTGATTTTAGTTTATTTTCATGTAATTTTATATATTTTAAACATTTGCTCATTCTGTCATTAAAACCTCAGTTTTATAATTTAACAGTATATGCTCCATAGCACATACAATATATAGTTCTTCTGTAGCTACTCATTTACATTCATAATACTTATAATTAGGAAAGTATTAGGAGGCTTTTTCAGTAAGAAAGGGACCACATTGAAAAATGTGTGGGAATAAGAAGGAGATACTGAAAATTGGGTGAAATAAATAACTTACCAAGGAGAGTAAAACTGTTTTTCCAAAACATAAAGTGATCATGTTAGAAGGTATGAAATTAGTATTGTTAAAGAAATTCTGGGTTCTCATTAAAAAAATGTCTGAGAAAACTGATATTGAGATAAAAGAATTTTAAGGGCCATTAGCTTTGGGTTATTTTTTTAGTGACATGATTATTTCAAAGGACTCAGAAAATCATACAAGATTATGTATAACTAACATAGAAGAAAGTAAATGATTTTACAGATAATTATTTCTGTTAGTTTTCAGTTCTCCACTGAAACTCCTTCTCTTGTTATACTTGAGCATATTCAGTAAACAACTAGTTTAAAATGTGTCTAATGGCATTAGTTAGCATCACTTCTGGGTCTCTTTTTATAGTTACACTATTTCAGTTTTCAATCACACTGTCTTGTCTTCTCATATACTGGTTGGTTTTTATTGAGTGCTAGACATTGTATCTGAAAAATTGAAGCCTAGTTGATTATATCTTCCTTCTGAGAAGAATTATATTTGCATCAAAAGGTGGCTAGGAGAACTAGTCATCCCACGTCGCATTTACCCAATCAAGAATTGAGATAATCCCAAGATAGGTTTATACCTTGCCATGACTGGTTTATTTCTGATGTTTCCTTTCCTGAATGGAGTTTGCGGCCTGTAGAATCTTAACTGAAAGCAAAGAGGGTTGTCCAGACACCTACTTCCCCACTGACAAGGTCCTAGTTCTGATTTCTATCTCTCCAGACCTTTAAAGGTTTCATCACTTAGCTCAACAGCTTAGCTTTTTTGTCATCTTTCCTGAAATTGAAAGGTATTCCTAGAAGGAAAGGGATCTCCAGTGTTGGGTTCAACTTTCAAGATTTTATTATTTTCTTGGGTCTTGACACCATAATTCTTCTCTGAAATGGTAGTTTTCCATAGCCTTCAAATAGTTGTTTTATATTTTGTCCAGATTTTGAAGTTGTTCTCAATGGGAGATTTGACATGAAATCATTACTGCAATAGAACACTCTAAGAATTGTCTAATTATGAATAAAAGCCATTTTTCCCTGCTATCCCAAAATGCATAACTAGATTCTGCATGAGTCTGTCACTGTAAAGAACCATCTGGATTGTATTCTATTCATTTAATTGCATCCATTTTAAAATTAGGCTAGAAATATATATTTACTCTGATATGTTAAATAATGCAGAAATACATTAATAAAAAGCTAATAATTTCTCTTTTGTCCACCTCCTCATGTCCTTGTTCAATCTCTTCCCCTTGAAACAGGGAATGTTCAGCATGTATGTCACGATCCTTACTTTTATACATATATGAACGTGTATTTTCAAAAATAAATAAATGAAAGGTCATAGCATATCCATTGTAATAATTTATTTTAATAACTTTGCAAGTAAGTTTCCCAATAGGCATTTAGCAATTATGTACAGAATTTTATCAATTTTTAATAGACACAGTAATTTGGTAAAATGAGCAAAATTTGAAATTTTTTTCCTTGGAGACAAGCTGTGTTTGATGCTCCCATGTCTGTTACTGTTCCTTTCATTAGTTTCAGAGGGATAAAGTCCTTCTGAGGCTCTGACTTGAATGACTTAAATTCTCTGAGTTTCCTATTCCAAAGACAGAAGTTTCTGTGAATCAGTAGCATGTAGTGTCCTTGAAGGACTGCATCATATTAGGCAAAATGTTTGCAGGCTTGAGGCCCTTAAGAAGTGTAAAATAAGCTTTACACAGACACATACCATGTACACATTTTGCATTGGAATATAAATATACATATGAAATATGTAAAACAAATTATGTAATATACATTTATAACAAATTAGAATTCTGCTTCATCTTTATTATATATGTTTATAGACATATATGAACACATACTATGTGAAGACAAATATATATATTTGTGGGGGGGGAGATTTGATACTGAAACTCTGTTTTTTGATTTTGAGCTCTTGACTACCCACCCAATTACTCTGCAGTTCAATTTCTTCAGTTTTATTGCATTCACATTTTGTTTTTAATTTTTAAATTTTTCCGAATTTTGTATTTTTTTGCTTGTTTTGTTTGTACTTTTGTACACAGTTCTACTCCACAATGTGGGTAAGTTGTACTTTCCCATTCAACTTCCATTTTTCCTTTAATTGGTAAAAAAAATCACTTGAGTCAAACAAATTGTCTTATATCTCAAGAGTTTCTTGAATATCTATCGATTTTAGGCTGGTAGTTTAAGAGGATGCATGAATACCCCGTGAAGTCTTATTAGAAATAATTGCCCTGAATATTTGACCAGTTGAGCGGAAATGTCAAAGTGGTAATTGTACAATATGATTCATATATTTATGTACATGAATATATACATATAATATCATATATACATATTTTAATGTGAAAAAAATATGTAGAGCTGTGGATAGTTAATCAATACCCTTTGAGTTTTTATTTAACATCAATCAAACTTCTGTTATTATAATGATTGGGATTTGGCATCATTAGAATGTTATATTATAGTTATTGTGTAAAACATGCCCATAATCCAATCATACATTTTCCGATTTGTCTTATTAAAAGATCAATGAGAATTTAAAGATATTTGCAGGGCAATTTCCTTATGGTTAATGTCATAGCAATTTTTTTTACTAACTCATTTTTATTGAATTTTTTATTAAGAATTCAACTTAGATTTCAGGGAAAAGACAGTTCTTCTCTAACTGTTTTCCTATTTCATCTTTTAAAAACTAGCTTAAATAGACTGGGAAACCAATACAACTGGTCCTGATTAAACATGAGATTAACAAGTGATAGCAGACATGGGTAGAAGTGCTTAAGGAGCCCCAGCCACCGGCATTGACCACACCATCAACTGCATGTTACCCTTGGAGTGAAGAGTCTCCTTGTAAATGAATGGAGAGTCAGTTCAAAGGTGTTTCCTTTTGCTGCAGTGGATACTTTTTTCCACCCAGTAAGCCTCTAAAACTAGAACTGGGGGAAATATCTGGTGTTAGAAAAATGCTTTCTCATTTTGGCCCTATGCAGCGGAATGTTGTTTTAATCAAGGACTGCTACAAAATAGTTTCTAGATTTTACCTAAATAATTTCATATGTCTTTTCCTTTAATTTACTTCTCTAGCAATTGCTGAAATTGTTGGTGCTATTCCAGGAAAATGCTATTTATTTTATATTTTCTGTTTCAAAACTGTGTCTGTATTGTAGGCAGTTCTCTGGCTACACAAGAAATTAAATATTTTATTATACTACAATTTTTCTTATTAGAAATTTCAGATTTCAAAGGCTGTCTCTAAAAATATAATAATCTTTTTGATCAAATTAGCCAGCTAAATTTAGCAATGAGTTGATAGCTTTTTTTTCCCTCCAATTTCTTATCTGGTATTTGAAATTTCTGAATCAACTAGTTGTTTTGGCCTCACCTAGACATGGTCTAAGCAGGTTTATTTCACAGTCTGGTTACCATACTGTCTGGCTCAGAGAAACCCATCTGGAGCTCATTTGCAAATTCTCATACTAAATACTAAATTAAAATATGCTTTTGATCAAGAAGCCTTATCAACCTATAAATCTCCTGCATAACTGTAAAAAGAGCTAGAGTTCTTTAAAACCATTCTCACATAATCGTGAACTTGACTACTTTCTCCCAGCCTGTTTCATGTCTGCAGGCAAAAATATAAATACATTACAATATGATTGCCCAACCTTCTTTTGCTTCTCTGGGTTCCAGAGGTATCAGAAGAGTGGGGTGTGACTGAAATGAGCCCTGGGTAATTTGTTGTTAATGCCTTTTTTAAGAAACCCATGAAAATCACAGTGACTGAAAAATGAAACTCATGAATCTGTTTTAAAGTTCACATAAATCTGAAACTTGAAGTTAAACTTAAAGGTCACATGAAACATAAGAACTAGAAACCCTGGGGTTTCTTAGCATGTGAGTTATTCTGGTTCTGTCAGGTCTGCGTGACCAGGCCAAGTTCCTTTGGGACATTGAATTATGAAGGGACATCCAGTTCTGTCAGTCAGCTTCTATGCACATTAGTAAAATCTTAACATTCTTCAAGAAATGATGGATGGACATTTTGTGTTTTTCATCTGATATGTGATTTTATCTTTTCTGGGTTTCTAAATATTGACCATGTTATGTATTAAGGGTTTGAGAGAACATTCTCATTAAACAGAGACTTCTTCACTCTTGCAGGACATTGCCTTCCTCTGCTGTAGTCAAAGAATCCTTCCAGGCACTCCACTCCTCTACTGGGCCCTGTAGGCTCCTACTGGGCTCCATCCTCTTGGCACCACTCTCTGCAGAGGGTCCCCCACTGGGCCTTGCTGGGGAGCCGCTCTGCCCCACTGAATGTGCTCTGATGTCTCCCCTCTGCAGGGAGCCTCCAAACTGATTACTCCAGGTCCTCCTCATGACAAAGCCACATGGCCATCCATGGCCAACTGGAATAAAGTATTTCTCCTTCATTGATTGCACAGTGTTGAAAATACTGCAAAGCATGGTTGTTTTTACCAGATATAAGATAGGGTTTTAAAATAAATTGTCATTTCAATTTTTGATCCTTCTCACCACCCCTCTTGTTGAATCAGGAGGCCATCTCAGTGTCAGACACTATTCAGAAGACTAAGGCTTTGTTAGTGGGTCAGTTCATTTTCCTCCATTGCTGCTTAAAGTGATTTTTCCCCTAGGAGGCTCTTACTTGCTGCTACAAGTTGATTTTGGAGTCTGCCTTCTCATTCTTTCATTACATAGACTGAGATTTTTGTTTGGCTTTATTTTATGTATGTATGTGTGTATGTATGTATGTATGTATTTTCCCAGCTTCATTGAGATATAATTAACATATGACATTGTATAAACTGGGTGGTTGCCAGGGACTGGGAGGCAGAGAGATGTTGGTCAAAGGGTACAAACTTCCAGTTATATGATGAATAAGTTCTGGGGGTGGAATGTACAGTACAATGACTACAGTTGACAATATTGTAGTATATACTGGGAACTTGCTGATAGTAGATCTTAAATGTTCTCAACAAACATGAAACAATGGTAATTATGTGAGGTGATTGATGTATTAACTCATTTTATTTATTGTTTGGCTGTTTTGATTCTTGACTCCATTCTCATTTAGCACAAGTTTTATATTCCCCCCAAATAGTGTTGGCTTCTCTGCAAAGAGATTTTGACTGTACAAACCTCCCCAGCTCACCAGATGTATCCTCATGTATTTGAACCTAGTGGTGAACTGATCTTGGCCGTTCTTTCATGGGAAGGTCCTCAGGCTCTACTCCAGTGTGCATGTTGCAAGGCTTGGCTGATTGCTAGATGTGGCAAGCTATGTATGTGTACTACTGAGACTCAAATCTGGATACTTCCTCTTCTTCGCCACACTGATGATAGGCCTACAGTTAGTTATGCCTGATAATTGGCTTACAGCTGACTAAATTTGGCCTTAAAGAGTTTAAGGAAATTGCTTAGGGCCTTTCGGCATTGCAGATTCTGAAGCCAGACCCTATCTACTACTTCTTACTATGCTTCTAACACTGCAATATGGAATACAAATCATAGCATTTGCTAGGAAAAATTATCCTAGAAGAAGGTGGAGAAATGATTGTCATTTTCTTCATTTACTCTTTAATAAGTTGTCCAGATTGAAGAAATACTAGGAAACCAGCTTTCTTTCCTCTTCTTTCAGCTTTTCACAGACAAATTTTTGTACTGTTTTGTTTGTTTTACTGTTAAGAAAATAAGTGTTTCCCATTACATTTTAGTTTGTCTGAAACTTGTGTGGCTTCCCATTTTAAACTGACACCTAGCATTGCTCAGTCATAATGAGAAATGTTTCTTAGAATGACAGGATGTGGGGTCTAAGAAGCACATAACCTGATTCCCCATTTGATGCTTGAATTCCATCAGCCAGAGACTGCTATGCTTTCCCGTATATCCATCAGACCACTCACCATCTCCTGAAATAAACCACACTCATACAACTAACGTTTCCAAAGCTGGTTTTGAAGCTTCTGGTTTTACCTTCTAAGAGGGTATAAACATGTCTCATGTCTCTACCACATGGAGATCTTCCACAAGCCCTCATGACCTCCTTGTAACAATGAAAATGACCACTTACAAGTCTTTTTCATTTTTAATTTTATGGAGCACTTGAAAAATCTTGCTGAAATGTCCTCTGAAATAAAGAGAGTAAATGTTTACAGGTGAGAAAAATGAGGTCTAGCAAAGATAAAGGAGCCCAAACCAAGATCATTCTGTCCCCACTAATTAGAACTCCTGCTCCAAGCCCCCCTCTTTTCTAGGTGAACAGCTCCCATTTTTCTTCAGTCCTGGACCAAGTCCTTTCAACAACCCAGGCTCATAATTCATGGCCTCAGGACTGAAGCGAGTGATCACAGCTATTTCTGATCAGTGCAGATGTATTTTCTCCTACAAAGACAGGGCTAAAAACATGAGTATTTAGATAATATCAGAGCAGAAACAATATGAGATGGAAAGAAAAAGAAAGAATCAGCAGCAGACTGAGAGTGGACACTAAGGTGTTTTCTTGAGGATGGAATGATTATATATTTAAAAAATATATATTTCTAAGCTTTTACTCTTGTATACTTTATGCCCCATCTTATCTGGTTATTATGTTCTATATGTTCCCATTTCCCAAACTTTCAAAACCAATCAGAAGACACAATGGCAGATGTCTGACATACAAATCCAGTCTCTGCTGCCACTGCCCTAATTAACTCCTTCATGATGTTTTCCTGGATGTTTAAAATATCTTCCATATTTTTCTCTGTCACTGAAGTCATTCCCTGTTGCAAATTTCATAATCCACATTGCTACCAGGGTTATCCTCTCCAAACTTTAAGCTAATCAAGTCCATTTTCTACTCAAAAACTTTCAATAGTCTCCCACTATGTGGAAAATAATGTGCAGTCCCTCAGACTTGTAATTTGACTTTTATGGTTGTCCCCAAACTCCTAAAAGACCTTCACTAATACATTCATGGTTCTACAGGTCTAAGAATTGTATTTGCTGTTCTACACCTACAGCTTGCCATTTTCCTACTTTTGTGTTCTTAAGCACACTGGCTTCTCCCTCTTTCTGGAATTCTAATTGCTTCTTAGCTACTTACCAGACATTCCATTTTTCACAGGCCCATTGAAATCTAATGTCTGCCCCAAGCCTTCTTGTGTCCACTACCTTTTCTAAATTTTTTCTCAACTCTATCACCTACTTATCAATGTCAGCCACTACTGATTAGTTATGTATTTCACTTTCCTGGTACACTGTCATTCCTGGAGAAGGATATTCACTGCCCATCATAGGCCCTTAAAAAGGTTTGTGGATTGAACTGAATCCCAACTGATGTTAGTATTTTCTTGTATGTATTTATTTATTTATCATGCATATATCTTCAATATACATTTGTTGAATGACTACTACATGACAACTAAGAGAGTTTCAAGCCTCCATGGAGATCTGCACAAATGCATCTAAGTATCATTCAGCATAGGAGAATGCCAATACCTAGATCAAACAAGGAACTGGGGGATCTGTAATCACTTAGTTTTATTTTGTGCCTTTTTAGTGCCTTTTTCATTCCTCATACTCTTATTTTTCTGAGTCATTTCAACAGCTTGGTTTCTTGTACCTTGTATCTGGATTGTTATTGAAAACCAATGTAAAACATAATGTGATCCAGGACTCTTGTTTTTGCTTTTCCTAGTACTCTCCACTCGTTTACTCAACAATTAGTTATTGCACACCAATACGCTAAAGCTTCTGTGAATTCTTATCATTCTCTTTATTGCTTGTGGTAATTAAGGAAATATACTAATGAAATATTTGGACAACTTCCCAGTGAGTCAGTGTCCAAGCTGGTTCTCTAAACATCTTTTCTGTGAAGGCCAAGTTATGTGGGGCACATTGTTTTGTCTCTTTATTTTAAAAATAACTGTTCACCTCATTTATGGCATAAGTCAGCATTTCAAAGTGGGACCCAATACTTTTAGAAACCTATTGACACAGCATAAAGTAGGTACTTGTGTTCCTCTTAGAAGTGGAAACAATTCATGCCTTTCTTATATTATGAATAACATAATGTGAGCTAAGAATGCCTAATGAACACTGAACAATACATGAAAAAATAAACTGATTGGCAAGCCCAGTTCCCTGAGTCTTATAACAATTTTTCAGTTTGACCTTTGTATCACTACTATAAATCTTTTCTCTTTCTTTTCCTTTCTTTTTTAAACAAGAGAAAACACAATTGACAGTGAGAATTACCACATGAAATGTTTTGTTGTCCTTGTTAGATTTCACGGTTATAACTAAATAAAAGGTGGCAGAATTTTGCATCAAATGTCTCCCCAAATAAATCTGGGATTTTCCACTGAGCTTTGTTCTCAGGAAATCGTCCATCACCAAAACTCATTGTCGAAATATTTCCATGTGTAATTAATTTAAATATAACATAAAAGCAACAGACTTAAAATGAAAAAGATAATAATCTTCCATCTAAACATCTTTGACCACAAACCAAAGCACATTTTGGGTTTGGTCCTTGTTTGATGATCACAGGATTTATCTTTATTTGTGTTTTACTTGGGCTATTTTCAATGCCTGGGGAGACACGGTGTACATTGTAAAATAATGCAATAAAATAATTGAGCGCATTTCCCTTGTCTCTGGGCGTATTTATACTTGTATACACAGTCACATTAAAAGGACTGGGAATGCAGCAGCATCAGCTGTAAATTATTATCAGGACAGTGCTGGCATACCATTGCTGCTCTCACGCTGAGCAGCAGCCTGGGTGTTCCAGGGGGATGGATTGCCCCAGAGTCAGCTGAGAAGACAGCGCAGCTCATAGAGAGAAAGTCTGTTGGGCTTGAAGGAAAAAGGCCTATGGAACAAAACAAACTAACATCTTGTCTTCTGCCAGCATTAGTTTTATAGAAAGCGCAAAATTAGTGACAGACTGAGGTATGTTCTTCTGAGCCCATAGTCAGGGAACAAAGGCAGCCACAGTCATACTACCAGTTTTCAGCAAAACAGACATGGTGACATATATTTGTACTGACCTCTTAGAAGAGAAAAGTGATTCGAAAACTGGTAACTTCAACCCAGGACAATTGCTTAAGTAAAATGAAGTGGCTTTAGAATCAGTGTTAGTCGCAAGCAAGTTCAATATACTTTGAGAGGCAGAGTTTGGAATGCGGAGCCTCAAATCAGAGCAGATGATTTTGAAGACCACATTGGAAACTTGAAAATGTCCATCAGAATCTGAAGTAGGGTCTCACCCATTGTTACGGGGAGACTGGAAGCTCTCAACTTCCTAGTTTCTCTAACCCAATTACAAAAAGACCCTGCAATCAAATGGAGATGCTCTCTATTATATCTGCCTGATGGCAAACAAGGTTGGCCAGATTTTGTTCTCCATGAGAAGTGGCTATAAGAACTTTCTCAAGAATGTAAAGCACAGCATTGGTTTTGGGAAAGTGCACTAGGGTCCAAAGACTAAGGTCTGAATGATAGCTGCCTCCCTCATCATTTTAGATGTCATTTGGGTTATTTTGGAAATGTCACGTCACCTCCTTTGGCCTCAGTTCTCTTTTATCTGGGAAATGGGAACATTATCATTTCTACCTGAGGATAATGTGAGGATGTTCTATAAACACTTGCCAAGAATTATCTTCATGCTAAAGGTGAACTACATTTTCAGTAATAACCTTTAAAAAACCTCTTTTTTGCAGTTGATTTGTAAGTGTATTTTGGGTAACTTTGCCTCTGATCAATGTAACTCGTTTGTTCCTAACTTGTCATATACTCCTTGGACAGATTTATATGTTAGGGTAGAACTAGCCATTATAGAAGAAAAACCTAAAATTGCAGTGCCTTAACATTGCAGAAGTTTATTTCTTGCACATAGAAAATAGGTATTCCTTAATAGTGGAGTGTTCTCCTCCAAGTGATACTTCAAAGACCTGGCTTCTTCTGTGCTTTGGAATTATCATCTTTAACACGTGACTTCCAACATTGCAATGGGATGAAACCATTGGCAAGGGAAAGAACACAGAGGACATGGGAGGTTTCTGTGAGGTAGCCCTGGGAGTTGTACAGATCCTTTCTGCTCAATTTCCATTGGCTAGAACTCAGGCTTAAGGCCTCATCTTTATGCAAACACAGCTTGGAAATGCAATAGATTTTTGTGCCTGGTGAGAAGGAAACTGGAATTGGTGGACAGCTAGCCAGTACCTGCTGAAATTTAGGGTCTGAGAAACAACACACAGTATCTGATCTATAACATAGTCATGTTGATCATTTTGATTCAAGTATCAGTTAGTGAGGATAGAAGGACCAAACTTTTCACCAATCCCCAGAGGACATTAAGAAAAGCTTGTGTGCAGCAGGAGTGGGCAGGTGTGAGAGGCACAAGCAGACAGTAGCACTGATTCAGACATGAGCTCCCTGTCCTTCATCTCCTCTCAGGGACTGACTGAGTTGGGTTGACTCTGTGTGGGAAGGAAGGCCCTGCTTTCCCGGGGGCCAACACAAGAATACTTCGATGGCCCCTTGAGTTTGTTTTGGCCAGCAATAGTTTTTGGAAAATTGGCGTTACAGGAACATGCTGAAAAGGCATGCAAAAATGCCCAGCCCTCTTATTGCCCCATCTGGGTGAACTGTCTTAGCTGTTTTTTAGAGAAATGTGAACCATAAAACCATTTATATGTGGACACTGATCTCATGATCTAATTTGCAGGCAACAGAGATTTCATGGTCAAGGGCTCGCCTAGAAAATAATCTTCTTCATGAATAAATGATTCTGTGGCTCCTGAAGGAATGTGGATATAAGAACTCATAAGGACCATGAACTGAGGGAAACTGGTCCACTGGGTTAGTGATGGGTTCAAGAATGAAAGGCATCTAACCATTGAATTGTAAGTACCTCCAAGTACCACGTAACTGCCCTTCAACCAAGATGTATTTTTTTTACTAAGGTATCACTGATATATACTCTTATGAAGGTTTCACATGAAAAATATTATGTTTACTATGTTCACCCATATTGTCAAGTCCCCCCATACCCCCACTGAAGTCTCTATCAGCATAGTCAGATGCCACAGAGTCACTAGTTGTCTTCTCTGTGCTATACTGTCTTCCCCCTCACCATGTGTACCCAATCATAATACCCCTCAATCCCCTTCTCCCTCCCTCCCACACACCTTTCCCCACCTCTCCCCTTTGGTAACCACTAGTCCCTTCTTGGAGTCTCTGAGTCTGCTGCTGTTTCGTTCCTTCAGTTTTGCTTCATTGTTATACTCCACAAATGAGGGAAATCATTTGGTACTTGTCTTTTTTCCACCTGGCTTATTTCACTGAGCATAATACCCTCTAGCTCCAGCCATGTTGTTGCAATGGTAGAACTTGTTTTCTTCTTATGGCTGAATAATATTCCACTGTATTTAAGTACCATATTTTTATCCATTCATCTACTGATAGACACTTAAGTTGCTTCCATATCTTGGCTATTGTATGCTGCAGTAAACATAGGGGTGCATATGTCTTTTTGAATCTGAGATCTTGTTTCCTTTGGGTAAATTCCTAGGAGTGGAATTCCTGGGTCAAATGATATTTCTGTTTTTAGTTTTTTGAGGAACCTCTAATTGCTTTCCACAATCTTTGAACTAATTTCCATTCCCACCTGCAGTGTAGGATGGTTCCCCTTTCTCAGCATCCTCACCAGTATTTGTTGTTCCTTGTTTTTTAGATGTTCATTCTAACTGGTGTGAGGTGATATCTCATTGTGGTTTTAATTTGCATTTATCTGATAATTAGCAATGAGGAGCATCTTTTCATATGCCTGTTGGCCATCTGAATTTCTTCTTTGGAGAAGTGTCTGTTCAGATCCTCTGCCCACTTTTCAATCAGGTTATTTGCTTTTTGGGTGTTGAGGCATGTGAGTTCTTTATATATTTTGGATGTTAACCCTTTATTCAATATGTTGTTTACAAATATATTCTCCCATACTATAGGATGCCTTTTTGTTCTACTGATGGCATCCTTTGCTGTACAGAAGCTTTTTAGTTTGATGTCGTCCCATTTGTTCAGTTTTGCTTTTGTTTCCCTTGCCCAAGGAGATACATTCATTAAAAAGTTGCTCGTGTTTATATTCAAGAGATTTTTACCTATGTTTTCTTCTAAGAATTTGACAGTTTCATGACTTACATTCCGGTCTTTTATCTATTTAGAGTTTACTTTTGTGTATGGATTAGACAATAATCCAGTTTCATTCTCTTACATGCAGCTGTCCAGTTTTGCCAACACCAATTGCTGAAGAGGCTGTTATTTCCCCATTTTATACCCATGGCTCCTTTATAGTATATTAATTGACTGTATATGCTTGGGTTTATATCTGGTCTCTTTAGTCTGTTCCCTTGGTCTATGGGTTTGTTCTTGTGCCAGTACCGAATTGTTTTGATTACTGTGGCTTTGTAGTAGAGCTTGAAGTCAGAGAGCATAATCCCCCCAGCTTTATTCTTCCTTCTCAGGATTGCTTTGGCTATTTGGGGTCTTTTGTGGTCCCACATGAATTTTAGAACTATTTGTTCTAGTTCATTGAAGAATGCTACTGGTATTTCGGTAGGGATTGCATTGAACCTATAGATTGCTTTAGGCCGGATGGCCATTTTGACAATATTAATTCTTCTTATCTATGAGCATGGGATGTATTTCCAGTTATTGGTGTCTTCTTTAATTTCTCTCATGAGTATCTTGTAGTTTTCAAGGTGTAGGTCTTTCACCTCCTTGCTTAGGTTTATTCCTAGGTGTCTTATTCCTTTTGATGCAATTGTGAATGGAATTTTTTTCCTGATTTCTCTTTCTGCTAGTTCATCATTAGTATGTAGGAATGCAACAGATTTCTGTGTATTAATTTTGTATCCTGCAACTTTGCTGAATACAGATATTAGTTCTAGTATTTTTGTGGTGGATTTTTTAGGGTTTTTTATGTACAGTATCATGTCATCTGCAAACAATGACAGTTTGATTCCTTCCTTGCCAATCTGGATGCCTTTTATTTCTTTGTGTTGTCTGATTGCCGTGGCCAGAACCTCCAGTACTATGTTGAATAGAAGTGGGGAGAGTAGGCATCCTTGTCTTGTTCCCGATCTTAAAGGAAAATCTTTCAGCTTCTTACTGTTAAGTATGATGTTGGCTGTGAGTTTGTCATATCAACCAAGATTTTTATAAACAAATGTAACAACATTAAGTCCAGATTTTTTAGCTACAGGATTCCACATATTTTTATTTCTCATAATTAAAAAAAAATAAAAACTATATGTGGTCACAGAATGCTTTGTGCACTGGGAAGCTTTCAAATTAAATTCATTACTCACTCTCAGTGAGTGGCCTTCCTTCAGCAGTAGTCCATAAACTTTAGTGGAAATTAAAATACATGGAAAAATGTGTTCAAAATCCAGATTCTTGACTTCCCAGCCCCTGCAAGAAATTCTGAGTCAATAAGTCTGAAGTAAGCCCTGAAAATGTGGACTCTAATACCAACCTCACACTCAGTAATTCTGATGAGCTAGTCTTCATACTCTAGGATAACAGGCTTAATGATTTCATATGACTTGCTCATGTTTGTTCAAAAGTATACACAGAGTTTCCTGTGACTCTTAACAAAACAAACTGTCACATGATTATCGTTATCAGCACAAAGAACATTTGCTCCTCTTATTTATGTCAGTAAGTCAGCAAGGATAGAATGGATTTAGATCAAATGGGTAAAATAACATATGGAAATTGTAAGAGATGAACTGACATAACCCCAGTTATTTGATGCCTAGTGTGTTCCAGGCTCTGCATCATGCATCAGATCCAAGCTCTGCATCAGATTAAACAACACTGAGAGTTTGGTGTTACTGATTTCAGTTTATACTTGAGGAAACTGCAACTCATAGACACTAAGTAACTTGATAAAGTCAGATAGCTAATAAGTCCGAATGTCCAGTTTTGAATACTGCTGTCTTTGATGCCAGTGTCCTACTCTTTCATCTGCTCTAGATCAAACCAGAGAGCCTCAGGCTGGGATAGTGATAGCTAGACAGGAAGCAAGGTCAGGAGATGTAGGAGGGAGACAAAGAGATAGCAGAGGTAGCAGAGAAGGTTGGGAGCAAAAAGAGGAGTAAAGCAATTGGCAGGTGGAAAGACAAGTAATCTGTCTTAAAGTTCTGGTGACCAGAAATCAAAGGAAAGATCTGGCCCAGATAGCTTTCTGAGATTCTGATTCTACTTTCTATTAGGATGAATAACAGAAAGAACAGCAGAGTTATAAGGTACTCTTTTATCTGTATTCATTGCTGTGCCCTCTTTATAGATGAGGAATCTGAGAATCAGGGCATTTAGGTTGTTTATTAACTGAGTCACATAATGAACTCTTGAAAAGGTTGGGATTACAATTGTGGGTAAAATTGCAATATTTCCAGAATCTCTTTCCTGGCCTTAGTATCTCCATATCATTAGGCATTTCCAAGTGTGGAGAGAAGTAGTCCATCTCCATATCAATAGGTGATTACAAAGGTGGGGGAACAAGGGTGTATCTGGATTGGAGAGGTTTGGTGGGGCCCTTTTTTGCAGCTGGGTCCTGAGACACAGGTGAGCAGAAGTGGACAACTGTTTGTAAACAATAAACGGGTTTCTCCCACTTTATTTCTTCCTTGGACTGACTTGACTTCAAAAGTAATTTGCCCAGGCTGGGAACTTATTTACAACAGTCCATGTTTGTTTGATCTCAGAGCCCACTCTTTCCCACTCACAATATTCTTTCTCTAACAGGATCCAAACAGTTTTCCAAACTGGTTCATTCTGTGAGATTAAAAAACAACAAGATTAGGGAATGCCTGCAGTACATTTTGGTGGTGGCGATTAATTAGAGGCAAAAGTCAGAATAGCCATGTAATTGCCTGTGTGAAGGAACTGGGAATTTTTCTACGGGCTTTGTACTAGTGAAGGAAAGGGAAAGAGGAAATAATGAGAACAAAGGAATGGACAAGAAAGAACTAGATAACAATGGAAGCCAAACCAACAAAAAGGGGAAACAGAGATAATTTGTTACTTTTTGTATTAACACCACCATTCTTATACATTAGATTTAAAAATCATGGCAGTGACATTTTGGGAGGGATATATATATACATCTTTGTTAATAAAAGCACAATCAATTCAGTGATCTTTTCTCATGCTGTAAGTAGTGCAAAGTTAATGAAGTAGATATAAGGCATCTTGTGTGTCTTGTGAGGGGGCAGGTGAGGATCTCTCTGGGTTGTATCTGCCTACCAGTAGAGATGTAGGAAGTAAATTCCAAATTGAGAAAATCATCATACTGAAATTGTATCTTAGTTATGCAAATTAAAATGGGGACATAAAGCTGTATTTGTTCTGGTCCATAACAAGATAGAAAAGAAGTCCTTTATTATGAAATAATTACTTTCTCAAGGCAGGAAGATAATAGTAATTTGATGTGTGAATGATTTCCTGATATTCAAAAAATCTAATCTGAGGGAGTTTCCAAAACCCAATACAAATTGTTTTTGGCTTTCATACCACTTAAATGGTCTGAATCCATATTCTCTAATTAGAATTAAGAAATCAAAAGTTGATTGAAAGAGGACCTCCAGAGGCAGGATTAAATAAGCTTTTTTCCCTGCATGTCTTTGTTTTCTGATTGTTCTACAATTAAAACAAATTAGTAAACAATTTAAAAGAGATAATTGTTGCTGAATGGATAGAGCCAGTTCTGAAATTCTGAACAAGACTGATTCATAGGAAAATATGTTGATTTCAGATAAGACCAACTTTTTAGATAAAGATCACATTTAAATTCTATTTTGATATGAGGTCAGCTCACAAAGACCTCTGTAATTGAGCTTCCTGATAAGGTAAACTGAAATTTCCTATCATTCTCCTATTACTTGATGTCTGAGACTGGAGAGGAAGGGGAGAAATTGGGCTCTCTTAACTCTTTCTGGACTTAAAAAAAATAGCTTTATTAAACTTAATTGACATATAGTGAATTTCACAAGTTTAAAATGTGCACTTAACAAGTTTTGACTTATTTTGTAGTAATTTCTAAAAAAATTTGAATTAAGTCAAATCTCTCCTCATATCTTAATTCCATATACTGCTCCTCATGCTGTGTATATTGCAAAATAGTACATTAGACTGTGGAAAAAATAGATAGGTGGAGATAAGTCTCAAAAACTGACATCACTGATGATCTTGTTTTTGTAACAAAAAAGTATTCAAAATTTTGAAATTTGACTTACAGAAATCTTCTTAACACACCTTATTTGTGAGTTTAAAGGTAAATACCTACTATTTGCCTATGTTGACCATTATTTTGATATGTTTAGTTTTCTCACCTATACTGAATATTATGTATATTTTTATATATTTCTCTATATCAAACTCCCAATGAAGCCAGTTACCTAATGCCGTATCAGGCAACTTCTGGAAGGTGAAACTGTCAGAGCCAGGCAGTGCTAGAGCAGGGTTTTCCTCTTTGAAGTCCATTCTGCATGATCTCTGTTGGGAGGAAGGAGAAAACTGCAGGGATATATAGAGTTTAGCATGAGAAATACCCACCAGTGTTCAGGCACCTGAACCTGGGCACACACACATTCCCATCCTATGGGCCCTTTTTTGCTTTTATACAGTGATACTGTTACCTATCTGTGCTAAGATTAAAGTTAACTAATAATTATAACTTTTAATTATAATTTGTTATTGTTAATAAAAAATTTAAGGTTTCAAACCTATAAGTGTTTTAATGCTAAGAAATGGTGTTTCTTAAAATAAATAAGAAATAAAAGAGTGGCTGAAAATTGGTTCTGTAGCCATGTCTCACATGGAAGGATTAATTATTTATTCTGATGCTGACCTTGAAATACAATTGCTGCTCTTTTCATAGATGTCTTTCATATGGAAGCAACAAAAACAATCTTATAATTTTATAACCCATTTTTAAGATTGCTATCATTTTAATCCTGCTATAACATAATGGGGTTAACAGTAATTATAATCATGTCAGCAGAGTTACCTTTATTCTTTTTTTTTTTTTTCAAGAAAGCAAAGTAAGTATTAGTACACTCTGCGTAGAGTAACAGAGTAGGCCTGCCTAATATAAGACAGGCCCGGATGCTCATTCTGAGGCTTCTATTTTTTGCGATTTTGGTAGGGCAGAGAGGTCCTTGATTGACAGCTGTCAGCTCTCTAGGCTGGTTCTGTTGGGTGAAATGAGGACAGGGGCTGTGCTGTGCCTGTGATTCCGATGTTTCTTATCTGGCGAGGAGACCCTGGACATTTCCTGAGTCACTCTTGGACCCTGTGGCTTCATCTGATTAACTCTCTGAGTCATTTCTGGTTCTCTGGCTCTATCTGATCAACTCCCCAAGTCTTCTTTGCGGGGTCCTCTCTCTTTTCCATCCCGCTCATTTCTGTCTTTCTGCCAAACAAAGCCATACTCGTTGGGGTCGTAAGGGCCCTACACAGGGCAGCTCCACAGGGTCAGCTCTGAGTGTCATCAACACGGTTGGTTCCTCCTTCTCCTGAAGAAGGAGCTCACGGGGCTTCAAAGACACCCTCACTGGCTCACTTCTGCCCTTTCTCTATTCTTTTATTTTTTATTTTTTTAATTTTGGTATCATTAATCTACAATTACAGAAAGAACATTATGTTTACTAGGCTCCCCCCTTCACCAAGTCCCCCCCACATACCCCTTCACAGTCACTGTCCATCTGCGTAGTAAGATGCTATAAAATCACTACTTGTCTTCTCTGTGTTGCGCAGTCCTCCCCGTGCCCCCCATGCACTATACATGCAATCGTAATGCCCCCTTTCTTTTTTCCCTGCCCTATCCCTCCCTTCCCACCCATCATCCCCAGCCCCTTTCCCTTTGGTAACTCTTAGTCCATTCTTGGGTTCTGTGCTCCTGCTGCTGTTTTGTTCCTTCAGTTTTCCTTTGTTCTTATAGTCCACATATGAGTGAAATCATTTGGTACTTGTCTTTCTCTGCCTGGCTTATTTCACTGAGCATAATACCCGCTAGCTCCATCCATGTTGTTGCAAATGGTAGGATCTGTTTTTTTCTTATGGCTGCGTAATATTCCATTGTGTATATGTACCACATTTTCTTTATCCATTCATCTACTGATGGACACTGAGGTTGCTTCCATATCTTGGCTATTGTAAACAGTGCAGCGATAAACATAGGGGTGCATATGTCTTTTTCAAACTGGAGTGCTGCATTCTTAGGGTAAATTCCTAGGAGTGGAATTCCTGGGTCAAATGGTATTTCTATTTTGAGCATTTTGAGGAACCTCCATACTGATTTCCACAATGGTTGAACTAGTTTACATTCCCACCAGCAGTGTAGGAGGGTTCCACTTTCTCCACAACCTCACCAACATTTGTGGTTGTTTGTCCTTTCGATGATGGTGATCCTTACTGGTGTGAGGTGATATCTCATTGTGGTTTTAATTTGCATTTCTCTGATGATTAGCGATGTGGAGCATCTTTTCATGTGCCTGTTGGCCATCTGCATTTCTTCTTTAGAGAACTGTCTATTCAGCTCCTCTGCCCATTTTTTAATTGGATTATTTGCTTTTTTGTTTGTTGAGGTGTGTGAGGTCTTTATATATTTTGGATGTCAATCCTTTATCGGATCTGTCATTTATGAATATGTTCTCCCATACTGTAGGATACCTTTTTG
Organism: Manis pentadactyla; assembly: GCF_030020395.1. Classification (NCBI taxonomy): domain Eukaryota; kingdom Metazoa; phylum Chordata; class Mammalia; order Pholidota; family Manidae; genus Manis; species Manis pentadactyla. The sequence goes on along the minus strand of NC_080021.1, from coordinate 144,339,464 downwards.
TTCTATTGATGGTGTCCTTTGCTGTACAGAAGCTTTTTAGCTTGATATAGTCCCACTTGTTCATTTTTGCCTTTGTTTCCCTTGCCCGGGGAGATATGTTCACTCCCCGGGCAAGAGAAGTCACTCATGTTCATGTCCATGAGATTTTTGCCTATGTTTTTTTCTAAGAGCTTTATGGTTTCATGACTTACATTCAGGTCTTTGATTCATTTCGAATTTCCTTTGTGTATGGGGTTAGACAGTGATCCACTTTCATTCTCTTACATGTAGCTATCCAGTTTGGCCAGCACCATCTGTTGAAGAGACTGTCATTTCCCCATTGTATGTCCATGGCTCCTTTATTAAATATTAATTGGCCATATATGTTTGGGTTAATGTCTGGAGTCTCTATTCTGTTCCACTGGTCTGTGGCTCTGTTCTTGTGCCAGTACCAAATTGTCTTGATTACTATGGCTTTGTAGTAGAGCTTGAGGTTGGGGAGCGAATCCCCCCCACTTTATTCTTCCTTCTCAGGATTGCGTTGGCTACTCAGGGTCTTTGGTGTTTCCATATGAATTTTTGAACTATTTGTTCCAGTTCATTGAAGAATGCTGTTGGTAATTTCATAGGGATTGCATCGAATCTGTATATTGCTTTGGGCAGGATGGCCATTTTGATGATATTAATTCTTCCAAGCCAGGAGCATGGGATGAGTTTCCATTTGTTAGTGACCTCTTTAATTTCTCTTAAGAGTGTCTTGTGTAGTTTTCAGGGTATAGGTCTTTCACTTCCTTGGTTAGGTTTATTCCTAGGTATTTTATTCTTTTTGATGCTATTGTGAATGAAATTTTCTTCCTGATTTCTTTATTAGTTCATTGTTAGTGTATAGGAAAGCTACAGATTTCTGTGTGTTAATTTTGTATCCTGCAACTTTGCTATATTCCAATATCAGTTCTAGTAGTTTTGGAGTGGAGTCTTTAGGGTTTTTTATGTACAATATCATGTCATCTGCAAATAGCGACAGTTTAACTTCTTCTTTACCAATCTGGATTCCTTGTATTTCTTTGTTTTATCTGATTGCCATGGCTAGGACCTCCAGTACCACATTGAATAACAGTGGGGAGAGGGGGCATCCCTGTCTTGTTCCCGATCTCAGAGGAAAAGGTTTCAGCCTCTTGCTGTTCAGTGTAATGTTAGCTGTGGGTTTATCATATATAGCCTTTATTATGTTGAGGTACTTGCCCTCTATTCCCATTTTGCTGAGAGTTTTTATCATGAATGGATGTTGAATTTTGTCAAATGATTTTTCAGCATCTATGGAGATGGTCATGTGGTTTTTGTCTTTCTTTTTGTTGATGTGGTGGATGATGTTGATGGATTTTCAAATGTTGTACCATCCTTTCATCCCAGGGATGAATCCCACTTGGTAATGCTGTACGATCCTTTTGATGTATTTTTGAATTTGGTTTGCTAATATTTTGTTGAGTATTTTTGCATCTACGTTCATCAGGGATATTGGTCTGTAGTTTTCTTTTTTGATGGGGTCTTTGCCTGGTTTTGGTATTAGGGTGATGTTGGCTTCATAGAATGAGTTTGGGAGTATTCCCTCCTCTTCTATTTTTTGGAAAACTTTAAGGAGAATGGGTGTTATGTCTTTTCTGTATGTTTGATAAAATTCTGAGGTAAATCCATCTGGCCCAGGGGTTTTGTTCTTGGGTAGTTTTTTGATTACCGCTTCAATTTCGTTGCTGGTAATTGGTCTGTTTAGATTTTCTGTTTCTTTCTGGGACAGTCTTGGAAGGTTGTATTTTTCTAAGAAGTTGTCCATTTCTCCTAGGTTTCCCAGCTTGTTAGCATATAGGTTTTCATAGTATTCTCTAATAATTCTTTGTATTTCTGTGGGGTCCATTGTGATTTTTCATTTCTCGTTTCTAATTCTGTTGATGTGTGTTGACTCTCTTTTTCTCCTAATAAGTCTGGCTAGAGGCTTATCTATTTTGTTTATTTTCTAGAAGAACCAGCTCTTGGTTTCATTGATTTTTGCTATTGCTTTATTCTTCTCAATTTTATTTATTTCTTCTCTGGTCTTTATTATGTCCCTCCATCTACTGACCTTAGGCCTCATTTGTTCTTCTTTTTCCAATTTTGATAATTGTGACATTAGACTATTCATTTGGGCTTGTTCTTCCTTCTTTAAACATGCCTGGATTGCTATATACTTTCCTCTTAAGACTGCTTTTGCTGCGTCCCACAGAAGTTGGATCTTAGTGTTGTTGTTGTCATTTGTTCCCATATATTGCTGGATCTCCATTTTAATTTGGTCATTGATCCATTGATTATTTAGGGGCATGTTGTTAAGCCTCCATGTGTTTGTGAGCCTTTTTGCTTTCTTTGTACAATTTATTTCTAGTTTTATACCTTTGTGATCTGAAAAGTTGGTTGGTAGGATTTCAATCTTTTGGAATTTACTGAGGTTCTTTTTGTGGCCTAGTATATGGTCTATTCTGGAAAGTGTTCCATGTGCACTTGAGAAGAATGTGTATCCTGTTGCTTTTGGATGTAGAGTTCTATAGATGTTTATTAGGTCCATCTGTTCTAGTGTGTTGTTCAGTGCCTCTGTGTCCTTACTTACTTTCTGTCTGGTGGATCTGTCCTTTGGGGTGAGTGGGGTGTTAAAGTCTCCCAAAATGAATGCATTGCATTCTATTTCCTCCTTTAATTCTGTTAGTATTTGTTTCACATATATTGATGCTCCTGTATTGGGAGCATATATATTTATAATGGTTATATCCTCTTGTTGGACTGAGCCCTTTATCATTATGTAATGTCCTTCTTTATCTCTTGTTACTTTCTTTATTTTGAGGTCTATTTTGTCTGATACTAGTATTGCAACACCTGCTTTTTTCTCTCTGTTGTTTGCATGAAATATCTTTCTCCAACCCTTGACTTTTAATCTGTGCATGTCTTTGGGTTTGAGGTGAGTCTCTTGTAAGCAGCATATAGATGGGTCTTGCTTTTTTATCCATTCTATTAGGTCTGTGTCTTTTGATTGGTGCAATCAGTCCATTTACATTTAGGGTGATTATTGAAAGATATGTACTTATTGCCATTGCAGGTTTTAGATTTGTGGTTACCAAAGGTTCAAGGTTAGCTTGTTTACTACCTTACTGTCTGACGTCACTCACTTATTGAGCTGTTATAAACACAGTCTGATGATTATTTCTCTCCCTTCTTTTTCCTCCTCCTCCATTCTTCATATGTTGGGTGTTTTGTTCTGTGCTCTCTTTAGGAGTGCTCCTATCTAGAGCAGTCCTCCTAAGATACCCTGTAGAGGTGGTTTGTGGGAGGCAAACTTCCTCAACTTTTGCTTGTCTGGGAATTGTTTAATCCCTCCTTCATATTTAAATGATAATCATGCTTCATACAGTATCCTTGGTTCAGGGCCCTTCTGTTTCATTGCATTAAATATATCATGCCACTCCCTTCTGGCCTGTAAGGTTTCTGTTGAGAAGTCTGATGATAGCCTGATGGGTTTTTCTTTGTAGGTGACCTTTTTACTCTCTCTGGCTGCCTTTAATACTCTGCCCCTGTCCTTGATATTTGCCATTTTAGTTATTATGTGTGTTGGTCTTGACCTCTTTGGATCCTGTCTCTCGGGAGTTCTGTGTGCCTCCATAGTCTGAGCAACTATTTCCTCCCCCAGTTTGGGGAAGTGCTCAGCAATTATTTCTTCAAAGACACTTTCTATCCCTTTTTCTCTCTCTTCTTCCTCTGGTACCCCTATAATGCGGATATTGTTCCTTTTGGATTGGTCACATAGTTCTCTTAATATTGTTTCATTCCTGGAGATTGTAAATCCTTCCAGAGATTGTTTCACTTCTGTAAGCTCCTTCCAGACCTCTGTGATCTCCCTCCGGATGTCTGTAATCTCCCTCCGGACTTCATCCTTTAGCTCTTGCATATTTCTCTGCAGCTCTGTCAGCATGTTTATGATTTTTATTTTGAATTCTTTTTCAAATAGATTGGTTAGATCTGCCTCTGCAGATCCTTTCTCAGATGTAACTATCTTGGTCTGGACCAGATTTTTTTGCCTTTTCATGGTGATTGCAGTGGCTGTAGGCAGGTTGCAGGTGTGTCAGCTGGAAGAAGAAAGTCCTTTCCTGCTTGCTGGATGCCTTGCCCTTCTCCGCTGCCTGTGACAGCTACCTGAACTCCTGGAGCAGCCACCAGGTTAATCTCCTAAGCTGCTGTGGGCGGGGTGTCTGTCAGAGCAGCGAGGAGCCCTGCGGGGAGTGGCAGGCACACCAGGTGCACTCCTTCATGCTAGCAGCAACCCTGCTGGGCAGCTGTATAGCAACAGTAGCCTTTGGGTCTGGCCCAGGTGGCTGTGCATTGGACTGGGATTCTGGTCGGCTCCTGGGAGCGTGCCTGCTCCCTCTGTCTCTGCTGCAGGTGCGTGTGTGGCTTTTCTGTGCAGGCTTCTACCAGGCTCTGGCTTCACTGCCTGGGCTGTTCAGTCGCGCCACTGTGGGCTAGCCCTGCGGCGCATGGATCTGCTCTCGGTTCCTTCTAGCACTTCGGCCCCCAGCGCATGCTCCCACTCTCCTGCTACTGGGCCCATGTGTCAGGGTCCATGCCAGTTGGAGGAATGACTGGCAGGCTTCCTTGTCCTGTGAGGGGCTTCAGAGCTGCACTGCCTCCATTTAGGGTGCCTAAGTTTCCCCGGTATTCCCAGCTGCCGGGAGAACTTCGTCCAGCTATGGGGTCCCTGTCTCTTTAAGACTTGCAGAAAGCACTCACTTTTCTTTTGTCTTGGGCGCCGGTTGCGGGGACCTGCCCACAGGTTTTGCTTTTCCGTTTCTCTAATATCTAGCACCCTGTGCACCTTGTGTCTGCATTCCAGGTGTGGATTTCTAGAGCTGGTTGTTTAGCAGTCCTGGGCTTTCACTCCCTCCCCGTTCTGACTCCTTTCTTCCCACCGGATTTTGGGGTGTGGGAGCGTTTGGGTCCTGCCTGGCCATGGCTTGTATCTTACCCCCTTCGTGTGATGCTGAGTTCTCGCAGATGTAGATGTATCCTGGCTGTTGTACTGCATCCACTGGTGTCTCTTTTAGGAATAGTTGTATTTATTGTATTTTCATAAATATATATATTTTGGGGAGGAGATTTCCTCTGAACTACTCATGCCGCCATCTTCCCGTGATCCCCCCTTTGAGTTATCTTTATTCTTGATCAACATTAAATGTAAATGTAAGATTACAGTTGATGCATTTGCTAGTTTGGTCACTTTATTGTGAATTCCTGTGTTGGGGTAAAAACCCCAAGATTTTGGTGAAAGATGAGAATCAACGCTGCCAAACCTTGCATTACAGTTGCTTATACCCATCTCCGTATTTGATCTCAGCAGCAAGGTTATGAACTAAGTACCATGATCATAAATTTATAGATAAGAACACTGGTGCTTAGAGAGTTCAATGATTCATTGAACAGCACGAAGTGAAAGCCTGAGCTTTGCTCACACTTAGGTCTGCTGGCCCCCTTCTATTTGTACTATGCTGGCTGCCTTGGTACAAAGTGCCCCAGTTGGCCATCTAAGGAACTGGCCTTCATTCTTAGGCACATCACTAATGTTGTCTAAGGCTCCTTGCTCTTCGTTCATGAGTGATTGAAATTGTCAACCTAGAGATAACCATTTCAGATAAAATGCTGTCTCTGCCAGTTCCAAAAGTATAAGCCTGAGTTTTAAACGAGCATTTCCTCCATATTTCATGGATGCTGGTCTCTTTTTGCTCTCCTCTTCCAACTTCTAGGGAGATATGTTCATTGTTGAACAGTAAATTTCACTGTTTTCTTGTTCAAGTGAGAAAAGCCAAAGAGGCTGTGTTCTTTTTGTGTCAAACTCTTTTCCATTTCCTTCCCCACCTCAACAAGGCAGTATATGAAGGGAGGATTGAAACTAGTCAAAGGCCTGGTAAGCCATGGGGTAAGGATGTGTCAGCTCCTTACTTGACTTCAACCATATTTATTGGCAAAGGAAAGAATGAGAAACAGAGGAGAATGATTTAAACGATGCTGGAGGGTGACGGCAGGCCCCACAGGGAGGGTGCAGCATGAAATGTGCATTTCTTGTTGCTTCAGCCCAACTGTTTCTGTTACCTGTTAGGGTGTCAGCATCTTAGCATTTGCAGAGGGAATATGGAATATACAGATGTATTTTTATACAGCATGGCACCTCAGTGCTAACCAACCACATCTGGTTTTTCCTCAAAAAGGCAGCAGTGGTTTCCAGGGCTGGGGGAAAAACAGAGCAGCAACATCTAAGACAACACCAGCAACTGACAGTGTTGGACTAACCAGTACACAGTAAATACTATATTTTAATGATATGTTGCTTAGCTCAGGCTGCTGTAACAATGTGCGACAGACTGGGGATCCTAAACGACAGACATTTCTTATCTCTGGAGGCTGGAAGTCCAAGATCAAAGTGCTGGCAGATATGGTTCCTTGTGAGGACCCACCTGATGGCTTACAGACGGCCGCCTCCTTGCTGTGTGCTCGTGAGGCCCTTCCCAGGGCCCGTGCGTGCAGAGAGAGAAGTTCTGCATCTCACCCTCTCCTTAGAGGGGCACTACACCCAGTATTGTGGATCCACTTTCACAACCTCATCTAAACCTAACTAACTTACAAAGGCCCCCATTTCTAAATACCAACACATTGGGAACTCAGACTTCAACATACATTTTTGGGGGGCATACAATCATTCAGTCCATACAGCTAATGACATAGAAGACATTTTTCAATGGTAATTTAAATTATTTATGATTTCTGCCATATATATGAACTTTAGAAGCTAAATCCTTTTAAGATGAAACATAGTCTTATTTCTCCATTTACTAAAGGCATTTAGGCAAATCATTTCAGTTCTCTGAGCTAAATTTCTTCATCTGAACTCATCCCAGTTAGTAGTAATGTCCACTTTTCTGGGTGCCTCAGAGTTACTTGAACTCCCAATAAGGTTAAATATGTGCGAGTGGTTTTTAAGTACCTATACATATAAGTTATATAAAAATAATTTTTAAAATAGGGGAAAGCATGAATATCTTTGAAACTGCCAAGTCCCATGATGAGTTGAAAACTTAGGTTTTAAATGAATTTCTAAAAACTTTTTTTCAGACACTGTTTATAAGTTGAGTCATATATATGTATACATACAAATATATATGTGTATGTGTATATATGTATATGTGTGTTTATATATATATACACATGTGTGTATACATATGTGTGTGTGCATGTATATACATACATGCACACATACAAATAAATACATAAATAATATATATATATTTGAACTCTAAGGAAGAGAAAGGTTAAAAATGACTTCACTGACAAATTGCATAAAGTTCGGGTAAGTTTCATTTTGCCTGATAACTTCACTTATCCCTATTGCCAGTTGGCATCAGAATTGTCATCTTTCTGCTGCATTCCACAGCCTTAAACCCTCTTCACTTGTCTGTGTGTGTAAGTGCACAGACATTCAGGAGCACTCACAAGTGTAACTATAAAGTTTGCCTCTTAGTGCACAGTCCTGAAATCTTAATATGCTCCTTTTTATTCTCCATAAACAATACAAAGAAGTTGACAGGTCTGAAAGGGGCTTATGTGAAAAGATAATTAAGAGCTTTAGAGAGTGTCAAGAGTCAATAGCTCAGCACTGTCAGCACCCCGGAGTGTTACAGGCTATAATTAGATGGCATGGAGGTGTAAGGCATGTTTGGCAGTTGATTCCTGCATGATCTCCCCTGGAAAAACAAAGAGCAGCCTCCATGAGGTATTAGGCAAAGTGGGGAGCAGATGTACTGGAGTAAAACCCTTCCAGTGTCCCTCTTTTTTCTCAGGGTGCATCATTTGATAAGAGCTTCTTTGCCTTTTGATTGGCATCTGCATAGGATATTTGGCCTGTGTTCATCATTTCCACAATCCTCTTGGCTTTGGGCTGCAGAGCCCCCTTCAGCTCTATGAATTAGAGGCCATTTCTGCAGTCCCTGTGGTCACAGACTGCCCCACGTTCCTGTACTGACTTTGGACTCCAGAAAGTTTGAACTAATATAAGGCAGAGCTAGTTGATTCCTGATAAGAAGACGTTTTCCAAAGAGATCTGGAAAAGTCTGGAAAAGACTTTCTTCATAAGTGGAGTTGAAATGTCAGAAGGCATTACAAGACTGGATAAAGGTGCTCTAACCACCAAAATGATTACGGAGAACAGTCAACCACATGAGGTTCAAGATTTAAGGCACACAAAAATCTAATTGTAAAACATGTGTATGGAAGTGTAACAATGTTCTCCTAATTTTCCCCATTATGTTGATTTCAGTGCTTTTTTATTTTAAGTGAATATAAAATTCTTCAAAGATGTGAGTGGTTCTATTTGGCTGATGCTTTAGGTATAGTCAGCCTGTTTGCTTTCTTGGTGTGTTTTTCAGTTGAGAGAAAGATATACCTTGATTTTACTGGCAAAACTCCACTTCCATAGTGTTCAAAGATAAAATATTAAAAATTTTACGAGTTTATTTGATCAAAAAATTTATTTGAATCAGGCAGTATCCAATGTAGCAGATAGAAAGGAGCTCCAAGAAGCTGTACAAAATAAAAGACTTGTATAGACAAAAGGAGCAGGACGCAGGAAGAGGTACTAAGGTAAAATACAGGTTGTATATTGCAAAGTCACTTTCCTTTAGGGGATAGTAAGGATCTAACAGGCAGGTTACCTGACTAGTACTGGTGGGTGATTCCTGACTGAGTTAAGATTCCATTTCTGGGAGCACCAAAACTTAATAAGTTAAGTCTCAGTTTGGTGACCCAGGGCTTACCTCCATTTTGGGCCTGCTGTTTTGTTTTTAATAGTTCCCAAAGCACTAGCCATACTCTTAAGCCAAACTGCAAATTTCTTGATAAATAACCCTGGTATAAAACTTAATTTCCTATTATACAAAAGTTTTAGTTGAACAACAATATTTAATCGAAAAAATTGTAATTTAATCAGTAATATCTAAGTAAAATGTGTGAATATAAAGATAAATTGAATAAAAACAGAGATAGAGAACACATTACATAAAGTTGGCCTGAAATCAGCCTGCACACCCTTCAAACATACCTATTTCTTAAATGGTTGAAAGATGTATTTCTTGCCTCTGAGAAGTCTGTGATCTAAGGATAATTCCACACAGACCTGCTAAATTTACACAATTCCTTCAAATCTTGTTAAAATTAAGTTACAAAGTCCTGCATATGAAGTTGAAGTCATCCTATATTTCATCCCTTCTCTTGCTCCAAAGGCAATTACTTTGATAAAATTTAAATAATTTGTGTACAATTTCATCTGCATGTTAGGACAATAATAGTGTCTTGTTACTGTGTTTTGAACATTGTATAAATGGTGCCAAATAAAATACGCCATTCTATAATTTGTCTTTTTTAATTTACTGCTATGTTTTTTTGAGATCTATCCATGTTGATAGATACCTGGTTCATTTCTTTTAATTATTGTCTATGATTCCTTTTTATAACTAATGACACTGAGCCTGGGAAGATCATTTGGACTCCATTGTGGAGGTCCTCAAAGGGCTGTATTAGAGATTGTGGGCTGTACCTGTGGTGACTGGTGTGGGAGAAAATGGAAGATCATAAAATATTTCTAAGCATTAAATGGCATGATAAGATCTCAGAATTGGAGGATGAGTGTAGGGAGAGTGAGGAAAGCAGATAGGAAGGGTTAGGGTGCTTTGTGAAACTCTGGGTTAAAGATCACAATTCAGAGTATACTATAATAACCCTATGAGATGTAATGGTGGACACTATCAATTAACGTTTAGTTTCCAATATTTCTCTTTAAAAAGCAAAGTTTGTATGAACATTCAGGATATATACCTAATGGGATGGAGTTTCTTCATGTATTTGTAGGATATGAATTGCACCCATTTTGGCCAATTTTCCATGTTGAAGTAACAACACTTTGGGCTTTTTGGCTCCCAGGGAGCAAAGAGAGAAAATGAAGGTAATCCGATGATGTGCACAGATGTGATCAACAAACAGTATTTAAATTCAGGCCTGTTGAAATTGAGGGTTGTATCACTTTCTTGAACTGTTTTCCATAGTTTATCATTATAGTTGATTTCCTTTTCTGAGGGATCAGTTTTATCAATGAGTTTCAACCATCTTTACCATGCTTCCATAGCTCAACAAGCACTCAAAGCCTGCAGAAATTTTAAAAATCACAGGGTTTACAAGTCCAGGTGCCAGGGTCCCTTCAGAAGCTCACCTTAAGATCCAACCTGGATCATGTGGATTTTTCCTGAACTGGTAGGGGGTATCCAAAAAGCTTTTTATTTGGTGCTTTGAAAAGAGAAAGAGGATGAAGATGCCCTCAGGCACATTCAGGAAGGAAGCAAATGTGTTTTAAAAATGGATGGCATGTACAAGCTTTTGTGATCTCTTGCAATAAGACTTGACAAAAGGTGCGTTAAGTTTTGCACCTGTTTTTTTTTGTAGATAATTATTTTTTATTGAAGGGTAGTTGACACACAGTATTACATTAGTTTCAGGTGTACAACACAGTGATTCAACATTTATATACATGATAATTCTAGGTACCAGCTATCACCATACCAAGTTGTTACAATATTTTGACTATATTCCTTATGCTATACATTACATCCCAGTTTCTTATTTATTTTACAATTGGAAGTGTGTACTTTTTTTTTTTTTTTTTGAGAGGGCATCTCTCATATATATTGATCAAATGGTTGTTAACAACAATAAAATTCTGTATAGGGGAGTCAATGCTCAATGCACAATCATTAATCCACCCCAAGCCTAATTTTCATCAGTCTCCAATCTTCTGAAGCATAAAGAACAAGTTCTTACATGGAGAGCAAATTCTTACATAGTGAATAAGTTACATGGCGAACAGTACAAGGGCAGTCATCACAGAAACTTTCGGTTTTGATCATGCATTATGAACTATAAAAAATCAGTTCAAATATGAATATTCGTTTGATTTTTATACTTGATTTATATGTGGATACCACATTTCTCTCTTTATTATTATTCTTTTTAATAAAATGCTGAAGTGGTAGGTAGATACAAGATAAAGGTAGAAAACATAGTTTAGTGTTGTAAGAGAGCAAATGTAGATGATCAGGTGTGTGCCTGTAGACTATGTGTTAATCCGAGCTAGACAAGGGCAATAAAACATCCACGTATGCAGAAGATTTCTCTCAGAACAGGGGGGGTGAGGTTCTAAGCCTCACCTCTGTTGATCTCCAATTTCTCACCTGATGGCCCCCCTGCGACTGTGCCTGTCTTAGGTTGTTCCTCCCTTGAGGAATCTTACCCGTCTCTGGCTAACCAGTCATCTTCCGGGGCCATACAGGGAAATGTAAAGTTGGTAAGTGAGAGAGAAGCCTTATTGTTTGAAAAGGTTAGCTTTTTACTTCTTTGCATGTTTATGCCCTGTGGCTTCTATGCCCAGCATTTGTCTTGAGGTATCTTTACCACATGGAAGAATTATGATACTCGGTAAATTCGATATGAGGCACGAATTCTATTTAAGGGTTGTAATTAGGAAGGAAGAAGAAAAGCTATAGAAGTAGCAGGCAGAAGAAAACTTGGGAAGATTTATTATTTCTTTGACATATCTTCTTGTAGAGTAACTTCAGCATGTATAGGTTTTAAACTACTAATTAAATTGCGCACACACATTAACATAATAGGAGTACAGTTACATAACCAAAGCAGACCTATAATTACCAGCCATCTCCAGTGAAACCAAGAAAACCAGTTAGGCACCTTAGGCATTTGTGAAAACTTATCTATGATATGGTGGATATTGTCCAACTGAACTTGAACAGTCTGAGAGAAATCAGACAAATTAAAACAACCCATTCCTGGGGACTGTTCACATCCCATATGTTCTTTTAACAATAGATAGTCTGTAGTTGTAAGATTTTGGAGTGCTACAATTTGCACTTCTCCTAATTCTTGGTTGAGTTCCAACAGTATAGATCCAGTCAAATTTGTTGTTTTACTGTATGCACAGGCCAGCTTAGATATCTCCTTCTTCATTCCCATGGCGAGTCCAGTAACTGGTGGGATGAGTGCATCTACACCTGTAGCAGTGCGTGGATCTTTGTTGGGGATTTTTGATGATCATCTTCTGGCATGAGTCTTCCCAAGAGTGCTGATGTTGGAAGTTCTTTTCCATATCGTATCTTAGTTCATTTTCGGGGTAGCCAAATTAGGCTTTGATCCTCTGTATAAACACAAACAGACCCTTTGCCTACACTTTTATATGCCCTTTATACCATTGGTTTTGCACCTGTTTTTAAGGGCTGCTTGCCATCACTTACTCTCTCCTCACTTTCTCTCATTGAAATATTGAAACTGTGATATGGCAGCTGAACACAAATGTGAGCACTGTGATCAGATCAAGATGCAGGGCTCAGGCCCTCATTATATCTTAATTCTTTGGTAAATAACTCGTGTTCTCCTTGCACATGGACTAGGTCTCAGCCACACTTTCAACCATGGCCAGCTCTTTGCCTTTGCTATAACTATTGCTGAAAATCTTCAAATGACACCGCCTTGATGAAATGTTGTTCAAAGGTTTACATCTTCCTTACTTGAACTCTCCTAACATGTTGTGAACACTTTTATATATATATATGCTATATTTACCCCCCAATTATTAGCTTTGATATATGAACCTAACACCTTGCAAAGCTCTAAATTTCATAAACAAGGAAAACACCTCATTCCCTGTCATACCCCTTAACATACTGCCAGTCATTTAATAGAGTGGAAGCTGAGTGAGTCTTCTCTCTCTTATTCATCCTTCTACCTCTTGCTCTTAGAACAGCACTTGGCATTTGTGTACTCTTAAATATTTTGTATTATATCAAGGGTTGATAAATTATAGTTTGTGGGTCAAATCCAGCTCAATAGCTGTTTTTATAAGATTCATTGGGACACAGCCATGCCCACTCTTTCACATATTGTTAATGGAAGCTTTCTCTACACAGCAGAGTTGGGCAGCTGCAAGAGAGCACAAAGTCTAAAATATTCTCTGATCCTTTATTGAAAATGTTTGCTGAACAAATAAATGAAAGTGGGATGTGTAGCAGGAAGATGCAAGATCAGAGAGCAGCACAAAGTGTTTCTAAAAATATTGAATTTAGTTATTACTCAGATTTTTCATTTCAAGAGATTGCCCCACTTTCTATTTCCATCCATGTGAAGATAGGCATAGGAACATTGATTGTCAGCTTTCTTGCTATCATTGATGATGAGCAATTGAAAATAACTAGGACTAATATTTGGGATACACACATACTTACATATCTACATATATATACACATTTGTTAGTTGTAGATATCATTTTAGAAAATGTTCAGAATTATAAATAAAAAATGGTCACTCCCTAGTCATGCAACACAATGATTAAAAAAAAAAATCACATGGATAATTTTATCTGATTGATTTTCAGAGTGAAGTCAAGAAATTTCAGGTTTGTATACATATATTCATTACTAGCTGAACATCCAAGAATGACCTGCATATAATTGCAAGGTAACAATATTATAATTCCATTAGAAACAGTGGTACTTATTAATGCTAACTTGTGTTTATCCTGAAACTCCATCACCTGATGAATATGCAATTAACCTACTTATTACCACAGAAAACATCTCCTTGGAAATATGACACATAATTTTTATCTGATCTTCAAAGGCTTTCTGTGGGAAAAAAAATAATTTTTTCCCAATAAGATATATTATTGGAAACACAACTGTATGTAGCCAATTCACTACATCATCTGATTTATTTTAATTAGAGGTTAGCTGCTGAATGTGATTACAGTTATAATTATAACAATACCAGTCATCCACATTTCCATTAGCATTCCACTTGATAGTTAGCAATAGCAATAAGCAGAAATAAAATATTAGGACTTTTAAGAGAAGAGATTACCAATTAGTACAATTCTCCACTGGCACAAGATAATTGTTAATTATGATCATCATAGTAATTATTCAGCAAGCTAAATTTCACTGGGCTACCTGTGTGCTGATTCTCTTGGCACTGCATTCTAACACCAGCCGCCTTCTTATCTGCTCTGGAAATCCTGAAGCAATATTTGTATTAAATACACAGTTGACTGCACACTGTGGAAATGGAAAGGCAGCTGTGAAGGTGCAGGGAGGATCTCCATTTCATTCAAGGATCCCTTCCTTTTGTAGGGCATTGCAGGGGGAATATGTAAAAACATACACCTTAAGAAAGGGACCTCTATTCACATACATGTTTTCCGATCACACAGGATAAAATAACCAAAACAGCCCCTCTAGCCCAGCTCTTTTCTCTCCTGAAACTGCCATTCATATCCACAGCAACACTATTAATTGTAAAGAGAAGAACTCAAACGCAATCTGAGGACTGGTAATCACTCAAGGACTAATGCTATATAGATAAATTAGAAAAAATATCTACAGCCTTCGTGAATTTTAACCTGCACCCACTTCACCATTGCAGTGCTAAAATATAAGGCTATTATATTTGTGCTTTTTTCTGCATAAATGCTTTTACCTAAAACCACAATGGCTGCTCCAGGTTTCCTATCTGAAGCAAAATAAGTTAGAGAAAATCTGCAGAAAATAAGTACCGAATGGACTATGGAAGAAAGACAGCTTGCTGGAGTGGACAGCACTGAAGTGGGATCCACGTAAGAGTCAATATTAGACTTGACTCTGAACTTAAATGGTTACTTCCTCACTGCAGGTTTTTGAACATCTCAAGGCCTTGAGTTCTTTATTTGCACGTGTTGACAGAGTCTCTTCTACCTTACTTGGGAGGCTGTTAGGAGAGTCAAATGAAGTTGTATGTGCAATAACATTTATAAGCTATAAACTATTGTACAAATGTAAGGTAACTTTAATACCCAAGAAACCACATTTCACTAGATTGTTGACTGTTTCTTAAAAAAATAATTTAAGAGTATTACACATCACCAAGTTAAAGTTTTTACTCAGTAGATGGGGGAAAAGAATAGAATTAACAAAAATGGAAATTAGGTAATAAATTAGAGTTGCTTCAACCTCTGGATTGGGAAATGTTGAGATAAATTATAAAGCCTGGTTTCACTATCTCGTAGTTTGTGTTTCTGAAAGGAAAGGGTGGAGAGCCGTAGCCCCAGGCATGGGGCGGATAGAGCAGAGCTGCCCCTGGGAATCCGTCTTAGCCCTGAGATCCTGCGCTGTGCCACCAGGACGCACTTCCGCGCTATGGTTGCCCCTGAAGTGACTGCACCAATCAACAACTAGCTGCTTCTAAATGGGGGGAAAAATAAAGTAAATTCCAAATGACTTTTTTTCATTGCTGTTCATGTTTGCTGTCAGTGTTTGCCTCTATGCTTGAAAACATGACCAAAGATTTGTCTTTTGGAAGAGCTCTATTTCTGATGTTTGAATAGCTGCAGCCCTAAAAGGGATTGAGAAGAAGTAGGGGACAGCCAGTAGCCAACATTTGCTCAACAAAACAAAAATGTTTACAATAAAAAGAAAACAATTTGTAACTTAGTGTTTGTTATTGTTTACCTATATTTCTTGAGTTGGATCACAAGCAGAAGCAGATAGGGCTCAAACTGTCTTTGGGCACTTATCATTTTAAGTGTTGGGAAAGCCCAGCTTATGTAAATATCAGTGCTATTAGAGATTTATGGATGCAATAGTCATATTCTTGGCAATTTAATTCTGTTACAAGTTTTTTTTAACATACACATCTTCTACTTCAGGCCACATTTCTGAGATACCTGTCAGGAAGAGAACGTTATGTGAAATTTTTGCCCTATGAACTGATTATTTTTAGCAGCTTTTATGAGCATAATAACAGTAATTTTAGCAGCTAATTTACCTAAAAACCATTTTACTGCAAAACCTGAAAGCCCCCAAAATCAAAGGGTTCCCTTTGTCTAAAAAGTTAAATCAAAATAAATGTTTCTAGTTAGTTTTAAGAGGGAAAAATAGGGTTTCTTAATGCTCAAATATTTAGTAAGC
Organism: Manis pentadactyla; assembly: GCF_030020395.1. NCBI lineage: Eukaryota > Metazoa > Chordata > Mammalia > Pholidota > Manidae > Manis > Manis pentadactyla. The sequence goes on along the minus strand of NC_080021.1, from coordinate 144,323,375 downwards.
TCTCAAGGAGGTGTAGAGGGAAGCAATCTGCATGTCACATGAGAGGAAAAAAATTAAAGAGCAGGGTTTTAAAATTGTACCTCTTGACACCAATAAATAATAAGAGCGAGCTAGCACCTTTCTTTAACGTGGGTGCGTACAACACAATAAGCAAATCTGATTCATCTGCCAGCCTGATTGCTTTGTTTAGAATTCCACTGTCAGAGGTAAAAGGGAGCTGAGGGGGCTTATGTAAATTAGGCCCTTCAAAACGGGAAGAAAGTTGGGCTATTAAAAAAAAAAGTTTTTCCAAGTTTAGATCGTTAGAAGTGTTTTTGTTTCTACATCCGTTCTGAATAAGAGTGACTTAAAGTTCCAAGGATCAGGTTAAAAAATAAGATCTGGAAACCATAGTCATGAATTTCCACAGATTTTTCAAAGCTTTGAAGGTAACTTCAATCTGTAACTTCCTGCTTTTCTGGTCTTACTGTGTGTGAGTGTTGGGATGCGCAGGTGGAATAGGGACTGGATTTTTGAATGAGAGATTTAGTTCCTGGTTTCTATAGGAATTGAGCACATAATCAATCAGATTAATCTAAGAAACAAAGAGCCGTTTGTCTGAGGTTATGTAAGTTGATGGCAGCTCCAATTTGTTTATATTCTTCATAGAAAAGTACAATATAGTCCCTTGGCCCCTCAAGACCTCTGTCTAGTACCCTAGCATTGCGGACATCTTTTGGGTTGTTTTAGAGGATGGTAGGAGGCTGGAACTGATTCTTTCACCCTCTGGTCCCCCACCCTGCTTGTTTTACACTCTAGTGGTCTGCATTGGAATGCTGGATTCAGGTCACTCAAAGCCTTCTAGGTACTCTACACATCTTGGCAGAATGGGGAATGTTGTGAAGTTGACCCCAAAATAGGAAGTTATACCTTCAAATCCAAACCAATTATTGGGGGATCAGAGAGTGTGCTCTTCTGGGGAAAATTTGGCTTGAGGGGCAATGGCTGGAGGGGAACTGTGGGGAAATGGTGGTCTTTCCGTGCGTCACTGGTGTCCTTCCTTCCCAGCTGCAGTCTCTCGCACCAGCCTTAAGCTGAGCGGCTGCTGGGGCCTGGAAGTTTTATAAGATCACTGCTGCTCTCATAGTGAGTTACGGAGAGGGCACAACAGGGAGAGAGAGGCCTGAGGAAGCCCACTCCTCTCGGGAATAGCGGTCAGTCAGGGGCTCTGGGTTCTCAGGGTATGGGGAGAACAAGGGTGGCTCTGTTCACATGTGGTTCCAGGAGCATCCGCTGATTTCCTTCATCCTAGAGAAGCTAAGAGCTGGGGCTTCGTGATCTCTGTCTGAGGTGAACCCTACGAACCTAAGGAGACCAGGATGCACACAGGCTCAAGGTCTCCATGACCCACCAGCTGGTGCCCTCTGGGCCTTCAGGGGCATGAATGCCTCCTGGCACTCACACATCCACCACTTCTCAGGGCACTCACAGCCTGAGGGGATTTACATGACAAAAACCGTACCAAATGTATTTTCTTTATAATTGTTAATATAGCTTATTAGCATTTCATTATGTCTTAAATGAAGGGGTGGAATTCAGCCTGTAGATGCACTGAATCTCCCGTCCCCACGGTTAATCTAACATTAACTACCATTTCTCATCTGGAGCTTTACGTCAGTGAGTGTTTGAGCAGAGAATTGAAGAGGAGGCAGAAGGTAAACCAAATACAACTTCCCAAAATAATGCTACACTCGGGGACAATAGTTTTTTAGCTGGCTGCCAGAGATTGCTGTGTCATTGGTGCCATGATTGTGGAAACAATGATCCAAATAAGACTCGTTTTGAAATGTGAAATGTGTCTGTTATATGAGAGAAAAAGCACCATCAACCCACTTAAACTGCCCCGGTAATTATTCTGTATATCTTCTTGAAATTATGTTGTTTTCACTAACTTTGGAACAATGGTAAGATTAAGTACTGGTTCTACAATATATATTTATACTGGCTGGTTTATTTTAATAAGTCTAAAAATACAGCAATTTAAAGAAAAAGACTTTAAATTGATTATGAAAATTGTAACAGTGTTCTTCATCACTTTTCCTTGTTTTATTACTATGAAACATCATATGATGAATATTTTACAAGTATTAAGCAATGTTATTCAGTAGCTTTGAATACCTTCTAAGCAGGAATATTTGTAAGTGAAACCGTTTCAAAACTTTCTGCTCTATCAGAGGCCAAGATGGCCTTAGCTGACATAATGTGACTCAGAAGACACCCATTCTCTTCCTTGTGGTCCTCTAATTTATCCACTGAAACTGTCATGTTAGTTACTAAATCTCAAAACCGTTCTTTCTAAGGAATTCTCCATGGAGCAGGTGCGGCCCTGGAGTATTTAAGCCTTAAGGGAGTAATCTACTTTTAATGATACAGAATTACCACAAGAGCCAATGATCCATCACGTGGAACTTCCTGATACCAATCCATGAAAAACCATCATTACAATCCCTTTCATTCATTCTGAAAGACATTACTAGACAGAATGAATGATATTACAAAGAACTTGTGCAATAAATTGAGAATTTATAGGGGGATAATGATCAGGTATAAAAACATTTTAAAAACAATCACTATTCAGGCCACTGTATTTGTCATTATATTTCAGTTGCCAAAATCCCCCAAATAACATTTTATTCTTCCCTTTGAATAATATATGAGTTTATAATTTTAACATACAGTTTTCCCATCTTAGTAAAGTCAGTTTATAAAATTCACTCTGACAAAGAGAACACTAAAGAAGTAAATTTATGTGCGTGATTTTTCTTTTTTCTTTTTGTAATTTGAAAGCTCTCTGCCAAGATCATTGAAACATGCTTTCAAATTTTATGACGACACTTGAGACACAAACCGTATAGAAATTAACTGATGATTTTCATGTTAGGTTTATGATACTCAGTTCTGAACGGTGGATGAAAGAAGGCTAGGCCTTCTTCACTTCAGGGAAAATACCTATGCTTAGCAATACAGAAATAAAATATTTTAAGACTTTCAGTTACAGAGAAAAGTCCAACCAGGTTGGACTTCAGGAACTCAAGCTTCAGTTATCTGTAGTATTGTTACCTGTCTAAAAATGTCTCTTGAAAATACGTGAAGTCCTTATGGCATTATAACCATAAGGTATTCACATGTACCACTGCTAATGTCCTATTTTGTAAACACTAAAACTTTGCAATATTCCAACTTTTTTCTCACTTTGTGTCTTAGCTATTTTTCCCTCCAAAATGCATGCTTGAAGACTTCTAGGTCCGCTGGCACCACACACAACAAGAAATAAACAGCAGATGCCCCTGTTCACCTGGAGATGAATAAATTATAAAATGGGAAAATGAATGACTTTGTGAGCACAGGTCACTTGGGCACGCAGCACTGTTAATAGTTCTCAGAAAGCTCAGAGAGGCCATGGAGCCAGGCACTCCTAGGAAGACTGCTCGGTCTTTTGCATTAAAATTCCTTAACCAGTTGGTATCTGAGCTCTAGTTTTATCACTGAAATTTGACCCCAGGCAAATATTAAACTCCTATGCTTCAGTTCCCCACAATTATTTAAATCGTATCACTTTTATTGGTTGCAATGTGGGAGGAAAAATTCTCTGACAGAAATTCTCATCTCTTCCTCCTACAGATGTGGCCAAAAATATCATGGATCTTCACCGCTGACATGTTCCTCAGCTCTGGTGTCTAGACTAATGTTTTTCAACCTTTAATTTGCAATGAATTACCTCGCGATCTTGTTCATATGGAGATTTTCATTCAGGATATTGGTTGGGCACCTGGGATTCTGCATTTCTAGCAAGCTCTTAGGCGATGCTAATGCTTCTCATCTGTGGGCCACATGCTAGGTGGCAATTATCTAGATTATAGTCCATTATAAATGTTGTCCCTGGTGATTGTGAGAATTTCAATATAAATTATTTTGGAGCAGGTCTAAGCCTTGCAGTTGATTTAATTCCATGTGTTAATGTAATTGTATGAAAATGTAAAACAGGACTAGCAGTGAAGGACTTCCATTTTAATAGAACTCACCTGTGATGAGAGAAGGATGTAGAAGAATGAATTCTAAGACCCCTACACATCAAAATAATTTGAATCTATCACTCTGGTCCATGTATTACAGACGTAAAGATAAGTATATTTTTCCCTCCCCACCCCAATTTTAGCTCCTGGTTCACTGTCAGTCTCCCCAACACTACTTTTGTCATAAATCCTGCTGATTTTCCTAATTTACCTACATGATTCCAGCTCCTTGACTTCTCCAGTGACCCTCTTTTCCGTTCTACTTCAGTCTCATCCCTCATAATCTCTGTTTCAATCATCTCATGCTATAACCATCACCTCTTATTTTCCACTCGACCACACTAGCCTGTTGGTGCTCAAATCCTGCAGTCTAAAGGCTCCTATCCTGCATTTTCCCATTCCTTACCTTTTCTTGCTCTCTCTTCCCTCCTTAGAGGCTGAATTCAATGATCTATCATATAATCACTCCCTTTCTCCTCTGTCATTCATTATACCAGCTTGGCAAAGCCACCATATTTCTGGTAGTAGGCTGAATAATGGCTCCCCAAAATAGCCAAGTCCTAATGCCAGGCATGTCTGAAAGTCATCTGATACAGCAAAAGACTTTGCAGATTTGATTAATTTCAGATTCTTGCAAGAATGCGATTTTTCTGCATTTTATGAATGGGCCCCAAATACAACGGCAAGTGCCTTTCTAGGACAGAGGCAGAGAGATCTGACACAGAAGGCTGAAGACTATATGGCAATAGAAGCAGGAAGGGATTTAAAAATGTTACACTACTGGCTTAAAAGATGGAGGAAGGAGCCATGAGCCAAGGAATGACTGGAGAGTCTGGAAAAAGCAAGGAAACCGACTCTCCACTAGAGGCTCCAGAGGGAGATTCAGGGAAAACTCTCTGCCAGAACTTCTCGCATCCTACAGATGCAGCCAAAAGTATTGCTGCTCTTTGCTGCTGACGTGCTCCTCAGCTGATACCTTGGCTATAGTCCTGTGAACCTGACTTCAGACTCCTGGTTTCCAAAACCGTAAGAGATACATTTGTGCTGTTTAAGCCACTATATTAGTGATAATTTGTTACAGAAGCCATAGGAAAAGAATGCACTGTTTACATCAACTCTGCCTACAGTGACTGACCTTACACCTGCCCAGCTAAACATGGGAGGGGAAATCCCACAGCCATGCTGGACAGTCTCCCTCTAAATGAAGGTCTTCAAATGAGCCTTCAGCTCTGCCCTGGAATCCTATCACCCTCACTATGCCTGCACACACCCTCTCATTATCTCTGGGGATGTTTCATACAGTTTTTCTCCTCAACTTTCGAATGCTTCTAATCTGTTCTAACGTTCAGCTGAGGAGTTGCTTTTTCCCTGAAAACAAAAACAGAATCAATAGGAAACATACTGGAAGAACGTCAGCAAGCTCCCACCACCTTCCTGAGTCTCTGGCCATTCTCCAACTCTCCCCCTTACTACAGATGATCTGCTCTCACCCCAAGCTAACTGTTCTTGCTCCAGTTTTATGCCATATGTCATCTGTTCTGCCTAGTTTCCCTCTTTTGTATCAAACAATTATTCTCTTTTGACCTGCTCATTGCCAACAGCCTAAAAATCCTGTTACTTTTCCCACTTAAATTATAGCCATATTTATTGCCTCCATTTTTCCAAAAAACACCTCAAAAGTATCTGTTCTGGCTGTTTTTACTTCTCCTCCATTATCTCTCAGTCCTCCCCTAGTGGACTTGTACCCCATCACCCAATGAAAGTGTTCTTGTAAAGGTCAATAATGGTTTTGGCATCTCAGTATCCAGAGGTAAATTCTCAGTCCTTACTTACTTGTCTCACCAGCAGCTTTTGACAGGGTAGATCACTTCCTGCTCTCTAAAACTCTCTCTTCACTAGGATTTTGGCATAAACACTTCCTGCTGGTTTCTCTCCTATCTCATCAACCACACTCTCTCCCTGACCTCTGAACCTTGGGCTCTTCCAGAACAAAGTGTTTGGATCTTACTTCTCTATCTACACTCACCCGTATTTATTTTCTCCAATCTCAGAGCTTTAGTACCATCTCAATACTGATGAATTCCCAATTTATGTTTCCATTTTAGGACTTCTCTTCTAATCCCCAGCCACCTCAAACTTAACATGTTGACTGAAAGACTTGGTGTTCCCCACAAAAATCTGCTCCTTCTACAGTCTGTCAAATCCCAATAGATGGTTAACTCAGTCTGCCCATTGTAGACCAAAACTGTGAGATCATTCTTGACCCCTCTTATTCTCACATTCCACGCTCACTGCACCAGTGAATCAGTTAGTTCAAACTGCAGATTTTTTCCATAATCTGACCACTTCTCACCTCGTTCATTTGTATCATAGTCATTACCACCAAGAGATCTCACCTGGATTATGATTATGCTCCCAGCTTCTCCCCATTCCCAACGTCTCTGGTGAATGGCCAGAGACTCAAGAAGGTGGTGGAAGCTTGCTGACATTATTACAGTTTGTTTTTCATTGATTCTGTCTCTGTCGTCAGGGACATAGCAGCTCATCAGCTGAAAGAATAGATTGAAATAGTGGAAAGTATTCCATTTCTCAATACGTTAACCAGAGTGATGTAAGAACCTGATGCAGATCATGCCACTCTTCTGCTTGAAACCCTTGGTTCTGATTTTATTTATACCGCTTCAGTCAAGCCAGATTCCTTGCTGTTCCCTGAGCACTCTGGGCATGCTCACACTCCAGTCTTTGTGCACTTTCCTTTATATCCTCAGATACCCATGTAATTCAGTCCCCTGTGCCTTTTAGAAATATCACTTACTTAGTGAGACCTTCTCTGTTAAGTCAGTTTAAACATACACCCTACCCAATTCCATTTCCATTATTTTTTCAATAGCACTATCACTATTGGATAGCTTATAATATTTTTACTTGTTTATTGGCTTTATTGTCTCTCTCCCCCCTTACTAAAATACAAAGCTCTTGAAATCGGGGATGTTGCCTATTTTGTTTGCTGCAATATCCTCACTAATTAGAACAGTGCCTGATACGTAAGTACTCAGTGAATGATTTTTGAGTGAATGCGTGAATGAATGAATGAATGAAGTTACACCCATTGCCCTCAGAGAAGTCAGATTAGTAAATAATTGAGTGCCCTGAGTGCAGAAAGAGACAAGCTAGAGGTGTGTGTGTGTGTGCAGAGTGTGTCCTAGGTGATAGCAGAAAGGTCAGGTGATGTTTCAGGAGTGATACAAACACTCAGATTACCTTGAAGAGTTTGAGCTACTTCCTGAGAGTGTGCCAGTGGTTCTTTTCTGCATTTTTCTTGATGTCCTTGAACATGGACACTGCCTTTTCCTTGAGAAATCAAATCAGGAGTGAACAGAAGATATATGCTCATATTTCATTTTCAGAAACAAGTCGCTTTTGTGATATTTCAAATATTATTGCTGTATAAAGGCCTTCAACTTTTTCTTTGTATGTGTGTGTGTGTCTTAGGGGTTAGAAATGGTGGGAAGTACTTAGGAGGGAAAATGCATAACATGGTATGTTGGGTGCTTACTCTCTTCCCCCCCCTTTATTATATTGAAAAAGTTCAAAACTACAGAAAAGTTGAAAAAAAAATAATACAATCACCGGTCACATTCCCTTTACCTAAATTCATCAACTGTTAATATTTTACTGCATTTACTTATGTATATATTTATCTCTATTTATACATCTGCTCCTCTGGATACGTTTTTCCCTGAACCCAATGAAAGTAAGTGATAAACATAACATTTCACCCGTACCTATTTTCATATATGTCTGCTAAGGATAAAGACATTTATTAATCACAATACTATTTTGGTGTATAAAATTCATTAATTCCATATTATCCAACATATAGTCTTACATAATTTCCACTTGCCTGAAGAAAAATATCATTTACAGCTACTATTTCCAGTCTGGCATTGATTATTATTTGCCTTTAGTCCATTTTAATCTGGAGCATTCTTCACCCAACCATTTATATTTACTTGTTTTTTATGGCATTAACAGTTTGAAGAGTCAGGGTAAGGTGCACTGGGGAGTGTCGCGCATGCTGTGTTTGTTGCCTCATTTTCGGGTTCATGGAAATGGTTTTGGTAAGAGCATCCTTGGGGCCCTGTGTGTGCTCCTTACTGCTTTACAGGAGACATGTGTGATGTCTGATGGTCCCACTAGTGATGTTGCCAAGTTTATCACTTGTTAAACTTGGCTATCACTTTATTGTAATGGTACATGTTTACCTTTGTAATTAATAAGTAATCTATGGGATGGGAGTAGCCTTGAAAAAAGTCTTTCTGGAAAGCCTTTTCTATATGTTGGCAAAAGTTAATGTAAAATCCAACAACCTGTAAGCAATTTGATAGTTATGTGAGCTCAGGAATGGGGAATGTTCTGATATCATGTACTCCTGGATTATTTAACCATTTTATTATTTTAAGAATCTTTATGCCCTAGCCTGTTCTGTGGGAATTCAGACTCTAGGAAAACAATTAGGGCAATCTGGGATGGTGTTTCCCTGGCTCTTGGAATTGTCTGTGCTAGACCTCTTGAGTTTAGAATAAAACCACGACTCATCTGTGACCCAGCCACCCTGGGCCAATGAGTGGCTTAAGATAGGACATTATGAAAAGTTGTACTTTAACCAATATCAACATAGCCAAACAGTTTGGTGTACCAAAGAAAATGATATCATTTCCATTGACATTCGAAAGTGGGTTTTAGAAGTTACTCTTTCTAGAAAATAATACAGTAATAACATTACAGGAAGAAAAATAAATCATTCGTAATTATGTTACCTAGTTTCAAATGCACTAATGCTCTTGTGTGCTCATGTCCTCACCATGAAGAAGATACATTTGGAAGAGGCGTGTGACAACGAGTAAGCTCTGGATTTTTATAACTTATTTTGTGCAGAAAACAGAAATAATGATGATTATATCACAGGGTTGTTATAAAAGTTAAATGAGACAATGTGCTTGACAGGCATAGCACAGTGCTTGGTTAGGTGCTGGTAAGCATTCAGTTAACATGTTTCTTAGTACCAGTTTTTATTATGTAAATGTACACCCATTTTTAGAAAGCTGAAAAATAATGAACATTAAAAAATAGTGAGGCAATCTGAGTCTTTTGCCTATTTCACATATAGGCTTACTTTCAGTTACCAGAGCAGCAAATTTGGCATTTTCCTTGCCTTAATTTGGCTTGTTGGATAGATAACGACCATTCTGAGATGGAATTTCAAACAAACTTACATTATAGTTTATCCATATTTACACGACGTGGCCACACACATCATTCTATGTTCTCATCTTTACAGTGAGATTAACCATGGCTATTTCTTTTACACCTGTGGAAATATCAAGAGGATTAATTCTGTTTTAGAAAAAATAAGCTGTAAGAGTTCTTTTTTCTAAACCAGCAGGAAGTTGCTATTTATTTCTCAGGGAATCTAACAAGGGATCAAAACAAAGTTGAACTGCTCAATTTAATACCTGTGTTCAAAGGGAATGGCTACCTTAGATTCTCTAAACAGTGGCTAGCCTTGCAACCAAAACAGTGCTCAGGAACTCTTGATGGGTTCAGAAATTTGTATTCTAAATACCTTACAGTAAAATACATGAACCCAGGGTATATTTTATCTGAACGAGTCTTTTGGAAGTGATTGCATGATAGGCAGAAGAAGGACAAGATACATAGAGGAGCCCCAGGGGCTGTGGGGCAGCCGCCACACTGATTCAGAGGTAAGGGAAAACAGGTCTTTCTTCCACTGGACTCATAGGACTGGGTGGAACAAAGAACATTTCTTTTTCCTTCTCCACTTCCTGTTCTATGATCTCTCCCCTTCTGACCCCTGGTTAAGGATATCAGTGCTTAAGCACATTAAAATACAGACAGCAACACTCCCATTTCAACATTATTATTTCCACCATCAAGCAAAAAATAGATGACATCAGTGGTGTGGCTGCACCCTGAGCATGTTCAACCTTAAATCCTGAAGTCATCAGTAAGTGTCAGAACTCTGCAGCAGTTATTCCTTAAAAAGTATACTAAGGAAGAAGCATGCGAGTGAGTCCTTCTATTACTTTGCAAATCAGTTGCTTTTAAAGATACTGATGGTGTGATCTGCTTATGTACCTGAGTAATGCCAGAAAGCTGTTCCTCTGAGAGCTCCAGAGGCATCCTCTGACTGCTACTGAGATTTTCAAATGTTCTCCTAACAGCATACTTGCAGTTAATGGAGGATATTTCATGGCGTGGGGAATGTCAGGATTTCAGATTTTGTAGCAATCAGGGACATTATTGTAACTATCTTATAGAGATGTGTATGATGATCGCATTTGGAGGTACTCAAGAAGTTGTTGAAGGCAGTGAAATGGTGATCCTGAAGTGGGAAGTAACTTGGAAATTCTGGGTCAAGCTGAAAATCTTTGATTTTGTTAGTGTTGGGGGGTTGGGGGCCTTGGTTTATATAGAAAACACTCATCTGGCCTACTAGTAAAACCTGGGGCATTATATCAAGGAGCTCTTGCTGAATTGGACTACTCCAAATGTAAATGCTTAAGAAATACTATCCATTTATTTGGCTGACGATTTATGTGTGAGCAATGTGGGCTAGGCTCCACTGGGTGGTTCTTCTCCTCTTGCGGCCAGTGGTCTTGTTATGTTTTGGTCGGTGCTGGGTTAGCTGCGGTTGGCTGCCAAGGATGGGTTATAGCTCTGACAGTTAACTTCCCTCCACAGTTTCTCATCCCCTAGCAGGGTAGCTCAGGCTTGTTCACAGGCAGCTGGGCATTTCCAAGAGGGCAAGCAGACATGTGCAAGGCGTAGCCTGGGCTCTGAACTGGCACAACTGCACTTTGCCAAAGAAGACCGCAAGGTCAGCCCAGATTCAAGGGCTATGGAACTAGCTTCCATCTAAAGATGGGAGGCACCACAAAGTCACATCATGAAGTTGGTGATAGAGGGAGGGGAATATTGCACCTATGTTTGCAGTCTACCAAAGGCCCCTTCCCATGACTGAGGCTTATTTTGGTTGGTGATACCTAGGCTCTTTCCAGATCTGCTAAAAAGACAACCACCTTCTTGAGTTAACTTTCTTCTAACCATCTTCCAGGAATGAGGAAATGCCAACGGTCTGATACAGACCTCTTATAAAACCCATTAATGGGTGTGGAAACCTTGTCCCTTGAGGTAGCATGAAGCAGTTCCACAGGTTAGATACTTGGAACAATCAAGAGTTTTAAGATAAGCGAAGAATTGGAAGGGTCAACACAAGTAGTTGAATTGTAGTTAAATCTAGCAAACATCTTTGACCAATGAGGGTGAGTTGGGCAAGTTGTAATATATTCAGAAAAAAATAATTAAGTTGTATATTCCAATGCACGGTTCTCTTTTGAAACTGCACACAATGTTTCATGCTCATTTTTTATATTTAATTTTGCTGGTAAGCTAACTAAACTAAATAGCAGTGAAGTGTAATGTTTTGAAATAATCCCATAGTTTTCAAGTGCTCTTGAAGCAGAAAGCAACAGGGCTCTATTGTGCTTTTCTCCACTGACTTAACACTCATTGTTTATGCTGCCTAGAACGGTTCTCTTTAATTGATACTTGGCTTGATCTCCTTTTAAATTATTAAAGATTGGAGGTGCTCATTAAATGAGAGGTTAAAAGACATGGTAGGCACAGCTAATTATTAAAGGCCCATGAAGAGACATGAAATGCATTTTATCTAAGGCTTTAGTGGATTGTTAAAGTAAATGAATGGTTTAGTGATAAACCAGTCGGAGTTAATCAATTGAGCAAAACTATAGGGAAGCTATTTGAGTCTAGACTTGAAGGGTTTATAAGTAATCATCGTTAGAGACTTACAGCAGCTCCTGATTTCTTTAATTTTAGACCCTTGAGCTGTTAATTGTTGAGGAAATTGGGTCCAGAGCTAATGATGACTGGAGGAAGACAGCTTATTTGTGTTTGTGGGAAATGTCTGCATTACTAAACATTAGCAGGTCAGAAGTTGGAGTGAATTCTTTAGTGGCACATGGTGATTTAAAAGCTGTCATGAATCAACTGTGTAGGCAAAGCTGGGAGGAGGTGTATTTTCAGCTTCCTTACTTCCTGAACTTTTCAACCTCTCGACTGCTCCCTTAACTTCCAAATCATGGGCTGTGTATTATTTTTGCCTGTTTACTAAGAGGGAACGTTCGTTGTTGACACAGCCACTGCTGGCCAGTGAGATTAGTAACACGATACAGAGATTTTCACCACTTAAAAGTCACCGGTTCAACACAGCTCAGATAGGTAATAACTTAAAGTTATTCTGACCTGACAGCTGTTTAGAGGCCCATTTGATGTGAACTATTTCTCGGTTTGCCTCCAGATAGGGGACATGTAACTGCTGTGGATTGCAAAATGTCATCTCTGTTGGAATCTCACAGAGCAGCAAGTCTCAATGTTGAGTCATCATCACCGAGGCTAAAATAACATGTTCCCTAGAATTAAGAACATTTGGCTGGCTTTTGTGCACAGGTTTTGAGCCCTGTGGAAAAATAGTATCGAATTAGTTTCTCCCCAGAATCAGTCACTCTGCTTACAAGTTTAATGCCATTAACTAGTTCAAGAAGCCAGGGTAACATTTAAAGCATTACTAACAATCGATGAAAGCTTCAGTTAAGATGCGTTTATTGCCCCTTTTCTGGCCCTTCCACAATTAACCACATCTACCATGCTTGCTAATCGCTTATTTAATGAACATCTCCAATTGGAAATAAGTGTCTGTCAGCCACTTAAGGAGTGATTTAGTCACTAGACACTCCAGGGTTCAGAGGGTTTAGATCACTAAAGACTCAGTCATTTCCAGCTTCACAAAATTCATGTTGAAAAGGCACATAGTTCAAAGACAACAGCTGAAGCAGGCTGCAAAGGGAAGTGTGAGAAGAGAACAGAATGGCAATTAGAGAAATGGAATATGGCACATTGGTTAATAATAAAACTTTGTTTAAAAACTGCATGAGTTTGAAGTGGTTGTGACAGAAGGACACGCTCTAACTGCAGCATTTCAAGTTGTTGAGTTAGCTCTTCTTCTAATTGTGTGCCTGTATGTACATCAAGGCTTCTAATAGTACTTTCGGTGACATAACCTTTCTTTTCACTGTTCGTGGTTGTCACTGTATCCAATGTGTGGATATACTCTATCCAATACAGTGCCTATTGTAAGAACTGTAACAACTTATTGCTGATTTTATATTAAACTTGGTGCAGTGTTAGTGCCAAGTATGCAGACTTTCAGTATGCAGACTTTCATCTGTGGCATTAATTTCTTACATGCAACCTTTACAGATTATAACAGGCAAATCAGTTATCCCGTATCTCTCACATATCTGTGCCCTACTTCACAGCTAATCTGTGATTCCTTTGAAGGCAGTGCATGTTTCTTTTATCTTTTACCATTTCAAACCACAGAAGATTGTGCTGCGAAGTGGCCAGTGGCAGATGAATGAATATTTTATGTCACTTTTGAACTACTGTGAGTGTGCTATCAAATTGTGTTACTATTATTATTGCTATTTGTCCCACAGCCCAAAGCTGAAGGCAGGAGAAAGAAACTCTGATGCTTCTCAACCTCCAGCCATCCTGTGGGCATAAGGCATGAGTACAGGAAGTGTGTGCCCTAGTGGTTCCAATGTGCTATGTTCCAGCAGGCCTGCCTCCATGAGGTTATGAGGATTTACAGACTAGCTCAGAAATTCAGTGGGTTACACATGGTACAAAATGAGTGCTTTCAAAAGAGACCCTCAGTGAAGCCAAAGGAGTGAGGAGATAGAGCCCTAATTCCACAGTGCACCTTATGCTCCCGAGGGAGCTAAGTGGAGGAAATGAAGAAGAGAATTTGTCTATGTTGTCCCCTCTTTATTTGAACCCTGTGTTGCAGCAGAGATTCTGTGCTGCGCTGAATGTGCAGCTCCAAGCACTTTGAAGCCACCCTGACCTGCTTCTGCAGTACTACTTAATGTACTTCTGTGTTTTCTTTTCTGTGTTAACAGAATGTGTTTTCAGTTTTCCTTTCCCTGGACTTCTAGCCATTCCTCAAAACTTTTCTCATATTTTATTTTCTTTGTGATGTTTCTCTAGCTCTACTTGACAACTGTTAACCAGTTGGTTGTGTTCTGCCCAATTACACTTTTGTTCCACCTATACTGTTGTATATCTGATATTGGTGTAAATGTGTGTTTATTTCTTGATTTCTCCTACTAGTACAAGAACTATTTGGTGGCAAAGATGAGGTCTATAATTGCATTGGTAAAGCAATTTCTTCTTTACCTTCCTCCTTAAAATGCCAGAATTATGTACGGGGCTACCGAATATCTAGTAACCATTGTTAATAAACCAAGATTGGGAGAAAAATAAGATTTTATTTAAACATTTCAGAGGGAATGGGGTTCACTATTGATATCAGAATTAATGTCTATATCTGTTGAAAAGAACCTCACAGTGGGAATTTTAAATGTGTGTATTACACATCAAACTGACACAGTAAATCAAAATTCCTCTAAATGTGACAGTACTCTAATAAACTTCATTTAAACATGATAGAATTAATGTTGTTAGTATGTAAGATGGTTGAGGAATGGACTTGTAATTAATTAAGCTGGTTTCGAAGCTATTCGTCTGATAGTTTGGGAGGGTGAGTAACTAGATCAATTAACAATATGCCTGGGAGAACGGATGAGAGATTAATATAAGGAAAAAGGCCAAGACACGGGTGTTCATTTACCGTCAAATTCACTTCTAAACTGATAACTTTATACTTTGTTAGAAAAGTAATGCAGAGTCAGCATGCTTGATTCCCCCAAGTCTCTACTCTGTCGCATGTCACCAAAAGTGGCTTTTGGTTTCTTAATGATTTGTCACTATTCAAAGTGCGGTCTCTTAGACCATCAGCTTTTGTATTACCTGGGAACTTATTGGAAGTGCAGACTCCAGGTCTTCATCTCCAGACCTTTGCAGCAGCCCCTTCATTTTAGCAAAAGTCACAGATGATTCACATGCACATTAAAACTGTGCAGCACATCTTCATGTATATCACTAAAAATATGCATGATGATCAGGAACAATTAAGTCCATTTGAAAAAAAATTATTGCTGTTTTCTTCCATGAAAGGAGAAGATGTACATATTTCATACAATGGCTGCCTTGATGCCTTTACTGGGATAGCAGTTTTTATGGGAAAATCAAGTTATATCTTTTGAATTTATTGTGTGACTGACAGAGAAACATAAGTCAAAAATGAAAAAAGAAAAAGAAAATACGAAGTAGTTCAGGTAAAATAACAATTTCATTTCATTCTATTGAGAAGTGACTTTTTCAATCTAGAATTTAAAATATAGGAATGCTTATGGAAGTGCACTAGTTTCTTTAGTCATTTCAATCTGTTCAAAAATATTTACAGAACAGGCACATTAGAATTTTGATATCCATAGAGAATCCTGGTCAAGGGGCAGCCAGTTGTACTGGGTCATCTATGAAATGGAGGGAGTTTGACATCTGGGTGGTTTTTTTTTTGATTGTTTGGTAATGTTGGAACCTGAGTGAATGATCCATAGTTACATCACATTTTTCTTCTGTTGTCATAACTGTTTCATTAGGATTTTATCTGAATCCTGGGTGGAAGTGTCCATACACTTTCCTAGAAACAAACCATGTCAGGAATAATAAAAGCCAAATAAGAACTCGGTGAAGGAGCCTGGTATAGTCCACCTTCTCCCCTTTTCTTTTTCGTTTTGCAATTAAAAAAAAATGGGGTTCTTGTTTGTTGGAGAAACTGCCTATACGATTAGTTACTTTGTCCACGTTGTGAAGTAGGGAGCAATATTTGGTAGCATGGTTCTAGGGTCTGGTAATGAGGGTTAATACCAATTGCTCAGGCCTTTAGAATCTTCAAAGAATCAACCCAGTGATGGTAAGCCTGCTTTATTCTGAGTGTTGTAAAACTACTTCCATTTCCTGCTGGCAGCTCAAACGGCTTTCTCTGGGAAGTCCTTCCGATAAATAGTTGTTTTTCTTTTCCCCCCTCCCTCCCCTCGAAGTCAATCAAACACATCAGACTCCTGAGGTTCACCACTGCCCCCATTAATGTCCCATCCTAACCCCATTTAATTGCAATAATGGGGATTTACTTTCAAGCTATTCTGAGGGATGGTTTTATCTATTGAGAGGCAGAGACCCTTTTCATGTAGCAGCAAAAATAAATATCTCCCTGTGCTCTTTTCCTTCCCTTTTCCTCCCAGGACTGGGAGCAGAAGATCAGATCAACTCAGATATCTTAGAAATAGTGCTTTCTACTGGCAGTTATTATTTTTTCTTTTTTTTTTCTTTTTTACTGACCTTAATTTTTCTCCTTCCTCCTCATTGCATTAGAAGCCCGAGGCATAGAGAAAGGCAGACCCATCCCAACACACAAGAAGACATCTGTTTGTCATGCCTTATGTTTGTATTTTTGACTGTTTGGAAATTAATTAAGAGATGTTGATTTCCAAGTGCTTTTTTCTGAGTTTCTCGAATATTTAAACAATTTTTACACATTTCAAAAAACTTCCCGTCTCTCTGTTTGTAATAAGATTAATTATGTGCGGTGCTCTGCTGCTTATCCCCATGAAAGAAAATCTAAAACGAGGGATTTCAGCCTCAAGAAGGCTATTTTGTCCTGTTGCCGAGGTTGTAAAGGGATTAATTTACCATATCGTATAGCCCTGGAAGACTGTGATAATTGAAAACATCCATATTCATTGCATGTTCAAAGGGATCTGTCTGACTTTGTAATGTAAAAAGTGCATTTTTAACCTGAACCGGGACCTGCATCTGCTATTGCTTAATCCTATTAGTCCAACAGTTCCAAAGCTTTAGTGTATAATCATTAGCTCGTGTTAATCCTGAGACATGCCTCCAGCTTCAGTCTGTCAGAAGGGATCCCTGCAGGGAAAATGTGGAGGTGCTGATAGCACACCACCAACACATCTTATCTTAAATGCTAGCAGCAGCCCTATCTGTGATAGCCAGGGAATTAAAAACAAATTTTTTATGGGTATTGGCTAGCGGGGTGTTCCTCAAGTCCCCTCTCCAGCGCTGTCTCTCTCTCTCTTTCTCTCTCTCCCTCTGTCTGTCTGTGTTACTGCTTCTCCCTTGCCCTACTTTGCCTGGACTCTTTGTTAGGGTGATGTTAGCGATGACAGCCCAAGGATGAATGAAAGGGAGTGAGGAAAGAAGCATTCAAGATACGACTTCGGCAGTGGAAGGTCCGCACTCAGTCAAGACACTCGTCAAGTCTTCTGTCGCTTTTAGTCCTTGACGTCAGAAAGCCAAGCCAATCCTGTGCTTTCTGCTGCTCGGGATTATAATGTAAAATAACAAAATGTGGCTTATAGTTGTCATCCCCTCCATGGCATGGCCTCCTGAGAGTCTGAGACTCAGGCGCCCAGGCACTGGCAGGAGCTCGTCCGAATAGAGAAGAAGCTGCTGCACTGAGTAGAGAAGGCCTGGCGGGGGAGGATTTAAAGGCAGGGCGGAAGACGCCAATGGGGAGTTGGGAGCAGGAGTGAGGATGGGTTTAGGGGTTTGCTGTAAGAGGTATACAAAAATGTCATTCCTGAGCAGAGCTTAAAGCTGTACATTTCAGGCCAGAGTAGAACATGTGTAAACAGGACATTCCGTTTGGAAATGAGGTGAAAGAGAGTATTGAGTCTTTTATGTAATATTCATTTAGCAGTCCTTATGTACCTAATCCAGCAACTCCAAAGGTGACTGTGGTCCCTGCTCTCACAGAATTTAAGAGTGGCGGTCTAGGAACTGCTAGTAAACAAGTGAACCAAGAAAAAATAGGCACACAAATAAATGACAAACTAAACCCTTAGGTGCTCTGTATTCTGCTGTCTGTTTGCCTGGACATCATAAATTTGGCTCCGTCATCAGAAAAATGTCTCAAAAGGAGCATGTTGGGAGCGTTCTATTTCTCCTTTTCATACAGTTTATTAGAGTTCAACTACACCTCCTCAAGAGCCTGGAATAACCATATACCTCTCCTCTAACCAAGTTTACCTATTATTAATGGAAATGTAGGGGTGTTTTTAAATTCAATCATTTTTGCAACGGCGTGAATTTTGGCAACCATGATGTGAATATGATGCAATTGATAAGTAAGGAATGTAATTATGCTGGTGGTTCCCACCATGTGATGCTTCGCATACTGTCTATTGGTGGTATGCAGGATGAACATTTATTTTAATACTCATATGTCTCCTAGTAGAGGCACTATTTATGACAGTGATTTGAAATTCCCTTTGAAATCCATGTAACTAAAAGAGAGTCAATTTTCTTAAAAATATTAAAGGAGTTCCAAATAGTATAGGAATTATGAATACATGGCAAAATTAAATGCAGTGCTTGAATGAGTATGGATTAACAGATACAGTATAAACCTACTAGTGCTCCGAATGGGGTAAGGATTGGTGACTATCCCATCAGAACTGTGAAGGAAGGACTGTTTTCATCTGCTGTAGGCATATACATCTGCCTCCGGTGAGGAGCTGGTTCATGAGGTAACAGTATTCATCTGATTAGAGTTATCAGTTGTGAGCTGCATTGCAAGTAAGTTGCTTCAACAAGATAAAAGGTGGTGATGACAAAAAGTGGATTCTTGGATGTATAAACTGAAGAGTGAGAAATAAACATTATTTTCATTTTGGTCAAATCATTTATTATGTTTAGTTTACAATAACAAAATACAGCTACAGCTATATATTACACACCTTTTTACTACAGCTCCTGAAGGAAAAAGTAAGTTCTTATCTGGTTCCTAAATACCTCCTTTCTGCTCACTGATTGCTTATAGGACGACTGTAAAGTTATAGCAGAACCTGCTCTACAGAATGTCTTTGAAGAAAACCATGACATTTGTTTCTTCGCCTCCAAGAACATGTCAGGAAAATCACCTGCAATTAGATTTCAGGTGTTATCTGAACAAGAATCACCAAATTATTAATCTTAAGTTTTCACATGTCATTTCTTCATAGGTCATTTCTTTGCTGCCCCATTGAAAGGGGCTCCTTAGAGTTTATGAAATTAAAAATCTGGAGTTAGATTGATTCAGTTGATCAGACAATATGCCACTCAGTCATGTACTGGTTATTCAGCATGGCACCTGCCAGTGCCTTGCTAGAAACTGTGGGAACACGAGCATGAATTAAGACAAGGAATCTCCCCTCCAGGAACTTATATTTTAAAAGAGGAGAGGCAATATCTACACATCTACTTTTTTTAAAAGGGTAGAAAGTATAAAAACAGGAAGTTTGGAGACTATAATATTGCTTCCAGCTGGAGCGCTAAGAAAGCATTCGGCATCACTGGTTGCCAGCCCTGATTGCACATTAGCATTATCAGGAGCACACTGAAAAATTTCAGTGTCTGGGCCTCACTCCCAGAGACTCTGACTCAAATGGTTGGGGTGGGGCTCAATCATCACTAGTTTTTAAAAGCTCCCTAGGTAATTTTAATGTGCAGCCAAGGATGAGAACCACTGTTCTATCTACTTATCATTAAGAAATGGATGGTTTTGAAAAATTTCATGTGTATAATATCCTATTTGATTAAAAAGAACATGTCTTAGTGGAATAGCTTACAGAAATTTTTGCATGATCTCCATGTTGGTATGTATCAATTCATGCAAAATATTTCATCAACCAAATACTTCCCTTTGTGAGATTGTTTCAAAGTCCATTTTACTAAATTATAGTAATCAAAGACTTAGTTCCCGCAAAGTCCCACATACAACACTCATTAGCACATTAACACAGAAATTTCTTTTAATCTTACTTATCTACAAAGGATACAGGTGTTATCTACCTTTAAGTGTGAATTGGTAAACAATGTTTTAATATTCACTTCAAAAAATCTAAAAGTTCATCAGTGTCATTTTGATTTTTTTCAACTTAATTTTTTTCTCCCACATGGAATTCTCTGACCTTACCAATGATTTGGGGCCTAATTTTCATAGTGGAAAAACTACTAGGAATCATCTGGGCAGAGGAACCACCCTGAATCTTTCTCATTGTCATGGTAGACTATTTCAAAACCTTCTTGAAGTCTTCAGATTGGCTCTCTTGCTTTCTGGGGGCCTGATTATTTCTATGAAGAGAAACTTGGATGCTGGGAGCAAGTGTTGCCAAATGGAAATACTATGAAAAAGTTCTCTTATTTTCTCCTAAGGGCACCTCATTAAGCAGAGAGCTTCCTGCGAACTCAGCCTCCAGCATCCTGGAGAAACTAATGTGATGCTCTTTTCAAAACTGTCTAGTTTATTCTTCATTATGGATTTTCTTCGACTGTGCAAGACCTGGCTCATTTTTTGAAAAGTCTTCTAATCCCAGTTCTATAGTGGAATTGGAACGGCACTCACGAGATTGCCATATCTGGGCCTGACTGTGCATAAATCATGCAGGAGAAGCCTATTCTATTTTTTAAATTCTAGGAAATTATTCTTGAGGAATGAATGAATAAATGAATGAACAAATAGATGTGAAAGGCACCAGGACCACTACGGAGTCACTATTTCACTATTTTTTCAGTATTTGTAGAAATAAACAAGAGCTTCTCAACAGCTTTTCTATGACTTCCACCTTGAGGATAAGTAGTTTGAGAGGAACTCGCCCCTCCTCCTGAGAAGGGCAGAAAAACTTTACTACCAGGATGTCCTGTGGAGCCAATTGAGGTTAAAATATTGGGAAAGGTTATGTATATGGCATATATATGGCATATACATGACCAATTTGGGGGCCAGAAAAATGTGAATGTATGTGTTAATTAGAAAAAAGCCCATGAACAATTTCCAATCTCTCTCTCTCTCTCCCCTTAACACACAGCTGAAAAGGCTGCATGTTCTAGAGGGCTGGTCATAAGAAGGCCCTCTGAGCGAGGATAACTGGAGCAGAACCTTCCCTCTGTCCTCTTACCAACCAACCTGGGTCATACAGTGAGTGTGAGAATACTAAACCATTGGTAGCTTGGGGCTGTTGCTGTTATAGCCTACTTAGTTATCCTGACTCATGCAGTACTGTAATACTAATCTTGACTAAGCTTGGCTCCTCTCTGCATTAAATGACTCTAACTCTGCATTCCCTTTTTACTTTTTGGAAATCATGGGAGAAGCAACCACCGCCACCATTAGTAGCTATCACACCCCTCTTTCGTGAGCCAAGCATCAGTTAGTTGGGAAAGAGACTGCAAGGAGTCTGAGAGGGGGATCTCTGTGCTTCTCATGCAAAGGAAACATGCTGCTAATGCCCTTTCTGGATTTGAAGGAAATAATTGGGCTCATTAAGTTGCTTTTCAGTCTTCTTTTGTTCACTCTAAATAACCCTCAGGTTAATTAGACATGGCTTCTATCCTCAGGAAATATTTCTGTGTGTGGTTCCTAATGGAGAGAATGGTCATAAACTCAGTAATTAAATTTCCCATCTTACATATGCTAAAGTATGGCAAACCACGTGCAAGGTGTCTTGAAATACAATAGCCTTTGTGAAATATAAGAAATGTTTGATATAAGAAAATATATCAAAAATTCTGCAAATATTAGGGTATAATCAAGATGCTTTTGCCAGAGTGAATTGGTAGGTCCCAGTTTATGCCAAACAGAATCATGTAGTGTGGTCACTTCTCAGTCCTGCTGCATAAATAATATCTGGGTTTGTTTTAAAAATACTGCCCCATGGATTTGGTCCCAGACCAATGGAATAAGAAATTCTGAATCATTCAATAACCAGCCAGAGTTGGGAATCACTGGCAAAGTGAACAAGAGCAATAAACGAGAGGCAGAATCTGAATTTTGATCCTCGCTCTTTTTATTAGCCAAGTAACATCAGACAGATCACGTAGTCTTCTCTCTAAATTTGACTCTTCTTACCCACATGATAGATGCTAATATTCTCCCTGCCGAGCTCCACATACAGTTTTGATACTAAAAGAAGAAAATACATTTGGAAGGACTTCGCAAATTATGAAGAGTAAAACTATGCTATTGTCATTATTATTATTATAAACTCATAGACATGACTCAATCCCACTTTAAATCATTTTATTAAAGTAGTAAGAGATAAATGAACCAAGTGACTATGTTTAGAAATTAGTAACCTATTAATGCTTAAGAGAAAAATCAAAAACCCAAATGGAGTGACTTTGCTGGCAGACAATTTCTCTCTTCCTCTCAGATGTCCATGTTTGTAAGAAAAAGCATTATTATATTTCGATGAATTACAATTGTTTGGCTCCATTCTGGCCCAGTGGAAGCCCTGCTCATGTCAGAATTGCTGTTGTGTTTGTAAGCTGACGCCTTTCCACTTTTCTCGAGGTCTTTACGTGTTTAAGGTCTGTGCACCTAAATCAGAACCCCATGGAGGGCAGAAACAGGATAAGTGTGTAGCACGGTGTGATCCTCTTGAACTTATTAAATCTTTACTGGATCCCTACTACTAGCAGACAATGATTAGAGAGAAGAACAGTATTAAAAATTAAAAAAAAAAATTGCTCCTCCTAAAAGAGTTACGGTCTGGACAGGAAAGACCAATCATTTTTACCTTCAGTTTTGTTTTGTGATTAAGCTAGCCCAGTCCAGCAGAGAAGTTGTTCAGTAAATGGTAATAAATGGTAAGAAGTATTGTCATTATTCATTGTTGTGGATATACCAGGGGCCCAAGCAAAGGGCCAGGAGCCTAAGACCCCACCTAAGCAGGTCAGGCAGAGGTGGAATGTTGCTTATCTATACCTTCCTGCTTCTGGCCAGCTCTGTCTGGGCGGAAGGAGTGCAGGGAGTTCCTCTGAGTACAGAAAGACCTTGAAAAGCCTGCCCTTGACCTCAGTGGTCCCTGCTGGAAGAAGATCAGTCTCATTCCAAAGGAGATCTTTGGGTTTTCTCCAGTACTGACAGGGCACAGTTCCAGAGCACAATTTCAGAACTCATCCTGGCCAGCAATGAGACACTTGGGTTATCCTCAGCAACACCCTGGTCTCCTGAGAATCGTCCAACCAACATGCCTAGGAGATGGGCCAGACTCCCTCAGGCCTTTTCTGGTCTTGCTGGGGAACCAGTTTTAAGCCACAATCTATTCCAAGATGAGAGGTGAGGAGCGGACCATCCAAACACTAACTGGCTCCCTCAGCCATGGCTTTCTTTTTGTGGGTTCACTCTATCAAAATTAATGGGAAGACTTCTTAAATCACAGAGATTTGTGCATCTAGTAAGAAAATCGTAACATTTAACCATTCATTTTTGAAAGGCTATAAACATTCCTAGATCAGTGAAATTAATAGATTTTACTCTGAGGACAGAAGGTTCTGCTATACTAAAGCCTGAATCTGCTTGTCTTCTAAAACCCACAGGTGCCCAAAGCTTAAACGAAAACAAAACAGAAAGGGAAAGAAAATCCTCTCTTAATAAAAGAGAATCATTGAGAAACAAAGTGAAAGAACCGTTTGTGTACGTTTTCTTTTGTTTCCCATTTTCAAGCCTGACCTCAAGTGTGCCCATTCATTACCCTCAGACAATCAACTACCCCACTATCAGCTCAACATTGATGATCTCTAGAGATACACTGATGTGAAGGATTGTCTTTCACTGTAGCTAATTAAGAATGCATCAAGTGTCAAAATCCTGTTGGAGGTTCTGAGTTTTAAAGAGAAGGGTTGCAGGTTCTAAGCAGTTTAAATAGAAGGGTTGCCTGTATGGCATCACCTGCCGCAACCAAAACCCTCTTGCTTCTCATAGAGATACTTTATGAAAGATACACCACTTGAGCTGGTTAGGGCTGTGACATACAAGCAATGAGATCATCTCAGTAGTCTGCTTCTATGTCAGAAAAGCGGTAGATGTGTTCAAATCAGAATAGTGGCATTTGGTTTAAGATGTTTCCCCTTCTCTCCGAGTTCATTTTTCATCTTCCCAGAGGGCCCCCTGCCCCAGCCCCCAGCCCTCCTCTGCTATTCTTTACTCCTCTCACTTGTCTGCCTTCATGACAAGAAGAAGTGCATCCACTGGGCCAATGCATCAAGTGGTGACACCAGCGGAGTCTCATTCCCTCTGACAAACGTCAATTTAAAAGGCAAGAGCAGATTTCCAGGCAGGGGTGAGGGACGTGAATGGAATTAGTCATCATTACCCTGCAGCGACGGCTCACTGTAGATGTTCCCTCATCAGCCTTCTCCTGACTGTGCCCCCAGGATCACCCCCATCACTCTAAATAGTCATGACACAGCCAATGTGTGGGTTAAAATGATGAGCAGGAGAGACAGGCCTATCCCAAAGTAAATAGACTGAATTAGAGGCATTACAACAGTTAATATGTCAGGTCCCCGTTGGGAGGCCATAGATCCTGTGTGGTCTATTTTCCCTGCATATTGAAATTGATTGTGCCTCGGGCGATGGCGGGGCTGGTGGGGGAGGGGAGCTGGCGATTCATCCTTCCTGTCACATGGATCAAAGAAAGCAGACAGTGTTATGTGGAATTATTTGCTCTGAAGGTACAGGGAATAGAATTTAATAGAGCAATGGGGTATAATGAAAGAAGCCATGAGTCTTAGCCAATGTCTCCCCAGGCCACACCATTGGAGGCATATAAATAAGAGCATGTTCTTACCCAAATCATATTTCTCTGGCTCAGTCCTGTCTAAAACTGCAGCAGCTATATACCCTCTTTTTCTCCTTTCCACTTTCGGCCAGCTGTTTCAAGGACACCTCCCGGGGTGCTTCCTATATATTTGAACCATCCTTTTGGGTCAGTATCTGAAGTCCTCCCTCCCATTCTGTTCACTGTGGTGATGTCTATCTGGGAAGGTTGCCAGCCCCCTAGCCAGGCACTGAGGTCAAATACCAAGGAATCCTTGCTACTGTGGTGCTGCCTGGCACTGGCCCTCTTGTCTATAATGCAAGAGACTCCAATTACCACTCAAGCTCCTGGCACCAATGCTTTTAATCCAACTGATTCTTTCTTTTTTTATTTTATTTTATTTTTTTAAGGTATCATTGATACACAATCACATGAGCAACATTGTGGTTACTAGATTCCCCCCATTATGAAGTCCCCACCACATACCTTACCGGAGAGTCACTACTTGTCTCCTCTGTGCTATACTGCCTTCCCAGTGCCCCTGCCTACATTATGTGTGCTAATTGTAATGCCTCTTATTCCCCTTCTCTCTCCCTTCCCACCCGCCTCCCCAGTCCCTTTCCCTTTGGTAACTGTTAGTCCATTCTTGAGTTCTGTGAGTCTGCTCCTGTTTTGTTCCTTCAGTTTTTGTTTTGCTCTTATACTCCACAGATGAGTGAAATCATTGGATACTTGCATTTCTCCACCTGGCTTATTTCACTGAGCATAATACCCTCTAGCTCCATCCATGTTGTTGCAAATGGTAGGATTTGTTTTCTTCTTATGGCAGAATAATACTCCATTGTGTATATGTACACATCTTCTTTATCCATTCATCTACTGATGGACACTTACTTTGCTTTCATTTCTTGGCTATTGTAAATAGTGCTGTGATAAACATAGGGGTGCACATATCTTTTTGAATCTGGGATCCTTCATTCTTAGGGTAAATTCCTATGAGTGGAATTCCTGAGTCAAATGGTATTTCTATTTTGTGTTTTTTGACAAACCTCCATACTGCTTTCCACAATGGTTGAACGAACTTACATTCCCACCTGCAGTGTAGGAGGGTTCCCCTTTCTCTGCATTCTAGCCAGCATTTGTTGTTGTTTGTGTTTTGGATGTTGGCCATCCTAACTGGTGTGAGGTGATATTGTGATTTTGATTTGCATTTCTCTGATGATTAACGATATGGAGCATCTGTTCGTGTGCCTGTTGGCCATCTAAATTTCTTCTTTGGAGAAGTGTCTGTTCAGATCCTCTGCCCATTATTTAATTTAGTTATTTGCTTTTTGGTTGTTGAGATGTTTGAGGTCTTTATGTATTTTGGATGTCAACCCCTTATTGGATCTGTCATTTATGAATATATTCTCCCATACTTAAGGATGACTTTTTGTTCTTCTGATGGTGTCCTTTGCTGTACAGAAGCTTTTTAGTTTGATAAAGTCCCACTTGTTCATTTTTGCTTTTGTTTTCCTTGCCCAGGGAGATATGTTCATGAAAAAGTTGCTCATGTTTATATTCAAGAGAGTTTTGCCTATGTTTTCTTCTAAGAATTTTATGGTTTCATGACTTACATTCAGGTCTTTGATCCATTTCAAGTTTATTTTTGTGCATGGGGTTAGACAATAATCCAGTTTCATTTTCTTACATGTAGCTGTCCAGTTTTGCCAATACCAGTTGTTGAAGAGGCTGTCACTTCCCATTGTATAGCCATGGCTCCTTTATTATATATTAATTGACCATATATGCTTGTGTTAATATCTGGACTCTCTATTCTGTTCCATTGCTCTATGGGTCTGTTCTTGTGCCAGTACCAAATTATTTTGATTACTGTGGCTTTGTAGTAGAGCTTGAAGTTGGGGAGCATAATCCCCCCTGCTTTATGCTTCCTTCTCAGGATTGCTTTGGATATTCAGAGTCTTCTGTGGTTCCATAAGAATTTTAAAACTATTTATTCCAGTTCATTGAAGAATGCTGTTGGTATTTTGATAAGGATTGCATTGAATCTGTAGATTGCTTTAGGCAGGATGGCCATTTTGGCAATACTAATTTTTCCTATCTATGAGCATGGGATGTATTTCCATTTATTGGTGTCTTCTTTAATTTCTCTCATGAATGTCTTGTTGTTTTCAAGGTTGTCTTTCACCTCCTTGCTTAGGTTATTCCTAGGTATTTTATTCCTTTTGATGCAGTTATGAATGGAATTTTTTTCCTGATTTCTCTTTCTGCTAGTTCATCATTAGTATATAGGAATGCAACAGATTTCTGTGTATTAATTTTGTATCCTGCAACTTTGCTGAATACAGATATTAGTTACAGTATTTTTGCAGTGGATTCTTTAGGGGTTTTTATGTACAATATCATGTCATCAGCAAACAGTGACAGTTTAACTTCTTCCTTACCAATCTGGATGCCTTTTATTTCTTTCTGTTGTTTGATAGCTAGGACCTCGAGAACTAAGTTGAATAAAAGTGGGAAGAGTGGGCATTCTTGTCTTATTCCCAATCTTACAGGAAAAGCTTTCAGCTCCTTGCTCTTAAGTATGATGTTGGCTGTGGGTTTGTCATATAAAGCCTTTATTATGTTGAGGTAATTGCCCTCTATACCCATTTTGTTGAGAGTTTTTATTATGAATGTATGTTGAATTTTGTTGAATGTTTTTCCAACATCTATAGAGATGACCATGTGGTTTTTGTCCTTCTTTTTGTTGATGTGGTGGATGATGTTGATGGGTTTTCTAATACTGTACCATCCTTGCATCCCTGCAATGAATCTGACTTGATCATGGTGTATGATCCTCTTGATGTATTTTTGAATTCAGTTTGCTAATAGTTTGAGTATTTTTGCATTTATGTTAATCAGGGATATTGGCCTGTAGTTGTCTTTTTTTTGTGGTGTCTTTGCCTGGTTTTGGTATTAGAGTGATGCTGGCTTCATAGAATGAGTATGGAAGTATTCCCTCCTCTTCTATTTTCTGGAATAAATTAAGGAGGATGGGTATTATGTCTTTTCTAAATGTCTGATAAAATTCAGCAGTGAAGCCATCTGGTATGGGAATTTTGTTCTTGGGTAGTTTTTTGATTACTAATTCAATTTCATTGCTGGTAATTGTTCTGTTCAGATTTTCTTTTTTTTCCTAGGTTAGTCTTGGAAAGTTGTATTTTTCTAGAAAGTTGTCAATTTTCTTCTAAGTTATCCAGTTTGTTAGCATTTAATTTTTCATAGTATTCTCTAATAATTCTTTGTATTTTTGTAGTGTCTATAGTGACTTTTCCTTTCTCATTTCTGATTATGTTTTGTGTGTAGATTCTCTTTTTTCCCCTGATAAGTCTGGCTAGGGGTTTATCTATTTTGTTTATTTTCTCAAAGAACCAACTCTTGGTTTCATTAATTTTTTCTATTGTTTTATTTTTCTCAATTTTATTTATTTCGTCTCTGATCTTTACTACGGCCCTCCTTTTATTAACTTTGGACCTTATTTGTTCTTCTTTTTCCATTTTCAATAATTGTGAATTTAGTCTATTCATTTGGGATTGTTCTTTCTTCTTTAAATAGGCCTGGATTGCTATCAACTGATTCTTCCTTAAACCAAATTCAGTATGACTTTGATGGAGCTGATCTTTTAGCTTCTGCTCCCCCATTATGGCTACTCCCTACTCCCAGGCTACTCCCCTGAACCCACAGTGACTGAGTCAGATAGTCTGGGTATTGCCCTTGTTCAGGTTTCTCAGAAACAGACCCAGAAGGAGATTTGTGTAAAGGTTATGTAGTGGGGGATACACTCAGGACTGGCACTTGTGTGAGAGGATAAGGAAGTCAGGGTGGACAGAGGAAGAAGTAGAGTAACACTTGTGGGGACAGTGGGGCAGCGGGATTGAGTGGAGAGAGGCGTAGAGTAATGCCTGTTGGGGGAATGGGATTGGGCTGAGGAGAGGGTGAGCTTCCTGCAGTTGCCACTGCACCTCCTCTAATTCATGGCAAACCTGCAGTTGGGCCAGCCCTGCAGAGTTGTCCCAGTTGAAGAAAGGGGCCAGGATCTGTACTCCTTATAATGAAATTATTGGAGTAGGTTGTGCCTGAGAGAGGTGGTTTTTATCCATGGAGGGAAAGTCCAAAGGAAAGAGTCCATTGGAACTGGTCTGCAGCCAATGCTCTGTACAACTGGGGGAATGAGTAACTTGGTTTTGAAGGGGGTGTGACTGGTGCACATTCAATCTCTCTGCCTCTCTCTTTCCCTGTAGACTTGCTTGACCTTAGTTCTACACCTTTCCTTAGGCTGAATAATTTTCTAAAAACATTCTCAACCCATTGGCAAGCTTTCTCCCCTGTCTCTTTCGAGTCTTTGAATAAAGGATTGCTGATGCTTATGCTGGGACCACTGGTATAAGCAAAGTGAGAAAATGTTTCATTTAAGTTCTGATAAAGCTCATACAATGCAAAGCATATATGACCTGATTCTGAGGACCTGGGTTCCTGTCTGTCTGTCTTAACTCTAAGATGACATTAAAAATCACTTCTTTCCCCTTCCCCACCAAGGCCCTGCTTAGTCTAATGCTAAACTCAAAGTTAGACTCATTGCTCTCAGGTCATCTGTAGTTTTAGATTTTTCCAACAATATGCTCCCATGGACATCAAAGAAGCAAATGGCATGGTTTATGTCTTGGAGGATATTAAAACTTTGTAAAAGACACAAAATAAAGCAACTAAGAAGAAACTAAAAAAAACTAGAGTAACAGACCACAGTTAATACATTCAAGCTAAAAATATAACTAACAGAAGCAAATCCATTGATATACAACAGGAGTCAGCAAGCTTTTTCTGTAAAGGCACAAATAGCAAATATTTTTTTATTTTTCAGGCACATGTCTTTGTTACAACTATTCTACTATTGTAGTCTAAAAAAGATAATATGTAAATGAATGAGCATGCTGTGTTCCAATAAAACTTTACTGACAAAAACATATGACCAATTGTGGTTTACAAACCCTTGCTATAAAGTTCAAGAGAGGAAAGGAACTTAATAATTATCTGGTGCCTTGCTGCTCAAAGTGTGAATGTGGTTCATGGACGTGCAACATTGGCACCATCTGGGAGAATTAGAAATGCAGTCTCAGATAGCATATTCAACCAGCTGAATTATAATAGACATTTCAAAATATCACCAGATGATTTATATGCACAATAAAATTTGAGTAGCACTCATCTAATGTATTCTTTTCATTCTTATAGGTGAGTATACTAAGACCCAGAGTGATCAAAAAACTTGTTTGAGGTCACACAGCTAGATTTAGGTCAAATTGAGATTAGAAGTCTTCTGATTTTTCATTCTATAAATATTTTTTGAGCATCTACCACATGTCAGGCAAAAGTACCTGCCTTCATAGAACCTGAGGTTTTTCTTTAAGGACAACAGACCATTAAAAAAGTTAATAAATTTTGTGCCAATTTAGAAATCAATAAATGTTTAAGAGAAAAACAAATCAAAGATAGAGAATAGAGAGTATAGGAAGGTGGGTATTACAGTTTTATAGAGGTTGACCAAGGGTCAAATGTCAAAGAAGACCTCATTGAGATGGCAACATCTGAGAACGACTTGAAGAAGATGAAGGAGTCAGCATGTAGATATCTGAGGGAAGAGACTTCCAAACACAGGAAGCAGTAGGTGCAAAGGCCCTGTATTGGGAGCATGACTGATGTGTTCAGGAAACAATAAGGCAGCCCTCTCTTGGAGCAGAGTGAACGCAGGGGCATTTCCTTGAAAATAAGGTCATGAGACCAGTAAGAGTTGTGTAGGGCTTCATAGATTGTTGTCAAATTTTGTGTAAACTAGGTAAATTAAACTTTTATGTAAACTGAAAGGTTTTGATCAGAGGACAACAGGATCACTCTTGAGAATAGAGGGCAGGTGAAAGATGTGAAAAAAGGGAAAAGAGAGATGTTAGGAAGCTATTGCAATGATGCAAGAGAGAAACAATGGCGGCTCATACCAGAAGGAGAGAAGTGACTGGGTTTGGGATATATTAAAGGCAAAGCAAACCTGTTTTCCTAATGGATAGATAGATGTGGGGTGTAAAAGAAAGAGAGATGTGAAGGATGAGGATGACATCACCTGATGGGGCAAATCACAGCAGGATTAGGAGTGCTGACTGAGAGTTTCACTTTTGCCAGGGTAAATTTGAGATGCTAGTTAGACATCCAGTAGGAGATGTTGAGAAGGCAGCTGGACATGAAGGTATTGACTTCACTTGACTTCCACAACTTCACTGGGTTGGCATTCTATATCTGCTGATACAGTGAAGAGATGACATTTAAGGTCACTAGTTTAGATGAGATGATCATGGAAATGGGTGTAGATAAGGTAAAGAAGAGGTCCAAGAACTAAATCGTATAACACCCCAAGTTAAGAACTCAAAGAGATAAAGGAACAGCAAAGTGCACTGTATTTTGCTTTCTCCCCTTTGATACTCCACATACAGGGGGCATCTCCTCTGTGATGTGTGGCTCCTGACAGCCTCAACAGTACTTTTTCTTTCATTTCCTAATTCTAATTGTCATCCACTCCAGCTTTCTGTTTCATGTAAGCTTGCTTTACCAGTTCATTCCTACCAGATACTGGGCACAAGATTTAAGAAGGTGTTAGTTCCTGGGAGAGAAGAATCACTAATTAATGTTTCTGAAGTTGATACAAATGAATTATTTTGTTTTGAATTTTTATTCTACAATAGTAAGAGGAAAATAGCACCTGAGGTATTTCTGTTGACTAAGTCCATCAAACCCTGCTGATTTCATCTGAATTTATAAAAAGAAAATTAACATAGATTGAGAACCTTTTATTTGAGGCTGGAAGGAACTTGTTTAGGATCATTCAGTCTGAGGGTAGCATTAGAAAAGAAATAGGCAGGATGGAAATGGACACTACATGCTACTCTTTGCTATAGAGAATGTTTCTACCCTGTTCAAATTCACACTGATGGCCCACTTAGTTGAAATCTGTACAGTTATGTCCTCTTTGGGAAAAAAACTAAGGCAAGGATTATGTTATTAGATGTATCCTAAAGACCTAGTAGGCTGAATTGCAGGGTGTGGGGAACATAAGTAAATAAAAGATATGAGACCCAAAATGATTAGTGATTTTAGGGTAAGAATGAAAATCTGAATTTTTATGGGAAATTTCCCAAATTTAGTATTGATAACTATTTTAAATACTTTTGAATGTGGTGAGAGCCAAAACATATATATTCACTCACACACACACATGTCTCATAACTCTCTCACAAGCAGACAGTATATTCTACAAGTAATAAAAAATTTTCTATGCCCAAGGAATCTATTTCTTAGTAATAATAATTCTTGCTTAACAACAATAACAAAGACAATTGTGATCAGAAAAAAGCACATTAGCTGGTACCATGATGTTCTAATTATAGAATTTTAATAATCAACCTACTGATTATGGAAAATCTTTTATGTCATAGGAACCTTCTTCTTACCATTGATTCAACAAGTCAGCAATTATTTCCTTTACCTCCAAGGGAGGCTAGTCATAACATTACACTAAACTAAATATAGAACAAAGTAAATTAGTGATGAAATCCTGAAGTCCTCAAAATAGAGATTCTGGAATATCTTTGTATTCCATTCCTTGTGGACTGAATAATCCTTTTTGACTATTATATATTTTGAAAACTCATTTTACCAGTGAAAAGTGACCCCTGAAACTAATAAAAGAAACCACTAGCATAGATTTCTTTAATGATATTTGAAATTCTTACAAAGTACTCCATCAGTATGGATCTTTGACTAGAGGCCTTTAGCTGCTATCTAACTGTTGTAATAAAAATTATCTTCATAATCAACAAGGAAATTTCCTCTTGAAACTGTGTGAATGTAGCCTGACTTGCTCCTTTTGCTGCTGTTGCTTGTGCTTTTGGTGTCATTTCCCAAAAAAAATCATTGCCAAGACCAATGTCAAGGAGCTTCTCTCCCATATTACCTTTAGGAGTTTTATGGTTTCAGGTCTTATGTTCAAGCTCTCAGTCCATTTGAAATTAATTTTTGTGAATGATGTAATACAGTGGTCCAGTCCCATTCTTTTGCATGAGGATATTCTGTTTTCTCAGCACTCTTCATTGAAGAGACTATCTTTTTCCTCATTTGTGTTTTTGGAGCTCTTGTCAAAATTGTTTGACTACATATGCTTGTTATTTTTCTTGAATCATTATTCTCTTCCATCGGTCTATGTGTCTGTTTTTATGCTAATACCATATTGTTTCGATAACTATGGCTTTGTAATATAGTTTGAGATCAGGAAGTATGACATCTTCTGCTTCTTTCTTTTCAAAATTACTTTGGCTATTTGGGGGTCTTATGTGGTTCCATACAAATTTTAGGATTATTTGTCCTATTTCTGTGAAAAATGCCATTGCAATTTTGATAGAAATTTCATTAAATCTGTAGATTGAGTTGGATGATATGAAATTTAATATTTAATTCCTCTTAGCCACAGAGGATATCTTTCCATTTCTTTGTGCTTCTTCATTTTCTTTCATAAATATCTTATAGTTTTTAGTATATAGGTTGTTCATCTCCTTGGTTAAATTTATTCTTAAGTATTTTATTGTTTTGGATATTATTGTAAATGAAATT
Source organism: Manis pentadactyla (assembly GCF_030020395.1). Classification (NCBI taxonomy): domain Eukaryota; kingdom Metazoa; phylum Chordata; class Mammalia; order Pholidota; family Manidae; genus Manis; species Manis pentadactyla. Next base: position 144,289,969 of record NC_080021.1, on the reverse strand, counting down.
GTTTTCTTAATTTCTTTTTCAAATAGTTTGTTGTTAGTATATAAAAAACAACAAATTTTTTATACTGATTTTTGTATCCTGAAACTTTGCTAAGTTTATTAGTTCTAACAAATTCTTTTTGTTTTTGTGGCAATATATAAGACCACATCATCTGCAAATAGAGACAATTTTACTTTTATACCTTTTTATTTGGATGGCTTTTATTTCCTTTTCTTGCATGATTGCTCTATGTAGGATTTCTAATACTATGTTGAATAAAAGTGATGAGAGTGAACATCCTTGTCTTGTTCCTGATCTTAGAGGAAAAGCTTTTAGCTTTACACTATTGAGTATAATGCTAGTTGTGGATTTATCACATATGGCCATTATGATGTTGAGGTATAAGATTATTCGAGTTATTTATTTCTTATTGAATAAGATTTGGTAGTTTGTGTCTTGCCATCTATTTTCTTTTCTTTATTTTTCCAGAATGCCAAAGATTGTATATGAAAAACTAGAGAAATAACTTGAGACTCAGGATAATTTTTTCTTCCTCTAATTAGGCTTCATTTTGTTTCTGAATGGCTATTATTACAGGGACACTATTAATCAAATCCTCTCATTCCATAAGGTTTAAGATTATTTGAACCGGACTTTGTTGCCTATTAAAGGCAGCCTGTTTCTGGTTCAATGTTATTTTCTGTACCACCCCAAAATATGGGTATTTATAAGGACCCTCCTATTAGGCAGGCCCTCAGTTCCATTTTGGTGTCTCAGTCCTGTGACTCTATTGAAAACTCTGCTTACCTTTTCAGTATTATAGCCAATGTGTTTGGAATTGGCAATCATCTTGAGAAAACTGTCCCAAATGCTTACTATTATTCCCTTATTAAGTAATTTGGTAATGCTTCATAATATTGATTCACCACCACTTATCAGTATTTTCAAGGATTTTGTAGTTACCTATAATTTTTCAAAATAGGTGAAACTCAAATACATTTAAGATGGAGTCTTTTTCTTAGAAATTTGCCATTTTTGTTTTATTATCCTTCAGTATTGTTGTCAAGGAGAAGTCTGATGTTAATGTGATTCTTTTTCTTTTGTAGGGAAGCTCTTCTTTCTCTTAGGAATATTTTAGGAGTGTTATTTTTAGTCTTGGATTGTGGAATCACAATTTGATATACTTAGCTGTGGGTTTGTATTCAGTTCTCCAGGTAGATTCCTTCAGATCTTTTCTTCTGCTCTGTAAAACTCCTCTTTTAATTCAATGATTTTATATATATATATATATTTCTCTATTTTCTAGGTTTTCTTTTCCTGACAGTCCTATTAAATGGATTTTGGGTCTAATCTATTCTCTCTAACTCTTTACTTCATCATACCTTCTATTTTTTCCTTTTGTACCATGTTCTGTGAAGTGTTTTGGCATGACTGTCTAGCTTACTATTTTACTCTCAGAGTAGTTTATTTTAGTATTCAACTCACCTTTTGAATTTATTTTTATTTACATGTTCTCCAGATCATTTCTTTCATAAAATACAATTCTTATCTATAAACAAGATAAATATATCCATACAACCTCATTGTAGACTTAGGCTGCTTGCTCCATGAAATGTTTTTCCATATGTTAGTTTTCTACCTATTGAATTGGAATTCTTGTGTAGTTTTGTCTTTACACAGATACTTGCTAATACTTAATTTATCTGCTCATATTTTCAGTAACATTTCCTATTTGCCTGTTTGTGGGTGCATGTTTTGGCTATAGAAGTTTTGAGAGATGCAAACACTGAAGAACACGATATGCTGCCAGCCTGTCTTTTAGCTTCAAAAGCACCCCCTCCATCTTTCTCTGTGCCTCTAGCCACCAGGAATTCTCTGCTTTTAGTGCTCAATTTACTTATACCTTTTGGGAGCAAACTCAGTTATTTCTCTTCTCAATAAATTTGTACAAAGTGATGCAAAATAAAATTGCATTACTTAATGCTTCATTATCCTTTGAACCTGAGTATCCTCCCAGATTGTTCTGATCTCAGGTTTTATTTACTCTGTATTTGTGTATTTTCATTACAATTTTATGGTGTCTTTAGTTCTTTTGATATTCCTGTTGGCTTTATATTCTTCAGAAATTAATCAAAATTTTGTATTCACGTAAGATATTTTTGTTTCCTGATAATATTATAAATAATTTTAAACAGTTTTGTTTCATTTCTAAGGATTTGAGGGAAGGGTGAAAGTGGTTGCTTATGCTCAGTCCACTCTATTTTAATAGCTTTGCAATAGAAATCATCATGTTGCAGATCCCTGGTTAAAGAAGACATATGCACCCATATGTTTATCACAGCACTATTTACAATAACCAAGATATGGATGCAACCTAAGTGTCCATCAGTAGATGAATGGATAAAGAAGATGTGGTACATATATACAATGGAATATTATTCAGCCATGAGAAGAAAACAAATCCTACCATTTGCAACAACATGGATGGAGCTAAAGAGTATTATGCTCAGTGAAATAAGCCAAGCAGAGAAAGACAAGTATCAAATGATTTCCCTCACTTGTGGAGTGTAACAACAAAGCAGCAGCACACTCACAGACTCCAAGAAGGGACTAGCGGTTACCATAAGGAAAGGGTTGGGGAAGGTGGGTGGGGAGGGAGGGAGAAGGGGATTAAGGGGAATTATAGTTAGCACACACAATATGGTAAGTCATGGGGAAGGCAGTATAGCATGGAGAAGACAAGTAATGACTTTATAGCATCTTACTACGCTGAAGGACAGTGATAGTGATGGGTTGAAGGGGGACTTGATAATATGGGTGAATTGTGAAACCACAACTTTGCTCATGTGAAACCTTCATAAGATTGTATATCAATGATACCTTAATTTTTAAAAATTACATTAAGAAAACTAAAAATAAAAAATCATCCTGTTGCAGGAGCATACATTTTTGTAGGACAAAAATCTCAGAAGGAGTTTATACAGAAACACATGGTGATGGTTTGTGTCTACTTTTTGGGGTTACTATTATAGTGGGAAGATATGTATAGGAGGGTAAGCATCAGATTTCGAAAGATTGATTTGTATTCCAATTTGATCATTGAGTCTTTGGTCATTGGTTTGCTAAAACAAAATAAGAGCCAGCAGTGTAATAAAAAATGAGCTAGAATACAAATCAGATGTATATTGAAGGAGTTAAGCAAGTCTTAACACAGAACCTCTTCCCAAAGCATAAGACTTAGATGAGTGTTTGATGTTAAGAAAAAAGTTTGAAAACAATTACCATGTTGAAAAGCAGGATTTTGGTTGATTTCAGGATACTGTTTATTGACAACAATTGACATGTAAGCTTTCACTGGAAGAGATTGCAATTACATAAGACAAGAATGCTCTACAGTATGTACATAATAATAATTTTATTTCTTGAATTCCTTTAATATATTCACCTCCAGCCTAGATACTCAGAGGACTTTAGAAGCCACTGAAATACATTAATAATAAAAAAATGTTGACACATTTAAAACCATGCATTCGATACTATTTTTAAAAGCCTATTACCAAAAACACACATATTACCATTATATAATGTAAAAGCAATCCATTGAAGTCAATTTAATATTAGGAATTTTAGAAGTTTGAATCCATCTCTGTGCACTGAAATTTGAAACTGAGCATCAAAAGTCACAAATGTTGTAAGTGGAAGAACCTGGAAACTCATTAGACTAACATCACCAGCATTTTAATTATCTGGAATTTTTAAATAAACATAGGAAAATCAAGGACTTACTAAGCTCTTTCACAAGCGTTGTTTAATCTTGACCCAGCAAGATCCATAGAGCTCAGAATGTTAAAAGATTTGAGGATGGCCACAGAGATTGAACAGGGAAGAGTTTTAAAATAACTTCTGGTTTTCTGACAAAGTTTGGTTTCATCTTTTTTCCATTGTTTCATGTTGCTTTTGCACCTACCCCTGATTATCTGAAATTTGTGTCGTCATCTTTTCCTTTGCTTTTGAAAATAGATACTTGAAAAGGAAAAGGCAGAGCTGACATTGTAAGGGTTTCAATTATATCTGTCATGATTGCCAAAGATGGCTGCATGTCAGAATCACAAAGAAGACATTTTTAAAAACACAGAACCCTGGGTCTTAGAGATTTGGTTTCCACTGGTTTTCAAGGGGCCTTGAGATTTACAGTGTTAACAGTCTCCATAGGTGACACATGAATGTAGCAAGGTATCAGAACCACTGACTCAGAAAACTTCCTGGATACTTCTTGGTCTCTTTATTTATGGAATTCCGACCATATGTATTCTTTTTTTTTCCAATTAGACCTTTTAAAGAGGTCTAGAATTTTCCTTAAAATGTTCCTAGATCCAAATTTTAGGATAATAGAACACAAAAATTAAATGTAGCAAGAAATCAATCTATCTTCAAGGAACCTAAATGGCATTAATGGGTCCTTTTCCTTTTTCCTTTCAACAAATGCTAAAAAACCACCAACAAATGTTAAAAAACCACCCAACAGAGAAAAATAAGACCCTCAAAAAAGAGCTGCTTTTGTAACTCTCATTGCAAATTTACAAAAACAGGAAACATCTGAGCTTTAGCAATCGTTTGATGAAAATTCGTAAAACCAACTCCTGAAAAAGAAAGTATAAACTAAATCTCTCATCTTCAACATGATCATTGACTGAGTTCATTGCCATTCTCTAATTAAGCCCGATGAATGAGTCATCCACAGATTTTCATAGTGGTGGTATGGTGATTGCTGGAGTATGTAAATCTGCCTTTAGTTTTGTTAGTCTCTTTCTGTTCATTTTTAAACTGGCAACAAAACTGAAACATCTCACGTTTTTCTTTTTCTTTTCTTACCTGGTGAATATCAATAGGGAAGAAAATGTGCATTTAAACGCTGTGGTCTTTTCACAAAACCTATAAGAAAAAAGACCTAAACTGCCCAATTTCACCATTTTACTACCTAGATTCAAATCTTACAAAGGCTTCCTATTTCCTTAGGGTGAAATAAAAAATCCAGTATGCTTGCTATTCTCTATTTGCCATCTCTTCTTCCTCTGTTTCTCCGTGCCTTTTTCTGCTCTGCTTTATATCCAAAGAAAGACACTGAATGTAGGGCATTGGTAGAAGGGCATTAGGAGAGAGGGTTCGGAGATATTTCTGCTGCCCTCCTGTTTCTGCTTTACTTGTCTGCCAGCAGTTGTGGACATCCTCTCCTTCTCAGCCCCCGTGCCCACTAGGCTGCAATAGCTCTGTTCTGTCCCCTCACTCCTCTGGCGGTGAGAGCTTCCCGCTATTGCTCTTCTCTGGATTAACCCTTGTGTTTTCCCTGAATACTGCCTACGCATCTATAAGCATCCCTTTTATTAGAATCTCTTTATTGAACCACCTGAGGGAGTTTTCTTTCTTCCTAGGACCTTGACTCACTGGTAGAATGAGTTTATAAGGTCCTGCGTGATCTAACCTCTGCCCACCTTGCCCCCATTGCACTGTTTTCCAGCCACGACGTCTTCCACCCAAGGACATGTGCTTTTCTTCTGCTTGAACTGTTCTTCCTCACATTCTTGACCTGGCTAAGTTCGTCTCTCCCATCCTTCAGTTCTCCATGTATTTGAAATAATTTCTACATCAGTACCAAGAAGTTGCCAATCAATATTTGACACTTAGTAAATGTTCTGTGGTTGAGGAGAGTAACACATATGCAAATTGCTTCATCAACAATTTAGCTCAGGGAAACAGCTATTGAAAAACAGATGAAATTGCTGCCTTGTACAATTTTTCCATTTTTTGGTTTAGTAGATTAGACATACTCACAAAAATTATGTTAACCTACTGAAAAATCAAGCAAGTTTGACCCCAGGCTTTTTTTTGTGTTTACTAGATATATTGCATCCTTTCAAAATTTGTTGGAAATATATTGGGGCCTTAAGGAGGAGAATGCTTATATATACTATGCTACAAACTAACATTTTTCTCCTTAAGCTCAAATATATTTCCTAAAATTTTGAAAGATTCAGTTTGTTGCTATATGATATTGTACAGCATATATAAGTAAAGTGAGAAATACAGTGAAATAAATGGAATGGTATAGAATATTAATGATTATTGCAAGTTATGTTGAACCTGCTTGATCCTGAAGAAAACATTATGGAATCAGTAACAGAAAAAATGTTAACTATTATTGATCATCATTTGTCATACGATGTACACAGCTTTACCTTTTTAACTGCGTAACTCTTCAGTTTGTTCTCAGTGAGCTCTACCAGCATTTATGAGGATATTATATATTTCAGTTCTACTGACCTCCTGAGTGTAGTAAAAGCCTTCCCCCTTAATACTTGTTTGGCATCTCACTTCTTTCTAAGAGGCATTATTTAATTATGACCCCGTGAGGTCCATAGAATCTCAGAGTGTTAAATGCCTTGGGGAAGGTCACAGAAATTGAACAGGGAAGAATTTTAAAATAACCTTAGATTTTCTGTCATAAAGTTTGGTCTTTCTTCCACTGTTTCATGTTGCTATTCCAGTATCTCTGATTATCAATAATTTGTACCATCATCTCTTTCTCTGTTTCTGAAAATAGACACTTGAAAAGGAAGAGCTAACATAACCTATAGGTGAGTCTGGAAAAACAAAGATCTACACCTTTGTTTGAAGCGCCAAACATTCATGTCTGGCAAATGGTAGGTGTTCTACAAATAGTTCTCTTGGAAGAGAACTCTGCAAAAATGTTCTTCTGGGAACAAACAAACAAATAAACAACTGAGAAGATGATGTCTTGGTAAAAACTGGCCATTGATACCTGCACAAAGAGCAAAGGTTCTGCTGCCCCAGATAGTGGAGTTCACTTATACTGTCCTTGGATCTGATGTCTTTCTTGAATTAGAACTTAAAGAAGTTTGACTATTAATTTAAGATTATTTGCTTAAAGAGAATCTGGACCATCTTATTTCTTGCCACAGATTATCTGCTTAATGAAGGCCATTAGGCACTTTATGAACTCAATTAAACACAGAAAATGTGTCTGTATGGCATTGCAATAATTGCTTACTCCTATGGTTATAGAAGCCTACCAAGTAGCTGAGTCCATTGCCTATGGCTCATTTGCTGGCCAGTTCCATAAACGGGTTGGATTACCTTTGTTTATGAATACCACCTCCCATTACAATAGCAATTATTTGTAATAACATGATAAGATCAGCAGGTCTTGGCCAGCCTGGTTATTTGACTACCTGCTGATGCAATCACCAAGGCAAATGGATGAGCAAGGGGTGCTTATCTTTGTCCTTGGGGGTGGTTCAGAGGTGGACCTCCACTTTACCTCCTCACCTTGAAGGTAGCCTCAAGAGCTCATGTTTAGAACCCAGATCCCTCAGTGACTAGTGATCCAATGAGAAAATAATTATTATTATAAGCATAGGATAGTGTTTTGCACTCCCAGTCCCTAAAACCAATTGAGGCATTGCTCATTTGTTCTTTCAAAGAAGTGAAGAAAGGAATCAGGGACAATCCTCTGGAATAAAAAGCCAATTATCAGGTGACATCTCTGGCACTAACATTTAATAACTGATAATTGCTGTAACTAGGGCCATTGAGCTTTGCAAATATTATCCAGTAAATTTTAATTAGCACCCGGGGGATTGAAGAATTTCAGAGAAGGCTCTTGGGAGAAGCTTCCTTAGCCACTGGCGATGTGTGATGTGTAATTTTAGATCAGCTGGCCTGTCAGAGAGGATCAATGTCATTGCACAACTTATCCTGAGGAAAATTCACCTGTTTCTACATGGAAATAGGGTGCATTATCTGCCAATTTGTGCTGCTCATTTCTGCTGCTGCTCAGATTTGATGAGTGGGGAGTGCAAGGACTAAATCAGGAGGCTTTGTAGGAGAAAGAATTCTGCTGCCCTTCAAGGGCACAAACTATCACAGGTCCTGGGTGACTTCCTTTTACTCTTTAGTTGCATTGGGACCTCCTGGAATTGTATCGAAATGGGATGCCTTTTGCGAGGAGGCCTGATAATGCTACTTTACCAAAAGAAAAATATTTGTTATTATCTTTCTTTTTGTAAGGAAAATTTTTATTATTCTGAAGGGTACAGTGAGAAGTTAGGTTTGGAAGGACATTGACCCATGACAAGGACTCTACTAAAGGCTAAATCAAAGTATTGACTAGAAATGTTTAGCAACAAATATGTGCATACGTAAAATGGGCAACTTGATTTTTTTAATTGCACAGTCCATGAAACATGTTCTTGTAGAAGAGTCAATGAACACAAAATTTTGAGTTAATGCTTGTAAATAAAATCTCTAGAAAAAAATATGCTAAGCAAGTTATATATACTATTTTTATTGCCCCTACTTATAATTAGGGAAAATGAACTCAGAGCAATTAATGGACATATTTCAGGTTTTCAGGTATGATGTGGCATTGCCTGGATTTGACTCAAGCATTTCAAGTCAAGAGTCCAGGCTTTCAATAGCTCTGAGACATTTACATGGATATGCTCACAAGATATAAAAACACGCACGTACATGCACACGCACACATACACACACACCTTCCTATCGGCTTAATGTAGATACTTCTATTTCTTCATCTCACTGATTTTAAACTGCTTTAAGATCAAAGGATTTTAACACTCAATTGAATAACTATAACAAATATTTAAGATGCACTTCAAGAAAAGCCTAGGATTAGCCACCAGGGAAATGCAAATAGAAACCAAGACGAGGCACTACTTCACACCCACCAGGATGGCTGGAATCAAGAAGTCAGATAGTAGCAAGTATAGGTGAGTATGTGCAGAAATTGGAACCCTCCTACACTGCTGGTGGGAACATAAGATGGTAACAGCCTCTTGGAGAAAACAGTCTGGCAGTTTTCAAAGGTTAAACATACAGTTACCATACAAGCCAGCAATTTCACTCCTGGGTATAGACACCAGAGAAATGAAAACATATCCACACAAAAACTTGTACATAAATATTCACAGCAGCATTATTGAAAATAAATGGAGACAAGGCAAATGTCTGTCAGCTGATAAATGAATAAACAAAATAGGGGCATATTCTGCACAATGGAATACTATTCAGCCGTGAAGAGAAATGAAGTATTGATACATACTGCAACTTGGATTAACTTTGAAAACACTCACTGATTGAAAGGCATAGTCAAAGACCACAGGTTGTATGATTCCACTATATGAAATGCCCAGAATAGGCAAATCTATGGAGATAAAGAGGAGATTCCTGATTGCCTGGAGCTGGCAGATGGCAACTGGCAGGTGGTAGTGAAAGGTGCAGGGTTTATTGGAGTGGTGAAAATGTTCTATAATTGATTGTGGTCATGGTTACACAACTCTGTGAATATATTAAAATCCACAGAACTGCACACATTCAATGAGTGAACTGCATGGTGCATGAATTGCATTTCACAAAACCATTAAAAAAAGAAAAGAAAAAACTAGGTACACATTGTCACTCTGAACGTTTTAGTTGGATGACTGGTAGGATGAGTTACTTCATTTTTCCAACTTCAGTTTGCAACTATGAGTAGTCTTTATCTCTAATTCAGAATTGTGAGAATTAAAGATGATGCTTGTGAAATGCTTGGGGCGTAGTCGATTCCTAAACATTGGCAGTAGAAGCAGCAGCTGTTACTGATATGGAATTCCATTTTGTGGAATTGGAGATGATCCAGGTGTGGTGAAGACAGAAAGCAAAGGAAAGTGAGGACAGAGGAGGTTACAGAGAGAGAGACAGACAATGACACGGACAGCATGTAGACTGAGTGGAGAAGGTGAGAGAGAAAAGTCACCTGGGTATTCAGAGATTTGGCAGCTAGGAAACAGAAGGCAATTGATGAGCATCTTCTTAGAAAGGAGTATGGAGGAGAGTTCGTTGTCTATGAGTATCCAAGTCTTACCTGATTAGAAAGTGTAAATTAACTGATTCACCATCTTTCTACTCTTCTTTACTCCTGATTCTTTGAAACTCTAGGTTTTCATCCTCCACTCCTTGCACCTTGATCTCACCACGCCTGACATCCTCTGCACTCTCACTAGGACGTGATTCTCTCCCGAGGCGTGGCCAGATTTTTAAGCAGGCATTTTGATAGGCTTGAGGATGGCCTATGAAAAATAAAAGCAAGTGACCTAAACAATAGGTGTGAGGACAGATTAAATGACACCAGGGGGTAGATTAAGCCCAGGTGGGAATTCATCATTTTCTCAGCTTTATTCCCAATCCCACTTTTTTTTTTTTTATCTCCTCTCATTCAGAAACAGGATATTAACGGTCAATGCTCATTTTCTCTGCTTACATGAGTTTGGAAATGCAAAATGGAATAATGATTAAAAAAAAAAAATAGACCCAGCAATCAAACAGATCTTTGGGATCTCAGACAAATTATTTACCCTCTCTGGGTCTATTTCCTTAAAGTCTCTTGTGGCTGTTTTGTAGAGTTGTTTATGATATTAAAAGACAAAAGGTGTAAACTCATAGCATAGTCCTTGATTCCCAGTAATTTCTTAGGTGTTTATTTTGGTTAACTTCTCTTTTTACTGGCTTATCACCCTGCACATTTGGGAATTCACACTTTATCACACAGAAATCATATCATCTGTGCTTCAGAGCAGGCAAGAATGAAGTGATTGATACAGATCAGGACTAACCTTGAAAGTAAAGTAAGTTTTTCTGATCATGAAAAAAATTTCTCAATATAAATAGTGACATAGCTACTTGCATTGGCAGATATTTGTGTGTGTATATAAATATGCTTTATTTCCTCTGAAGTGCTGATACAAAAACAGAAGTACAAAAATATCACATGGTATTTCCACTCTTACTGGAAGCACTGTGAATTTTACAGGCTCCCATGTCAACTCGGTTTGCTGTGCTCATTTATATTAAGTATTTATTCAATCTGCATGTTTTCCTAAGCATCTTAGTATCTCATAGAGAATTTGTCAATCTGCTACAGAAATCAATTTACCTTGAGGGTTTTTCAACCTAGGTTTGTGTCACGCTTGGTTTTGAATGAAGGCAAACATACACTTACTGTTACCTGTAGATTTAGCTGTCTATTATGCATTGCAAAGACCACAGAATAAACAGGAAGACCACCATTTATCTTAAATTTTAATCATAATTGGAGAGACAAAAACAAACCAAAACACTCAAATGCATGAAATAGCTGGAAAACTGTAAATTACATATATGGCAGTTTTAGTATTTTAGAAAGAAACATTTTGGGTATGCTAGGGCAGGAGGAAGCTAGATGGCAGGATTTGAGTAGATGTTTGAGGAATGAAGGCTGGGACTGATATCATAAGCAAAGAGAAGGGATTTTTTTTATAGCCATAATGAACATTTTGTAGGTGCTGCTCTTTAATTTTCTTTAATAATTATTTTCCTTCTGTCTCACTCCTCCCTTCTTTCTCCCCCTTCTTGTTTTCGAGAGCGCACTGTGTAATCAATTCTGAAACATTTTTGGATTCATTTAAGGGCTCAGGCTGAATGTTGGGCTACGTGGTGCTGTTTATATGCCCCAGACCATGTTCAGGTATGTGTCTGTATCTCCATTGCCTCCTGGTAGAAATTTATAAGCCTGAATTACTTTAATAACTGCCTTTAATTTCTACTTTACTTAGGTTATATTTAGCATACTAACTAATCTTTGAATAGCACTAAAAAGTTTACCTAGAATTCCCACAGATTATCTCATTTGATCTCATAATTATCATGTCAGGTAATTCTTATTAGCTCATTTTACATCTAATATACTGAGACTCAAAGAGAATAACTATTTTCCTGAGATTTCTCAATGATAAAATTAGCAATTCTAAGGGCCTAAGTATCCTTTAAGTGTTAAAAAAAATTGCATGCAAGAGAAAGATTGTGAAATGTATCAGAATGGGAATGGCGCTTTTCTGTTTTCTTGGAATGTCAACAAAAGTTCTAAAGCTGTGAAAGGCATACAGGGTGAAAAAGGTTTCCAACACACTAAAGAAAAGGGCTAAATGCACCCCACAGGGTGTGCTGGAGGTGGAAAGCCAGTTCAGCCACCATCACTCTCATGGCCCAGGAATTTCAAATGTACATCTAGAAATTTCTTTTGAAGGAAACTGACAGCTCTCCCTTCTCTCTCTTAGGGAAGGGAAGGGGTAACCCCTCCTTTTGAGCCAAGCAAGAGGGACCCCACTACTAAATATGGTGTCTGCAAGGGAGAGAGCACTCTGGCTTGAAGAGTGTGGAGACCTTTGGGTGCCCCAGAGCTGCTCCTGTTGTGGAAGACCATCATTCTGGGAAGAGTTTGAAATGTGGGGAGCAGCTCAGAGCCTGGTGGCTGCCTCTCAGTGGGAAGTCTGAAAGCCAGAGGCTGGATGGAGGTGACTGGAAACAAAAACCAAAAACCAATAAAACAAAAAAAACGACAGTTCAGTGGTGGGTAAAGCTGCACTTCCCAGTTTGGAAGGGCCAGCATCGGTGTTTTCCCACAGGACAGTGGGAGGGAGCCAGGATATGGATGTCGCGAAAGGATCTTAACTAAGAAGGGTATGTGTGTGGGTTTCTCCAAAAGCCAATTCATGGGCTGCATAGCAGAGCCAGCATTTGGGCGTTTATTCTGACATACAGAAGACTTTGCTATCCATGAAAGTACTAAAAGCTCTGGCCAGAAGCAGCGGAGGAGGTGGGAGACACAAAGGAAAATGCCAGGGATGATATTCAAAATATTGCCCAGTTAGCGGGGCACACATGCCAACCGAGCAGAAGGGATGCCCACCATGGCTGAGTGTGCTGGCAGAGTATCTCCTTCCTCTCTAGTGTTCTCCAAACCTTAGTTTAGACTTGAACTTGGGGAAGATGGAAAATGCTCTACATTGGACATGTCATTAAAATTCAGGTTTAGACTGAAGTAGACGTTTTCATACAGAAAATGAACCTTTCCGACTCTACAGAACTTGTTGGAGATTATGTCTGGAAGAAGGACTATTCTATCCTACAGTGTTTCAAAGCACTGGTGGGAGAAAATGACGCCTAAGGTTGGTTGAACCCTATCAAGTTCAGCAAGCTTACTACATGACTTACATTTAGCAAATTTATTTGTATAAAACTATTATGAACTATAGAAGAAACAAGTTTGACATGACCTTGGCTAGCCTTTTATAAGGAAGATTTAGAACTGAGGTCCATGCAGGTGAAGTTGGCCAACACGGTTCAATAGGTGAAACACTCATGGGAACGCGAAACTGAATACAGGGTTCCTGAAACAATGTTAGACTCGTCCTGTGCTGACAGAAATGACATGTCGAACTGCTTAGAGTTACACAAAACACATATGTGATTTCTCCTGTAAACAATGGGGAAAGGATAATTTGTTGTAGCCCCCAGGAGTAAACAAGATTTTTGGTAAGACTCTAAAGAAAGTGAAGATAAAAGGAAGAAAAGATTTATCTTATATTGCTACAAGTTCACTTAGTTTGGGAGGAAATGCTGACGGCTAGCCAACAGCCAGCGGAATCCAATTATTAAAGAAAGGGACTAGAGCCCTGTCAATGAATGGGAGACCATTTAGAGTAATAGTGATCTCCAAGGAACGGCCAGAGAAAATGTTCTGGAGGACCCAGCCGAACTGAAAACAAGCATTTTAATCAAACTAAGCCAGCACGTGGGAAGGAATGGCTCGTGTGTAGAAAATGCTACTATTGAGGAGAGTACTTTTTCTTTTTTAAATTATCGATTCAAAACACTTCACTTTCCTTGAGTTTGTGTTTTTCCTTCTGTGCTGTACTTTGATGAACAACATAATCTCTTTTTATTAAAAAAAAAAGTAAAAAGTTCTTGCCTGGCGGGTAGGTCTCTTATTTTGGAGAAGTTTAGGGAGAAAATTCAATGGCATAAAAACTAACAGGGATGTTAGAGCTTCTGTCATGCGGCTCATGTTCTAATACAAACATACAGCCAAATAAAAAAAGTAGTAAACAATTGTGCAAAGAATAGACAGCAAGTAAAGAGCCACTGGGAGTTCCAAGTGAGACTGTAAGAGAGGATAGGTCATAATTTTAAAAAGTAGACATTATTGACCCGAAAGTATACCCGGTTAGTCTTGACTGGGACCTGGAACAGCCCCTACCAGCAGCATACTCATTGGTTTTATGTCTTTTCTGCTATACCAAAATAACAGCACATCTTCTGCTTTTAAAATGCAAGCTCCTTTCCTCCTACTCCTACTCTTCTTCCTACTCTTCTCTTAAAATGTCACTTGTACCTGCCACACAGCTAGAGGCTGCTAAGATGGCTGGTGGCATTCGAGCAGGTTAACGTAGGCAGTTCTTGCTTCTTAAATCAAAACAGATGAAGAGCATATATGCCACCACAAATGAATTACTGTTCAGTTTGTTTGCTTGTGGATCTTCACAAGTTCCCTGGTTTTGTCAATAAAAATCTGGGTGTTGTTAGCAGCTGGGAGATACAATAGGCACTGGTCCAGAGTTAGTCCAAGGTTTTCAACTCTAGCTGCACATGGGAATCACCCAGCGAGCTTTGGAAAAACAGATGCTTGGGCCCAGGAGGAGAGATGTTGATTTAACTGGCCTCTGTGGAACTGGGTATTAGTAGTATTACATGCTGTGCGGTGATGCTGAATGCAGCAGGGCTTGGGCCCAAAGGTGTGCCAGGCAGCCTGCAGGTACTGTCCCAGGAATGTACCATGGGATTTAATCCTGCAACACTACAATAAAAGCTTTGGAGAATATCATTTTGCAGAGAAGGAGACTGTATTTCTGAAAGATGCCATGATTTTCCCAAAGCCACACAACTAGGGTGTAGAAGGGTGTATTTCATTTCTGACATTGTATTTGGAAATTGTGGGTTGGAAAAGCTAATTCAGTTCCACTCAAATAAAATGATTTAGTTGTGAAACGTTTTGCCAGCATCTGAGCCTCTGAAAATAGAGTGGCAATTTCCATTATGGAACTGTAGAAAGTTTGACCCCAATTGAAGAACCGATAAAAAGTGAAATTAAATAACATACCTGATTTGAAGAGGGGGGGATCCCCAAATAGGCATCTTAAAATTATTTCTATTGTTTGCTTTTATATGTATACATTTCATAGGAGAGGTTCAGCAAATCTTTTCTTTTTTAATGTTTGAAGCAGCATTATTTTTTTCATTATTTCAGAGCAAGATAAACCCTGGCAGAACTAGAAATTTCATGCAATAGGTTTTTTTTTCCTGATAACACTTGAGTAGTGTAAAATAAAACAAAAACTCACTTTTGTTAAGAGATTTTGAATTATTGCTTTAGTTATAAATAAATTCCAAATATAGAAGGTATTATTACAGTGACTTAGACAAACACAACTGTTTCTCATATTATGGCCAAGTTATATCCCTGTACATATGTGAATCTTTGCATACAAATTAATTTTTTTTTTCAACTGAAAAGTAATTTTTGCATATGGTATAAGTAAAGTAGATAAAAAATAGATGATAATGAAAAGAAAATATAGCTGACAGCCTAAAACCTTTGTTCCAGTGCTCCCTGGATTTAACTATTTTTATCACCAAATGCTTCTTCTGTTTGTAAGGCTAGCTTTCTAGCAATATTTCATGCCTCTCCAAACATACAAAATATATATCTTTTTACATGAGTAGCAGCAAACTGAAAATTCATACTGTTCTGCTTCTTATTTTACTGAATAGTATTTCTTGAAGGACATTCTCAAGCAGCAAATAAACCTATTTCATTATTTTTAGAGATTATATGGTGTTAAATTGCATGCATGCACCATAGTTTACTTAATCAGGACCCACTGATAGACACTTATGAGTAGCAGCAAGTTCTGGGGTATTATAAACACCACCACCGTACTTTCTATGAAGTATTTGAACCAACTGGTACTTCAGCCAACAATATATTAATGCCTTTTCCCCTAAACTCTGGTCAACTCTGTATTACCACATTAAAAAAATTTTTATCTAGATCCAATCAGTGAAAAATGCTTGCTTATAGTTTCAACTTATGTTTTCTACATTGAGTAATATTGGCTATGCATTTCCTATTTAAAAAGCAGTTTCCCCTTCTTTTCCTGCAAACTGCCTGGACAAGCTCTCACATTTGGGAAGGATATAAAGATAAATAACAATGCAAATACCCAGCGTGTGAACATTACTTAAGCCCTCAAAAACCTGCCTATGGTTCAGTTACCATTTCCTCATCACTCGAAGGCAATGGCCATCCTGAACTGCGTCTGCCATTCTCTTACTCTTGTCAATAGCTTTATAATCTCTGGCTGAGCCCCTAGCATTAGATCATTGAGTTTTGTATATTTTTAAGTTTATATATATATATAATCAAATATGTATATTTAGTTGTGACTTGATGTTTCTCTTCCTTTCAAAAATGTTTTTACAATATTCATTCATGTCCATCCCAAAGTACAGGTGTCTTTTAAGTATTCTGGAAAATTCTCAGGAATTATTTCTTCAAAAGTTACATTCCCCATTCTATAATTCTTCATCCTGTGTCCGTGTCTTTTCACTTCTTTTAAATGTTTTCCATCACTTTGCTTCTTTATGTTACATTTTACAAAAAAGTATATCCATTTGCTAATACACCAGAATCTCTTTTATTTTTTAAATGTAGAAATAGCTACTTTATAGTTTTCATTTGACAATCCTGATATCTGAAGTCCTGCTAAGTCCAATTCTGCTCTGTTATTTATTCTGGCTATCACACATGGTCATTTAACATTTTTCTATTATAAATAGCACTTTTTAAATAATTTGTCTTCTAATTGTTAGTTACTTTATACAGAAATATAATTGGTGCTTCTTGTAAAACTGATTTTTATCCAGTGTTCTTGCTAAATTAACGAATTATTTCCAAATCCTTAAGTATACATTCTTGAGTTTTTCTTCATACACAGTCGTTTATAATGACAGCTTTTCAGTCTTCCTTCATTTATACCTGTAGTTATGTCTTTCATTTATTTTCTTGCTTAATGTAATCACCCACAATCTTGAGAGTAATATTAATAGAAATAGTAATACCAGGCACCCTTATCTTATTCCTTATCTCAGGTGCTTAACTTTCAATATTTCATTGTTAAGTGCCATGTTCATTGTAAGAGATTTATAGATACCCTTTAATAGATTAAGGAAATTTTCTTCTATCACTAGCTTCCTAAGGAGTTTTTCTGCCTTTAGTATGAATAAATGTTGAATTTTATTAATTTTTTTGCATCCTCAGAAACATGGAATTTAAAGTTATTCCCCACCCAGAACCTGTCTAGATTGTGTTACACTGTTAGCTTCATATAACACTTGAGGCAGTTTGCTTATTTTTAGTTTAGGAATTTTGCATCCATGTTCATGAAAAAAAACTGGCCTGCAATTTTTCCTTCTTGTTACACCATTTTCAGGGTAAGCATAAAAGTTCTGCTGGCCTACAAAAATTATTTGAGACATATTTCCTGCATTTTATTCTTTGTAAGAGTTTTTGTGAGAGTGGTGACATTTCTTCCTCATGTTTTTGGTAAAATTCAGTGGGAAGCCATTTGGGCCTGCAGTTTTCTTTGTGGAAAAGTTTTTTTAAACAACTTTATTGAAGTAAAATTTACATACTGGAAAATTACTTTTTTACATGTAAACCTCAATAATTTTTAGTAAATTTAGAGAGTTTTTCAGCCATTATCAACATCAAATTTTAGAATATTTTCATCACCTTAAATGTATTCCTCATGTCATTTTGTAGTTAATTTTACTCCCAGCCTCCAGTTCTAGGCAACCACTAATCTACTTTCCATCTCTATAGATTTGCCTTTTCTGGCCATTTGCTATAAATGGAATCATACAATACATGGTCTTTTCTTCCTAGATTCGTTTACTTAACATAATATTTTGGAGGTTTATTTATCTTGTAGCTATGGGACCAGTAGTTCCCTGAATAATATTCTGTAATATGGTTATACCTTATATTGTTTATTCACCAGTTGATGGACATTGGATGATTCCCCATTTTAGTTATTTCTAATAATGCCGTTATGAACATTCATGTCCAAATCTGTGTACATGCATGTTTTTATTTCTAGGAATGGAATTGCTGGATTATAGGGTATAATTATGTTTAATGTTTTAAAAAAATCTGTTTTCCAAAGTGGTTGCACTTTACATTTCTGCAAGCAATGTTCCAGTTTCTCCACACCCTCAACAGTAATTATCTTTTTGATTAGCCATCCAGTGGGCATGTGGTGATATTCATGGTGCTGGTATGCATTTCCAAATGCATTGATGTTGAGCACTTTTTCATGTGCTTGTTTGCCATATGTATATCTTCTTTGGAGCAATATCTTCTCAAGTATATTTCCCATTTTATAATTGGGCCTCTTGCCTTCTGTGATTGAGTTGTCAGTGTTCCTTATATATTCTGAACACAAGTCCTTGAACAGATACAAGAGTTGCAAATATTTTCTCCAAATCTGTAGCTTAACGCATTCATTTACTTAGTGATACCTGTTGAAGCATAAGTTTTTGACTTTGATAAAGTCAAATTTTTATTATTTTTTTTTAATAGAACATACTTTTGGGGTTGTATCTAAGAAATTTTTATCTTTCTCAAATCACAAAGTTTTTCTCCTATGTTTTCTTCTAAAAAGTTTATAGTTTTAGCTCTAATATGTCTAGGTCTATGATCCCTTTTGAATTAATTGTGTCTGGTGTGAAGTAAGGTTTGAACTTAATCTTTTTATGCAAGCAGATGTCTAATTTTAAATGAAAACGATTGGCAAAGCCAAATGTGCATGAATATATGAAACAAATGTAATTTGCATAAGCTACTGGTGGGAATATAGGATGCAAGAAGCAATTTGGAAAAATATCTAGTTGTTTCCTATAAAATTTAACATTTTTCCCAAGCAATTCCACTTTTATCCAAGACAAATGAATTTTCATAGTGGTATTTTCTCCTAATAACCTTAAAAAGGAAAGGGCTGAGATGGTTGTCAATAGAAGAATGGCTACATAAAATGTTGTATTCATATAAATGAATATACTACTCAACAATAAAAAGAGAAAAAGTATTGTTACAACTACATGACAAATTTCAAAACCATTATGTGGAGTGTCAGAGATCATACAGAACAGATGCCTACTTTATGATTCCATTAATACGAAGTTTTAAAAAGGCAAAACAATATGAATTCTAGAAAAGGTACTAACCTAAAATGGGAGAAAATCAGACCAGTGTTTGTCTCAAGTTTAAAAGGGGGTATTAATTGAGAAAGAAAGTGAGGAAATTTCTGGAATGATGCAATGTTTTGTGTCTCTCTAGGGGTGTAAAGTACTCTGATGCATCCGTTTGTCAAAACTCAGTGGATATAAACTTTAGATCTTTGCATCTCACTATGTGCAAATTTAATATTAAGAGGAGGAAAACTATTGAAAGGTTAATTAAACTCTTGCTAAAGATATGCGTGCTGAGCTTTGAGTTGCAGTGTATTAATAGAGGTGTGGCTGGGTACGTAGATGCATAGTAAAAGTTGGTGACAGAATCTAGGTGGTAGGTCTATGTGCAGTCACTTAAATTTTTTTTTAACTTGGCTGTATGTCTGAAAATGTGTATAATAATATATTTGGAAATAAAGAATATCCTGCATTTTACTGTTCCCTCAAGCCTGAAACTCCTTTCTGGAACTACTGCCACAGAAAGAAGGGAGAATTCTTGGATTCAATTCAAGACATGTCCTAGAGAGGGCTCTTCCTCTTCCTTAGGCATTTTTCTGTATTGCATGATGAGAAAATATGAACCTTTGGTCCACATTTTATCTTTGCTTAATCATGACATTATCCAGGGGGCTTCAAAGAGTAACTCTGTTAATTCATCCCTTTCATTTATTGAAGCCAGTCAAAAAGATTTGTTTAAGGAACTTAATGCCTTCATTTCAAAATTGTTTCCTGGTTATTGAGTTATATAGAACACAGAAAAGGATCCCATAATCCAAAGGAGATAAAGTTATTGTCTCTGTTAACTTAATCTGAAGGCATTTTATACGAAGGTTCAAATGATTCTCTCTCTTTATTTCATCATTCACAAAATGTTTTTTGAGAGCCTGCCATAAACCAGGTTCAAGGGTCACAAAATCAGATCACTGATCATAACCATGAGGAATTTAAAATCTACGGAAGAGATGGCCTCTTATGCTTTTTCTTGTAATTTACTGTTAAAATAGTCAATCATTAAGTGAAAAGTTATACAAAACTCCCATGCTTTACAACTGTTTTTGTTTTTCCATATTGCAATTGTTTGTTATTATTCATATCAGTTGCTGCATAATATCTAATTCGTACACTTAACTTTATATCATCAATGAGATTTACTTATGATCTCTTGTTTTATGACATAAAAGTGACTAGGAAGCAGGGAAGTGAAGATGGGCACAAGCATATTTGTTTCCCAGAAAAATTAAGCAATGCCGTTGTATAGACTACATTTTCCAGGAACTGTCAGCTTCCTCTCATCTTCCTTGTGGGAGATCTAGGAGTGCTGTTTCCTACTCCCATGTTGCTACATTTCCTTAAAAAGGCTACAGAAATAAAAGAGTTGGTAATTGTAAGCCCTGTGAATAGGTAACACATATAAGGCTGGTTTTAAATGTATTGATATACTTCAATAAGTTAAATTTTGGTTACTAAAACTAAAGAAAATAAATAAAGCAACCTCCCATTTTAACAGAATAACAATATACCTTTAGAAAAATGTTGTTTTGACTTATCTTTTGTTGATTCTCCAAGCAAAGAGTAGTAAAAGGTACTGATCAGATTTGGTGGTGAGTCAACTGGGTACAAAAAGGCTTGGAAATTGAGGGTTTGTCTTGGAGAGATCGAAATCCTATAATAAATTTTTAATTACTTAGCTTCTTGTCTGTAGTTACTTTTTCTCAAAAACTAGTGTTATTTATTCCAAAGATGGACAGCAGGGTTTGTGGAGTAAGTGTGAAGTGTTGCTTGTGGAATATGTGTGAAATATTTCAGATCAAATAATATTGTCACAAAAGCTGTTGAACCAACAGTCCTCTGAAATGGAGCAAGAGCTATGAATGGCTTTGTCTTCATGATTTCTGAAAAAAAATAGTCTTACCTGAAAGTAGATATTTTTATAATTAATTTTAGACATGATAGTAGATATTAGGATTGGCATGTACGCAGGCACATGTGTGTGTGTGTGTGTGTGTGTGTGTGTGTAATATAAGCACATATACATACACACAGAAAGCAGTACAGGTTCTAATAATTCCTTTTAACTGTGATGAAGACAGTGGTGCTCAAATTTTTTCATTTTTGCTGGAGAACCATATATATTGCTCTCTGCAAAGTCATTTGAACTAGTCAAACAGAGGAAAATGAATCTTCCCACTTCTGCTTCCCTGTTGTGCCTATTGATGATAATTTGTACAGAGGTTTATCCCACATGCTGCTTAGAAATGCCACTAACGCTTGCAGTTTACCTTTCCAGGGCTTCAAAACTCTGGGTAACAGATTTCTTTGGACCTGAAGGTGAGGGGGATTCATTTTCTGAACTTATGCCATGTGTTTGTCCTGTCACTCTGATAAGCCTTTAAAAGCCTTCGTTAAGATGATGGCTCTCTAGATCCCAGTCATGTGAACATGTATTTAGTTTAAGTAAACTGCTAAGAGCTGTTTATCCAGAAGTTCACTAGGCACAATGGGAAGATAAATAGTCATCATTGGAGATGAAGTAGCACCTGTAATGTAAGCAGAAAACTGTCAGGTACAAATCAGAACGATATTGGATATAAAGGCTATGTGAGTTTAGAGAAAGAAAGCAGACAATAGAAGTTTACTTTTTAATGTTTGCCAGGGTTTTAACTTCAAACAGCAAATATTTATGGAGAAAAGGCAACTCGGGAATTGGAATGCACATCAAATTGGTAAGCAGCAGTGGGGTTTCTGTTCTTATGTCATGAGCCTATATAAATTTTCCACATATGGCAGTGAAAGGTTTCTATGTCTTCCATCACTGATTTTATCAGCCATAAGTGGCTTTGGCATTTCATTGGTTCAAATTACGTTTCCTTTGGTATTGAAATCTCTTCATATTATTGTTTTATAATTTTATGTTTTCTATTTAGATACTTTTAAAAATCCTCCAGCACAGGCTAGGATTTACCTAAGCAGTTTATATCAGAGGCAAAGCCATGAACCTCCAATTCAATCAAGTTGTTAGAAGTGAACAGGAAGCTGTAAGTCAACCTGTTAAGATGGAAAGGGCAAGTCAACCCTAAAATGAGCTATGAGAGAAGCTGTCTCAGGACCACATGTATGCAAAGCCCTGATGATTCCACCACATCCTCATCACTGGGCAAACTGGAATCCTAAATCTTAAATAAAAGACCTTCTGTGTTACTTAATCTCCCCTATGTACTAGGATTCTTGAAATGATTACTACTTTTCAATCTAGAAGGAAACCAGTAGAAACAAATTTCTCACTGCAGAAGCTTATACACTCTCAAAAATAAGAGCTAAGGCTTGCTTACTATTATAGGTGAAAATAACTGTGATCCAATGTTTTTACTTTTTTAATGAAAAAACCCTCTAAAATGTGTTTATTTTTAAAAGAAAAGCAACTAAAAATTTGTTCTATGTTTGTAATTACTGAAAATAACATTCCCATTCATTTCTCTGCAAAAATTACTCTTTTAATAAAATGTAATAAACCACTGATGCAGAGGGAAAACCAATACACTTCACTACCTAAACATGCCTTAGGGCCAAAATACCCAGATTTCAAAAGAATAAAGAGAAAAATTTGTAACACATATGATTGTGTTTAGATTTAAAATATTTATCATATAAAGAGCTATTTATAAATCAATAAATAAAGAAAAAAACCCAAAGGAGGGAAAAAAGGAAAAGACATGAATACATAGCTTGACAAAAAAAGTACAAATAGATTAGGGACTATGAATACATAATCAATTTCACTCATAATTTAATATTAACATTTGAAACAACTGTGACACACGATTTTTGCTTTTATATTGGTAAAAAAAATGGTAATACACATTGTTGGTGAAAATGTAGGGAAATGAACAGTTTCAAATAATGTTATTAGGAATGATACATGTTTGAAGCACAATTTAGAAATCTCCCAAAATGTTAAATTCATATACTCTTTGACCTGGAAATTCCATTTCTATAAATCTAGCCTATGGAAACTCCTAACACATAGATGAAACATTTGTCCATTGTTATTAGTAATAAGATTCTAGAAATATTCTAAAAATGGAAACACCTAACACATAGATGAAAGATTTGTCCATTGTTATTAGAATAAGATTCTATAAATATTCTAAAATGTCTGTTAATAGGAAACTGAAGAAATCATGGTATATTCACATAATGAATTACCTTGTAGCCATTTTTTTAAATGAGGCACCTCCCTATGTGCTGATGTACTGACAGAACTCTTTTTAAGATACATTAAGAGAAAAGAAGAAAGCCCTGCAGAATTATCTACATAGAAAATTCCAGAAAAAAATCATAAGAACCGTTAAAGAGTAGTTCCCTGTTGACAATGTGTGATGGGAGAAATAATTATTTTCATTGTTTACCTGTTTTGCTATTTTGCATATGCATTTCCAACTTAAATTATAACACTAATATCCAGTTAAGATAAGTATAGTACACCATGCTAGCATAAAGAGTCTAGGTTCTATAGGCATTTTAAGTTAATATCCCTCTAAGAAAAGGAGGAAAAAGAAACACTTGAGTTATATATGTAACAAGGAAATAATATGAATAATGAGTAGGTAGACAAGCATCCAACATGAAAGTCACTTTCAAATCAAGGCATATAGAACCTTTTACAGTATCTTCAGGCAGGCTACATGTTTAGCAGTCTCACTAGCTAGTTCACTTCTCATGTGATTCATGCCAGTTCCTCACAATGGGCTAAAAGAACACAATTTTTGTGCAAAAATTAATACAAATACTCCTAAAAATTGTGTGACTATAAAAGAAAGATGTATGAAATTTGGAATTGCCAAATTGCTTTTAAGGTCTAATTTATATAGGTGTTTCATAAATTGCCCAACTGCCATCAATGGCAATGTTTTCTTTTCCTTATAATTTGTAGTGAATTGTTAACATTTTCACAACACCAGCTTAGCTTATGTGTAGGTGCTTAATCTACCTGACATTTTGCTCAAGCTGTTTAAAGATAGGTAGTTGTTTTTCTGAAGTAGTACTAATTTGTGGGAGTTGCACCATGCCCAGAGCTTCGTGGTTTCTGCTTCCCTCCCACTGAGGTTTCCACTGAGTTCATAAGAACCAGCCATTTATTGAAAGTCTGTGACTATACACCCAAAATAATCACTGCTAGTGGTCTTCTTTACAGTCCTCTTTTAAATGAACTGCATTTATAATACCCCCAGATGAATATATGTAGTTATATACCTTCCAATTATTTTCCTGTCTGTGTCAACTTGTAAATTCATTTCAGCTGGTTTCCAGTCTAAAACTGGAAAATAATTTGAGTTCAAAATCTACTTTCTTTTCTGTTTTCAATGGCGACAATGAAAGCCAGTGCATTTCGACTTTATATTCAAAGGTGCTCTTGTCTTAATGAATAGAAGTTGAGCTGACAATTCTTGAGCTCCCTCTCCTTCTCTCCCTTCTGACCGGAAGCTACCTAGTCAACATGAGCTTCATGAACAGAAAATCATGTATATAATGAACAATTTAAAAATCTTTCCTTGCCAAAGCAGGGTGTTCTGATGTTAATGGTTGTGTTCATATTCTCTCTCCCTTTAGAATTCAAGTTCAGAATCAATAAGGGATCAGATTTATTTCACATTTTTTTGTCCAGAAATCTAACATACATAATTTGGTGCCAGTTTTCACAAAAATAAAACCACTGTCCTTGTGAAAGGCAACTAAAAAACTAATATGCTGGTTTTAAATAGAGTTCTGGCTCCAACCCAAAGTGTGAAAAGTAATTAATACATTGAAAGCCAAAGGGATCCATTGTTAAAACACACCTTAGAAGATACCTTTTTTCCCCTTTTTCTCAAGGGGTATTTTTAAGAGTGGGTAAGATCCATGCATAGCTTTGTGACTGCAGTGGGGATGAATGAGAGGGAAGGTGTCAAGGTACGCAATGAATGTGGGTCAAATAAATAGCATTTCTTTTCACAATTAGGTTCTTTGTTGGAGGTCTCAGCAAGGAGGCCAAATATTAAATGTTCTTTGGATAAATATGTCTCTCATCACAAGAAGTAGCCAGGTAAACAGCCATGCACGGCCCTGAGAATATCAAAAAGGCTGTGTAACCAAAGTTCACCAGGGGCTTGTTGTGTGACAGTGGTCAGTGTTCTCAGTCTGCTCATTTTCCATGAGTACACCCATTAAAAAGTAACTAACATAAACATTAAGGTAAATAAAATTAAATTAAAATTGAAATAACCTTAAATACAAACCAAAATAAAATCAACTAGGGAAAAATGTCTCAACGTAGGGGCCACACAACAAGATTTGCTTATTTAGACAGAGGTCATTTTCGAAATCATTTTCTAAAGGCTTAGAAAACACCTGAATTTTATTTATCCAGCTTCATCATCCATTATCTAAAACTAATTTGGCCAGTTGAGTTTTGAAATTCATACAGTAGGGTGGAGGTGGGCAACCTCTAATCTATCATGCTGATTTTTACAATGAGAAGCATAGATATTCACAATAAACAAGATGAATAGACTCCAAATAAGGTCATATCAGTTCAAGTCAGGTTTTGCAACTAAATAAGTATGTTGTTAATTTAAATTTTTTTTTCATTTTCAGGGTTTCTGTATTTTATAATTGTGGACAAGGGATAATGGAGTTGTAATGAAGTGGCATGCACAACGTGCAAGATTACATAAAAGCCTTTTGTATGTCACCAACAAAATTAATTACCTAGTCTTCCTTTCCCGTAACTTGGGAGAACACAATTGGTAATAAGCTACAGTTCAAGAAGAACACAATGAATCAGAGGCACTGGCACCAAAAATTTAAGCGAATCACCCAAGCAGGATTCTCTGTTCTAGAAGTTGGGAAAATGCATATGGTTGGAAAGCTATATTGGCTGATGTGAACTGGGTATGATTTCTGTGAAAAAGTTAAGCCCCATGGTGCCCACTGAATTTGTGAGCATTAATTGATATAACTGAACTTCGACCTTGAAGGTTAAAGTGTGGCCAAGACACAGGGGTTTATGTTGCCATTAGTGATCATTATCCTAGTTGCTGACTATCTGACATTTTTAGAAACTGTCAGTGGTTTAGAATGGTGACTGTTTTAATTAACAATGTTGGGCTTAATGTTTCTGGTGACCTAATTGATTAAATGGAATCAACTACATGACAGAAACTCACTATTAATTGGCCAGAATTTTTAAAAAGAGACAGTGGCTTAATGAAACTAGAACATAATAAAAGTTGTGCATAGAAATGGGCTGCTGGAGGCTAGGATGTATGTCCCATTGTTCTGTGAATTACACCTGCTGATCTTCTCTTGACAGTTTGAATATATTGATGTTGCCCTCTGATAAAGCAAAGTTATTGGCCTACAGTGGAAAGCCCTATTCAGAACACAGGGTAATTTTAAGACCCAGCAGAAGTGGGAGACTTCCCAGGTAAATGTGCTTGGGAAGTCCCTGTATGCTCACATGATAGAGATCAGTGAACCTTGTTAATGAAATCCACCCTCTGTCCCCACAACTTTCAGCCCTTATGTAGATGTACCTGACATGCAAAGCTATTGTCCCTAGACCTTCTTTTAGACTTTCCTGACAAAGAACCATGACTTCCTGAATCTCAACCCGCTGCTTTGTTTCTGTATGAGTGTCTACCTCCTGTCTCCCCCTCCCACCCCAGCCACATCAGGTTGATCTTTCAACTTAATTCTACTTAAACTAAAGATTTAGTCCTTGTCATCAGTCTTCCTCACCCTTCCCAAACATCTGCATTAATTCCTCTATTAAAATAAAACAAACGGGAGCCCAGGTAGAATCCATTATCATCTGGGTCCACCTCACAAAAAGGTGGATGGGAGAATGGTAGAAAGAACTCCTAATGGACAGCAGAATCTCCTGGTACTAAGCCTGACCTTCTTGCTTACTAGTTATCTGATCTCTGCAGACTACACTGCTTCTCCACACTCAAGATGCTTCTCTGCCGAAATGAGAGATTATTCAATTAAACAGATGCCAAATCTTCCTTCAACTTTAAAAGTTTATCAGACTTTGATTCTTCTGTTTTTGGCAGATCTGTAATCCTAGCCTCACTGGATTCTCTGACTGTTGAAATAACAAAACAGGCCTTCTGAGTCAATTCCTTTCCTCTCCTGTCAAGTTACTATCTACTGGCTCTTCATGCTACCTTTTGTGCCTTTCTTCCTTGGCCTCCCTGCTAGACTAGTTAAGTAAAGACCATGTGTACATGTAGTTGATGTGAAATGATAGCAAACATGAGATTATATGTAGGTTTTCCCCTAAAACAGAAGCTTAAGAAATAATGTTTACTTTTTTCAGGCTTCCACTTGAGAATTGGACAAGAGAGTCATTTACCTGGCAAAATCATAACTCAATAGGACACCAAATGCATTTATATGCTTTCTAAAAAGCAGTTCTTGCTTCTCAACTCCTAATAGCACCATTTTGTTTTTCTGGTTCTTTCTACAAGAGTAATTACTGGCACTTGGTGGGCTTACCTTTAAAAAAAAGAAAAGCAATAAGAGAGGGAGAAACATTTATAAAATTATATTTCGTTTTCTGGTATTATTATAAACTGTGCAGCAACGGACAGTTTAGTATTGATGTTTGTGATTTCTTTCTTTCTTTCTCCTCTCTAGCCTGACCCTACTCTCTACAGTGGACTTTTAAGGAAAATAAACAAGTTAATTAAAAACAAAAACATTGGTATTTTAACAATATGTAGTAATGCAAATTTCATTTCAAACTTTTTTTGTTATAAAAGATGTCATCTGTGTTATAACGTGTTCCTTTTTGCATATCACAACTAAGCGTTTATTATACTGTGTAAGAAGGGAAGCAGTTGCTGTGGTATTTCAGAAGCTATTATCTTTTCTTAATGTAAGATACATTCATAAACACTAAACAGAATTTAAAAATACACAATCTCTCCAAAAGAAAATGTTCGACTACAAGATAAGTAAATAAATTTTAATATAAATGAAATGTTGTAAGACTTTAAAATGAAAGTCGTCTTCGAACTTTTCACAGCACTAAGTACAGAAATTTGCAAACTTCCCATACAAAGCAGTATGATTTTTACCCTTGAGCCAGGCATCCAATAACATGTTGGAAATCTTCCACATAAATATTTAAGGTCTTTAAATACATTAATACTCCTAAAGTATTGGTTGACAAAAAATAATGTTTCACTCAAGGAATTTAGGAAAAGACAAATTTCATTTGCTGTCTGTCCTCAAAGAACCTGCTGAACATGAGGTGCAGAGAAGCCTTAGGCAGAAGAAAGGGAAATAATCACTGTCAACTATAATTTAACTGAAATAAAGCCAGATGCCAATTTTAATATCTGAATAATTAGTCTGAAATCAGCTGGTATAATCCTTATCAACTTAGAATCTGGGAAAAAAGCAGAAAATGTAATTTGGCAATTGCTTGAACATATTGAGATAAGGAATTTGTGCTTAGGGAAAAATTACCTACAGGATTTACTATTTAGAATTTTGACCTTTAGAAGTTTCATTAATCTCTCCAGCACTCCATTTTTCAGTCAATGAAATGGGATGTTTGCCAACTGCCCTGCATAAGATTTGTTATATGAATGTAAGCAAATATTTTAGAGACATAGAGAAAGGAAATTAGTGCAAAAACCATGGTTATTTCCTTTTAATTTCTCTTTTTGTTGATTCAAATAATAATAAAAGTGGTTCACACTTATTCAAGACAATTTGGTAATAAATGTGATAGATATATCCCAGGGCTTACAAATGTAAGTTTAAGAATATTTCAAGTCAACATGGGCCTCAGAGCCTTTTACCTTTTGATGAGAGGAAACCCAGTTTTCCTTAGGACTCCTGCCTTAAATAATTCCCTCTGGTAATCTCTGATGTGTATAGTGAGATAGAAAGAGAATTTTACACCACAGCTCCCTATTCCCTGTGCTCTGGGGTAGGTGATCCACTGTTTTGCTCTCCTGTTTCTGGGACTGCCATTGCTCCTCTGCTTACAGCCCTGGTCTCCCTTACGCTCTTCTTCCCTCCCTCCATCAGTGCCCTCACGGGGTTTCCTCTGGAGTTTTTAAATTCACATGATAGATTCTCTTCCTTACTGTATGTACCTAGAGAACCCAGGGTGTGTCAGGACTGAGGTCTGGGGGAATATGGTACCTCCAAGTTTGGCCCAGCAGCACCCAGGGATATTACTTAACAGTGATTTTCTCTTAGGACTTCCACTGTCCTTTCTAACAGTGCAGCCTCTTGGGAAGCAGCCTGACCCATCCAATAGGCACTCGGATCATGTGATGGCCAAGCAGGGATGCTGCTCTGAGACAGGACTGAGACGACTGGGCAGTCACAGATTGGGGTTTCCCAACAGCCTTCTGAAACTGAACCTCACCTTGTGAGGACCTCTTTTTTCCTTTTATTCTACAAAACACATGGCCTGACCCTATTGAATCCAGGGTAATAGATGAGACTGAACTGCTTTCCGTGAATGAGGCTCAAGTCTTCTCTCACAGTGATCCTAGGCCCAAGCACTATTTGTATGACCGGAAGTTTCTAGAACCTGTAGGAGGTTCTAGGTTATGGGTTCTACATAGGGTTATGCAGCTGATTCCCTCCCAGGAAGTACCCAGCTTGGCCCACAAGGCTAATCTAACACGATCTCACTTCTGTCAAAGACTGAGTCTGGGCTGTGCTCCCAACTTGCCTCAGTCTCCCCCTTTCACATGTGAGCTCTAACTGTTAAAGTCTCTTGTGGCTTTTTCTTAGGATTCATTCTTTTCTTCCTCCTCACTCTTTCTCTAGGTGATACATTCCAAAAGCTTTCAAATATATCAGTTTGCCAGCAACTCCCTGAGTAATTCTACTCGGACCTCTCTTGTGACCTCCAAGGTGAGAGTGGTTTTGAGGAGTGGAGGTGATAGAAGTGATTGGGTGTGTCTGGATTCTTCATTTATTTTGAAGGTTCACCAATGGAATGTTTTGGTTGCTGGGACAGAAAGAGAAGAGTAAAAAATAATGCTGAGATTTTTGGCTCGAGCAAATGGTTGAATGGAGTTCTCACTGGAGAGGAGGACACTGTGGAAAGAGCAGGTTTGGCAGGGAACATCAAGGGGTCAGTTTTGAGATGCCTCTTAGTCATGCAAGAGGTGTTAAGGAGGCAGGTCTCTGTTGGAACAAGAAGTTAGAAGAGAGGTCTGGGGCTTGTATATACAATTCACAGAACAGGACAAAGGCACCAACAGAATAATATACATACATCAGGTTTACATATATGTAATATATATTTGTATTATGTTTGTGCATTTTAAATGTTTTCATATTATTTATATTTACATAAACACGTAGAAAAGTATAGTATAAATACAAACATGTTATTAATATTTCCAACTCTTTTAACCACATTGCATTGATTACTTTTGAAAATAGTTATATGTTTTACATTCCCTTCCTCTGTCTACATATATATCCATTTCTGTCTAGAACATTGTTTTTACTTACACATCACATCCCAACTGGGTATAAAACAGCCAGGAACTGGTGAAGTGCTGTATTTATCTGCAGGCCAAAAGACAGCACTTCTCTAAGATTATGAGCAGTTCAGAGACATTTATTCTGATATATATGAGATGAGTAAAGGGATTTTGGCTTTCAGTTTAAAAGATTAACTCCAAGGGAACCGTCATGGTTCAAATAGCTAGCTACTGTGAAAATCTGATGGAGATCAAGATGACTGATACTTCTTGAGGAGTAAACAGGGGAATCCGTCTCCCTGATGTCACGTGCCAACTTGGGTTGGGTCCTCGAGCAGTAAGAAAACTGGAAAATGAAACAAATTCCTTTAAGAAAATTGCATTCCACTTACAAGCAGATAATGGAGTTTTGTAAGCCCATGTTTTGTTATTATTGCACCAACTATTGGGAAGGCTTTATTTATAACTGCCACAGATTTGAAAAATGGATTATTGTCACTTTTGTTGTCTATTTTCCCTGCCCCTTACCCCAGCAACCCCAATCCTTCACTTTCACCATGCCTGGGAGTTAGGTTAGTTTTCTATTAGCTTAGGAAATGATAAGTGATCATTTTCACCAAGATATTTTCAGGCTGGGGAAAGTGGTAGAAATTTATAGTAATACTCTATCTTTGGGGAGCATCTTTTTCTTAGGAGCTTGTTGTATTTTATAGGCATTCAGCTTAATTCTCCCCAGGACCCAGGAGAAATCAGTAACCATAATGACATATATAAATACCTGTAAACCTTAATGATAAATGCCCATACTGTCCTCAGAAGGAAATGTCTACCTTGAGTGTAGTCTTTCTATTTAATTCAAAACTCTGCTGATGCTCCATTGTGCTGGCCTGACTGCCTCCCCAACTCTCAAGGCTAAGCAGCATCCTGGAGCTGAGTGGATTTCCCCTTCCAAATAGTAGAGGAAAAATGCTCATCATTATTCCAACGTAGGGAATATCACTATAGACTGTTGGCTTAACAATTCAACAATTTCTTGAGTGGCTACTATGTGCCAGGCTTTTGGTGACATGTGCTCCATGGCCAAATGCTTAGAGTCCATCTAAGACATGGTTCCCAGAGAAATACAGCAGTGGCAGGCAGGCAGCATCAGAATTGACTGGGAGGTATTTCAACAGATTCCAGAGTCCTGCCTAAAAAATTCTAAATTATTAGCCTGACACAATAGGTCTCTGCTGGATTCCAAAATTCTGCCTTTTTAATAAAATCCATTAGACAAAAAACGTGATTTTCCTGATCTATCAAATCCAGGAGTCATTGTTCTCACTGATTAGCTACACTATGACAGCATTATATTTTAAACAACTTGGGAAAAGTAAGTAAACTGTAGAGTAGAATATTATTGAACTGGTGGGAGGTAGTACCAGGCAGTGGTGGAAGATGGAGTTTGCAATCAGTCTATCTGAATCTCTCCTTCCTTTTCCTGTGACATTCGGCAAGCTGCTCAGGAGCTTTAGCAGACATTTCTCTTCTGTAAACTAGAGATGATAATTCCTTATTGTACAGGTTACTTGAGTGATCAAATAAGATACTGTATGCAGTGTTACACAGTGTGTACTCTGTTAATGGTAATTATTATCATTGTTACTATCACCAGTGATACTGCAAAAGAAAAATCAAACCAACCATACTCATACCCTTTATTAGAATATTGGGGCTTTCTGTCATTAGCTCTGTAGGGACAGATAGCACACACACCCTTGCAGGTACACACCCACTCACCCTTGGTTTATGTGCACTGTGTCCATAAGTGAAAGGTATGACCAGTAGCACATTTCAAATAGCGTTCCAATTTAGTCTTAACTTAATTTTTTGTTTTAAGGGTTAAAAGGAAACAAGTCTTGTTCTCCTGTGGACTCCTAGGTCATTTTTCCTCCAAGCAAATGTTGTCATCATTATTTTTGAGTTCTTCTGGCAAGGGCATAGGCTCTCTTGTGTACAAACCTTTCCATAAACATTCAGTGTTGGCATGGAAGGGCTGATCAGACCATACATTTTGTGCTAGGACTCCAGATTTTTCTCCCGAGAGAGAGTAAATGTGCTGGGCCACTTCCTGAAAAATCAATGGACATCACGTAGAAATTGCAGGAGAAAAATCCCTTTAGGCCTTTATGATATGTGGCATGCTGTCTAGCAGTTTCAGCAGCAACAGTTAAGGCAAGACATGCCCCCTAGGGGAGAAGGAGAATGTAAGTTCCAAGACGTGATACAGAACACAGTCACTGACAAACCAGGAAGGACAGGGTTAACAGAGTCAGGTTAGTTACCAGTTACCAGTTGTGAGGCTGTTTTATAGACCCAGCAAGTAAAACAGGCTGCATTCCAGATGTCACAGCTGAGGTTACTAGCCTCTGGAGTGATCTCCAAATAATCCCCCTTAATTCTACTTTCTTCAAAAGTTGGAAGGAAGAGGGAAAGAGTTGGAGAAAGCAATCAGGGAGGCGGGGGTGGGGAGGGAAGATGTGCATGTAAACAGTGTAAGAACAATGCACTTATCATTTATCAACATGTTTGAAAAAGCATCTATAGATGTTTGATTAAAGGTGTGAAAGAGGAATTTTCTGGTATTCTTGTCATCGTGTCATTGAGACATAGTGATTTGAGTATTTTTTAATGTCTCTGATATTGTTCCTTAAAGTAGCCAAAACTTTATTCATTCATTCATTCAAGCATTCATTCATTTACCAAAAATAGCTTGAGACATTTTTCTACAATCCCAAGAGACGTTAAGGTATATTCATGCCCCTTAGAGTTCAAAGTCTAAAAGGGAGGTGAAGACATAACTAGATAATACCCTATGATGAGATAAATGTAAGAATGAAAGTGCCTGCACTATCTTTGGGAGAAGAATGAACGTGTCTGCGTGATCTTTGGGAGCTTGGAGGCATGGCCAAAGGCTCTGATGACGGCCTGGGAAGAACTCAGAGGACGTGTATGATATGTTGCTGCAACTTAAAGGAGAACCGTGCTTTTTGCAGCTACACATAAAAGAATGGACAATCCAGGCAGGGGCAGGAGCCATGGGGCCTAGAGAAATGAAATTATTTGGGAAAATTAAGATTTCCGTCTAGATTGTCTACTGTGTATATCAGTTGTGTAGCAGGGACAGTCATTTGGAATCATGCTGGGGAGGGGACTTTATCTTATGAAGATAAGGGAAAAATGAATGTTGTGAGTCAAGAACATGGTAAACTCATTCAGTATTTTGTGTATGTTTAATAGGGTAGAGAAAGGACAGGAGATGATAGAGGCAGTGGTGAAGAAGAAATTACTTAAAAAACATGAACTTGAACTAGAAACCTGCCATCCTCCAGGTATAGTGCTGACATGCTTCCATAAAATATTTCCTTGTAGAATCCACATATCCACATATACACACAGTCTGTGCTATAGCAATAGTCACTTCTGAATTCCAGATAAGGCAATTGAAGTTCATCAGGGTTATGTAACTTGTCCAGGTACCAAGTTCATAAACGGCTGCTTAGAACTCAAACCCAAATTGTTGGAGGCAAAAGGCACACCCCCTCCTCTCTAGAGCACCTGCCCCTGGAGCATGTTACAGTGGGTCAGGGTTTTCTTTCACTGGGCTATAGGGGTGATGCTGAGAATCTGTCAGTCACTTAAAGAAGGCTTGAAACAACCAAGTGAAATCAAGTCTAACTGCAGCAACTAAGACCCTGAATCTTAATCTTCCTGTCACAAAAGACAAAGAAAGGTGGTCAGGATTAACACAGTCGGCAATCTCAGCAGCCTGCCATCAGCAGTACACCCCGCGCACACACTGCACAGCACTTAGTCCTCCCAGAACCATTGTGACTGACAAGGGAAGTGCTCTGTCTTCTGAACATGCACAACACGGACGATTTTTCCAAATGAATTATTCATTCAAAGCTTCCAACCAAAAAAAAACCATGTTGCTTTTCATTCAGTGTGGGGCCTAGGAGGAGGGGGAAGAGAAGTGCCAGAGGTGACAGGAAGGATGTTGACGTTATTTAACAGGCGGAGGAGCTATAATAATAAGCTTAAGCTAACAGTTGCTAAATAAAGGCAAGCCTAGTGAAATATGCAATTAACAAACAATGGAAATTGATTGGTGAAGAAAAGTCTAGGATCACAAATGCAGGCTGGTTTGGTACCTAAGGTGTGAGAAGAATGTAAAGAAGGGCCATATTTTCTGAAAATAGTTGTGGTTTCTTAAAAAGTCAAATATTTATTAGAGATTCAAATGAACTCTTTGATGAATACAGAAATGTATGTGCTAATGTTATTAGGAAATTTACTAGCCACAGGAAATCTCAAGCAGATGGTGTTTTAAAATTGATTTTTCTCCCTCAGAGGAGAGAGGAAATTTGGGAATTGTCTTTCAAGGATATCCTTAGGACACATAAGTAAAAGAAAAACTTGAATCAGAAAAGTTAAGGGCATAAAAGACAAGGGTCTTAATAAGTGGACTTCTTACAAATCAATGAGAAAACTATAAACATCCCAATTAAAATGAGATAAGAATATTAATAAGCAATTACAATTTCATGTGAAAAACATTCCCAAAAGCAAGTAACACAAAAATTCAAATGAAAAGAACAATTTTAGGTACTCTTTATTTATTTAGGTAACTCAATCTGTGGTATTAAAATAAGGAGCCATGACACATTTGTTAAGGAAATGGGAATCATCATATATTGTAGTTAGGAGTGAAATTGGTATATGTATTTCTGGAAGCTATTTTGGTAATAGTTATACATAAACATTGAGAAATTTATAAACATAGCCACTTAATAGTCCATGTATAGGAATTTAGTCAAAGAAGTAATGGAAACAGTATGCAAATATTTGTGATTGACAGAATAGTTACCTTTACAATGAAGGCCTTTACCTACTTTACTACTTACCAGTGTGCTTTGAAGGAGATAGGATTTTAAGTCACATTTCACAGCAGAGGGAGCAGAGATAACTTTTTAGATGTTAATTAATTTGTTTGAGGTCACCCAATTTGTAAAGGATGGAGTGAGAAGGGATTAGAACTCAAGTTGGCCTGAAGAGCCTATATTCCATTGTCTGTGGGAAAGCAGAAACTTTTTTAAAAAACTTCCCCTCAACTGGGTTGCTAGATTGATGGATCATCTCTATTTTCACTGCAAAGCAGTGGATGTTCACTGTGCCCTGTGAGCATGTCACCAGTAGGCTTCCCTCTCTGGAGCCCACTCACTTCTGCTTCTCCAGCTGAGTGATATGCTTACCAACAGTCAGTTGTGTTTCCCCCCATGCATTTATCCCAGGTATAATTATCACTGTCATGATGTAACTTCATTAGATACTGCATAAATTCCTGGCCCCAAATGAATATGAAAAGACAGGAGTTTTTGTTTCTTTGGAAGCTAAATTGAAACTTTGAACAGGATTTGAGCTGCTAAACGAAACTGTTGCTGTGGAATTAAGTGGGAGCAAAACAGTTATAAAATATTGGGGAGATTTTATTAACTCAATCATATTGTAACTAATGACTTCATGTTTCTTGAAGTCTTACTCCATGTAAAACATTAATAAATAATTAATATTTATGGATATATCCCTGAAAGATGACCACATCCTTATCACAGAAACTGTGAATATGTTGCGTTACATGACAAAGGGGAGTTAGGGTTGCTAACAGTTTATCATTAAACAGGGAAATTATTTTGGATTATGGGTGGGTCTGATATAATCAGAGGATCCTGAGAAGAGGAAGAGGGAGTAAGAACAGAAGCAAAGAAAGATGTGATGGCAGCGGCAAGCTCAGCGTGATGCCACAGGAAGACTTAACCTGCCTTTGCTGGCTTTGAAGGCAGAAAAAGGGGCCAAAAGCCAAGGATGAGGACTGCCTCTAGTAACAAAAAGTCAAGGAGATGAATTCTCCACTGGAGCCTCCAGAAAGAAACACAGTCCTGCTGGCCCTTCAATTTTCGCCCAGTGAAAATCATATTCAAACTCAGACCTACAGTAGAGTAAGATAATAGAGTTGAGTTTGTTTTAATGCTACTGTTTGGGGTAATTTGTTACCTTAGCAACAGTACACTGCTGTAAATACATTTTTAAATTGTGTGACCCTTTCAAATTTGCCTCTTTCAATAATTGACTTTGCGATAGGATCTCAGAAGAAGGAAAAAGAGTGTAATTCGATATACCCATAACAATTGCCATTACTGTTAAAGAGGAGCATGGGTGTTGTAGGGCCCTGTGGAGGGAATTACTGCAGAGTACAGTGGTTTTGAGACAGATCTAGAATCACACTCCCTGCCAGAGACCAGGATTTCCAGCTCTATGTATTACAGCACTTAGAAAAATGCCTGGTACCTAGTAAATAGTCAGTACAGATTGGCTCTTTATCATGACATGATAGTACATCAGGAGTGCAAGACACTTTACAACACCTAAAGGTAAAGTGTTATTATAGATCTAGGTTAACTTTGCAGAACTGTCCATGTCCTTCTCCTAGCTACTTGTATCATCTGTCCAGTCCAGTTTAGTGGTTTTGCTATGCAGTCTTT
The DNA here is from genome assembly GCF_030020395.1 of Manis pentadactyla. Lineage (NCBI taxonomy): Eukaryota > Metazoa > Chordata > Mammalia > Pholidota > Manidae > Manis > Manis pentadactyla. The sequence continues at coordinate 144,252,657 of NC_080021.1, read as the reverse complement.
GAGTCTTTTTCCTCTTCCTGGTAACTTTTCATTTCCCTGACACTTTTTTTTTTCCCTCTTGTCAAGTTCTATTCATCTCCTGTTCCAGCTTGAATTTCTTTTCTATGAAATCTTCCCAGATAACTACAGCCCATGGTTAAAATCTCTCCTTTCATCTTTCTAGAACTGGGGAGACATGGTTATGGGGTTCGAGTTCATGCTTGCAAAGACTGGTGCTGGAAGTTCTCTCTGGAATAAATAAAAGGTTGACCTCAGGGGAGAAGGAGTGAAGGGCAGCGAGATAGGAGACGACCTAGCTGAAAACTGCATAGAAATGCAGAGCTCCCTGAAGTCAGGAAGGCCATCTTCCTGGTCTCTAAGTGTTGTATTTAACTAGGGTGCCCTGGAGTACTTGGCTCTTTCATGCATCACAGCTTGTCATTTTCTCTTCTGTCCTTCCTTTTTGGTAACCCCCATGCACTGACAACAGTTTTGGACCTTCAGCCTCCAAGATTGGCTCTGCCCATCAGTGACTGATACTAAAGTAAGTAAATGAGCTTGGGGTTTCCATGTCGCATTGCCTAAAGTGTTCTGGTTTTGTTTTTTGAATACATTTCCCAATCTTTACCAGGACCTATAAACCCCACTATCATCTAGCACCTGTCTCTCAAGTCTCCCTTCTTGTCCGTCTCCACTTTCATTCTCTGTATTCTAACCTTAAAGACATTCACTCCTTGGCTTGAGCCTGCCAATTTTATCTTATTGTTTTCCCTACCAGGGCCTTCACCCCTGCTCTTTCCTCTTTCTAGATTATTCGCTTTATCACCTTTTTATTTCCCTTTGTTTTCTCAACTGTATCTGCCCATGTGTTTCCTGGGCTATTGAGGAGATTAAAAATCAAATACATATTTGCAGGCTATCTCTAAAAAAAAAGGTATTTTATATTGGTAGAACTCTAGTCTTGGAAACTCAAGTTACCCTGTAGGATCAGAAAAGGCATCTATGAAGAAGAAAATGTCCAGTTGAAATGGAAAGGGCCTTGGGACGAATTATGGACATGGAAGAGAAGACACGCTGGGTGGCATGGGGATAGTGATTAAAAATAGACTCTGGTCAGGTGGCGGAGGTCCAAATTATAGTTCCTTATAACCATATGACCTTCATGATTAACCTCTTCAAGCCACAGTTTCCTCACCTGTAAAACTGGGAATATGATGGTCTCCTACCTGATAGGGTTTTGTAAAGATTATGAGTATAAGCACTAAATCCAAATTAAATTTATCTGTATTATTATAGATTCCATTTGGGATATATTGAATGTAAGTGCCAGTGGGACACCCAGTGTGCTAGAAAGAAGTTGCATGTATGCTTCTGAATTTTAGGAGCGAGATCTGGGTGGATGACGTTCAGATGGGAGTTATGAACACACATGTAGAACTGGAATCCTGAGATGGATTTAAATGACTTAGGGAGATTGTGAAGAATGAGAAGTTGACAGCCTTGGACCTCAACATGTAAAGGATGGAAGTAAAAAGAGAACCAGAACAAGAGACTGAGAAAATGTCACAGAAGTTGAGGTGTATTATATTTGAAGAAGACATAGTCAGTTTGGTGGAATCAGTAATTTTGTGACTCGCCTCTGCATTCCAGATCCACAATGCCTATGAATAAAATTTTGCTTTAGGAAAATGACAAATGATTACATGTTACAGAGCTCCAAGGATTTCTGGGAAAGTCAAATCTCTGAATATCATATCTATGAAAGTCAAGTATCTCATGAACTTCTGGGACCCCTGACATGATCGACATGTCTCTTAAAACACAAAAGTTAGTCATCTTGTTCATGACATCACTGGCAATAAAACTACCCAGGCTTTAAAAATAAACTTAAAATATCAAATATTTCTTGACTACCGGTTCCTGTCGCAGTAAAATATATGCTTTGAGTTACATAGAGTTGTAGATGGTTTAATTAAAAGCTAGCACTCTTTGAATATTACAGAGATAAGAGAACTGCAGCTGAGGGTGAGGTCCCTTATCTGAAAATGCAAACATAACAGGCAGTAATGTTATCTTCTGGATTGGACTTTTAAGTAACTGTAATGCCTCATAAAGCAACACTCTTGATTTGCAAAGTCGAGTTGTACCCCACCTCTGCATCCGTTTACTGGATATTATTTCTGGGCTGGGAGAGAGGACATGAAACTTGAAATAAGATCATTGAGTAACAGACATTCATACCTGATGTGGAGAAAATGTCAATCTGCTAACAAGCCACTGTGAGTGGCTTGGTCATTTGTTGAGATCTCATGGGTGGACGTAGATTTACTCATACATAGAAGAGCAAAATGTTCTGTTCTCGGAAGGCATCACCGGTCTCCACGGGCTAATGTGGATGATGCTGGCAGTAATACAGTTACAGATAATTGCCATTTTGCTAAGCTTTGGGTAGGTGGGGTCATTCACTTAGGATTGTCATGCTGTCTAGATCTCACTTGATTAAGAGCAAAAGGTGCTTTAGCCTGAAGTGAAATGAGTGAAATTGAGAAACAGAAAGCCAGACTCTCACCCCTCCTAGACTACTAACCCTGCTTTCCTAAGCTTGCAGCGTTTTGAAAGCAGCTCTGTCTGGCCTTTGAAGTTGCATTCAAATCCTTCTCTGAAAGTCCTCTGACAGTAACCAATCTCATGTGGTGAGGGCAACTTGAGACGGAAAATGGAACATATAACTGCGATGAGCAATGAGTCTGTTGAATACCCTGGAAGGCATCTTAAAGTGGAATAATACAATTGGTTTCAAAAGCTGCACTTCCCCCCAAAAGTCACCAGCAAGGGTAAATTGAATGGGAATGCGTAAAAATCGAGTTCTTTGGGCTTTTTCTCTGTGACTTGGTACTAGTAAATTTTCTTCAATCTCCTTTTATACCCTGGCTTGGTCTTGTTTCATTCATGTGCTAGAGTAGAATATAAACAGCTGGTTCATTTGCAATCCATTATGACATTTATAATACTGCCATCCTCATAAAGACAAGGTTTATTGTTAGGGATATGCTATTTCCAGAGTCTAACAACTTGTCATCTGACAGATTGTATATCCGGATTTTAAATTTATAATCCATTACAATTTGGTCCACTTGAAAAGGACCCAAAAAATGCAAACATGGGTTTTTTTTTCTTTGCTTTTAAGAATAACAATGGAAACATGAGCAATTACTCAAAATGAACCTGCTCCTTTTGTCTCTTTGGGGTGAAAATATTATTTTTATCCAGTTCCTAGGTTTATGTGAGCTGTACATTTTGACTCTGACACTTTCTCCCTAGTATTTATACTTTTATTCATAAACTTGGAAATTGACATGCTATTGCAAATAGTTTTTTTGAGAATTCCTATTTTAGGAACCATGCACCATAGAGGGAAAGAAAGATCAGTTGCCTTCACCTTAATAGGTTTAAAACCTCAGTAGGTGGAGGGGGGTCTGGGGGGAGTGTGTCTTTTTAACTAATACCATGTCATCTTCTTAATAATGCTGATTCTGAATAATTCAGCCTCTATGGAAGTTGCAGAGCCAGAATCTGTAGCTCTGTCTCTCTCTGGGGGCTTGGGGGGGCGTTTATTATTACCAAGCCTGACAGGAGAGAGCTCTGGCAGGTTAATTGCTACAGCAGGACTAGCTGAGACTTTGCTGGTGATATACAGCAGCTAAAGGGAGTGAAGAGGATTGGCTGTGCCTGTTACAGCACAAATATCTTCATGCGCCTCAGGTTTCTCAGAAAGATATGAGAAATAAATGTTCGCTGTTCATTTTCTGTCTGCACAATACAAATAGCCTCCGGCTGAACATGGCGACTGCAGCACAGAGACTTAAAAAAAGAAAGAAGAGGAAATTTGCAAATTAACATTATTAGAAACATTCCTGCCTGAAAGTGCTGAAAATCAATTTCAATATATTTTGCATTTTAATGAATTGCCAAAGAGATAAATCAGCTGTGTTTGAGGAATACTTGCCTAGCAATGATGTTTTCTTATCGCATCTTGTCTTAACTGATAGCATTTAAAATGAAACCAGTGTTAATTGAAGGCGTGGGAAATGTAACTGCTAGCTAATGAAGTAAATGCATGCCAGTTATGCAGAATTAGAAAATTGCTTTAATGTACTAACTCTCTCATTGTCTTCTTGCTCTAAAGCCCCTAATTCCAAAGTGATAATACTCAATATTATAAATAGGTACAAGGCAAATAACACTGTTGTCCGAACTATAGCTAAAGGCCACTGTGTTTTAATTCCCCTGTGGAAAGAGAATGCAAATACTGTTGTTTTGGTTTTATACCATAGACAACAAATTTCAACTCCTGAGCCTTTGGAGAGTCTTGGGGGGAAGTCAGAATCTCACACTTCTTTTCCGTGAAGAAAATAAACAACATAACTTTTCAATCTATCAGCTGTTTGCACAGTTTAAAATTACCTAGCTGGAAGAGGAGGTGGGTTAATGTTACTGGGACTATAGCTTCTCCATGTTATACGTCAGTGTTCACTCAACGCAGAGTATGTGCTCATTCAAATATTAATGAATAGGTGGAAAAATGATTGTCCTCCTTTGATCTCTGTGTCTCTGAACAACCAAATCATCACATCCCTCACTATATATGTACACATATTTAACAAATATAATACATTAGACACCCACATTCTGTATACACAGTATGTACATACATGTTTTCCTTATCTTTGCAAGGATAAAATTCATCTCCAACTTTTTATTGTTCTTACTAATTGCATTTCACTCTCTCCTCTCAGAGGTCTTGAGTTTTCTTTCTTTTTTAAAAAAATTATATGAAACAAAATGAATAAGGCAATCTCTTTCTTGGTAACTAATTTCTTGAAAAGCAACAAATGACATATCATTTGGCGAACTAAAATCAGGCAGCAACAAAGGGAGCATATACATTATCCTGTGCACTGCCGAGTGCTGTAAGTCTGGAGGTTGCTGAGAAGTCCTCTACTTTCTATCAGTGAAATGGAAAACCTGATCTTATGAAGTCATCTGGCCCATGCAAGACTTGCTCTCCACAAGGCAAGATTTTCTACCCTCTTGAATTCATAATCTCATCACTAATGTGTCAAATGACTGAAATTCAAAATTTTAATTGTGAGGATTTCAGAATGAATTAACTTTATGTAACAATGAATGAGAAACATACTTCTTAGTGGACCAAAACTTTGCCCACTAGATATTAGTCATGGATACATGGGAAGATCCAATAGTGTGTCATCTGCTGCAGAAACTGGACCTTGCAGGTACATTATCAAGGATAACATGGCTCTTAGTCTTTGGAACTGAGAATAAAATGAAAAACAATTTTGATGCCTAATTTTTACATAATTTATAACTGCTTTTATTGTGGGATTGTTTAAAGCCAATTATCTCCCAGAAGTGCATTTTAAGCCAGAAAACTTTGGTTTTACAAGTCTCTCCAGTGCCACCTCCCCAACCTCAGCATGGCTGTTCACCCCCCAGAACAAAGAACTCTGTGGATCAGGGAGAAAGAGTCATCTCCCACTGTGTGGTTTCTGGTCCTTTGCTCAATGACAGGGAAAGCAGCTAATTGCTGAGGCTATGCAACTTGAACCATTTAGGAGGTGAATGTCAAAAACAATGAGTCTGTGTATTTCAGAAGATGCACATGTGTGTCTTCCAGATTGTTCTTGCTTTGTCCACTGTTACACTTGCAGCAATTGGAAAAGGTGGTCACAGTTCTGCTATGCTGGCCAACTGGGCTCCTGTTCAATTCAGTGACATCTTCTGGTGCCTAGCTGGGCTGAGTGTCTACTCGGAGCTGTGGAGCCCAGTCTGGGAGGCACTACCAGTGGTGTGGCTGACAAAGTCCCGGGCTTCAGACACAAGGCTTCAGCTGTCCATTCTCTGTATGTTTCCCAGCAAAGTGCTGATTTGTTCAGAGCCTCAGTTTCCTTTTCCATAAAATGGATACAGAAATACCCACTTTATGACTATTGTAGGGTTGCTTGAGGATCCTGCGGGATAGAAATGTACATTAATTACTATGATCTAAGATAGACAGCAAGAGCAGCCAGAATAGAAATATTAATAGTCAAGATTTCACAAAGAGTTTGTAAGTGAAACCTGAAGAATCAAGAATGGCTTTTTATAAGATGTGATATCGAGCTGTAATGTCCACCCTCTGAAGATTTATCTCATGTTTATGTAAAAATCCTCCATGATTACAGCTTGTAAAATTAAATCCCTTGCTTTCATTTTGTTTTGAATATTTATAAAAAGTTATATATAGCATAGAATCAAATCTCTCTTAATATTAAGATCAGGGCTCTATTTATTCATTTGTTAGCATCATCTTCCCACCCTGTTTGTTTCATGCAGCACTGAAGTGAGTCAAATATAAATTCCTCATGCAACGAAATTTTATAAACATCATATACAACCCATGGAGTTACTTAATAAACATGAGGTGTTAAAGTGATGAATTCTTACGGTAAACCCAAGGGTAAAGAGCCTTTAAAGATTAATTTAACTCCTCCTGATACACTTTTCTTAGGAGGTCATGATGTGCTATGTAGCCAAGCTGGCTTTGTAAAATCAGCACTAGCAGCTAGCTATTTTTTCTGATCATTTAAAATGCCAGTTGCAGATGTCAGAGGGATAATTAGGCTGGGCCTGTACTGGAAACCCTATTGCATAAAAGCCTTGGGACTTTTTCTTTTATTGATTACATTCAATTTAATATAAGTAATATTTTAAAGTAGTTACCAAAAAATAAATGATAACCAAACTTCAAATTTATCCAGCATCTTATATGTGTCTAATTAAAACAATACACATGGTATGTTTAGGTCTTACTGGAGTATAATTGATATTAAAACAAAAAATTGAACATACTAAATGAAAACAACTTAACGAGGTTGGAGATTGCACACATCATGAAGCCATCACCATCCACAAGGCAATAAACATGCCCATTGCCTCCCCAAATTTATCCCTGCCCCTTTGGGTTTTATTTGTTTGTTTTTGTGGTAAGAACACTTAAGGTGAGATGCATCCTTTCATCTTTTGTGCCAGTTTTCATTGTTTGGTAATGGGAAGAAGTATGAAGATCTAAGAAAAAGATTAGCAGAGACTGTGATAGACATACATACTCCATATTTTCATATACCTATCAAATGCTAATACTGAGTCTGATTCTTCTCTTAGATCCTCACATTCAGAGCTGCAGCTCATCATAAGCTGTAAGTCAAAGGATCAAGTGTATACTACTGCTTTGCTAACCATAGGCACTATGTTACACAACAGATCTTGAGGACTTACTCATCTTGCGTAACTGCTGCCTGTTGATCAGCAGCTTCCCACGTCCCCCTCTCCCAGCCCTTGGCAACCACCATTCTTCTCGGCTTCTATGAGTTTGACTATTTTAGAGACCTCATGTAGGTGGGATCTGGCAGTATTTATCCTTCTGTGACTGGCTTATCTCACTTAGCATAACGTCCTCCAGGTTCATCCAAGGCACATGTGGCAGGATTTCCTTCTTTTGAAAGGCCAAGTAATATTCCACTGTATGTATATACCACATTTTCTTTATCCATCCATCCATGAACATTTAGTATGTTTGCACATCTTGGCTATTATGAATAGTGCTGAGGGGAATATGGGAGTGCAGATATCTCTTCAAGATCCTAACTCAGTTCTTTTGGATACATGCCCAGAAATGGAATTACTGGAACGTATGGTAGTTCTGTTTTTAATTTTTTGAGGAATCTCCATATTGTTTTCCATAGCTGTTGCACCATTTTACATTCCCACCAAGAGTGTATACAGAGTCCAACTTTTCTACATCATCGTCAATCTTGTTACCTTTAGCTTTCTGATAATAGCCATCCTTACGTGTGACACCATCATGAGAAGAACCAATCCTGGTTTGCTTGCTGGTCCAAAATACATAAAACATACATGGTAAAGACCTGTACCTGAAGACTTGCAACATGAAATACCACAGCACCAGCCATGTTGTGAAACCATGAGAATCAATGATTGCTGTGCATGCCTCTGAGGTTTTATTTAGTGCTTATGATACAACATTATTATAGCAACTCTTGACTTTGACCAAAACCTGTTAAAAAGTATTAGACTTAACATTAATATGTTGTCATTGTTTTCAGTTTTAATATTAAATATGTATTCTGGGCTGTATAATATTTTCAGTTCCTAAAGTTTAGAGCTGGGATAGTTTCACCTTTCATCTTTTGTGCCAGTTTTCATTGTTTGGTAATGGGAAGAAGTATGAAGCTCTAAGAAAAAGATTAGCAGTGACTGCGATAGGCATACATACTCCATATTTTCATATACCTATCAATGCTAATACTGGGTCTGATTTTTCTCTTAGATCCTCACATTCAGAGCTGCAGCTCATCATAAGCTGTAAGTCAAAGGATCAAGACATTACCATCTAAATCTGTTCTGAAACACCATAATACAGAGCATTAGACTGGGAGTTGGATTGTCTGGGACCAACTGTTATTTTATGCCACCAATTACCTATCCTACTTAGGGAAATCTTCTTAATAACTACTTGAGCCACAGATCCCATAAGACTAAATTTCTACGATTATATTCTAGATCTTTCACTTAGCTGTGTCAATTCACAGTAACATTAGAAAATGAAATTCTGACAATTCTGTCTTTACTATTTTAAGCATGGGAGAAACCAAGGAGGTGTCTACAGAGATTTTTATGACTGCTGAAGTATCTCTCCAATAGGATTGATTTAAGAAAGGACATATGAAAGATGAAAAGAGAGCCTTGCAACTAAAGGGAAATGATACTAATAAAGCTGAAATTCAGAATGAGATGAAACATGAGAAATAATAAATTTAAAATAAGATGAATTATGATGAGAATAAGAAGAACAAAGAATGGTATTGGCTGAATGATTGGAATACCTACAACTCAGGCAAGTATAGTACCTGCCAGGGACTCTGTGTTTTTAGAAGGTCTGACTCTGGTATGCTTCTCAGAGTGAAGAAATCATGGGAGTTAAGGTACATGCCCTCATGGACTAGACCCCTTGTCTTTAGACCATGATCCAGGTTCTCTGCATTTGGGATTTTGCAATTTCCTGTCACCAAGCCTCAGACCTGCTTTCAGTGCCTGTATAGGCCTCTCTCCCGGTTCTCTCCTCACAAGGGTAGACCGCCAGCACATGGCTATTTGCAGGGGGTGGGGCATAGTTTAGATGTTTGGGCTAAAGTGTGTGAAGGTATGCAGAATGGAACCAGGGCTGGGAAGGGAAGTAAGGTGGGCCTAGGGCTGGTTTTCTGGTCATATTCTGTATAGTCACAGAAAAGGACCCTACATTTAATTTAATGCTTTGCTATTGATGGCTTGATATTCTTAACAATTTCATCTTTGAATCTGTTTCAAAAGTGAAGTATAATACAACAATGGAGCATGCAGAGAAGCAGATGAGATACATGCAATATGTATGCTCACATTGTTCCTCCCCACCCTGTCTGTATACTAGCATTCATAGGGACCCATAAGCACAGATTTCTAATGGAGTCACAATGCATGGTAGTTCAGTGAGTATCAAAGCAAGTATGGGTAAGCATGTTACGTCTATGACTAACTGGGGTCCTGACAGCTCTGAGAGGTCAGGCTCTCCGTTTGAACCAGAGCTTGCTTTGAACACAGAAAGAAAGTATCGGTATTCTAAGAACATGAATGACCAAGAAGCCCTATCATATTCTTTCATATTTGTGTTGCTTCTCTTTATTAGCCAACCACTTATACTGAAAGCAGTGACATAAAAAGAAAAAGAATGGGTGATCAATAGTTCCTTTCCCTTTTAGACTTTCTTACACACCAGTAAGCTGAAGGTAGACATTTTTGATGGATATGCAAAAATGAAAAAGTGAACCAAAAAAAGTTTAATTAATTGTGTGCCATGCATCCAGTGTTGCGGTAACAAAAAATATATGTATGTGAGTATGAGCTACAATATATGAATCGTGTAATTTAGGTGACTCTGCATATAAGTTAAATGATCATATTTGCATTTCAAACTGGTAAGCAATTGCTGTATCTGAATTTTAACCATCCCTTCCAAATTCTTGTTACTGTATATATTTATGTCAAGGTAACAGGGTAGAACATACTTATGATTTGGTAGGTATTTAATTCTAAATATTTGGGTGTGTGATGTGTGAGTGGCCATATTTTTTTTCTTGCTCTGGGCGCTGCAGTTACTACATGTGGGCTTGCTGTTTGAGTTCAACAGGATGGTGAAAATAACTGATAGAGAGGAGTTTTGTTTTTTTTGAGAAGAGGGAGCACTGACATAGGCTGCTGGTTGTCTCCAACAAATCCAGCTGTGGCAATGTCAAAAAAAGTGAAGAAACATATATAAATCTGAAAAATGAACGTAAACCCCTGCAGAAACTCCTGGGGATATGGAAGTGGTTGTGACCTGGCACAGGATGGAAAAAGTTGTCTGAGCAGGTGTAGGACTGGGAACCCCCATCAGGAGATTGGTTAGGGGAAAACACTGGAGCAGGGCTGCTTTAAAAAAGAAAAATAGCAGTACCCGCCCAGCATGGCAGTTCAGCAGGTAACTCTAGGGCAACATTAAAGTCAGCTGAAGTGTAAATAAGCTACCTAAGCCTTCAGAGTTACCTTTTACTTTTCTCCTACACTCCAAATGTTATATGATCAAAGGCATAAAGCAATGAAAAAGAAGAGCAATGTCCAGAAAAGTCAGCCAAAGAGTTTTGTTGAAAGGTAGAGTTGCAAACTTAGATAGGATTGGGAGAAAATGGGTGAATTCAAGCAAGATCATTGCCCTGGGGCCCATCCATTTGCAGACAAGTCCCTCTCCTTAAAGTCACTGAAGGAGTCACAAAATAGTACCTAGGCTCTGGCCTCTTTTCCTAAGCACATATTAACAACCTAGGTAAGTTGTACTTAAGGCTACTTATTGGGAACCTACAAGTAAGATGACCACATTATTTATCATACAAATCAGAACACTCTTGAGAGTGAAAAGGGAACAATTAATAACTACATTGGTTCAGTGGGTGTAACTAGGAATATCCCAGTCCAATCAGGATACATGGCAACCCTACCCATAAGTTTCATTTGTGTAAATTTTAAAGAAAGCACATTTCTGGATCAATAAATTAGAAAAAAGTACTCCCCAAAAGGTGGAAAATTATTTTAAAAAATTTTTTGAAGTACAGCATCTGGGCAGAAAAATTAGAAATAGTCACTTATTCTGGACCCAAGATTTAGGAAAAGATAGCACCACATATCCTGCAGCAAGTGTATGACACCTTTGAGTGAAGCAAAGTTCACTTTGATTTCTGGAGGATACAGTCACATGCCAGCGCATCAATTTGATGATTGAGCACAGGTGTCTATCAGGTTTCCTGGGCTCCTCAACCAGGCATGTTTATGAAATGTTCATTTGGCATAGTCATATGTGGAGGTCTTCTGGCCACAGAAGAATCTGAGCTCTGGAAGTATATCAAGATATAGTGAGGAAAATTAAGAATATCACAAACAAGAAGAAAAATTTTAGAAGAATAAATAGATGAACTCTAAATCAGTAGGTGTCATATGGATATCAGGTTTCTTATTACAAATGCAGGCCAGAAGATAATGGAATGTTAATTTTGAACTTTTGAAAGAAAGTAAGTGTGAACCTAGAATTTTATATCCTGCTAACTTATCATTTAAACATGAACTCACAATGAAGATATTCTCAGGCATGCAAAACATTCATATAGTTTGCTATATAAAAGCCTCCTTTGAAAACACTTGCTGTGAAAGTATGTCATTCATAACTAGCTAGCTAACTAACAAACAAATAATTCAGTAATGTGGTATGAAACATATAGGAGGCATGGTAATTATAATTTATTTTCTCAAGACACTCAAAGATAAGATCAATGGGTATATTCTTATCAATTTAGAACTAAAATTCTTGATGAGGAGGGTGGGCATATGAGAAGATAAGGTAGCCGAGAGGCTGAAAAAATCATTTTAAATGACGTTTCTTGTTTGAAGAACATTATAGCTTGATGTTTAAAATATTTATAGGAAGAAATGAATGTAAATATAGGTTTTTATAAGCTACATTTAACCCCAGAAGGAAAAAATATACTAGAATGCATAAATTTCAAGAAAAATAAGATCTACCTAATGGAAGGCTGTATAGAAGGGGGAGAAAAATAGACTAAAATCAAAGTATGATAAATAGAACATATAAAGTTAAATGGCCTAAATAAATCCCTATATATTAATTACACTAAATATAAATGAGTCAAATTAAATTACCAGAGGCCTGGATTAAAAATACAAAATCTAACATGTTGTCTGCACAATTCATACCTAAAATAATAGGGCAAAATGTTAATAATAAAAATTTGAACTATAAAAAAATCCAGCATGGTGATTTTAAACTAGATAAAATACAACTCATCGTAAAAAATATCTTAAGACATAGATTATGCTACTAAAACAATATATCAAGTCTATATAACAATCATGAATATACATCTACCTAAAATAGAGTATATAATACGTGCTAAAACAACTGTTATAAGCATAAAGTAGAACTGAAAACTAAAAAATTGGTATTTTAATGAGATCTTAGAATCAGATAGACCAACCAGACAAAACTATAAGCAAAAAGTAAAAGTTTGAATAATGGTATTAATAAGTTCAAAATAAGTGATTGAAGAAGAGCTTTACATTAAAAATAAGAAACCAATACATTTTTTCTAAGTTATATGACAGTTTTACAAAATGTCAGAAAGTGTAAACACATTGTTTTAAAGAAACAATAACACATCATATAAAATATAGTCTACATTAATGTCACATGCATAAAATCAATAGCAAAAGAATAGGTATAAATTAATTTTGTATATCTGGCTATTAAAACAAACTTTAAAATACTCTATGATGACTCTGGAATTAAAGAGGAAATCAAGAGAAGTTCCTAAATACCTAAAACCAGGTGATAATGAAAATACTATAATCAAAGTATGTATGACTTAGTTAAAAGAGTACTCAGAAAACTGCCTAGGTTTAAAAACATGCTTGTTAAGACATAACATATATAAAATAAATGGCATAAGTCTTCTACCTGAGAAATTGTGTGAAATATATAACTAGTTTTTAAAAAATAATGTTATAGGAACAGACTCTTTAAAAGAGAGATTCTTCCTCCCTTCCACCAGTCAGCAAAACCCAGTTCTGTATTTTTTAAAGATTCGTAAGATAGAAAAACATTTGGCAAGACTTTTGAAAAAATCCAAAAGGAAGAAAACATAAACAATCAAAATGCCAAATGAAAAATGTGAAAAATACTATAAACTAGATCACTAGAAGCAAAATAATTAAAAAACATGTAAATAACTATATGCTAGTAAGTTTGTTTAGAAACAAATATAATGGATGAAATGGATGACTTTCTGGGGCAGGGGCATATTTGACATAAATAGAAATAGTAGAAATAGAATATGTAAATTGATAACCACTTAGGAAATTAAAATGCAAATAAAAGAACTCCTTAGGGGAAGGACAAACAAACAAATTCCAAGTTCAACTAGTTTTCCAGGCAAGTTCTATACAATTTTCAAGAAATAGATCATTCCTATTAGCTTCCACAATTTTTACAAGAAATTTAAAGAACATACCGCAAAGTATGTAAAGGGACATAAAAATTAGGAAACTAAAATTAAAAGAAGGGATGGTTGATTGATTTTATCAGCTCATATTCAAAACTAGATGGGACAAAATAAGATTACAAAATTAAAGGACAATACAATTATGAATACAAGTAAAAACAATCTTAGAGTATCAGCCAGCCAAATCAAGCCACATATTCAAAAATATACATTATTTATTACAGGAATTCAAAGATGGTTTAACATGAAAAGGTTGATCACAATGAAGGAAAATAAAACTTCATGTATTAATAAATGTTCACTAAAAACATTAGAAAACATTTATTTAATATAAAAATTTTCAGAATTCAGGAATATAATACAACTTCCTCTACCTGATAAACATACTAGAAAACAAAAACTAAAGCTAACAATGTACACTAAAATTTATGAAGACAATTTTGTTGAATCTCCTCTTTAGTTCCAGCGTCATCATATAGGATTTTAAAGTTTGTTATAATAACCAGATATATGAAATTAATTTATATCTATTCTTTTGCTATTGATTTTATGCATGTGACATTATTGTAGACTATATTTTATATGATGTGTTATTGTTTGTTTAAAACAACATAAAATTTGCATTTTCTTTCTGACAACTTTTTATAAAACTGTCACATAACAAAAAGAATATACATTATCACAATATAATTTAATATAGTATTAGAGTCCTGTGCTAATAGTGACTGACAAGATATTAAAAGTATAAAGATTGGAAGAAAAAGATAAAATTATCAGTATTTATAGTAGATGTATTCAGATAATATGATGGAATGAATAAACAAACTCTTTGAACTAATTAAAGTTCACTTAGGTTACAAGGTTAGAATATCAACCAAAATATGTCAACACATCTTCATGGCCAACAATAAGCAAGAGCAAATGGGAAATTATATATATATGTATATATAAAGTCAAGTTAGCATCACTATATATATCCTAAAGAAGAATACAACATGTACCTAAATGGAGAAAATTTTTAAACTATAAAGAAAAATGTTTTACAAAGAAGGATAGAGTTTCTTCATGGATAGCACTGCCTAACACCTAATGATATCATTTATACCCAACTATACTGTAAATTCAGTTTACACACATATGAAATGCAGCTCAAATTCTGAGAAATTTGAGAATTTAGAATTTGTAAGTAGCTTTTAGAGAGAAGCATTGTGAGTAGCTTTAAAAAAATTAAAAGAAGTTAATTTGCCCAACATGATAATAAGGCAATATTTTAGTAGTAAAACCAGTATGCCATACTGGTCCAGGAACTAATATGACAAAAGTGCATATAACAGTTCAGTACAGTAGAAATATAGTTTATTCTACATATGTGGTTTTAATTTTTGGCTTGATTAAATAAACATTTTATAAATCTTAACGTATTCTATTTAACCCAATGTAACCAAATGTTACTGTTATCTTTTCAACATCTGATCAGTTTGCCTCTTTCAATAATTGACTTTGTAATAAATTCTCAAAAGAGAAAAATATGGGGAAAGCACAAATGATTAATACTGAAAGAAAATCTGTTTCATGTCAGAATATTATATTCTATAAAGAAGGATAAGTCAATATTCTGTGTGAGTGTGCTTACACTGAGAGTAAATGCATTATTTCAGATGCATGTGTATGTGTTTGCCTGGGAGTTCTGATTATGTAGCAACTGAAATGATATTCATTTAATATAGACTTATTAAACATCTTTTAATGGTAATATTAAACTAGGGTAGGTTAGCTGAGATTTTAGAGAACTAGATTTTTTAACCTCCAGTATATCAGAGACCAGAGTTGTTGTAGATCCTCATAGTATCTTGGTAGATATATACCTTGCACATGTCTCGGTTAAAAATAAACACAAATTTATTCACTGTTTACTTTTGTTTTAGTACTCATTTTATGTTAACACTTTAAGTTAGAGTGGGTGTTTTTCCAGCACTTCCTCTAGCAAGTTATCAAACAAAAAAGCCATTGTGTGGATAATTCAAAGTGAATGTATAAATGTATTATTTTTTTAACTTCTCTATTGAGGGAAGAAAGAGAAAAGTTGAGTTTTGCTGGTGGCAAATTAGACACGTATTTCATGGAAGCATCTGCACCTGTAGAGAGTGTGCAGAGGATAATCCAAAAAAGAAAGAAGCTAAAGTTGGAGTAAAAAAGAGTTAAAAGTTGTTTAGAATAAGTTATGTTTGATAAGCTTAAGAAAGGGCAATATTTATAAAGCCATATAATATGTATATATGCATGCATGTGTGTGTATGTACGTGTAGGTATATGCACTAGATGGAAGTTTAATTAAAAAATGTCAGCATTTAGTTTAAGGACCTTTCATGCCTTTCTTCTGTTTGCATATTATAAACTGGCTGTATATATGAATCACCTGTGAAAGCAAAAATAAATAAATAAATAAAACCCAGATGCTCAAGTCCCATCTCTGAATATTGTCATTCAACGAGGTCTAGATTTCCTCTGTGTTTAAGAACCACCACAGGTAATTATGTTGTGATATACAGCCACAGTCTAAAGCTTCTGCTTTAAAGTAAATAATACCTGATAATATCGTCATTTTATAGTTATTTTAATCGGTTATATTTTTGATGGAGAAGTTTGATGTCAAATGCACTCCCCCCTTGAGAAAAAAAAGAACTAGTACTCTGTACTGCCACTTGGTGGCAGCATACATTTATTGCAAGAGCAATTATCCTAACGAGGACAATTTAATGGAACATTTTAGAATTGGAAGACCACATACAGATCATCTAGCCAAGTTTCCAGCTTCTGTAGTTGTGAAAACTAAGGCCCATATAGATGAAGTGATTTATCTCCAGCCAAGGAGAGTTAGTGAAAGACTATGAAATAAAAAATCTCTCTGAAATTTAATTTAGAGGTATTTCTATTAATCTCAAAAAGAGCTCAAACTTAAGTGTGACAGATTTGGGACTGAGTTTTTGCTTGAATTTACTTGTGTGTCTTTTGGTAAGTTACTAAAATACTTTGAATCTCACTTTCGCATATATAAAATGGTGAGCCTTGGCTGATATAGAGTATGAGATAGCCTAGCACTGTTCTTAACACATATATGTACATACAATTTTTTGCTCTCATCATTCTTAAACAACTTCTGTCAACTTAATAAAAGTGTCTTTCAGCTGGCAAACACCACCCCAGAGATGACAATGTTTTGGCAAGAGATACAGGATTTTTTTTCTATACTTGGGTTCCTTAATTCTGATATTTGAACTTGCCCTTAAAATGCCAAAATTCAGTAATAATATAAATTGGTCATAGGGATGGAATTTGGAGCATGCAAAATATAGTTAATGGTTCTATAACATTTATGTTGAAAGATAGTAAGTGCACTAGTTGGGGTGAGGATTTAATGTGAGTAACTGTTGAACCACTGTGTTGTGTACCTGAAACCAATATAATAATTGTACATCAACTATACTTCAATAAAAAAATCTTGTTTATGTTGTATTAATGAATTTGATAGAAGCATTTTTAAAAGAAATATGCAGGAATTAAGCTGCTGGACTCAGGAAATATAATTTGACAGTGGTGGCTAGAATCATAAACAGTACTTTGACAGGGGATCCATACTGGATATGAGTAACCTATACTCTCATTCTCCTATTAGAATCCTTTTAAAATTTGTTTCAAAGGGCAGTTATTTTCTTCTAACTCATTGAAGCTACCTGACAAGAAAAAATTTTTCCTGAATCCTTGTTAAAAGATACTTGTAGTAAGGCAAATAACTTTTTGCACCATTTCCCAACCTTTTCATTGTTAAAGTGGGTGAGATTTCCCAGTTACAGTGATTTCACAGTATCTCCATTTTCACTTCCCTGAAATGAATGGGTCTAATAGATATGCAATTAAGAAAGGCTTCACTTTCAACATATTTTAAATTTTGTATGCAAATAAGTATTAAGAAAATAGGGTTGGAGAATTCAGCCATAAAAATGAATGAATTACTTGTACATACTACAACATGTATGAACCTTGAAACATATGCCAAGTGAAAGAAGTCAGACATAAAAGGCCGCATACTGTGTGGTTCCATTCATATGAAATGTCCATAGAAACAGAAAGTACATTAGTGGGTGCCAGGGATTTGGGGGAGGGAGAAACAGGGAATAGCCACTCCATGTGTATGGGGTTTCCTTTAGGGTGATGAGAATGTTCAGGAACTAGATAGTGGTGATGACTGCACAACACTGTGAATGCACTGAATTCCACTGAATTGTACAATACATTATAAAATGATCAAAATGGTGAATTGTATGCTATGCATATTTTACTACAGTGAAAAAAGAAAGAATTTGTGTTTGGGAAAATAAAGTGAACTGGTAAAAAAAAAAACGACAGCTCTGCTCTATTTTCTCTCAGCTATGCCAGTGTATTTTGGTCCTCAGAAAGAGTAGCCTGAACCTGTAGATGGTATTCATTCAACACAGTCTAGGGAAAAGAAAGAAGCATAAAATAAATCCAACGATTCCTCCTTAGTACATCTATGACAGCATTCGGTAAGCTCCTATGCAGTGCCACGGATGTCCATGTGGACATTTCATTTAGATTTCCTGTACGTCATGACTTCACTTGCAGCTCACTCCTACATGTACACCAGGGCATCCTTAATTCAACGGACTCTCCAATGCTGCTTGTGATGAGTCTGAAGGAAAGTAATGAAGTGGGGAGAAGTCTCCAACTGGCCTGCTGGACCTGGGATGAAGTGGATACAGAAGACATCTTGCTTGTCAGACCAGAAAATTTCATTTTTTCTCGTCCTTCTCTTATCTCTCCTCTCAGGTCTCCTGCCCACATTTCTCCTACCCTCTTCTTCAAATAGGAAAGGAGATAACCAGCTGCGTAGCTTTTGTTTGTTTTTGTAAAACAACTATTGTTTTAGGTTTCTTGGTGTTTGGCAAATGTTATTGTTTTTACTGCAAATGAGCTGTGGTGCTCCATGTAGGGTTCTCCAGGGAATGCAACTTTCTCAGTTTTAAGGATAAAAGCTTTTGGTTTGAACTGACTTTCAATGGGTGCTTCGAGCTTTGCTCTTGGCTTTTTGACAGGGAACTAAATAAAACTACAATTTCTTTGAGGTTCCAATAAACAAAGGATCCTATTTTCTCCTGGGGACTTTTAGGTGACTTTGCTGTTCTAAAAGCCAGATGAGGACTCCAGGAAGATGACATATAGATGAGTACAAATAATCTGATATTTTTAGAATTTTCTTTGGCCATGCTCCTCATCCCATTGTACTTTTGTAGCAGATGATTTTACAAAGCATTAGCTATATATATAAGTATAAATGTATAATATATGTGATATGTTATATTACTATATGATGTTTGTATATTATATTAGTATTGTATATTTATGTGTAATGTATATTTGTGTATTATATGTAACAAAAATATATATTTCTAATAAATTATAATGTATTATTAACAAATATATTGATGTAGTCATAATATAAATACTCTATTAATATTTTATATAATATACATTATAATTGTACCATAATATAATATATAAAATATATAATATAACATGGTATATCACTTTTAATATATTCTATATAACATAATATATAATGTAAGTATAACAGAATTATATTGTATAATATAAATATATTCCCTATATTTATAATAAGCTTATATTTCTGTTTTAATTAGACACTATACTACAAGTATGCACAGATATTTAAATTTTTATTTACATAGGTATCTGTTCATCATAAACAATTAATATATAAAAATAAAATTTCAAATAAGCCATAATCCCACAATCTAGAGTTAACTACTTTTAAAATCTTAAAGCTTGTCTAAATCATATCCATATGTCAACTTATTTTTTTGTATAGGTCAACATGCACATATATGCACATTTATTCACTGTATATACATACTTTTTGTTTTCAGTTTCAATGTACTTAAATACATGATATGTCAGTATATTTCTGTGTATGTCTATAAATATAAATGTTTTCATATACATATATAAATATATGTACATATGTATCTAATATATTTATGTAAATATGTCACAAATAAGATATACACATACAAACACAGAAATACACTTATTTAACAAAAGGGATCAAAGTGAGTGTAAGTCTATAAGAATAAAAATAGTTATGGCTCACTGTTTAAATAACTCTAGTTTTCTATTCCATGTATTTCTATAATTTTTACGAACAATTTCCCTTTATTGAGTGTTAAGTTGTTTTAAGTTTTTTGTCATTATTAACTAGGCTATAAAGAATAGGATGGGCAAGATTATTTTAAAACCTCTTCCAAAGGAAAACAATTAGATATGCTATGTAAAATGTAAAAAACGTATTTTTAAGTGCATGGCTGATTTTGGAAATGTAGTAGAATTTCCCAGGACCCATGAATGCAGAGTGCCACACTGGTGTGAGAGCTGCAGCTATACTGAGAGTGGACTGCAGACCTAGATAGCCTGGAAGAGGAACTGGCAAATCTTTTTTAATGAAGCCAAATAGTAAATATTTTAAGCTGTCTAAGCCAAGAGACAAAATTAAGGATATTATTTAGGTACTTTTAAAAACATTTAAAATCTCACCACTTAAAAACATGAAAACTATTCATAGCCCATAAGCCATACAAAATAGGTGGCTGGCTGGATTTGGACCGGGGACCATAGTTTACTGACACACCTGACTCAGAGACTTGGTTTTCACAGCCATGACCATATGGGAGGCAGGAGATAAGATTTGGTCCTACTACATGGTAAGTTAGAACTGAGAACCTGTACCTCACTTCATCTTTAATGAAAGGTGGACCAGAATAAATATCTACGGGCAAAGGGAGACTGAAAGGAAATTATCTTTGTCTCTGCTCTAGGCAGGAAATGAGGTAGGAAATCTTGAGAATTTTGACCTGCACATCTGTGTCACAGTGTTTGGGTTGTAAATTTGTTTGTGGTTTTGGAAACAGAAACCAAGAAATTAATTTAAAGTGCTCCTAGGTAGGTAGTAGTCCTAAAAAAAAAGTAAATTCTCCCTGGAGAGGTAGACCTTCAACCCTGACCTATAGGATTCCCACAGATAAAGTTTAGCTAAACATAAGCTCATGATCTAAATTTACACAATAATGAGGAAACTATACTGCTTTGTAAGAGAATCAGCAGAAACAATCAATACACGAATTAGATTCCCAAGACCATCAGATATTGGAGTTACCAGGTATGGGAGAGAAAATAAATACATATATTTAGAACTTGAGCAAAAAACAAATCTTTTAAAAGGCTGGATAGACTTAAAATTTTTAAAAACACATATCATTGATAAAGCTAAAAACTCAGTGGTTGTATAAAACAGTGGATTAAACATAGAAAAGAGTGAGATGATGCTGCTCTTAGCAAACTGTCAGATGTGGTTTTCTGTCTTACTATGTAAGTAGATTAATCCTAAAAAAAACCCATTATTTTAAATGACTTATTGTTGGCTCTAAAGTAAATAAAGGGTATCTCAAAGGGCTTCTCTCCAAAGAAAAGTAAGAAGTAGCAAAAGACAGGATATTCCAAGAGAAAATGTCAATATATTCATTTCTACAGGGTGAATTGAGACTTGGGCCAGCATCAATGCGGAGGAGCTAACCCTTAGATGTTTATATTAAGCTGGAAACTTCAAAAGGGTTTAAATATTTATAACTAAAAAGATTTATTAAAATTAATGACCAAGTGTTTGAACTGACATCAGAAAAGCAAAACAATAGACTCAGAGAACATAGAAGGAAATAGATACTAAAGATGCGAGCAAAACAATACAACAGAAATAAGTATAAAATGGAAGTGATTAGGTCAAAATGATATTCTTTGAAAAGATTTAAAAACAGATAAGTGTTTTAAGAGAAATTAAAATATAAATAATACACAGAATAGGGGCACTATAGCAGAGATTACAAACATAAGAGACTATAGTAAATGCCAATAAATTTGAGGATTCATATAAAATGGACAATCTTCTGGCACCTAAAGTTGATCAGAACTGACACAACAGGAAACATATAGGTGAAAGAGTCCTCTAACCAGCAAAGGAATTAAGCCCAGAGTTCACAATCTTCCACCAAGAAAATAACAGACTGATAGCATTAGGGAGGTGAATTCTACCAAATCGCCATAAATAGATAATGCCAATCTTAATTTAGAAAAATTTCCAGACAGTAGAAAAAGAAAGACTGTTCTTTTTTTTAATCTTACAAAGTTTATATAATCTTGATACCAAAAATGGGTGAGGACTGTAAGAAAAAGGAAATTCACAGGTCAAATATACTTGCAAATATATAAGCAAAATTTTCAACTATTATATTAGCTACCTAAGATCACTAGGGTGAGAAAGGACATGTCCAAGTTGAGTCATCCAACTTTTTAAAAAAATTGGATAAACACTTATACTGAGGTTTTTTGAACTGGACACTGTCCAAAATGGTTTGCATATGTTCTCCTTTTACACCTTCTACTGTCTCTGGGAGAAGGTCCCATTTTGCTTCAGTTTTAAATTTGCCAAGCTAAAGTAATATTCACAAGATTGTGTGGAGGGTCAGTGGTGGAATCAGAACAGGAACTCAAAAGGCTTAGAACTCTTGTGATCCCTTGGTACGTGGAAGCAGGGATCCACGTTGCCACTGACATCACAGCAGAAAACAGAAGAACCATGCACTAACTTTATAGATTAAGTACATAGTATAGGTATAAGGTAGAGGAAAAGGAGCCATATGCTTCTCTTGAAAGATGTAGAGAAAGCAAGCATATATATTGCTAGATATATTTCCCAATTTCTTCTGCTTGTTATCTGACCTTCTTTTTAGTGTGTTTTGCCATGGAGAAAATTTTAATTCATATGTAGTTAATTGCACCAATTTTTTCTTTGTAGCTTAGAAAGGTATTCCTCATGAATAATTTCTTTTCAAGTGCCCTGGGTTTTTACTGATACTTTTAGAGTTTCATTATTTTTGTTATCTTTTACATAGTTGATATATTTAGAATTCATTCATGATTAGCCAAATTTTCCCATTTTTGTTTAATAATTTTTGCTCTACTCCAAAATGTCAATTTTATTATAATATCTATTCCCTTATACAAGTGAGTTTAATTTTAATTTAAGATACTTTCTATTCTACTGATTTGTTTATCTATTTCTGAACACAAATGCTACTTTATAATATGAAAAGTGTAACATAGTAAACACAATATATAATACATAATAAATAACATAAAATAATGTAACGTAATATAATTTACCATATACAAGGTCAAAAGAGAGCAAAGCTACACAATCTTTTGAAATACCTTCAAAAGATATTTTGTAAAGTTCAGTATTCATTTCTAATTTTTTAAAAATATTCAAGTAAGAATAGATGAATGCTTCCGCAACATGAAGGAATTAGATAGCCAAAAAAAAGATAAGTATTAAAATTTTAGTAAGAATAATAAATAAAGGACAAGGCAAATGTGCCTAACATAATGTCAAACAAGAAGTGCTATTTAACCTTATTTTTGAAGCACTGAGGAATTCAATTAGAAAATATCATCTCATTCTTCTTAATGTCTATATAGTTTTTCATTGTGTGAATATAACAATCCAGTTATATTGAATTTTAATTGATTAATTGCTGATGTGCATCTGGTCTCTAGATTTTTATGGAATTTTATTTTGCAAATTGTTTCAAACTCTGGGACTTTCTCCTAGGTTCATATTTTTTGAAAGAAACAGTATTTTCCCAGATTACTTATCCCTGCTTGTTGCTTTAGCCACTAACAGACTGGGGATTCTTCTCAGTTCCTCCCTTTATAATCCTAGCAAGATGACAAAAGGAAAATGGAAAGCAAGTAGGTCTTCTGCTTTAAGAGTATAGAGATGCATCTTGGTGATAAACATTTGGTGCAGGCTAAAAATACCAACAAATATTTTTCCAGCTATACCTACATATGAGTCCCTTCGCTTGATTCTGTAAAGGATGACTAGAATGTAGGATTTCCTCTCAAAGTGCTTCCATTAGGATAAATTAAGCAATGGAGTCTTTGTGACAAAGAATTTGAAAGTGTCTAGAAGAAGGGAAATCAGCTTACCCAGAGTTAAACTTACATACTGTTGGGCATTCATTAAATATTTGTGATCTATGTTTCTCTAGGTCATAATTTACATTCCTCTTTGATCCCGATTAATTATTCTCAAATATGCAATTAATGATGATTATTACTGTATGTATTGAGCTTTGCCTGAGCCCTGAAGAAACTGTCTCCAAATTACCAGCTATGATTTTCACTTGATTTATGCTCTTGATTTCGGAACTTCTGGTCTTCAGCAGATTATAATGCGAAACTAAGCAGTCTCTTGAATATCACTGAAGGACCTTGCAGAGTTTATTGGTGAGAGTTTAGAAAACATTGCACTCCTTAAAATTGATTCTTGTAGTGCTTTAGGAAAGATCACTTACCAAAATGATGTCAATGCTTCTTGTCCTGTTATTTGCTATAGAAATATCGCTGAAATTTCTGGACTCAGGTTCCTTCCCCGTGTATGAATTTCACTGACAATCTTCAACACCATTCTATCCCCATATAACATTTGAAAATGAACAAAATGAAGACTCAAAATTCACTTCAAAAAAGGTAATGAGTATAGAACAATAGTTGATGAATGGATCCTTTGGAAAGTGGGTATTAATTATGGTAAGATGCAGAATAAGTTTGAAACTTGGAAAATACCTAGTTTGAATTCTGTATTTGGAAAGTATTAACCTTCTGGCTCTGTGGCTGAATCTTGCTCAGTCTCATTTAATGCTCATCTCACAGGATGTTATTGTGATGAATTTGCCATCCTTCGTATAAGGTATGACGTTAAGCAAACCTTTACCGCTATTGTCTTCTTAAATAAGTTCATGTCCTTAGGAGCTCACTGGAAAAGGTAATTGCTTATTTGTTTAAATTACTCTTCTTTTCTGTTATTGGCTAAATTATATACCCCTCCCCACTTTAATATATGGAAGTCCTAACCCCTAACACTTCATAATGTGACTGTGTTTGAGATAGGGCCTTTAAAGAAGTAACTCAGGTAAAATAAGGTCAGATGGAAGACTCCAAATCCAATATGACTGGTGTCTTATAAAAATAAAATATTAGGATACAGACATGCATAAGGGGAAGGTCATGTGAAAACACAAGGAGAAAACAGCCATCTACAAGCCAAGGAGAAAGACCTCTGAAATTAACCCTGTTGACACTTTCTCTCAGACTTCTACCCTCTAGAACTGTGACCAAATACCACTTAGTCTGAGGTACTTTGTCTGGGAAGCCCTAGCTATTAAGACATCCTTTTATGGCTTCAAAATATTTAAGTTGAAAATTAAATATTTGTTATTATGGCTAGAAAACAAAAATAACATCTAAATTCCTTGTTGTAGTCTGTCTTCCTTATTCTCATGGCTAGTGATTTCCACATTGAGTCAATTTTCTGTATCTTCTAAACAGACTTATGCTCCTAGCCTTAATTCTAATATGCAGTAAATGTGCAGGTACTGAATAGATTTTGGAGAAATTCCATATGTAGTATGTGTGTGTGTGTGTGTGTGTGTGAGTGCATGTGCATATACATATATATTCATATATTTTTAATTTGCACCTTTTCTTTATTTTTCCCTTTGCTGTGATCTAGGAGTTTCTGTTTTTGTGACTATACAGCTGAATGCCAATCACTGAGCTTAATTCAGCAAAAATTGTTAATAATAATAATAATAACAATAATGGGAAAGATAAGAGAGAGTGATAGAAGGGAGACAAAAAACAATCAGGGAGAACAATACTGTAAAGTATTAGGAACTTACTAATAGGATCAATTTAGTTTAGAGGGAATGGCAGTAAATATCACCAACAAGCCCAACTGGTCTTTACTGACTGTTGGAGGCATCCCTGTATTTTGTTCTGTGTTTCCATCCATATGATTACCACTGCCTGGAAATAATTATTTGAACAACTACTGTCACTGAATAGAAAAGGAATATGTCTTTAGAGAATCAACAGTAATTTTTCTATCAGATTAAAAATCAAAGTTGACTAACTTTTTGGAAACCTCAGTCATATTTGTAAGCTGACAAAAACTGGCTATTTAAGGTGGATGACAGAAAGAGACAAGCAACAGCTTTGGAGTTTGATATATCTGATTAATTCTCATTTATATTCCTTAATTGGTAGGTAACCTTAGGCAGGTTTCATACCTCCCTGAAATTGAGTATATAAAATGGGCAGAATAATATATCACAAAATTCTTTAGGAATTGTAAATCAATTTTTGAAATACAAGTACACAATATATGTATAATTATGGGTTTTCAATAGATATTTGACCTTTCATTTTCTCTCCTACTCTACCCCCCATCAAAGAAAGAAAAATATTTTTTCTCCTTTTTGTTCACAACAAATACTTCATTGTTCTGAAGATGATGCATTAAACAGAAGATAGTTAAATGGTTTATCATAAGATTAGAAGGAAAAAACAGGTATTCATGAGAATTCCAAATTAGAATACAAATTTTCATTAGGTACCTACTTATGTAGGCTACTCTTCTGTTTACAATAAAAAAATTTTAAAGACCTAGTTCATCACTTCTTAAACTTGATAGTATTAGTTTACAAATTATATACCTGACCTATACTAAATCTTCAGAGAATATAGGATTTTGCCTTTTTGATACTTTTGTTCAAATACTTCTGGCAAAAGAATCAATGACTTCAGCACAGAAAGCAAAAAACACTTAATCAAACTATATGTATTTTTGCCTCCATGCATTTATATCCTACCATGTTTCATAAAACACTGTGGTAGCTTACTGGAATACACACAATCCAATGTAACTGTAAGAATATTTAATATAAATAGGCTTGAGGGAAACAGAGTATGAAGAAAAGACTAGAAAAAGTGAACAGAGTGACATGTGGTTATTCACTTCAAAGCCAATGTTATTTTGATACTTTAAGATTCTCTGCAGATAAAACAACATGGTAAACACAATGGGTTACAAAAGTCACATTATTTGCAGGTGCCAGACGTATATTAACAGTCTGACACCAAGGGACAGCACAGAAAAACTATTCAAAGGTAGATTTTTAAATCTTTGCTGTTTGAACCTTTTTAGAACAGATTTAATGAACCCCACACACACGTCAACACTGAACATATTGTTAATCACATATTCAAATTATGTCTCAAAGTCACTGGAAATAGTTTGGTGTCCCTGACCCTAGCATTTGAAACTGGTCTGTGATGTGTAAAACTCAGGAGGTATTAATATCCACTTTTCAACATCTGAACAGGAAAACAAAGCTTTTTCACAGTGATAATGAAGAACAAAGGAAATGCGAAGGATACAAAAGCCAAACGAAGTACTTATGAAATGTACGGACAAAACAAAACAAGCTAAATTCTGTTGACCTGGGGTCTCTGCACACACCCCATGGAAATAGCCCAGCCTAAATAAGAGCAAGGGTACTGTTACCTCACAGTGTAATCCTTTTGCATGTCCTTTCCAACAGTGGCTCCACTCAAGGAATTCTCTCACCAGCAGAATAGCAGACTGCCCAATGGGTGACAAAAAAACCTACTAATAAATAAATGACGCTCACAAATTAACTGGCCTTATCATTTCCTTCCCTGTCCCTATCTGGTAGAATTATAGGAAAAAGCTCACACTCTGTATTAATGACTTAGTGTTGTATGCCTGCTTTCACACTTTCTAAGTGGTAAATTATATATTTTTCCCTTCATTGCTTTATATCATGTGACAAGCATGATAATAAATGACTACCAATGTTTCTGTTATTTTTTTCCTTCATTCCACTGTGGTTAGAGAAAATACTTTGTATTGAGGCCGGTGTTAGTGGGACACAGTCAGAGTTCAAAGCCCCTGTAAGTGTGGAGGCATATAGAGTTCAGGGACCCTGTAGGTTTCAAGGCCCAGGTAAGTTGCAGTCAGGAGGGACCTAGAGTCAAGATTTCATAATAAACAAGAAGCCACAAGCTGGATTTCTGGAAAACGGAGCCTGAAAAATAAGGGAGTTGTTTTTTTGAACCCAGCTTCACCAGAACAACAAGCCCCAGTCATGTATGTTTCTCAGTGCTTATCAACCCTAGACACTGTAGTCCTGGCTGCATCCTACCTTGAAGCCCTCATGATTAGCAGGATCTCTTTCTCTCTTTACTCCTCATTAAAAGTTTTGCTGTTTGCTCCATATTCTTGTCTGCTGGTTTCATTCTTCATTGCCTCCAAGACACCATCCTGGGAAAAACAGCATCTCAACTAGTAACAATATGATTCCCATTTCTCAAAATATATTGAAACTTGTATTGTGGCCTACATATGGTTTATTCTGGAAAATATTCTATATGCACTTGAGAAGAATGTACATTCTGCTGTTGAGTAGAGTGATCTATATATGTCCATTATGGTTAGTTGGTTTATTGTGTTTATTCAAGCACCCTACATCCCTATTCATCTTCTGTCTAGATGTTTGTCCATTATTAAAAGTGGGATATTAATCTCCAACTATTATTATAGAACTGTCCATTTCTTTCTTCAATTCTGTCAATGTTTGCTTCATGTATTTGGGGGTTGTTTGGTACATATATGTTTATAGTTCTATCTTCTTGATAAGTTGAACTTGTTATCAGTATATAATGTCCCCTTTGCCTCTTACAACAGTTTTTGATTTACAGTTTATTTTGTGTGATATTAATATAGCCACCCCAGATTTTTTTAGTTACTATTTGCATGGAAAATGCTGTGCCCTGCATTAACTTTTGTCCCGTTTGTGTCTTTTGATCTTAAGTGAGTTCTTCTGTAGATAGCATATAGTTGGATCCTGTTGATGTTGTTTTTAATGCATTCTGCTAACTTTTTGTTTTATTAGAGAGCTTAACCCACTTATATATTTAAAAAATTACTGTTCAGGAAGAACTCAATTTGCCCAGTTTGCTATTTTTTTTCAGTATGTCATACATTTTTCACCTTTCATATCCTCCATTACAGGCTTCTTTTGCATTCTGTTTGTAGTGAGGTGTAGTGAGGTGTTTTGATTCCCTTTTCATTTCATTCTGTGTATAATCTATTTGTATTTTCTTTGTGTTTATTATTGCTGTGCTTTTGATTGTTGAAGACTATAGTAGTCTCTTTGTTTAGGGACTTTTCCAAAAGATTTTTGCAAGTGTATTCCTCATCATGCATGGTCACTGAAGTCTCTATTCCTTTAGCTTATGTTTAATATTTTGATGGAGATTTTCTTAAATTCTAGGACTCAAAACAAACAAAACCAAAAATATACATACACACAAACGTACGTATACATACACATGCACACACAAAACCACGCACCTCTCCCAGTTTCTGCAGAGTCACTCTCTGCTGGGATCCTCCTTCAACGATTAGCTAACTCACACTCAGGGAATCAGCCTAGGGTAAAAGCTTAGTCTCTCCTCTAGTGTTTTCTGAGAAGGCATCTTTTCTTGAGTATAAAGGTAGATTTCTTAATTTCTCTATATACATGGGTAATTTTGAATGTCCTAATATCCCAAAAAATCTCCCCCAACTTCTGCTCCTGAACCTTACATGATCTATTGTATTTCAGTCATAATCTTTTGTTCCAATCATCTGTGTTTTGTTCTTTCACCTTGCTATAATGACTGATGCCTTTCTAGCCTGTTCCAAGTTAGGTAAAACAGAGATGAATATTTTGTGTCCTTCCTCTAGGTAGTCCCCAGACTGTTTTAAAACAGGTACACACAGTAATTTGAGAGTGGGATCTCTTCCACCCCTTCAGAACCAGGGTTCAGGGTCCCATACTGAGCATTTAGGCTGTTGCTGCTTTAAGGCTGTCATTGCCTTGAAGGTCCACCACTTTAAGGCCATCACTACCCTGGAAACTGGAAGGGGTGAGGGCAAATAAAAGGGCCAAAGAACTTCCCTGCTATTTTCAAATTGTCTTTTCCTTGGTTTGGTGTTTGCTTGGTTGCTGTTTTTTGTTTCCCAGAGGTCTAGCAACATTGGTCTTAACCTTTTCTGCTTGCTTTTCAATGTTTCTGTGTGGGAATGAGTGCTTAGAGATGCTTACTCCACTGTTTTGCTGATGATGGTTCTAAGTGGTTACATCGCAGGTGGTTGAAAAAACATTTAATGAGTAAGATTGTGAGAAATTCTACCTGCACAGGTTTGAGCCTGAATTAGAGGAAGAAAATGTATCATCCAAAGATCTTGATCTCAGAACAGAGAAGTCAGGTCTCCTGTTAGATACAGAATAGGGGACATTTGTAGTTCTAAATAAGATAATTCAATTTTTTTAGAAGGAGGCATTTTTTGAATTGTATATGTTGATAAATAATGAATGGGGTATAGGGGATATATATTTTATTATACATCCAATATCCCTTACTTTAAGAACTACATGTGGCTAGTCTCCAAATGTACCACTGTTGGCCCCACTGAATTATGCCTTCAGTGTTCATGCCTTTGTATCACATGCCTTATCATACTGAATTGGGCTCTATGTGGTACCAACAAAACTGTAGTAGAAATGATACTAAATGACTTCGGACACAAGAAGCTTTGCAGTTTCTAACTTGCTCTCTGAGAACTTCAGCTCTGGGGAATCCAGCCACCATGTAAGTAATCTAAGTACCTAGTAACCACCATGCTGTGGGAGTGTCTTGGCCCGTGACATGGGGAGGTTGCCATAAAAAGAGAGAGAGAGACTAAGAGATGCCTGGTCAGTGCCAGACTGTGTGTTATGAGTAAAGAAACCATTTTAAGCATTCAGCTCCAGCAGAGGCCACATAAAGAAAACTGAATAATCCAGCCAGTATCTACAACCAAGGTCTTAGACACACAGTCCTAACTGAGTCATTCCAGCCATCTTTGTACGAGCCATCCGGATGAGACTCAACTTTTATGGGCAGAGTGAGTCATCTCCACTCTTAAACGCCCCAATTCATCACCCATAAAATCACGAGCATAATTAAATAGTAATTACACCACTAAGTTTTGGAGTAGTTAATAATACTAAAATATGGCTCTATTCTAGCTTTACCCACATGGTTTCATTGGAAGATTTTTGTTCATACTTGTAACCCTCATCTCTAGGTCTAATTGATTGAGTCAGGGAGAGTCCCTTGAGCCAAATTTGATCATTGAAACCCTTTCCAGGGAATGTGGAATTGAAAGAGTGGCATATAAAACTGCAGAGTTGTTTGTACATTATTTACATCTTCTGAATTTAAGACCTTTTTAAAGAATGAATAAGAAGAATGAGGATGGTATGCATAGAGAAGTAAAGATGAGAAAGTGGAGAGGAGAGGAAAAGACAGAGAGAAAGAGAGAACTCTAGAGCAGGTAAATGAGAGACCAGGAGAAGGAAAGAGCAATTGCAGTGGGCAGAGACATTGAGGGAGAACGATGCTTCTTGATCTCCCACTGCATCCCTTGTAACTGTCTATGCCTGAGAACTAAGTTTTCACTACCCTTGGTTACTAGGAGATCCCAATATCCCTCCAACAAATTATTTTCTTGCTCAATCTAGCACAGGTATATTTTCTCTTGTTTCAACCAAGGATTTGTAATTTGTGCATATGTATATCCTAATTCTTCCAAAATGTATCTCAAGTTTAAAAAAATAGATACAGACCCTTAGTCTAGGGGAAACGATAATATTTACTAATACATTATTTTTGCATGTACCTTTGAGAATAAAAAAATAAACAGGTAAGAAAAGTGTGCAGGGTAATGTGCATTAGTAAATAGAAGTAAGGAAGAATGGAAAAGCAAGGCATAGGAAAATATAGAACTATAGGCCAAGGGAGAAGAAAAAAAAAGTCAGTATGGAGTAACAGAGAGAAAAAAGAAGGAAAAGAATTTAAGTGGATTTCAAGTAGTGAATATTTAGTTTTCAACTCTTATATCAGAGTGTTTCCATGCATCTGAAAATTGCAAGCCTGTTTCTAGAGTCTTTATATTTTTCAGTCTCAGAACAAATGGTAGCTTACATTTTTTTTTTAGATAAGGGACCTGGGACAGCTACAGAGGCTAGGTGGCTTTTTCTTCTCTGAATGGGTAAGTGTCCTTGTTCTGCCTTCCAAGCTGTCAGTATTAGAGCAAAGAAATGTCAAGTACCATTTAGTTCAGAATACACTGATTTGGCAACACAGAAACCAATTTGGCTAAATGACTTGGCTCTTCCTAATTAGAGTATATGACCATAGTGAATGAAACTTGCAACTTAGTGAAATGTTCAAGATATATTAACATAGGCACTTAAGTGGAGAATTCAAAGCAAAACAAAAAAATTCAGGTCATGGGTTGAAACAAAAGTACACTCAGTTGTACTCAGTTTCCTCCTGTAAAACTCTTTTTAATTTGAGTGGACAGTACCCTGAGATTATCTGACTTGGGGCTAAGGAAAGCCAAGCTGTCCCTGTCACACTGTATTCTCTTGGGTCATTTAATAAAGACACAAGTTGAGTTACTGATAAAATAGTGGGAAAAATCAATCCCTCAGATACAAAGGACTGCTCTTGAAAAACGTGGATTTTTGTAGTTACTTTGCTCTTCTGTCCTCTAAAGTCTCAATCTTAACCTTGGCCCAAGTGGAGAGATACTTTTTAAACCACTTCCCCCATTTAATGGCTGTTGAAAAAGAGAAACTTGGCTCTTTTCCTGTCCTTTCAGCCAGACATCTTATCCCAAAATCTATTTAGGTTGTTGAAGCTTAACCTTACCTAGCAAGGGACTTATGGGAAGTTTCTTATTGCTTGAGAGATTGGTGCCAGTGTATGTGTCTGCAAAGAAAGAAGAAAATAATGAAGAAAAGGTGGTTATCAAATACCCAAGAGTGAATCTTTCCATACCAAGGTATGTGGAAGCAACTTTTTCAAAGGCTAATCTGTCAGAGTTTTCAGCCTTTTATTACATTTATTTTGAAAGTAACACGTCTATAATTATCAATGAATTCTTTCTGAATTTTTAGTTTTGCAAAGTCCCCTGAATTCATGTTGTTAAGTCACTGCTCTCTACCCTATATTACTTATAATCACTCTCATGGCCTCTCCCTTCCAAGGAAACCAGATCCTGAGATGTATCCTTTCTTGGTCTTGGTGGAATTAGTTGAGCCCCTGTGAGATGTTTAAATTGTAGTACAGTGAAACTAAGATGGGGAGATCTGGAAAGATCTGCAGAGATGGCTGGTGGAGTGTGGCCAGAGGTGGGAGAAGAGACATGTGCACAGAGATGGAAACTATTTATGTGGAAACACAAAACTATTTATGTGTTGCATGGTAAAGGATGAAAACTTCCCCCTCTTTGGTAAAGATGGATAAGGAGAGTGGCCCCGTGGAAGCAAAGTACTTTTGGTTCACCTTTGAATAAGATCACTAATAAGAATACAAATATTGGTCACACTAGCTTTCACATGCTACCACCATGGCCTTTGTTTCCCTATTCATACCTCTAATTAAGTCCACTTCTTTCCTTAAGGTCATTCTCACATTGCATCTCAAATGTACAGTTGTTGATATACTCATCCCACAATGGTCCTTTCTTTGTCCTCCTTAAGCTCTCATTATCTGTAAAAACTGGTTTTTGAACTTAGAGACTGTGCCATGTAATAAATAAACTTTTTCAACAGCATATCTTATATCCTCAACACAGTTAGAAGTTTCTGTGGGACTGGAGTCACAAATTTTGTTATTTTTTTCAGCACTTACTATGACAATAATTGTATTCATTCATCTAAACGTTATTTATCTAGTATTAACTAAAGTACTTCAACTCAGTAAATATTGCTTGAAGGAATGCATGAATGAGGGAGTACACTACAGGCTGCATAACATATTACCTAATGTGAAAATACAAAAGGCACAAAATAAAATCATAAACACAAAAGGAAGCCAAAAAGGGGACCAAGATTTTCTGCAAAATATCCGTCTCTTGTTGGGTCATTCCATGAGAATCAGGATGCTCCTGAAAGGTTTTGGCAACTGAATAAGAATGTTAAACAACTGAAATTCTCTCAAGTCTATTCAACTCTATCACTAGACACTTTTATACTTTTCAGGGATTTTAGTTAAAAAAGAGATGCATAATGGTTTTATAGATAGGAGATTAATAAATCTCTAAATATTTAAATCTTCATTTCTACATAGGCCTTCTTCATTACTGAGTTCTGCAAGTTTTAACTAAAATACATGATAAATAAATGTTAGACATTATCTTTCTAAGTGTTTTGTAGTAAACACATAAACACATTCTCTCTTCTCTACAGTGCTTTCCAGTTTTCATAAGTGCAGTTCTTAAATGAATTTTGCTCTGGATGATGGAATATGTAAGATGTAAATGAATTGTTTGCATATGTTTTAAGAAGCCTTCAAAATGGCACAGCTATGGGAATACATAGAATATTTAAATAACTAAAAAATGAAATAATTTCTTCAGAATTATATCTTTCTAGTTGGGATATTGTCCACTGTGGTTTACTAAAATTTCCCTTTAGAGTGGTTTTAATTTTGTTTCTGAACAGAATAAGATTTTCTTTGGGAAAAACCTATCAGAGACGATAGATAGATAGATAGATAGATAGATAGTCTCTGATATGTCTGTATTCTATAAAATAGTTATAATTTCAATATTTTATATTTTATATGATGCTTTCTATACTTGCAAAGTCATTGTATGCTTGGTAATTTAATATAGTTAATTACTTTGAAAAATGTTTGTGGGAAACCTAAGATATAAGATGCAGTAGGTAATATCAAATAATTCCATATTCCATGTGTTTCGAAGCACTTTACTGATTAATGATTTAAATACTGTAGGTCAGTCCCTGCATGGTAGAGAGCAAAGCTACTGTTTTATCTACCTTGGCTCACTCAAAGCAATGAAAAGGTTTATAAAGAAGTGGAATATTGTGCAGAGCACTGAGGTCTCCCTGACTCCCTGTACAATAAATGCCACACAATCTGATATTCATATACCAATCTCTGACCAGTGTCTTGGCTTAGAATACTGAGATAATAGCTTCCCTATTGGGAATCCTCTCTAAAAATAATTATCAATAATGTAGTTTTGGCTGTTCAAATTTGAGTGTGGAAAATAATTGGGATTCATGGTGAGAGGATATGAAATAAAAAATTACTGGTGCACTTACATGTCTTAATTAATGAAATTTTTTATTTTTTATAAATCAATGCTGATACATTTGGATGTTCTAGCTACCTTCTATATAGTAAGGTAGTTTTGTGATTGTTTTAAATCTATGTCTGTCACATTAGATTATGGATCCTCAGAGTAAGCAACCGTATCTTTTCCATCCTGTACCCCGCAGACTAACCCATGTCTGGCACAGAGTAAGTGCTCAGTAATGGCAGCTGCTGTTCCTTTTAATTCGGACTGGGTTGTTCCAGTTCTCTGAGCCTGAGGCAAATCTTACATGGAAGGCATAAACCCAGAGTTGTGCTTGATAACATAAAAAACTTGTATAGATATTTTTCTATTCTCTACCTTTCTCTTGGAATATCACTCATATGATTCTATTCCTTGGCATGTCTAAAACTTTCTGATTGAATGATGGGCATTTTATTTGTCTCTGTTTTTCTCAGTGGGAACCTGTTTTACTTCAAAAAAACTTCACCCTTCTTGGAAATGGAAGTTCTTCAAACTACAGATTACACATTTAAAAAATACCGACAAATATCACAGATATAACAAAATTTAGAAAATCAGAATTAATAAATTAGCTACTGCCTGATCTATCTTTATAAAACTTTTCTCCTACTCTTTTAGCTGTGTGCTCTTTAATTGCTTCTTCAAATGACAGTGTATGTACTTTATAGATAAAGATTTCTTTAATATGGTTGATCAGAATTTGCTTGTAGTTATTAATGGTTTAGAAGAGTATTTCAGCTTCACAATTTATTGCTAATGCCATATTAATTTGATTAATTGTTAAATTTGAGAAAACCTTTATAGATTATTTCCTCATAAATACTTTCTATTAAAAATGCATTACTGATTACAGCACTGCTACAGGTTTGCACACTGCAGGAATAAATATTGTTTCACACAATCTCCATTATGTCTATATATCTACACACATATGCACACATACTCCATTTGATCAATTGAATATATTTTTGACAGGAGAAAATATATGTTTTGATTAAGCATTGATGAGAGCTGATACTTTTATTTATTATATATTGCATGTCTGATGATGGAAATTCTTTTTTCACAGAAAAGCTTCTGGTTTTATACTCTTGAAAGTATAAAGTTAGTTATTTCTCCAAACTAACATGATTTCAGAGCTGTGATCTATAGGATATGGCCATGTTGTAAGATTGCCTTAGTCCTTGTGCCTCTGTCTCTAACTGCTATTTAAGTCAGTAGAGTCGGCAGTAGGAGTATTTCTGGAAGTCATTCCTATGATGGGAAAATAGTCAATTACACATGGTGTGTCTGAGAAATCACGTAATAGTCTCAACTCAAGCTTCCCTTTAGCTAGACCCAAAAAAATCCTATGGCCATTCTGATATAATGGAGTACAGTAGGAACACAGGGGGAACACAACAGAGGGAAAATTGGAAAAGACACAGTGGTCTTATCTGATTGAAGTTAAAATATCTCACTTTTGAAAAATTTGCAAAAACATATGAATATATGAACTATTTTCTAAGGATCCTCCTAGTACCTGAAAGGGACCCACAGAGGTGTGGAGCTTTGAAGCTTAAACTTCATTAGCTTCTAAGTAATTCTGCCTTGTATGTATGGTGACTGAGAGGAGATATGGGGAAGAGTGGTAACAGAAATAATAGTCATTAGAAATAGGCAGAGGGTAGCTTTTTCAC
Source organism: Manis pentadactyla (assembly GCF_030020395.1). Classification (NCBI taxonomy): domain Eukaryota; kingdom Metazoa; phylum Chordata; class Mammalia; order Pholidota; family Manidae; genus Manis; species Manis pentadactyla. Next base: position 144,216,022 of record NC_080021.1, on the reverse strand, counting down.
AGGAAAATAAGAGGAACTAGCTGGAGGGGCTCAAGTGATACTGAAGAAGAAAGATATTTAGGGGAACAAAAATTTCAAAGGGAAGTCTGCTGGGGAAGATATAATAGTTATGTCAGATAACATTTTTTGGTTAATTACTATATGACTGGAGCTATATGCACTAAGTTGTTTAAATTCATGCTTTAATGAATCCTTGTAACATATATGAAGCTGGTGATCATTATGAGCATAATTCTATGAAGGAGGAAACCCAAACCCATATAGGTTAGGTAACCTGCCCAAGATTACATAGGCAGTAAGTGGTAGCCATAAACTTGGACCTGGGTTTATTTGGATTCACTGTCTGTACTTGTAGTCAACTTATTAGAGTGGAAATATGTGAGAGGCTAAATACCAGGGAAACTGAGGCTACCAATTACATTTTAGAATGATTACCAATATAAGAAACTTCATTTTTTGTATTTATAACCAAAAGTTAGTATACAAAAATCTTCTATTCCTATCCTTGTGCTAATTCCAAAATAAGACTTCTTTCATCAATAGTATGACTCTACTGCAGCAGTGAGATTAACAAACACTTATTCACTGACAAACATTGAGGACTTTTAATAATATTCAGCTATGTGATGAGAAGAAATTAACAAATGTTTCCAGAGCTTTCTAAATTTTGAAGCATCTCTAAGAGTTCATCATTATAAATATTATCAATCAATTATTAGCAGTTTAGGAAGACCAATTTTAGGGTTTCTGCTCTTACTGCATCAATATTCACAACCATAATGTTTTCCATATTGACTATATGAATGATAAAGAAAACCCAGTCATATATTTCATTTCCAATGGGACAGACAACAAAATGAAGCAAAATAAAAATGCAAGTTTCTTTGGACTACAAAGTTGCTATCTTCTAAGGTAAATGTACAGGTCATTTTTATTCCCTGGTTAGGAAAAAAAGTGGCAGAAGAAGGCTATTAAAAATTAGCAGCTAGACTGTTAGTCCCCACATTGGACAAATTATTCCTATACCTCCTCTCAATGTTGTCAACAGAGACTGTTATTTTAATAATCCTTATGATCCAGTGATTTCTTTTTTTTTTTTTTTCATGTTTCAGGGCACAGCAGGTGAGAGAGTGGATTTGTTAAGCGGGATGAGTTTATCCTCCTTTTATGTGTTCATTCAATTTTATGTTCATTTACGTATTGTAAACATATGGCAATAGAAGCCACTAAAGCAATCACTGTTATGCTGCAAAACAACAAGGCACAGAAGCAGATGTCTTATTTCTGAGATTGTTATGATGAAAGATCCTTTCTCCCAACCAGGGGCTGCTTGCTGGAGGCTTTTTTAATGACTTGGGGAAAGGTTTAAATATCCCCCCAGTATAGTAGTCCCCTCCAGGGGCAAACCACACATCAATGTTATGGATTTGTTTTATTCTTCTATCCTTGCAAAGGTATCATTTAGCCATTAGAATTTTTAAAATATACTCTCACATTTCAAAATTACATAGCTGAGAAAAAAACAGACACTTGGACATCGGACTTAGCAATAATTTTTGGAATCTGTCTCCCCAGGTAAGTAAACAGAAGAAAAATAAACAAACTGGACTATATCAAGCTCAAAAGCTTCTTCACAGCAAAGGAAATTGTGAACAAAGTGAAAAAGCCACCTAATGAATGAAAGAAGATATTTACAAATGATAGATCTAATAAGGAGTTAACATCCAAAATATATGAAGAACTCATACAACTCAATATCAAAAAAAGCAAACATTCCAACTAAAAAGTGCACTGAGAACCTTAATAGACATTTTTCCAAAGACATACAGATGGCCACAACACATGGAAAGATGCTCAACATTACTAATCTTCAGGGAAATGCAAATCAAAACCACAATGAGATATCACCTCACACCTATCAGAATGGCTATTATGAAAAAGACAGGAAATAACAAGTGTTGGAAAGGCTGCAGAGAAAAGGGAACTCTTGTGCACTGTTGATAGGAATATAAATTGTTGCAGCCACTATGGAAAACAGTGTGCAGTTTTCTCAAAAAATTAAAAATAGAACTACTATATGATCCAGAAATTCTGTTTCTAGGTGTTTATCCAAAGAAAACAAAAATGTTAATTTCAAAAGACATATGCATCCCTATTATCATTGTAGCATTATTTATAACAGCCAAAACATAGAAGCAGCCTAAATGTCTGTTGATACATTAATAAGATGTGGACACACACACACACACACACACACACACACACACACAGTATGGACCATTACTTAGCAATAAAAAAGAATGAAATCTTGCCATTTGCAATAACATGAATAGATCTAGAAGATATGCTAAGTAAAATAAGGTAAAGGTAAATCCACATGATTATACTTATATGTGGAATCTAAAATATACAAATGAATAACCCCAAACAGAAACAGACTCAAAAGATAGAACAAAGCGATGGTTGCGAGAGAGGAGGGTGATAGGGATGGACAAAATAGGTGAAGGGGATTAAGAAGTTCAATTTTCAGTTAAGAAATTAATAAGGTATAGGAAATATAACCAATAATATTGTAACAACTTTATATTGTGACAGATGGTAACTCGACTTATTGTGGTGACCATTTCATAATGTATACAGATGAATCACTATGTTGTACACCCAAAACTAATAAAATAGTGTATGTCAATTATTCTTTAATAGAAAAGTCCATAAAAAAAATTACATGAATGAAGAAAACCACCAGAGCGGCATCATAACCTGTTCGCCATATTCGTATTAATAATATTGAAAAGGGAAAACACTGCAACTTATTTCAAATGAAGAATGTAATTATGTTGGTAAGCCCAACATTGTACATTGATGTGGGTCTTAGGATAAGAAGATTTAATTCACACTGGATAAGAGGTTAACTTCTGTTTTCAGTCACATGCTATTTCAAGAATTAAACACCACGACTAATACTAAGGAACATTCTAAAGAAGGAAAAGCATACTTTGCTTCAGGAGAGAGAATTTAAGATTTAAGATTTTGTTCTTTTCTTTTGTTTAAGAAAATTATCATATTTCAATGAGATAGAAAAGCTATATACCCTTCCTTCTTTCCTTGCTTTCTTCCTCTTTTCTTCCTTTCTTTTTTTTTTCTTTCACCATTTTTATTTTGGATATTTGACCTCTAAGCTGAGGTGCCTGAAAATGCCTCCTTGGGGCATTAACCTTTTTGAAAGATTTTTTTCCCTCCCTAAGGGCCATTTGTCTCTTGAAGGCATTGTCTACTTTATTCACCAAAAGGCAGGCATTTGTTCTTGCACTAAATGCTGACATCTCCTGATAAGAGAGAAGCTGAAAAGGAGAAGAATTGAAGGTCACTATGTTTATTTTGCTCTCAAGTGCTTTGATGTACCTGTGCGTGTAGGGAAGGGGAATGGGGCTTGAGAGAGGGCTGGTGGGGGTGGGGGCAAATACTTAACGATGCTGACTGCTTACGGACTTGGAAAGTTTAGGGCAAGCATTACCATTAGAGTGAAGAGGAGAGCAGACCTGAAGTGGAAAACTTAGCTAAACATACTGGGCAATAAGTAAATGATACATATTATCACATTCAACCGTTCTCCCTCCCATGTTCAAGCTAATTGGAAATGTCAACCATTTCAGAGAGTTAACACAACTGGCAATCACTTCCCACCCCCTACCCACCCCCACACCCGTACAAATCTTCTGGAGAAAGAAAATGGAATATACTTGGCAACAGAGCTCAAGCAATAGCCCAGTCACCTCAGATTTATATCTGATCACTAGCAGGATGGGAGCCAAGAGGCGGTGTGCAAATTTGCTGCACACTGGGATCACCTGACTAACTTTGAAAAATCCCCAAGCCCAGGCTCCTACAGACCTATTAAATCAAAATCTCTGGAGGTGGCCTGCAGAAACGAGTGTCTTTCTAATCTTTGTAGGTAGTTGACTGAGAAGCAAAGTTACGAGAACAAGTCCAATAGGGAACAAACTTATTTCACATACACGAAATAGGATCGTGTGGCGAAAGGATGTATGTATCTTTTTCCTTGTCTTCATTCTGTTGTGTTTCAACTAGGGTCTGATATAAATGAACAAAAAGTGCAATCCAGGACAAAACTTATTCCTCCTCCCAAATCATAGTTGAAGAATTGGGTACAGTAATGTGACTATAGTTGTCAATATTGTACTGTATACTTGAAATTTAAGAGGGTAGATCTTGAGTGTTCTTGTCCCAAAAAAGAGAAAAAGGGAATGGCTAACTATATGATGTGACAGATATGTCAATTGGCTTGTGGTGAATATTTCATAATGTATATGTATGTTAGGCCATCAGGTTTTACACCTTAAATATATATGATTTTTGATTGTCAAATATACCTCAATAAACTTAGAAACATCTTTTTAAAAGAAGATACTAGAGTCTGGAACTGGCAAGGGCTTCCTTTATTTCCATGGTAACATTTCAAGGTAACATTCCTAGAACAGTGGTTCTCAGTAACACCCAATGATAATGTGTTAGATATTCAAATTATTAGAGCCTGCCCCAGACCTATGGTATAAACAACTTGGGTGGGACCCAGCATTTTCGTTTTAACAGGCCCTCCGGGCGATTTTCACACACTAAAGTCTGTGAATACCTCTGCCCTGGTAGAGGGCCATGTTGCTCTTAAGATTGCTCAACACCAGGTGAAGACGACTTGATGCCTGGTGAAGACCTGAATTCACGAGAGCAAGCCTGGCAGCATTTGCACCGTAGTAACGGTGAACGCCCTCCCTCCACTGGTTGGCAGACTGGGATCTGAAAGCAGTGGCTGGGCTACTTGGAATGCTTTACTTTTCAGCATAAAGTGGCCAGCTGTCCTGGTTTGCCCAGGTCTCCCCTGTGAACACTTCACATCTCACATCCCAGGAAACCCATACTCCCTGGGTTGAAAAGCTTAGGGAATAACATGAACTTAACAGGAAATAGGATTTGCGTTTTAGGCAAATCGTAAGTGCTAATTACATTTAAGCAAGTATAGACAAAATCTCGTCTTCTTGACTCATTTTGGGGGAGGTAAATCTGATTGTGTGAAAGGCTTCATTAAGAGGTCATGTAGCACAACCCCTTCTGCTTAGTCCTTTAGTTCTCAATTTTGGCTGGACATTGGAATTGTCTGAGGGGTTTTTAAAATGAATGGCATTTAAACTCACTCTCAGAAAAAGCAGATATTATAATTGTATTAGTCTGGATTGCAGCCTGGGTATGAGGATATTTAAAGAGATTTAGTTTGAGATGATGCTAAAGTGTAGCCAAATTTAAGAACTCCTGCTTAAACTTTTGAACTGCTGCTATGTCTTTCAACTTAGTTTTCTTATAAGGAGATCCAACTGTAGTTGAAATTTATGTTTTTTTAATTGCCTTATTATAGATTGAATGTACAGCAAACCCTGCTAACCCATCTGGTACAGCTGGATATCCAGCATAATTTGTTTAAGATATGTATCATTGAAGTATTGTGACTGGTCCTTCTAAAACTAACTATATTTTGAATTAGCATGGTCTTTTCTTAAGTTGTCATTTTGTGAAGCCATTACCTCTACTCTGCTGCCATTGCATAAATATCTGGACATTTCTTTTAGGATTCAAACCAAGATTACTGTCATTTGTGATGGGGCCCCTAAAACCTCCTTCTATCAAACATTGGCTTTTATTTAGTCTCTCTGACATGGTAAGAGTGTATCACAATTTGTTTAAATACTCAACCATTGAAGGGCTTTTGAGTAGTTTCCAGTTTTTTAGCTATTAAAAATAAAGCTGCATGAACATTTGTGTGTAACTATCTGTATAATATGTTATAATTTCTTTGGGATAAATACACAAGAGTGCAATTGCTGGATTGTAGGGTAAATCTATTTTTAGTTTTAAAGGAGATTTTCAAACAATTCTCCAGTGTAGCTCAACTGTTTTATACTCCCATCAGCAATGTGATCCAGTTTTCCACATAGAAGCATTTTATGTTGTCACTTTTTTATGTGTTTTTGTTTTACATTTTGACCCTCTATGTCATCCCTTTCTGCCCCTCAGCCTCCTACCTCTGGCAACTAGCAATATATTTTCTGTATCTATGAGCTTATACGTCTTTTCTTTTCTTTTAGATGCCAGATATAAGGGAGAAATCATATGATTTGTCTAAGAACAAAACTGGAAGCATCATGAACCCTGATTTCAAGCAATATTACAAAGCTATAGCAATGAAAACAGTCTGCTATTGACATAAAAACAGACACACTGATCAATGGAACATAATAGACCAGAAATAAACCAAAGCTATATGGCCAACTAATTTATGACAAAGGAGCCATGAATTTAATATACAATGAAGGAAGGACAGTATTTTCAATAAATATAAGTGTTTAGAAAACTGGACAGCTGCCTGCAAAAGAATGAAATTCAACCTATATCTTACTCCATACAAAATTAACTAAAAAATGGGTTAAAACTTGAATATAATACCTGAAGCCATAAAACTCCTAGATGAAAACAGGCAGTAAGTTCTTTGACATAGGTCTAGTGATGATTTTTTGAATCTGATACTAAAAGCAAAAATAAGTAAGTGGGACTACATCATACTAAAAAGCTCCAAGCACCAAGGAAACAATCAACAAAATGAAAAGGCCACCTACTGAATGGGAGACAATATTTGAAAATTATATACCTGATAAAGGGCTAATATTGAAGATATATAAAGTAGTCATACAACTCAATAGTAAAAAAAACAAACTATACAATTTAAAAATGTGCTGAAGAGAGGAGAGGGGCGGAAGATGGCGGCGTGAGTAGAGCAGCGGAAATCTCCTCCCAAAACAACATATATCTATGAAAATATAACAAAGACAACCCTTCCTAGAATAAAGACCAGAGGACACAGGACAATATCCAGACCACATCCACACCTGAGAGAACCCAGCGCCTCGCGAAGGGGGTAAGATACAAGCCCCGGCCCCGCGGGAGCCGAGCGCCCCTCCCCCCAGCTCCCGGCGGGAGAAGAGCAGGCAGAGCGGGAGGGAGACGGAGCCCAGGGCTGCCGAACACCCAGCCCCAGCCATCCGGGCCAGAGTGCAGGGCCCTCGATACTGGGAAAACAGGGCAGCAAGAACAGTGAGCAGGCACTGGAGGCTGGGCGACAGAGGACATAAGAAAAGCGCGCGACCATTTTTTTTTTTTTTGCTTTTTTGCTGCTTTGTTTTGGCGAGCGCTTTTTGGAAGTCTTAAAGGGACAGGGACACCAATATTAGGGAAACAGGGCAGAAAGACCGGTGAGCAGAGGCCTGAGGCTGGCACCGGAGAATAAAGAAAAACGAATGACCACCTTTTTTTTTTAATTAAAAAAATTTTTTTTCTTGTTTTTTTTTGTGGTTGTTGTTTTGTTTTGGCGGGTGCTTTTTGGAAGTCTTAAAGGGGCAGGGCGGGCCACTTAATCCAGAGGTAGGGAATCCGGGATCTCTGGGCACCCTAACCCCTGGGCTGCAGGGAGCAGGGAGGCCCCTTACGGAGATAAATAGCCTCCCAGCAGCTCCTGCTCCAACGCGACTCCACCATTTTGGAGTAGCTGCCCGAGCCAGGCCACGCCCACAGCAACAGCGGAGATTAACTCCATAGCAGCTGGGCAGGAAGCAGAAACCCTGTCTGCGCGCAGCTGCGCAGCACAAGCCACTAGAGGCCGCTGTTCTCCCAGGAGAGGAGGGCCACAAACCAACAAGAAAGGAAGTCCTTCCAGCCGTCACTCGTCCCAGTTCTGCAGACTATTCCTATCACCATGAAAAGGCAAAGCTACAGGCAGACAAAGATCACAGAGACAACACCAGAGAAGGAGACAGACCTAACCAGTCTTCCTGACAAAGAATTCAAAATAAGAATCATAAACATGCTGACAGAGATGCAGAGAAACACGCAAGAAAAATGGGATGAAGTCCGGAAAGAGATCACAGATGCCAGAAAGGAGATCGCAGAAATGAAACAAACTCTGGAAGGGTTTATAAGCAGAATGGATAGAATGCAAGAGGCCATTGATGGAATTGAAATCAGAGAACAGGAACGCATAGAAGCTGACATAGAGAGAGACAAAAGGATCTCCAGGAATGAAACAATATTAAGAGAACTGTGTGACCAATCTAAAAGGAGCAATAACCGTATTATAGGGATCCCAGAAGAAGAAGAGAGAGGCAAAGAGATGGAAAGTATCTTAGAAGAAATAATTGCTGAAAACTTCCCCACACTGGGGGAGGAAGTAATCAAACAGACCACGGAAATACACAGAACCCCCAACAGAAAGGATCCAAGAAGGGCAACACCAAGACACATAATAATTAAAATGGCAAAGATCAAGGACAAGGAAAGAGTGTTAAAGGCAGCTAGAGAGAAAAAGTTCACCTATAAAGGGAAACCCATCAGGCTAACGTCAGATTTCTCAACAGAAACCCTACAGGCCAGAAGAGAATGGCATGATATATTTAATACAATGAAACAGAAGGGCCTTGAACCAAGGATACTGTATCCAGCACGACTATCATTCAAATATGACGGTGGGATTAAACAATTCCCAGACAAACAAAAGCTGAGGGAATTTGCTTTCCACAAACCACCTCTACAGGACATCTTACAGGGACTGCTCTAGATGGGAGCACTCCTAGAAAGAGCACAGCACAAAACACCCAACATATGAAGAATCGAGGAGGAGGAACAAGAAGGGAGAGAAGAAAAGAATCTCCAGACAGTGTATATAACAGCTCAATAAGCGAGCTAAGTTAGGCAGTAAGATACTAAAGAGGCTAACCTTGAACCTTTGGTAACCACGAATTTAAAGCCTGCAATGGCAATAAGTACATATCTTTCAATAGTCACCCTAAATGTTAATGGGTTGAATGCACCAATCAAAAGACACAGAGTAACAGAATGGATAAAAAAGCAAGACCCATCTATATGCTGCTTACAAGAAACTCACCTCAAACCCAAAGACATGTACAGACTAAAAGTCAAGGGATGGAAAAACATATTTCAAGCAAACAACAGTGAGAAGAAAGCAGGGGTTGCAGTACTAATATCAGACAAAATAGACTTCAAAACAAAGAAAGTAACAAGAGATAAAGAAGGACACTACATAATGATAAAGGGCTCAGTCAAACAAGAGGATATAACCATTCTAAATATATATGCACCCAACACAGGAGCACCAGCATATGTGAAACAAATACTAACAGAACTAAAGGGGGATATAGACTGCAATGCATTCATTCTAGGAGACTTCAACACACCACTCACCCCAAAGGATAGATCCACTGGGCAGAAAATAAGTAAGGACACGGAAGCACTGAACAACACAGTAGAGCAGATGGACCTAACAGACATCTATAGAACTCTACATCCAAAAGCAGCGGGATATACATTCTTCTCAAGTGCACATGGAACATTCTCCAGAATAGACCACATACTAGGCCACAAAAAGAGCCTCAGAAAATTCCAAAAGATTGAAATCCTACCAACCAACTTTTCAGAACACAAAGGCATAAAACTAGAAATAAACTGTACAAAGAAAGCAAAGAGGCTCACGAACACATGGAGGCTTAACAACACGCTCCTAAATAATCAATGGATCAATGACCAAATCAAAATGGAGATCCAGCAATATATGGAAACAAATGACAACAACAACACTAAGCCCCAACTTCTGTGGGACACAGCAAAAGCAGTCTTAAGAGGAAAGTATATAGCAATCCCAGCATATTTAAAAAAGGAAGAGCAATCCCAAATGAATGGTCTAATGTCACAATTATCGAAATTGGAAAAAGAAGAACAGATGAGGCCTAAGGTCAGCAGAAGGAGGGACATAATAAAGATCAGAGAAGAAATAAATAAAATTGAGAAGAATAAAACAATAGCAAAAATCAATGAAACCAAGAGCTGGTTCTTCGAGAAAATAAACAAAATAGATAAGCCTCTAGCCAGACTTATTAAGAAGAAAAGAGAGTCAACACAAATCAACAGTATCAGAAACGAGAAAGGAAAAATCACGACGGACCCCACGGAAATGCAAAGAATTATTGGAGACTACTATGAAAACCTATATGCTAACAAGCTGGGAAACCTAGGAGAAATGGACAACTTCCTAGAAAAATATAACCTTCCAAGATTGACCCAGGAAGAAACAGAAAATCTAAACAGACCAATTACCAGCAACGAAATTGAAGAGGTAATAAAAAAACTACCAAAGAACAAAACCCCCGGGCCAGATGGATTTACCTCGGAATTTTATCAGACATACAGGGAAGACATAATACCCATTCTCCTTAAAGTTTTCCAAAAAATAGAGGAGGAGGGGATATTCCCAAACTCATTCTATGAAGCTAACATCACCCTAATACCAAAACCAGGCAAAGACCCCACCAAAAAAGAAAACTACAGACCAATATCCCTGATGAACGTAGATGCAAAAATACTCAACAAAATATTAGCAAACCGAATTCAAAAATACATCAAAAGGATCATACACCATGACCAAGTGGGATTCATTCCAGGGATGCAAGGATGGTACAACATTCGAAAGTCCATCAACATCATCCACCACATCAACAAAAAGAAACACAAAAACCACATGATCATCTCCATAGATGCTGAAAAAGCATTTGACAAAGTTCAACATCCATTCATGTTAAAAACTCTCAGCAAAATGGGAATAGAGGGCAAGTACCTCAACATAATAAAGGCCATCTATGATAAACCCACAGCCAACATTATATTGAACAGCGAGAAGCTGAAAGCATTTCCTCTGAGATCGGGAACTAGACAGGGATGCCCACTCTCTCCACTGTTATTTAACATAGTACTGGAGGACCTAGCCACGGCAATCAGACAAAATAAAGAAATACAAGGAATCCAGATTGGTAAAGAAGAAGTTAAACTGTCACTATTTGCAGATGACATGATACTGTACATAAAAAACCCTAAAGACTCCACCCCAAAACTACTAGAACTGATATCGGAATACAGCAAAGTTGCAGGATACAAAATCAACACACAGAAATCTGTGGCTTTCCTATATACTAACAATGAACCAACAGAGAGAGAAATCAGGAAAACAACTCCATTCACAATTGCATCAAAAAAAATAAAATACCTAGGAATAAACCTAACCAAAGAAGTGAAAGACTTATACTCTGAAAACTACAAGTCACTCTTAAGAGAAATTAAAGGGGACACTAACAGATGGAAACTCATCCCATGCTCGTGGCTAGGAAGAATTAATATCGTTAAAATGGCCATCCTGCCCAAAGCAATATACAGATTTGATGCAATCCCTATGAAACTACCAGCAACATTCTTCAATGAACTGGAACAAATAATTCAAAAATTCATATGGAAACACCAAAGACCCCGAATAGCCAAAGCAATCCTGAGAAAGAAGAATAAAGTAGGGGGGATCTCACTCCCCAACTTCAAGCTCTACTATAAAGCCATAGTAATCAAGACAATTTGGTACTGGCACAAGAGCAGAGCCACAGACCAATGGAACAGACTAGAGAATCCAGACATTAACCCAGACATATATGGTCAATTAATATTTGATAAAGGAGCCATGGACATACAATGGCGAAATGACAGTCTCTTCAACAGGTGGTGCTGGCAAAACTGGACAGCTACATGTAGGAGAATGAAACTGGACCATTGTCTAACCCCATATACAAAAGTAAACTCAAAATGGATCAAAGACCTGAATGTAAGCCATGAAACCATTAAACTCTTGGAAGAAAACATAGGCGAAAACCTCTTAGACATAAACATGAGTGACCTCTTCTTGAACATATCTCCCCGGGCAAGGAAAACAACAGCAAAAATGAGTAAGTGGGACTATATTAAGCTGAAAAGCTTCTGTACAGCAAAAGACACCATCAATAGAACAAGAAGGATCCCTACAGTATGGGAGAATATATTTGAAAATGACACATCCGATAAAGGCTTGACGTCCAGAATATATAAGGAACTCTCACGCCTCAACAAACAAAAAACAAATAACCCAATTAAAAAATGGGCAGAGGAACTGAACAGACAGTTCTCCAAAAAAGAAATACAGATGGCCAACAGACACATGAAAAGATGCTCCACATCGCTAATTATCAGAGAAATGCAAATTAAAACTACAATGAGGTATCACCTCACACCAGTAAGGATGGCTGCCATCCAAAAGACAAACAACAACAAATGTTGGCGAGGCTGTGGAGAAAGGGGAACCCTCCTACACTGCTGGTGGGAATGTAAGTTAGTTCAACCATTGTGGAAAGCAGTATGGAGGTACATCAAAATGCTCAAAACAGACTTACCATTTGACCCAGGAATTCCACTCCTAGGAATTTACCCTAAGAATGCAGCAATCAAGTTTGAGAAAGACAGATGCACCCCTATGTTTATTGCAGCACTATTTACAATAGCCAAGAATTGGAAGCAACCTAAATGTCCATCAATAGATGAATGGATAAAGAAGATGTGGTACATATACACAATGGAATACTACTCAGCTATAAGAAAAGGGCAAATCCAATCATTTGCAGCAACATGGATGGAGCTGGAGGGTATTATGCTCAGTGAAACAAGCCAAGCGGAGAAAGAGAAATACCAAATGATTTCACTTATCTGTGGAATATAAGAACAAAGGAAAAACTGAAGGAACAAAACAGCACCAGAATCACAGAACCCAAGAATGGACTAACAGGTACCAAAGGGAAAGGGACTGGGGAGGATGGGTGGGTAGGGAGGGATAAGGGGGGGAGAAGTAGGGGGGTATTAAGATTAACATGCATGGGGGGGTAGAAGAAAAGGGAGGGCTGTACAACACAGAGAAGGCAAGTAGTGATTCTACAACATTTTGCTATGCTGATGGACAGTGACTGTAAAGGGGTTTATAGGGGAGACCTGGTATAGGGGAGAGCCTAGTAAACATAATATTCGTCATGTAAGTGTAGATTAGTGATAGCAAAAAAAAAAAAAAAAAAAAAAAAAGGGCAGTTCCTGTGTGGTAACCTCCAACGAGTTCTACACAAGGGTATAAAGGGCATATAAAAGTGTAGGCAAAGGGTCTGTTTGTGTTTATACAGAGGATCAAAGCCTAATTGGGCTACCCCGAAAATGAACTAAGATACGATATGAAAAAGAACTTCCAACATCTGCACCCTCTGGAAGACTCATGCCAGAAGATGATCATCAAAAAACCCCAACAAAGATCCACGCACTGCTACAGCTGTAGATGCACTCATCCCACCAGTTCCTGGACCTGCCATGGGAATGAGGAAGGAGATATTGAAGCTGGCCTGTGCATACAGTAAAACAACAAAATTGGACTGGATCTATACTGTTGGAACTCAACCAAGAATTTGGAGAAGTGCAAATTGTAGCGCTCCAAAGTCTTACAACTACAAACTATTTATTGTTAAAAGAACATATGGCATGTGAACAGTCCCCAGGAATGGGTTGTTTTAATTTGTCTGATTTCTCTCAGACTGTTCAAGTTCATTTGGACAATATCCACCATATCATAGATAAGTTTTCACAAATGCCTAAGGTGCCTAACTAGTTTTCTTGGTTTCACTGCAGATGGCTGGTAATTACAGATATGCTTTGGTTATGTAACTATACTCCTATTATGTTAACGTGTGTGTGCAATTTAAGTAGTAGCTTAAAACCTATACATGCTGAAGTTACTCTACAAGAAGATATATCAAAGAAATAATCAATCTTCCCATGTTTTCTTCCGCCTGCTACTTCTATAGCTTTTCTTCTTCCTTCCTAATTACAACCCTTAAATAGAATTCGTGCCTCATATCAAATTTACCGAGTATCATAATTCTTCCAAGTGGTAAAGATACCTCAAGACAAATGCTGGGCATAGAAGCCACAGGGCATAAATATGCAAAGAAGTAAAAAGCTAACTTTTTCAAACAATAAGGCTTCTCTCTCACTTACCAACTTCACATTTCCCTGTATGGCCCCGGAAGATGACTGGTTAGCCAGAGACGGGTAAGATTCCTCAAGGGAGGAACAACCTAAGACAGGCACAGTCGCAGGGGGGCCATCAGGTGAGAAATTGGGGATCAACAGAGGTGAGGCTTAGAACCTCACCCCCCCTGTTCTGAGAGAAATCTTCTGCATACGTGGATGTTTTATTGCCCTGGTCTAGCTTGGATTAACACATAGTCTACAGGCACACACCTGATCATCTACATGTGCTCTCTTACAACACTAAACTATGTTTTCTACCTTTATCTTGTATCTACCTACCACTTCAGCATTTTATTAAAAATAATAATAATAAAGAGAGAAATGTGGTATCCACATATAAATCAAGTATAAAAACCAAATGAGTATTCATATTTGAACTGACTGTTTAGAGTTCATAATGCATGAGCAAAACCGAAAGTTTCTGTGATGACTGCCCTTGTACTGTTCACTATGTAACTTATTCATTATGTAAGAATTTGTTCTACATGTAAAAACTTGTTTGTTATGCCTCAGAAGATTGGAGACTGACAAAAATTAGGCTTGGGGTGGAATAATGATTGTGCATTGAGCATTGACTCCCCTATACAGAATTTTATTGTTGTTAACAACCATTTGATCAATAAATATGAGAGATGCCCTCACAAAAAAAAAAAAAAAAAAGGACAGACTTCCAATGGTAAAATAAATTAGTAACCGGGATGTAAGGTATAGCATAAGGAATATAGTCAAGATATTGTAACAGCCTGGTAGGGTGATAGCTGGAACCTAGAATTATGTATATAAATGTTCTACCACTGTGTTGTACACTTGAAACTCATGTAATGTAATACTGTGTGTCAACTACCCTTCAATAAAAAATAATAATTAAAAAAAAAAAATGTGCTGAAGATCTGAATAGACATTTTCCAAAGAAGACATACAGAGAGTCAACAGATATATAAAAATATGCTCAACAAATTGTCGGGAAAATGCAAGTCAAAAACCATAAGGAGATATCACTTCACACCTGTCAAAATGGTTATTATCAAAAAGGCAAGAGATAAAAATGTTGGGAAGCATGCAGAGAAAAGGGAACATTTGTGCCCTGTTGATTAGAATGTAAATTGTTTCAGCCACTAAGGAAAACACTATGGAAGTCCCTCAAAAAATTAAAAATAGAGTTACCATATGATTCAGCAATTCTACTCCTGGGTATTTAAACCAAAGGAAATGAAACACTGATTCAAAAGATACATGTGTCTCCCCTATTTGTTGCAGCATATTTACAGTAGGCAAGATATGGGAACAGCCTAAGTGTTCTTTGATGGGTGAATGGACAAAGAAAATGTTACAAACACACACACACACACACACACACACACACACACAGAGGAATATTATTCAGCCATCAAAATGAAAGAAATCTTGCCATTAGTGACTACATGGATGGATCTCATGGGCATTATGCTAGGTGAAATAAGTCAGGGAAAAAGAGATACCATGAGGTCACTGTTTTTTTTTTTTTAGTTATTCTCATAGACTTACAGTGATATCTCATTATGGTCTTCTTCTGCATTTCCTATAGGCTAATTCATGTGTTTATTTACTATCTATATATTGTCTTCCATGAAAGGTCTGTTCACATCTTTTGCCCATTTTGTAATTGGATCTTTTTCCAAGATCAGTTTTGAGAGTTGTTTATATATTATAGATCCAAGTTGTTTGTCTGATAGGGGATTTGCAATTTTTATCCAATGTATAGTTTGTCTTTTCATCCTCATGAAAGGATCATTTACAAAGCATTTAAAAAATTTATTTTGGTGAGATTCAATTTATCAGTTTTGCTTTGGTTTATAAGTTCTGTGTCAAGTCTAAGAATTACCTAATTTTCCTTTTTTTTTTTTTGCTAAAGATTTTCTCTTGTTTTTTTTTTCCTCTGAAAAATTTTTCTTTTAAGGTCATGATCCATTTTGAGTTAATTTTTACATGAGGTGTGGAAATTTAGGTTGAGGTTCTTTTCTCTCTTTTTTTTGTCCATTGATATCCAATTGTTCCAATACCATTTGTTGAAAAGTCTCTTCTTCCTTCATTGAATTGCTTTTGCACTATTGTAAAAATAAGTTGAGTGTATTTGTGTGGGTCTATTTCTGACTTCTGTATTCTGTTCCATTGATCTGTGTATCCATTCCTCAACCATATTACAAAAGCTTGAAATCAAGTAAATTGATTCCATTTTAATATTCTTTTACAAAACTGTTTTAGATATTCTCAGACCTCTCTGTTTCCATATAAATTTTAGAATTAGCTTATCTATGCTTACAAAAATCTCAAGAGTTTTAAAAGTAATTCTGTTAAGCCTCATAACTTGGGGAGAATTGACATCTTTATAACGTTGCATCTTCTAATCCATGAATAAAACATGTCTCTCCATTTGTTTGGTATTTCTTTTATTTCTTTCATCAGCACTTCATAATTTTAAGCATTCAGACTTGTAAGTGTCTAACTTTAGGCTTCCACATGTTTATTGTAGTATATGGAACTACAATTGATTTTTGTGTTGATCTTGTACCCTCCAACATCGACAATCTACCTTATTTCTAGGAGCTTTTTGTAGGTTCCTTGAAATTTTCTCCATTTAGATAATCATGCCATCTGCAGATAGAGTTTTATTTCTTCTTATACAATATCTATACTTTTAATCTTTTAAATAAAATTAACATTTAAACAATTTTATACCTTTAATCTTTTAAATAAAATTAAATGTTTTTAACTTTTAAATTTATGTATTTATTTATTTTTTGATTTATTCTGATGGCTAGAACTTCCAGTGATATGTTGAATAACGGAAGGGAGAACAGACATCATTGCTTTGTCCCTGACCTTATAAAGAAATATTCAGTTTTTATAATTAAGTGTAATAGTAGGTATAGGTTGTTTGTAGATCATCTTTATGAGTTTGAATAAATTTCCTCTCTATTCCTACTTTACTTAGGGTTCTTTCTTTTTTTATGTATTATGAATGAGATTAAACTTTGTCAAATGCTTTTTATGCATTAACAGATATGATTACATGATTTTCCCTTTTAGCCTATTGATATGGTGAACTACATTGTTTGATTCTCAAATATTTGCATAACTGGAATAAATCCTACTTGGATATGGTTTATTATTTTTATAAATTCTGGATTTAATTTGCCAATATTTGGTTGAGGATTTTTACAGCTAAATTCGTGAGAAATATTGATCTATAATTTTCTTCTTCTATTCTCTATTTGTCTGGTTTTGGTATTGAGGTTTTACCAGCCTCATAAAATGAATTAGGAAGTGTTCCCTTTACTCCTATTTCTTATAAAATTGTGTAATGTTTGTTTTAACTCTTAAAATCTTTGGTAAAACTGAAAACATCTAAGACTGACTATTCCTTTTATAGGGAAATTGGGATTATCTATTACATCTTGGCTATGTTTGGCAGTTTGTGGTTTAGAAGCATTTGTCCATTTCTTCTCTGTTTTGAATTTATAGTGTGGACTTGTTCATCATAACTTATAGTGTATTATCTTTCAGGATATGTCATGGTATCCCTGTTATATTTCTGATATAAGTGATTTGTGTCATTTTCTTTTTAACTTTGTCAGTCTTGATGGATCATTACTGATTAGATTGTTTTTTCAAGGAACCACCTTTTTGTTTTATTTTTTATTCCCTACTTATTTTCTTGTTTTCAATTTAACTGATTTCTGCTTTAATTTTTATTATTTTATTCTTCTTGCTTATTACTTAGAGCTATTTTGCTCTTCTTTTTCTGGTGTTGTAATATAGAAATTGCTTAGAGATATTTCCTTTTTTTTCTAGTTTAATGCTGTAAACTTCCCTTTAAGTACTGGCTTAGCTGCATTCCACATATTTTGGTTTGTTGCATTTTCATTTTCTTCTACCTTATGCATTTTTAAAATATTCACTGATACTTCCTTTTTGACCATTTTAGAAATATTCACTGATACTTCCTTTTTGACCCATGGATTATTTGGAAGTATGCTGCTTAATTCCCATGTATTTGAAGATTTTCCTGTAATCTTTCTGTTATTAATTTCTAGTTTGATCCCATTGTGGTGAGAGAACATACTCTGAATGATTTCAACTCTTTTAAATCTGCTTATGTATGTTTTATGACCCAATAACTGGTATATATATTGGTGAATGTTCCATGGACACTTGAAAGGGAAAGGAATGCATATTCTCTCCTTTGAGTGGGGTATATTCTCTAAATGTCAATTAGCTCCTGTTGATTGATGGTGATGCTCAATTCTAGGTCCTTCCTGATTTTCTATCTAATCGTTCTATTACTATGTTGAACTCTCAATTAATAATTATGGATTTTTAAAATTTCTCCTTTCAGCTCTTTTGGTTATTACCACATGATTTTGATGTTTTGTTGTTTAACACATGCACACTTAATATCACAATATCACTTGATCCTGTTATCCTCATGTAGTGTCCCTAGTGATTTCCTTTGTTCTGAATTCTACTTTACCTGTTATTAATATAACCATATCTCCTTTTTTTGATGAATGTTCACATGATATTCCTTTTTCATCCTTTTACTTTCAGGCTACTTATGTCATAATATTTGAAGTAACTGTCTTATAGACAGGAAAGACTTAGATCATGCTTGTTATTTTTTAAACTCTTCCAATCTCTTTCTTTTACTTGATTATTTAGATCATTTATATTTAATATAATATTTCTATGCCAAAGATTATGTCTGCCATTTTACTTTTTGTTTTCTGTTTGTTACCTTTGTTTCTCATTCCTCTGCTTCTCTTCTTTGCCCTCTTGTGGGTTATTTGGACATTCCATTTAAATTTATTTATAATGCTTTGAGGATATTTTTTTGCATAATTTTATTGGTGATTGCCCTTGGCATTACAATAAACATACGTAACTTATCACAGCCTAATGGAATCAGTGTTTTACTACTTCATATGAAGTTTCACAATTTTACTTCCATTTAGGTCTTTTGAGGTTCCCCACTTTGTAAGCATGATTTTCTTTAGTATTTCCCCTGTGTACATTGAGAACCCATCAGATGGTGTCATAAGTTTTGCTTTAAACCATCAAATAGGATTTAAGAAACTCATGACATGAAAGATAATCTATTATATTTACCCCTATTTTTACCCATTCCATTGCTCCCCTTTCCTTTCTGAAGTTCCCAGCCTTCTGCTATTATTTCCTTTCTGTTTGGAGAACTTCAGTCCCTGTAGATGTTATATGAGTTTCCCAGTGCCATTGGGCATGGGTTTCAGGAAACACCACACACAGATCACTTAGTGCTATTGAATGGAGTGCTAGGATAGGCTGGGCCTGTTGGCATAGCCGTTGTCAGCAGATCAGGTCCACTAGTGTTGATGGGTGTAGAGCAAGAAGATGGATCCCCACCCAGGCTACAACTGTTGCTAGAGTAGATCAGGTCCACCTCTACTCCAAGTAGAGGGGCAGAGACCCACTATTGTCACTGCTTTGTTTAGGCCTCTTTTGTCCAAAGTATGGGTTGGGACCCAACTGAAGCTGCTGCTATCAGTCATAAGACTAGACTCCATTTTAGAAATGCTTAGATCTAAATACAGAGACTGATCTTATATGACTGCTGTATTTGTTTTCTATGACCATTATATAAATCACCACAAATTTAGTGACTCAAATCAACATAAATCTCTTTACCTTACAAGTCTGACTCAGATCTGAATTGGCTAGAGAAAATGTATTGGCAGGATTATGTTCCTTTATGGAGGTTATAGGGGTGAATCTAAAGGATTTAGAAGGCTTTAGGGGTGTTTTCTGGATTTTACCAGCTTCTAGCGCCCACTTGGCAATCCTTGGCTCAGACCCTCTTTCTCCATCTTTAAAGCCAGCAATGTTACATGTCTCTGCCCTGCCTCTAGTTCAAGTAGATTAAATTTTTCACTAAAAAATGAGTAAACTGTAGCTAAGATGGTTAATTTTATGTGTCAAGTTGACTGGGCCACCATGCCCAGATATTTGATCAAATATTATTCTGGATATTTCTGTAAGGGTGTTGTTAGATGAGTAACCTTATCTAAAATTAAATCATTTAAGTTGGAGGACTTTGAGTAAAGCAGAATACCCTCCATAATATGGGTAGTCCTCATCAAGTCAGCAAAAGTCCTTAATAGAGCAAACACTTGTACCTCCCAGCAAGAAGTAATTCTGTCAGCAGTCTGCTTTTAGACTCAGATTGCAATCTTCTTAGGGTATTTAGACTGTCTCCATGCAGATTTTGGACTTACCAAGTCTCCACAATTGTTTGTACCTTCCTTAGATTTAATTTAATTCCTCTTTCTATGTGTGTCTGTGTGTGTATGTGTCACAGAGACACACATACACACACACCACACATATACTGTTGATTCTGTTTCTCTTGGGAGCCTTGACTAGTATAGTGGCCCATATAGATACAAGGATTAACCTAAATTCACCCAGGTAGAAAGTGGCACAGTGAAAACTGGAACGGGGGTCTCATGATTCATTCAACCCTGGTCTTACATGAACATTCACCAAGAACTGTGGTCGGCACACTGCAGCCCATTGATCAAATCCTGCATGATTCTTTAATAGTAAATGAAGCTTTACTTGAACACAGCCACATTCAATCATTATTGTATTGTATATGGCTGTTTCTATGTTACAACTACAGGTTGGGTAGTAGAAACAGAGACACATGAACCACAAAACCCAAAATATGTACTATCTGACCCCTTACAGAAAAGATTTGCTGACATTTGCTCTAAAATACCTTCTGATTTCTGACTACACTGAGGAGAATAATTCATGCATTTTGAATCAGATTATTTATCTTACATCTTCATTAAGCCAAAGATCTCTTAAATGCTGACACCTGTGGCCAATTGGGGAGGATTAGCTGAGGATGCAGAAATATTTCTTTCAAGGTCTATTCTACCCACACTGTGCCCTGATTATGGCCCTAGAGCATGCCTATTCTAATCATCCACCACTCATTCCTCACTGGTTCTGGCTTCACATATTTGATAATAAATCTCTTTCTGAGAAGTTCTATCCTGGATGACATGTTCTATGGAGTATGACAGTATTTTATTCCACATAATTTGTCCTTGGTATTATCCATCCTGGGGTCTTCAGCTATGTCCATTCAGTCACACCTTGTCTTCTGATACTACTGCTAATACCACATTTTATAGGGAAAATTTAGCTCAGTACACTGAAATATCCCTTTAGAAGCTGTATGCAACCTGTCACTAGGTTTTAGTACTGGAGTATAACTCAGGGTAGTGTCTGTATTTGAACCAATGTGTTTGGACAAAGCAAAATGTTTTGTTTCAACATTTACTTTATAATACAACTAACTCCTATTTTTGCATTTATGATGATAAAAATGTATTCGTATCACCTACATTATCTGGAAAATTACTCAGAACCTCCATTTCAGTGGTCATTGTAATATGGAGGCTTACTGTTTTATGATTATTGCATTATATTTTTCAGAAATGTTGCAAGCTTTGGTCAGAGTGGACAGAAAAGATATTGAATATTAAGAGTGGGAAAGACTGCTGATGGAATGGAGATTTAAGAAAGATCGGATTTTGAATCAATAATTTGAGTCATTGAAAAATAACTCCTTGGTAAAAATTCTATTTTTTGTTAACGTTTTTATATTTAGAAGTTAAAAGATGCAGTGTTTTTCTTGTTTAAACCAACCTATATCTAGATAAGAAGAAAATTTATAACTAGAGCTATGGACTTAAAATTCCCAATCCTGTCTTCTTTCAACCATGCTTGCTAAATATCTGTCCAACTTCTTGAGCAATAGGTAATGGCTTCAGCTTTTGTATCCTTCCTCAGTATGTAGCTTGGTACTAAGAGTAAGGGATCTAAAGCTTGACTGGGCTCAAATCCTGACTCTAAAATTTATTTGGTAAGTACTCTTGGGCAAGTCATCTCTTTTTGCCTTAGTTTTATCATCTATAAAATATAGGTAATAATATTACTTCTCTTAAGGAGTTTCTGTGAGGGTTAAAATAGACAATCGAGGGAGGCGGAGCCAAGATGGCAGCGTGAGTAGAGCAGTGGAAATCTCCTCCCAAAACCACATATATCTATGAAAATATAACAAAGACAACCCTTCCTAGAATAAAGACCAGAGGACACAGGACAATATCCACACCACATCCACACGTGAGAGAACCCAGCGCCTCAAGAAGGGCGTAAGATACAAGCCCCGGCCGGGCGGGAGCTGAGCGCCCCTCCCCCCAGCTCCCAGCGGGAGAAGAGGAGGCAGAGCGGGAGGGAGACGGAGCACAGGACTGCCGAACACCCAGCCCCAGCCATCCGGGCCAGAGTGCAGACACAGTGCGTGCACAGGGGGCCCTGGATACTAGGGAAACAGGGCAGCAAGAATAGTGAGCGGGCACCGGAGGCCGGGCACTGGAGGACACCAGAAAAGCAAGTGAACATTTTTTTTTGCTATTTTGTTTTGGTGAGTGCTTTTTGGAAGTCTTTAAGGGATAGAGACCCCCATACTAGGGAAACAAGGCAGCAAGACCTGTGAGCAGATGCCTGAGGCTGGGACTGGAGAATAAACAAAAACGAGCGGTCACTTTTTTTTTTTTTTTAATTTAAAATATTTCTTTTTTTTTTTTGTGGTCGTTGTTTTCTTTTGGCGGGTGCTTTTTGGAAGTCTTAAAGGGGCAGGGCGGGACACTTAATCCAGAGGTAGGGAATCCGGGGATCTCTGGGCACCCTAACCCCTGGGCTGCAGGGAGCAGGGAGGCCCCATACGGAGATAAATAGCCTCCCAGCCACTCCCCCTCCAACGCGACTCCACCACTTTGGAGCAGTTGCCTAAACCAGGCCACGCCCGCAGCAACAGCGGAGATAAACTCCATAGCATCCGGGCAGGAAGAAGAAACCCTGTCTGTGCGCAGCTGCCCAGCACAAGCCACTAGAGGTCGCTGTTCTCCCAGGAGAGGAGGGCCACAAACAAACAAGAAGGGAAGTTTTTCCAGCTGTCACTCGTCCCAGCTCTGCAAACTATTCCTATCACCATGAAAAGGCAAAACTACAGGCAGACAAAGATCAGAGAGACAACACCAGAGAAGGAGACAGACCTAACCAGTCTTCCTGAAAAAGAATTCAAAATAAAAATCTTAACATGCTGACAGAGATGCAGAGAAATACGCAAGAGAAATGGGATGAAGTCCGGAGGGAAATCACAGATGCCAGAAAGGAGATTACAGAAAAGAAACAAACTCTGGAAGGGTTTATAAGCAGAATGGATAGAATGCAAGAGGCCATTGATGGAATTGAAACCAGAGAACAGGAACGCATAGAAGCTGACATAGAGAGACATAAAAGGGTCTACAGGAATGAAACAATATTAAGAGAACTGTGTGACCAATCCAAAAGAAACAATTTCCATATTATAGGGGTTCAGAAGAAGAAGACAGAGGAAAAGAGAAGGAAAGAATCTTAGAAGAAATAATTGCTGAAAACTTCCCCAAACTGGGGGAGGAAATAATCGAACAGACCACTGAAATACACAGAACCCCCAACAGAAAGGATCCAAGGAGGACAACACCAAGACACATAATAATTAAAATGGCAAAGATCAAGGACAAGGAAAGAGCCTTAAAGGCAGCTAGAGAGAAAAAGGTCACCTATAAAGGAAAACCCATCAGGCTAACATCAGACTTCTCGACAGAAACCCTACAGGCCAGAAGACAATGGCATGATATATTTAATACAATGAAACAGAAGGTCCTTGAACCAAGGATACTGTATCCAGCACGATTATCATTCAAATATGATGGTGGGATTAAACAATTCCCAGACAAACAAAAGCTGAGGGAATTTGCTTCCCACAAACCACCACTACAGGACATCTTACAGGGACTGCTCTAGATGGGAGCACTCCTAGAAAGGGCACAGCACAAAACACCCAACATATGAAGAATGGAGGAGGAGGAATAAGAAGGGAGAGAAGAAAAGAATCTCCAGACAGTGTATATAACAGCTCAATAACTGAGCTAAGTTAGGCAGAAAGATACTAAAGAGGCTAACCTTGAACCTTTGGTAACCACGAATTTAAAGCCTGCAATGGCAATAAGTACATATCTTTCAATAGTCACCCTAAATGTTAATGGGCTGAATGCACCAATCAAAAGACACAGAGAAATAGAATGGATAAGAAAGCAAGACCCATCTATATGCTGCTTACAAGAAACTAACCTCAAACCCAAAGACATGTACAGACTAAAAGTCAAGAGATGGAAAAACATATTTCAAGCAAACAACAGCGAGAAGAAAGCAGGGGTTGCAGTACTAATATCAGACAAAATAGACTTCAAAACAAAGAAAGTAACAAGAGATAAAGAAGGACACTACATAATGATAAAGGGCTCAGTCCAACAAGAGGATATAACCATTCTAAATATATATGCATCCAACACAGGAGCACCAGTATATGTGAAACAAATACTAAAAGAACTAAAGGGGGAAATAGACTGCAATGCATTCATTCTAGGAGACTTCAACACACCACTCACCCCAAAGGATAGATCCACTGGGCAGAAAATGAGTAAGGACATGGAAGCACTCAACAACACAGTAGAGCAGATGGACCTAATAGACATCTATAGAACTCTACATCAAAAAGCAGCGGGATATACATTCTTCTCAAGTGCACATGGAACATTCTCCAGAATAGACCACATACTAGGCCACAAAAAGAGCCTCAGAAAATTCCATAAGATTGAAATCCTACCAACCAACTTTTCAGTCCACAAAGGCATAAAACTAGAAATTAACTGTACAAAGAAAGCAAAGAGCCTCACAAACAAATGGAGGCATAACAACACGATCCTAAATAATCAATGGATCAGTGACCAAATCAAAATGGAGATCCAGCAATATATGGAAACAAATGACAACAACAACACTAAGCCCCAACTTCTGTGGGACACAGCAAAAGCAGTCTTAAGAGGAAAGTATATAGCAATCCAAGCATATTTAGAAAAGGAAGAACAATCCCAAATGAATGGTCTAATGCCACAATTATCGAAATTGGAAAAAGAAGAACAAATGAGGCCTAAGGTCAGCAGAAGGAGGGACATAATAAAGATCAGAGAAGAAATAAATAAAATTGAGAAGAATAAAGCAATAGCAAAAATCATAATGAAACCAAGAGCTGCTTCTCCGAGAAAATAAACAAAATAGATAAGCCTCTAGCCAGACTTATTAAGAAGATAAGAGAGTCAACACAAATCAACAGTATCAGAAACGAGAAAGGAAAAATCACGACGGATCCCACAGAAATACAAAGGATTATTAGAGAATACTATGAAAACCTATATGCTAACAAGCTGGGAAACCTAGGAGAAATGGACAACTTCCTAGAAAAACACAACCTTCCAAGACTGACCCAGAAAGAAACAGAAAATCTAAACAGACCAATTACCAGCAACGAAATTGAAGCGGTAATCAAAAAACTACCAAAGAACAAAACCCCCGGGCTAGATGGATTTACCTTGGAATTTTATCAGACATACAGGGAAGACATAATACCCATTCTCCTTAAAGTTTTCCAAAAAATATACGAGGAGGGGATACTCCCAAACTCATTCTATGAAGCTAACATCACCCTAATACCAAAACCAGGCAAAGACCCCACCAAAAAAGAAAACTACAGACCAATATCCCTGATGAACGTAGATGCAAAAATACTCAACAAAATATTAGCAAACCGAATTCAAAAATACATCAAAAGGATCATACACCATGACCAAGTGGGATTCATCCCAGGGATGCAAGGATGGTACAACATTCAAAAGTCCATCAACATCATCCACCACATCAACAAAAAGAAACACAAAAACCACATGATCATCTCCATAGATGCTGAAAAAGAATTTGACAAAGTTCAACATCGATTCATGATAAAAACTCTCAGCAAAATGGGAATAGAGGGCAAGTACCTCAACATAATAAAGGCCATCTATGAAAAACCCACAGCCAACATTATATTGAACAGCGAGAAGCTGAAAGCATTTCCTCTGAGATCGGGAACTAGACAGGGATGCCCACTCTCCCCACTGTTATTTAACATAGTACTGGAGGTCCTAGCCACGGCAATCAGAAAAAACAAAAAAATACAAGGAATCCAGATTGGTAAAGAAGAAGTTAAACTGTCACTATTTGCAGATGACATCATACTGTACAGAAAAAACCCTAAAGACTCCTCACCAAAACTACTAGAACTGATATCGGAATACAGCAAAGTTGCAGGATACAAAATCAACACACAGAAATCTGTGGCTTTCCTATACACTAACAATGAACCAACAGAAAGAGAAATCAGGAAAACAACTCCATTCACAATTGCATCAAAAAAAATAAAATACCTAGGAATAAACCTAACCAAAGAAGTGAAAGACTTATACTCTGAAAACTACAAGTCACTCTTAAGAGAAATTAAAGGGGACACTAACAGATGGAAACTCATCCCATGCTCGTGGCTAGGAAGAATTAATAGCGTCAAAATGGCCATCCTGCCCAAAGCAATATACAGATTTGATGCAATCCCTATGAAACTACTAACAACATTCTTCAATGAACTGGAACAAATAATTCAAAAATTCATATGGAAACACCAAAGACCCCGAATAGCCAAGGCAATCCTGAGAAAGAAGAAAAGAGTAGGGGGGATCTCACTCCCCAACTTCAAGCTCTACTATAAAGCCATAGTAATCAAGACAATTTGGTACTGGCACAAGAGCAGAGCTACAGACCAATGGAACAGACTAGAGAATCCAGACATTAACCCAGACATATATGGTCAATTAATATTTGATAAAGGAGCCATGAATGTACAATAGGGAAATGACAGTCTCTTCAACAGGTGGTGCTGGCAAAATTGGACAGCTACATGTAGGAGAATGAAACTGAACTATTGTCTAACCCCATATACAAAAGTAAACTCAAAATGGATCAAAGACCTGAATGTAAGTCATGAAACCATTAAACTCTTGGAAGAAAACATAGGCAAAAACCTCTTAGACATAAACATGAGTGACCTCTTCTTGAACATATCTCCCCGGGCAAGGAAAACAACAGCAAAAATGAGTAAGTGGGACTATATTAAGCTGAACAGCTTCTGTACAGCAAAAGACACCATCAATAGAACAAGAAGGATCCCTACAGTATGGGAGAATATATTTGAAAATGACACATCCGATAAATGCTTGACGTCCAGAATATATAAAGAGCTCACACACTTCAACAAACCAAAAACAAATAACCCAATTAAAAAATGGGCAGAGGAACTGAACAGAGGGTTCTCCAAAAAAGAAATACAGATGGCCAACAGACACATGAAAAGATGCTCCACATTGCTAATTATCAGAGAAATGCAAATTAAAACTACAATGAGGTATCACCTCACACCAGTAAGGATGGCTGCCATCCTAAAGACAAACAACAACAAATGTTGGTGAGGCTGTGGAGAAAGGGGAACCCTCCTTCACTGGTGGTGGGAATGTAAGTTAGTTCAACCATTGTGGAAAGCAGTATGGAGGTACATCAAAATGCTCAAAACAGACTTACCATTTGACCCAGGAATTGCAGTCCTAGGAATTTACCCAAAGAATGCAGCAATCAAGTTTGAGAAAGACCAATGCACCCCTATGTTTATCACAGCACTATTTACAATAGCCAAGAACTGGAAGCAACCTAAATGTCCATCGATAGATGAATGGATAAAGAAGTTGTGGTACATATACACAGTGGAATACTACACAGCCATAAGAAAAGGGCAAATCCTACCATTTGCAGCAACATGGATGGAGCTGGAGAGTATTATGCTCAGTGAAACAAGCCAAGTGGAGAAAGAGAAATACCAAATGATTTCACTCATCTGTGGAATATAAGAACAAAGGAAAAACTGAAGGAACAAAACAGCAGCAGAATCACAGAACTCAAGAATGGACTAACAGGTACCAAAGGGAAAGGGACTGGGGAGGATGGGTGGGTAGGAAGGGATAAGGGGGGGGAGAAGTAGGGGGTTATTAAGATTAGCATGCATGGGGGGGTGGGAAGAAGGGGAGGGCTGTACAACACAGGGAAGGCAAGTAGTGATTCTACAACATTTTGCTATGCTGACGGACAGTGACTGTAAAGAGGTTTATAGGGGGGACCTGGTATAGGGGAGAGCCTAGTAAACATAATATTCGTCATGTAAGTGTAGATTAGTGATAGCAAAAAAAAAAAAAAATGCAGTTCCTGTGTGGTAACCTCCAATGAGTTCTACATAAAGGTGTAAAGGGCATAAAAGTGTAGGCAAAGTGTCTGTTTGTGTTTATACAGAGGATCAAAGCCTAATTGGGCTACCCCAAAAATGAACTAAGATACGATATGAAAAAGAACTTCCAACATCAGCACTCTCTGGAAGACTCATGCCAGAAGATGATCATCAAAATACCCCAACAAAGATCCACACACTGCTACAGCTGTAGATGCAGTCATCCCACCAGTTCCTGGACTTGCCATGGGAATGAAGAAGGAGATATCTAAGCTGGCCTGTGCATACAGTAAAACAGCAAATTTGACTGGATCTATACTGTTGGAACTCAATCAAGAATTAGGAGAAGTGCAAATTGTAGCTCTCCAAAGTCTTACAACTACAGACTATTTACTGTTAAAAGAACATAAGGGATGTGAACATTCCCCAGAATGGGTTGTTTTAATTTGTCTGATTTCTCTCAGACTGTTCAAGTTCAGTTGTACAATATCCACCATATCATAGATACGTTTTCACAAATGCCTAAGGTGCCTAACTGGTTTTCTTGGTTTCACTAGAGATGGATGGTAATTACAGGTATGCTTTGGTTATGTAACTATACTCCTATTATGTTAATGTGTGTGTGCAATTTAAGTAGTAGCTTAAAACCTATACATGCTGAAGTTACTCTACAAGAAGATATGTCAAAGAAATAATCCATCTTCCCATGTTTTCTTCCACCTGCTACTTCTATAGCTTTTCTTCTTCCTTCCTAATTACAACCCTTAAATAGAATTCATGCCTCATATCAAATTTACCAAGTATCATAATTCTTCCAAGTGTTAAAGATACCTCAAGACAAATGCTGGGCATAGAAGCTACAGGGCATAAATATGCAAAGAAGTAAAAAGCTAACCATTTCAAACAATAAGGCTTCTCTCTCACTTACCAACTTTACATTTCCCTGTATGGCCCTGGAAGATGACTGGTTAGCCAGAGACGGGTAAGATTCCTCAAGGGAGGAACAACCTAAGACAGGCACAGTCGCAGGGGGGCCATCAGGTGAGCAATTGGGGATCAACAGAGGTGAGGCTTAGAACCTCACCCCGCCTCTTCTGAGAGAAATCTTCTTCATCCGTGGATGTTTTATTGCCCTTGTCTAGCTTGGATTAACACATAGTCTACAGGCACACACCTGATCATCTACATTTGCTCCCTTACAACACTAAACTATGTTTTCTACCTTTATCTTGTATCTACCTACCATTTCGGCATTTTGTTAAAAATAATAATAATAAAGAGAGAAATGTGGTATCCACATATAAATCAAGTATAAAAATCAAATGAGTACTCATATTTGAACTGTTTATAGTTCATAATGCATGAGCAAAACCAAAAGTTTCTGTGATGACTGCCCTTGTACTGTTCACCATGTAACTTATTCACTATGTGAGAATTTGTTCTCCATGTAAGAACTTGTTTGTTACGCCTCAGAAGATTGGAGACTGACGAAAATTAGGCTTGGGGTGGATTAGTGATTGTGCATTGAGCATTGACTCCCCTATACAGAATTTTATTGTTGTTAACAACCATTTGATCAATAAATATGAGAGATGCCCTCACAAAAAAAAAAAAAAGTACACACTTCCAATTGTAAAATAAATAAGTAACCAGGATGTAATGTATAGCATAAGGAATATAGTCAAAATATTGTAACAACTTGGTATGGGGATAGCTGGTACCTAGAATTATCATGTATATAAATGCTGAATCACTATGTTGTACACCTGAAACTAAGTAATGTAATACTGTGTGTCAACTACCCTTCAATAAAAAAATAATTATCTTCAAAAAAAAAATAGACAATCCATATAATACAAGAGTTTATTAGTTCCTAGAATATAATAACTACTGGAAATAAGGTTAGCTATTATTAATGGTCTCTCATTTTATCAATAATATGTTAGTTTATATAGGTATAAAATTTATGTGTACACATACATTTTATAGCTCTATGCACATATAATTCTGCTTATAATATATATTTATCAAGTTGAGCAGTCAACATTCACATCTAAAAACCTTCTCTGTGAAATATAGATCTCCTGTATAGATATGGTGATCTAGTTATTCATGAATAACAAAGATCTCCAAACTTAGTCGTATATAAAAAAAATTTTAATATGTACACAGATTGTGTGGGTCAGCAACTCAAGCAAAGCATGGCAGTGATGGCTTGTATCTACTCTATGATTGATGCCTGAAGCCTCAACTCATGGAGATTCAAATGTCTGGGGCTAAAATCTTGTAGGTAATTTTCATATGCTCATCTGGCACCA
This sequence comes from Manis pentadactyla, assembly GCF_030020395.1. Lineage (NCBI taxonomy): Eukaryota > Metazoa > Chordata > Mammalia > Pholidota > Manidae > Manis > Manis pentadactyla. The sequence goes on along the minus strand of NC_080021.1, from coordinate 144,185,335 downwards.
GATATGAGATCATCTGAAGACTTGGCCCAACTAGTGCTGTTGTCTGGAATGCCTACACAGTGTTGTTCATGTGTCTTCACCTTCTCATAGCATAGTTGCTAGGTTTTAAAACAGAGTGTCCTAAGAATGAGTGTCCAGAGCACAAGTGTTCTAAGAACCAAGCAGAAGATACATGACCTTTTATGACCTAGGCTTAGATATTAGGCAGCATTATTTCCATTATATCTACTGCAGAGGTTGGAGAACTTTTTCTACAAAGGATTGGACATTCAATATTTTAGATTTCACAAGCCATTTGAGACTCTGTTGCAACTATTCAACTCTGCAACTATTGTGTGAAAATAGTCAGAGGCAATACACATACTAATGAACACAGCCATGTTCTAATAAAGCTTTATTTACAAAAGCAGGTAGGGGTGTAGATTTGGCCCACCAAACATAGTTTGATGATCCCTGCTCTGTTGTTTGGAGCCATGAAAATACTGCTCAAATTCAGTGGAAATACTCACTTCTGGATAGGACTAATGGCAAAGAATCTGGGACTCTGTATTAAAACCATCACATTTGGAATATTGGTATTATGTTTCTCATGTGTCTGGTGGATATAAAATATTGTGACATCTCGGTCGGTTCTCCTTTAGCCTGGGTCAAAGTCAAAGGAAGAATATGAATTTAGTGACCTTGATTCTAGAAACAATAAGTGACTTTATTTAATTCCCTTAAATTCCTCCTTCCAATAAATATACTACAAAAGATAAATTTCCAAAAAAGCAATTTTGGTATAAGGCAGATTTTTATTAAGTCTCCATTGGCTGTTAGGATTATTCCATTTTGGTTAGAAAGCATGATTTTTTGTTTTGTTTATTTCCTAAAGAAATCTGCAACTTTTCAGATCTGGCATTTCATTCTACTGAGAGAATGATGTAGGTTTTTATAATTGGAAATAGTGAAGCAGGCTGAGTTCACTCAGATCATACTAATGCTTACAGGAATTAATGAAATTAGAACCCAGACTTCCAGATTTTCCTGTTCTATGCTCCTTTTGGTAGGTGCCACTGTCTCCTGAGCCTGGCAATAATCATTTTTGACCTTTACCTCTCTAGGCTATTGTGAAATGGTTTTTAGTTGTTAGCTTTCTTATGAGCTTGTACTAAATTGTGTCCATCAAGTAGGCTGAATTCCCCAGGAAAGGGTGATAGCTATATTACTGTGTTATTACTTTAAAATGTTCTGTTGGTTAGTTTTTCTTTTCTCTTGTCCAGTTATATCCTGAACTTAGAAAAGATATTATCCAGAATGAAAGATATGCATCTTGTGGAAAACATTAATTTAAGGGATGAAAATTCCTGATGATTGCTTCTGTCAACCCTTAATACACACTGACCTTCATTAGTAAATAGATGACCTTCAGATCTTTCCCTTGAAACAGATCACATAATCGGCCTTTGTGTTGATTTCTCCTTCCATTCGGTAGAGACAGAGCAAATTAGAATAATTGGCTGGCACAGGAAAAGCCCCAAGAACTTTCTTATCTTTCTGTGATGCGTCCCTTAATAGGGGTTGGAAATGAGATTGGAGGAACAAATGTGAAACTCAAAAGGATAATGAGAAAAGAATATTGTTTCTTTTATAAATATTCTTTCAGTGTTGGGTCAGAAAAAGGAAAGAGAAGAAATATGAAGCTGAAGAGAATATAAAAGAAATAATATGACTTTTGTGTTAACAATGTATGTGTGGAATTAGTAAGAATCATGAACAGTCTTTTCCCACCAAGAACTCAGGAGCAAATGAAACCATAAATACTCCCTGCTCTTGGAACACCGTAATCACAGGGGGCAGAGGCAGCACTCAGGGCAGAGGTGCTCAGGGCAAAGGGAGGAAGGAGAGCAAAAGGAGAGTGGATATTTTTAGAGCTGTCGTTTTGAAATTTACCTGCTTCTGCTTCCTGCGGCTTTGCCTCCATACTGGTCCAGTAGAACTCCTCAGAGTGGGAGAAGCAGTATTTTAAAATAATAGGATTAGAGCAAAAGTGACTTTAATGAAGGTCGCCTTAGTTCAAGAGCACAGAGAAGAGAAGAGCGTAGCAAAAGAGTGAGGCCACAAGAAATTGTTCACTAGGTAAATGTTTCCCAAACCTTGCTAGCTGGAAGAAACTGACCATTGGATTATGTCCTTTGCAGGAAAAGCAAAAAATATTGAAAATAAGATGCAGAGTGTGAGGCCTGTTTAGAAAACAACCTATATCATTTTCTCACCTGCTGATGATGATAACACTGGGTGGTTCTTCTGAATCCTGGGTCCTTTACAGTGAAGGAACTTCCCTGAGTAATGAGACCCAGGAGGGCCAGAACTGAGTATGTCTGTTTCAGCACTGTATTCTTGGCAACCAACACATTACCGGCATATAATGCAAACTTAAAAATGCATATTTGTTGATTGTCCAGATGAATGGATGTATGCAATTTATATTCTATTTGCTGATCTTATGCCTACTGTGGATTTTCAGTGTCAGACTGGGGAAAGTATTTATGATATGGGTTGGCATGGTTCCCCATCTTATGGATAAAGATTCTACATCATAGGACTTTATGTTGACACTCCAGAGTCCTCACAGGGGTTACTTAGCAACAAAATAAAATTAGATTCTGTATAATTTATAATTTCTAAGCTAGCTGGTACACAGGCAGTTGCAACGATGTCCCCACGATCACCCAGGCATAAGCAGAAATGGCTTAGGATTTTAGAACCAAAATATTCCTCAGTGTTTATGGATTTGATTTAAAATGGACTATTGAAAAAAATACCTTCATATACATTATGGCATTTTGTGATTCAGCATGAAATCTGAGAAGTATAGAGGTTATCTGAAGCCTGCAATGCTAAAGTTTTCTGTGCTATTGAAGTTATTGTCTACAAACAAAGATTTGACATCAGTAGTGCTGTTTTTTTGCATGATATTCAGGTTAATTTCCTGTTCTCTCTAAGGAAGCAATGGAGTGGTTGGTATGAGAGACGGTGTGGCTCCCAAAGGTGAAAAACATTATTTTGTTATAATTTCCGGCTACCTAAGGATGGGAGAGGCCCAGAACATGACAATCAGTGTATTATGCATAGCGGGTTCTATTGTGATTTATTTATGAACTTTATAGGTTTATTTTCTATGCAAGTTTGCATGCTTTTTTGAGTGTTGGTGGATAAGTGTTTTGTAACTTGGAATACTTGGAGTTATAGACTGTGGTTTTATAGCCCATTGTCTTAGCACAGAAATATCCCAGCATAGTTCTGTCACAATAAAAGTACTGTTATGTTGAAAGTCTTCACTTGTGTACTAATAAATGAAAAACTTTTGCTGAGGACAAGGATGTAATTGTAAAACTAACAAATGATGATTGTAGGAAATTTGAAAAATTCATAAGTCAAATAGAGATCAACAAAATTTGGGGCAAATTTCAGGGTGTAAAGTTGTCCACGAATATCAGTGCTTTCCTAATTTCCAGGACTTCAAATAGACTCTGCTTCTTAGAATCTATTTAGGACATTTCACGTGGGCACACACACAGTTCTGTAAAAAGTAGAAAGACAAACATATGTGGGCTTTGTCAGATAGCCACATAGAATAAAGGGAAAAGACAAAAAGGGCAGGAAGAACATGGAGTAACATCTCCTTAATTGCTTACATTGATTCCAGTGGTAATCACCTCTTTGGGGATAAAATAATTAATAGGGAATCTCACTCAAGAAAAACTCACGAATTTCAAGCTTTCTCAAAGCCAACCGTTCCTTTCCACTAAAGCCAAGCATCCACTGTTGCTCCTCCTTATTACCGGACAGGGGAGAGTATTGTATAGCACTGGATATTCCAGAAGGGGGTGCTTCCCGCACTGGTGTCACAAACAGCTTCCGGATCTCTACTGCTGTTTTACCACAGGCTTACACCAGTACGTGTTTGACTGATGCTGCATTGCGGTTGATTTTTGGAGTTACAAATCCTCAGATGGCTCTGGTATAACAATTGTTTGGCTATGCTTCAGGGGCAAACACAAAATGGTAATGACCTGGAGATATGAAGAAACGGAAAGTGTTGATTCTTCCTTCGGTTCCAGAGAGAGGTGGTAGTTGGAGAGGGGATGCACAACTTCAGTGAGGATGGAATGTGAACCCATTAGTGAAAAGCCAGGTTTAAATTAAGGTGAGAAGGCATGAAGAAATCATCAACTATTACAGCATTAAATTTATAGCATTAAGTACTCAAGAAGCATAGCGATGATGTCTTCATACTCCAATCTGCTGAAGGTAATGACTTTTCTTGAAAATAGCCACAGAGTTAGAGAAAACAGTTCAACTGCAGTTGTAGGATCATTCAGAGAAAGGATATATTATGATAATTTTTGACTACAAATACCTTGATGATTCCCTTCCAAGCTTTGTTGTAGAAAGTAGAGCTCAATAGCAGTTTGAAATATATATTGACCACTAGTATATATTACAATTACCAGTATTTACTCTTAATTATTAACTATTAACTATTACCAGTATATCATTATTAATTTAGTCATTAAGGGAACATTTATTGATCACTTTCTCTTGCCAGGCACTTATCTAGGCACTGGAGATTCATCACTGAAAAAGAAAATCCACAAAACAGAAAGACACAAATATTCTGGCCTTCACAGAGATTATATACTATTGATTCTGACAATAGATGATTGTTTAAAGGAGACTCATGTAAGTTATAATAGTGCAAATGCAGCAAGATAATGTTTTTACTTTACATATGGGTTTTTCATTCCTACTCACTTTCACACCTATTGTTTCTCCCTTAGGGGAAGAGCAAGTCACAGAAAACAGAGAAGTTAAATCACAGCTATTCATTTCCAAAATAATTTTTTCCAAATTCCAATGGAGACGGTAGTTTAAATCTTAAGTCTTTAGACTCTAAGCCTCAAAAAGCTAGATTTTTGCAAACTGTAGCCAAAATCTATTCCATTAATAGTAGCTTTGGAAAGAATGTGTGATGGTGGAAAAACTGGTTTTCCTTTCCTAAACTTGACTTCACTGTATTGGAAGAAGAGGCAGAAAAGAAATCAAGGTAATGATGAAGTTTTCCCATAGGGACCTCTAACACTTTCAAATAGCACAGATAATCCTCAGGATATCAGAGAGTAGAAAGGGCCAATGCTTCATTTCCAACTGGTACCCGAGGATTTTCTTTGAGATCTTAAGAGAGTTTTGTTTTGCTTTGTTTTGTTTTTGTTTTTAATCAACCTTATTATCACTCATATACAATAAAATACATGGGTTATCAGTCAACAATTCAGTGAGTTTTAACCAATGTTTCCACTGGAATAGCCAGTACCCCCATAAAGACAGAGAACAATTTTAAAACCTTGGAAAATCTCCTTCTAGCCTTTGCAAAAATGTTCCCAATTCCCACTCCAGGCAACCACTGATCTATTTTTCTACTCTTCTAGATTAGTTTTGTCTAGTCTAGAATCTCATGTAAATTGAGTGATACAGTAGGAGCCCTTTTGTATCTGGCTTCATTTGCTCAGCAAATGATTTCTGAGATTCATTCATATTGGGATGTTTTAACCAGGACTTTAGATGGGTAGGTGATTTTGTCTGAAGGCATCAATAAGCACATCAGAGCCCCTGGCATTGCCAGTGTAGAACAGACACTGGCTCAATATTGTAAACTTTTCTAAGAAGTGCAGTTGAAGCAAAGAAGACTGTTGTCAGTATAATGGAAGTGAAGTTATTTCTGTTGTATAATTTTCTCAGCATAAATTGACCTGCTTTTCATCATTGTATTAATAATCCAGGAGGATATTCTTCCTTCCAAAACCTTAATAGTATAAAACTTCTAAAAGCAGCTATCCTGGTCCTTTTCTAGTTTTCATTTTTTGGAGACACTTCTGGAAAATTCAAAGGTCACACCTGTAAGAAGCAGTTATCCACCTGCCAAATTTGAGTTGTCTGACCTTTACATGCCCTCTGATAGAACATAGATCGTCTTGCAAAACAATGTTCTCTTACTGGATAAAAACATATAGATTATTTAAGATGGTTGTGTATATGCAGTAAAGTGAAAAAACAGAATCTTTCTGATTTTGCCTTGGTGTTTTCATTTTAGTTTCTGGGGCATATGCTAACAGTTTAGGGTAATCTTGGGTTAATTTAGGGTCCCTCTGTATATGTGTTGAAGTGCTCCATATACACCTTTTTTCTTCCTCTTTCCCTTTATCCACCCTCCTTTCCTTCCTTCCTTCCTCTGCCTTCTTTTCTTCCTTCCTAATTTCTTTTAGTTTATCATATTTCTTCACCCTGCATTTGTTGAGGTGGCAATTAACTGCAGGAAGATTGGAAGCAGTGTGAAAGGTCCATGGAATTTTGCTGTACATAATGCATGTTGATCAACTTCTAAATAGCGGAAAGATCTGAGTTTATCTGCACTAACCCTTTCTCATAAAAACTGGTAATATCCTGATAGGCATGTAGAATTCATAGCAATTGGCCTCAAAGAGATTACCTGCTGAAGATGCATATGAGTGCATCTAATTACAGCTGTATTAGCAGCTATGTCAACATAAACAGTCTATTTTGTTTTATATCATGATCACTGCCTGCTGTTTACCACTGCATGCCTTGCTAATGGTGTGGTTTCTATGGCTTGTTAATTTCATGACCAAATAATATTGTAATTTATTGCACACTTTAGTATAGAAGACTGAGACTCTATAAATCCTTGTGTGTTTTTTTCCCCTTTGGAATGTATTAAACTGAGATCAGGCAAAGTAATAAATTTATTTCAAATGCACTTGATAACTAAACATCAATTAGAACTGACAGGCAATATTTCTTTTTTTAAGACTAAACCATTGGATATGGAGTTACTGAACATGGGACTCAGTTCTCTGGGATCGCTTAGAAAAAACAAAGGAAAGCTTGGGACGGATATGTGTGACTTATTTAAATATTGACTAATCAGCGACACCCTGGCTAATTTAATTTGTAAAAATCATTTAGCATTTTAACAACGTTCTTCCCCTTCCTCCCATTACTCTCATGAGAATGAGTTATTAGTGTCTTAAAGCATTATGTCATCTTCCACATCTATAAATCTAACTATAAAAGCATATTTTACTTATCTAATATAGCTTACTATCTTTAGAGTAATTTGTGACTTTAATTCTATCCAAAATTAAGACAAGCAAAAAGTAATAGTTTCAAGGAGCCACTGCATTTTAGAACTTTAGAAATAAGCCTTTAGAATCAAAGACACATACATCATTTTATAGCCAAATCAACTGAGGCCTGAAGTAGGCAGGTGAACAACCACTGAAGCCCTGACTCAGTCTGAGCAGTTGAGAACTTTAAAAACAGACCGCTAATACTCTGTCTGGGATTTCAGACAGACAGTGGACCCGGTGGGGACCTGAGCTTCTGCAGTGGTCAGAGAAGACCACCCCATCTTCAAAATGTGCCACTGACCTCAGGAGCATGAGCCATGAATGCCAGTCAACCTGAGAAAGTGGGCCTACCTGAGTAATTCTGAATGTAGGTTTACCTCAGGCACTTCTTGAGACAGAGTGTGGACAAGCCCCATGCAGCTTTAAGTCCATGCCCTGTACATGGTGCACATGGCGGGGGAGCTGCCTCAAGCCTCCAAGTAACTCCAGCATTTTTATGTTACTCTCTATTTAATTCCCACAGTCCTATGGATGATTATTTAATAAATGAATAACTACTATCACAGAGCATGAATGTTCATTGGAGGATGAGGATGGGGTCAGTCTGCAATAGGGTGCCAACAAACAGTGCTCCTGGTAAATAAATAAGAATACCTATTAGAGATGGAGAGAAACTCTGTAGGAAATTAGTGCCTGACACCAGGTGCTACTCTGTATGTTTGGGAGGTGGTTTCTAATTTCATTTTAACAACAGATCTCAGTGTGATGAAGTAAATTCTATCTCAACTCTATCTCATGGGCATATTGTGAAGTTTGTGTGAGAGTAAGCAAGTAGTAGGTTTGTCTTGCAAGCAGCTCTCAGCTTTTTCTGGAACAATCTGGCATAGAAAAAAAGGGAAAAGGAGAATAAGACAAGGGAGGAAAGGCAGCCCACAGTGCTGGAATCTCTCACCTGTCTTCTGGGGTTTCTTTTTGAAACTAAATACAGAAATGCAGAACTTTGCATTTACTGATGGTTTTCGATCATGATTTACTTCTGGTTTTGGTTTTTTCTTTGCTCTTCCATCAGTCAACCTTGCTGGCATTGTGTCATCTTCAGCTGCAATAAGCATGCCTGTCTTGTTTCCATCTGCATTATTAGGACAAATGATTAAATAATGACCCCAAGTTGTCAAGGAAACATGGATACATCTGTTCATTTTAGAAAAAAACTTACTGAAAGCCATGGTTAAAATATCCCTTCTTAGATTTGCAGCTAAAAAAAGTTATCCTAATGTACAATACTTCTATTGCCTAATAATGCCATGTGAATGAAGAATTCCTGTATGTTGGTGAATCCATGCGAGTCCACATATATTTCTGCAGATATGACTGTGCTGAGAGTATTAGTTCAGTTTGCTAACCACGTCCTGCCTCCAGTAAAGCTGTAGCTTCTATTGTATTTCAGTTAGTCCTTTGGATAATGTCAGCAATGAATTCCTAAAACTCTACTTCCTTTTGCAGTTACTTTGAATGCATGATCCAGATGTCAGATGACATGTTTCTTTTCACTTCTGATATAATTTTTCATGTACAACTTCAAAATTTTAATAAGGAGATATTTTTAAATAAACCTAACCTGATAATAGTTTTGATGAGACATTTCTCTTTTTTTTTTTCTTGGGCTACAAAAAGAATATGCTTTTCTTTACTGATTGCCATCCTAGATATTTATGACCATAATAATAAATGTTACATTTGTCATCTTACATCTTAAAATATGATATGAATTAGCAATGATATTGTACTCTCTCCATAGAGGCTATGTTATAAAATAATTCTTAACTTCAAAGAATATGTAACCTACAGAGAACACAGACACATATGTAGCAATCATGGCAACTGCATTTGTTTACTAAATGAGCTATTGTTAGGGAGATGGGTGAAGTGTGATGCAAACCTTGAACATCTAAATCAGCTTCGAAAATAGATGAGCAATTTTTAAAGATTATTTTTAAAGAAATAACCACCAATAGTTTGCAGTTATACGTAGAATACAACACAATAAAAAAAGGTGTGGATCTTACTTTAAGCAAGTTAGCCTTTTGATACTCTGAGCATTTTCTTAATGGAATGAAACCGGAGGGAGGTTTCTCTTCGTGCTCTTTGCAACGGTCCTTGTTCATCCACAATACTTCCCATTATCACAAAGGTGGTGGCAAGAACAGGAAACTTCAATATTATTAAAGTTTCATAAAGCAAAGAAAAAATTTAAGAGTATAATATTTCCAAACTGACAATTGTTCTGGAAAAATAATTTCAAGTGAAGCATAACTTATTTTCTGCTTGTCATAGGGCAAAAATACTTGGGTTAAGTTAATGAATGTAGAGTTTTGGAGTGGAGAGTGTCTTTTAAAAATTACCATGTCTGTATTGTCAAATGAGGCAGACACCAGTCACATGGGGCTATTTCTAGTTATATGAATTTTAAAAGAAAATAAAAATTCACTTTCTCAATTGCACTAACCATATTTAAAAAGTGTTTACTAGCTACATGTGACTAGTGGTTAATACATTGGACAGGACAGATATAGGACATTTCCATTATCACAGAAAATTCTACAGATTTATAGAATACAATGTATAGTATAAGCAATACTGAAGTTATACCTAGATATTCACAGAGAGGGCAACCATGGCCCAAGGACATAATGTAACTTCCCCAAAGTCACACAACTATGTTTTGAAAGAAACACAGACACATGGGAAGAGGCAGATACAGACACAGAGGCATTAAAGAAACCCTTGAACTGTCAAAGTAGGATTTAACAGTTCAAGCAACCCTGTTAACAGGGTTGAAGCTCCTGATGGTTGGCAGGACTTACCTACCTATATTTGGACATTTCAAATTTATGCAGTGGATTTAATAGCAGAAAACATTTGAATGAACAGCTGCCAGTTTCATATTTTATGCCATTGCTGTGCTTCCAAATTACATTTATCACTTTCATATACAGGGCACCAGTCTGAAATATGATGGTTTATCTGACCCCAGAGAAATCAAGAAATCTTGTAGGGGTTATGGCTCTATTTGAAAAGGTTGATTTTTAAATGCATCATGCAGACTGGTCTGGTTTAAAAATGGATTCCTGCCATCACACAATCAAAATGTGAAATCTTTTCTCACCTTGCAAAAGTCAAAGACAGCCCCTGCATTTTCATTATTTTGTTGAAATCCAAATATTATTTTTCCATTCTCTACTTGTTTTCATCACAGTGTGATCACCTATTGCCTAGGAAGAAAAGGTTAGATTTATCAATCAAAGTTTGCTATAGGCCCTCTAAATAATTGAACCCTCAGGAGAAACAATCCACATGTATTCTTCTGTGGATGTTTCAATATCTTCATAAAAAGTCATTTTAATATGTTTGGTCTTGTAGCAGAGGTTCTGTGAAGAGCTTATCTTCCTCATAGGTCCAGACAGCCTGTGTCAGCAGATAAAGACGGGTAAGGAGAGAGAACAAAGGAGGGAGGAGAGACTCTTAATGATGAGAAAAGGACACTGTTCTAAAATGTCCTGGAGTTAAGGGTGAGGGTGCACAAATACTCATGATAAAACTAGAAAAAATTTGAGCCATCAAGGGTGAACTTTCCTTCTAGAAATAAAAATTTCCCTCAGTAATTCTCCCCCTCTTTCTCCTTCCTCCCAAAAGGGTTGAGAAGTGCTAGAGGGGTAGATTATGGGCAGAAATGGAAAAGGCAGACTGAGGAGATTAGCCTGGAGCAGGGAAATCAAGAAACCAAAGCTGATAAGTAGAAAGCAGACTTTTAATTTATTGAAGTCCCCAAGTACAAGTCAGGATTCTGGGAATGTCAAATACAAGCCAGAGACTGTTCACTTAACCCCTTAGGCCCCTGGGGGTGCCAGGGAGGCTGGGCAGAGAGGAAAAAGCGTCAAAGGTGAGACAGGGACCGTGGGCTTAGAGTAGGGTGAGGGCCTCTGGAAAAAGCAAAGCAAGATAATCCATTGTGGGATTTGCTTTGGCCTGCTGGGGGGCCCAGCTTATTTTTCTGACTTGACTGGTGCTGCTTTTCTTCCTCCAGCCCTAGTCAAGTGATTTGCCACCTGGGCAATTTAACAAGCAAGCCCAAAACAAACAGGAAGGATTCTGTTGTCTCTTCAAAGATAAACATTTTGGGACCACTAAGCAGGTGTACATCCCTAGCCCTTTGCCTTCCAACCACCTATAAAACCCCTAGACAATGCACAACCCCAGGGCTCTCTTGTCCCCTCCTGGCATGACCCAGGAGCTGTGTCCTTTTACTTTAGCTTTAAATAAAAGCCTCTGCTTTGCTCTCCTACCTTGAGTGTTGGCGAAGTTTATTCTTTGACTCCGCAAATAAGAACCCTGGCATCATTTTGGGGGGCTCGTCCAGGATGACTTCAGAGGTGAGTATTGGCACCTGAGATTGTCTTTTTCTTTTACTCTCCTTATACAAGGAAGCCATCTAGGGTCACCCAAAATCAGCTGCTCATCAGCCACTTAAATGGGACTAGCCCTGCTGCCGATCTCAAAGTCTTGAGCCACAGGTTCCTCTGCGTCTCCCTCAGTGGATCCCCCGTCTCCCTTGGGAGCCAGGAAAGTCACCTGAGTGGAGGCCAAGTTCCTTTTCAGAGGCATCTCCTTGGATGCGAGGGACTGAAGAAAGCCGTGGGCACCTGTGAGTCTAGGCTGAGGCTGCACTTCAGCAGCTTCTCAAAGGCCCGCGTGTCTGGAGTCAGACCCCAGGACAGCCCCACTGGGTATCCACGAGGAGTGTCTCTCTTTCTCTGTCTCTGACTTTCAGCCTGCTTCTTCAGGCCGTCCTGGCCTCTGAGTGCGGCAGGGGTGCTCTTTACTTTCTTTACACACTCTATGTGTGCCTCTAACTTCATCATTTTCATGGAACCCGATGCTCACCACCGCAAGGTAGGAGATCTACACTTTGCTCTTATTCTTGACTAAATGCTGTACTTTTTATTTCATAAAAATGTGTCTGAGCACCTGTTAGCCAAAAAGATGATTAGTGTTGGCTACCAGTCTTAAGTCTCCAGTGAAAGGTTTCCCACTGTCTGTCGCTCCTTGATTCCCCGCCTCTGGATGAGAATGTTAGGGAGTCGCTGAGCTGACTTCCTACTTTCCTCATCTAATCTGCAGACTCTGAGGGCAGAACGGACTAGTAAACAGTGGTCCTTGGATCTCAGCTCCAGAAAATTGATGCGATGGTGCTGAGTGAACCTCCAGCTAGGCTGCTGCCTATGTGAGAGTTGCAGATGACCCCCGACCTCTTTGTCTGACAGGTTGAATTTCTTATAATGGGTGACTAGTAGGATAATTCCCAGGCAGTGGCAGAAACTGGTGTTTGAGAGTATAGACCCCTCTCCTTCATAACTATCCATGGCAGCTTCTGATTTTATCATTGACCTTAGAAAAAGCCCCTCTGCTCCTCATTTGAAGCAGTCATCTTGGGACTGTACCACTTTCTCCTGTGTAGCATAAATGAGGTTTGTGAAGTAGTCAAGCTGAAAACTGAGCCCAGCATGTAAATGGCTCTATTCTATTGACCTCTCCTCCTTAAAGGCAGGCATCCTGGGGTATGGCATTTCCTTTGTTACAGCCCCAGAGAAGTGGAACACGCTTGTGTCTCTGACCAACCACTCTTTTGGCAGTGAGAGGTCACACAGTCTCTGCACTTATCCGACAGGCAGGGGGCTCTCAAAAAATGATCCCAAGTGTACTATGATAAAGCCTGTGTAGAAGAAATTTGGGTCTGGATCAGAATTCCCAAAAGGCATAAAGTAAAAGCACAACTGGTAAGACCCCACCAAGTCCAGAGCTCTGAGGTGACTCTTGCTTAGTGAGAAGGCAAGAGGGAAATTGAGGCAAGGTGAAGGCCATGCTGGTAAGGAGTGGCTAAGACCAGTAGGCCTAGCAGAGGAGGTGATTGACCACTGTCACCCAGGCTCCAAGACGAGGGGGACGCCCTCACAGAAAAGGTCAACCAGGTGTCGCACACCTGTCTTTATCTCTCTCTTCCAGGTGGGATTGTCCTCTTCAAGTTTAAAGTCAGACATGCCTCTGGCATGCATTCTGAAAAATTGGGAGCAATTTGATCCCCAAACCCTGAAAAAGAAGTGCCTTATCTTCTGCATATAAGCCTGGCCTCAATACAAAGTCTCTGATGAGAGAGGCTTGGCCCCTGAGAGAAGTATGCAATATAATGTTATCTAGCTAAATTTATTTTGCCACAAGGAAGAAAAATGATGGTCTACTACAATATAAAACTGGTTGTATAAATCCTTTCATTGGAAATCTGTTCGACTTATTTGGTTCATCGTTATCCTCAAAAATTGGGAGTTTTTTAAATCTAGACTCCCTGATATAAAAATTTCTTATGCAATACATTCTGGCTTAAATCTTCCAAAAGAAAAAATACTTAAAGAGAAGCTTGACTTTGTCATGTTTAGTGAAGGTTTTGTAAGTAATCTAGCATGGTTGTTAAGAATGAGTGAACTTAATAAGTGTAGTAAATGAACTTCTTAATGATATTGTGTTAGTGTGTTACAGAGTAACACTACATAAGGCTTGAAAATCTTTGTGGTAAACCTAAAACCTCAAAGTTTTGCTAAGTGGAAAAATTTTGTGCTTATTAATAAATTGTGCTATAAAGCACATGTTTCCAGAAATTATAAAATGTGTTCATAAATTTGTCAATCTAAAGAATGCTACTATAACAGTTTACAATAGCTTACTTCTCAGTGTTCACTGAAAACAAGTTTCTACTGGTTTTAAGTCCTAACTAAAACTTAAAACAATAAGGAAAACATCTCTGCATTCTAGAAAAGATGTTTGTTTTGATAAAAGGTATAAGGAATTTAAATGCATTTTATTGAGGGTAAAAGAAGGTAACTTTGTTCTGAAGTGCAGCTGGTTGTATGAGGAGAGAGAATTCTGAATGTGGAGGAGGAAGGCTGTAGAAGGTTTATGGAAGAATTTGATAGAGTCATGCTATCAAGTACATAGCAAAATTAGAATTTTGTTTTCTGTTTGTTAAAAGGACAAAGTTTTCTAAAGCTATTAGTCTGCTTTTAATGTTGAAAGACTGAAGAGTTTTCTAATTGTTTTAACAAAGCAGTTTCTCATGACTAGTCTCAATAAGTTAATGGACATAAATTCCCCTTCTATGATGCTACAAAGAATTTAACTACCATTATAGCTCTACTTAATCTGCAAAATGCCTCCAATGTGCCAATTCTCCATGCAAATAATCACAGATATAAAAGGTTTTTATTAATCTGGGATGAGTATGTTTGGGTTACTCCAACTGCAGGATGCTTAGATCAAAAGTTTCCCCTCTGCTAGGAGCAAAGAAATCATTCTAATAACCATCACCCAAGCTTCACCCCATATTTAGGCTCGCTTCCCAAAGACTGCTGTTCACATAATAACTTTACAAGCTATAGACTGGCTTGCCACAGATTGGACAACCTGCCCTGGTATCTGCTGGCCAGCCCCCAAAGGGACTCACTGGCTATGTGGAAATAATCTCTGGCCATGGATCCCTCCAGGGTGGATAGGGAGGTGCACTCTGGGATTTTTTTGGTTGCAAGGATGTTGGGTTAACATCCCACACCCTGCAAACTTCCCAAGTCTCCAACATTGATGGAATCGGTGTGCTATTCATTGGTATGATCACCAATTCACTCCAGCACCTCTGAAAGCTAGTCCAAGCTTTGTCAGACTCAGAAGTCCCATGGACTACTACAATATGGAGCTGGTTTTCTAAATCCTCTAGAAGCCATAAAACTGCAAATGGTGATGGAAATGGAACCCCAGATAGAAGTGCCCATCTTCTGAGGCCCTCTCTACTGACCAGTGATGGAGACCTAACTGCACCCTTTACTGAGCCCATTCTCAGCATGAAGCAGCCAGAGTGGTCGTCACCCCCTTTCCCTAGCAGCAGCTAGGGTCTCCATCTGTACAGGGGAGAATGAGACAGGGACCATGGGTTTAGACATAGTAGGGTGAGGGCCTCTGGAAGAAACAAAGCAAGATAATCCATTGTGGGATTTGCTTTGGCCTGCTGGGGGGCCCAGCTTATTTTTCTGACTTGACTGGTGTTGCTTTTCTTCCTCCAGCCCTAGTCAAGTGATTTGCCACCTGGGCAATTTAATAAGCAAGCCCAAAACAAACAGGAAGGATTCCATCTTAAAAATAAGATTGCATTTTAAAACCCAATTTGTTAAAAAGTCATGTTCTTAACATACTTTTTAACAGACAATAACTCAGCCGACCTTGGGAGCAAAGCAGGCAGTCTTAAGTGATATGCTCCCAGACTAGAAAGCTGCTATCCTGGGAGGAAATCAGAGCAATAAATTTCTTGTAAATAAACAGGAAGACTAATAAGAAACTTAATAATGTCTCTTCAAAGATAAACATTTTGGGACCTCTTAGCAGGTGTACATCCCTAGCCCTTTGTCTCTCAACTGTCTATAAAACCCCTACACAAGGCACCACCCTGGGCCTCTCTTGTCCCCATCTGGCATGAGCCAGAAACTCTGTCCTTTCACTTTATGTCTAAATAAAAGCCACTCCCTTGCTCTCGTATCTTGAGTGTTTGCAAAGTTCATTCTTTGACTCCTTGAACAAGAAACCCAGCATCAGAGAGGGAAAAGGGTCAAAGATATGATATTCACAATGGGATTGAACTCCTGAAAGATCACCTAGTAGTTTCAATCTGATCAAGAACCTATCCTTTTTGTCCTGCTGGTTCCCAGTGAGTGGCTCAGGGCTGCAGGGCCCCTGCCAGATGAGGAACTATTTGTAAACACTGTGGCTCTATTCTGCCACATAGAAACCCTGACAGGAAACTTGACCTCAAGTTCAGGTTCTACAGAGCAGTTTTGAACATCTGAAAGATTTGGGCACACAGTGGCTTTTAGTTCATATTTGGAGGTGGAGAGCCAACCTGGACTTTGGTCCACAGCCACACCAACCTTTACAAGCATTGTGCTTTATTTTCTCTTCTTCTCTTCCCTCCCATCTCTGTTTCTCACCCTGTCTTTGCTGGATTACCCACAGGGATCCCAGATTCTTCTTCATTACATGGCACTGGGACTTAAGACCCTTCTGGGAATTAGGGAAGTGTCCACCTTCTACATCAAGCACTTCCTATTTTTCCCCAGCAACATAGGTCGTCCTTTAAGAGGAATTATGATACCAGCTCTGAAAGGTATTTCAGTGTCTCCACCCCTTTCTACATTAAAAGCTCTTCCTTGGAGAGACTGGTCCTGGCCTTGATGTCCACTGTGCTCTCTGCTGGCCTCCTGTAGTTCTTAAGTCTGCCCTGCCTCCACCACTAGGTACAGGAGGTAGTTGCTTGCCTCAAGGTCGTAGGTTATCTTCTAGAAACTTTATAATTCACCTTTCACATTTAGGTCTATAACTTATCTAGACTGATTTTTCTGAATGAGCTATAGGGTCAAGATTCATTGTTTTCCCATGTGGACATACAATTACCCTAGCACCCTTAATTACAAAGATAACCTTTTCCAACTGCCCTTGAGTGCTTCCTGTCATAAATCAAATAACCACATGTATTTAGTGAGTTACTGAACCCTCCGTTTGATTCCATTGATTGACTGGTCTGTTATGGCACCCAAGCTTCACTGAATTACAGTAGCTTGATAGGAAGTCTAGTTACCTGCTAATGCAAGTCCTATCACTTTTAAAATATTTTTCAAAGTTGCCTTGTCTATTATTGGCTCTTTACATTTCCATATAGATTTTAGAATCTCTTTCACTGGTAAGCAGCTACCACGATGCACAGTAAAATCTGGCTATAATTCTGCTTTGGATTGCATTGAATCTATGAACAATATGCAGAGCATTGACATCTTCACAGTGTTTAGCATTCTAATAAGTGAACCAGATCTATACTTCCATTTATTTAGAAGTTCTTTAATTTGCCTTGATGACAATTTGTACTTCTCTGAATTGATTATTGTCCATGATTTTTAATGATTCATTTCATAAGTATTAGATGATTTGGGATTCTATTAGAACTGATGTCTTTAAAATTTTTAGCTTTTAATTGTTTCTGGTATAAAATTCTGCAATAGATTTTCTATATTGCTGTTTTATCCCATATACCTGCAAAATTATTTAACAAAATCCATTAGTTTATCAAAATTTGGGGGATTTTCTATGTACAGATTTTGTTGATAAATAACACATTTATCCCCACCAATGTGCCTTTACTTCCCTCTCTTTCCCTGTGTCCCCACCTAGTCTTCCAACACAACAGAAGCTATGGCTTTCATTATCATTTATTGTTTCCTATCTTAGAGCAAAACTTTAATTATTTTGCTCTTGTGCAGATACTTTTTCATTAGATTAAGAAATTTCTCTTATTTTCCCTGTTTTCTTTGAGATTTTTAAATAATATTTTAATATTAAATTTATCAAATAGATTTTCTGCCTCTATGGAGATAATCTTATTGTATTTATTTGTTAACAAGACTAATTTTGTTGATAGAATTTTCAGTGTTAAATCACTCCTGCATTTCAGATATAAACTTTATTTTACAATTCTATTTCCCTGGTGTTAGCTTGTTATTTTTACATAATTGGTAATTGCATATGGGCTATGATTTATTAGCACTTTTATTGCTTCTCAGGCAATTCTGGGACCTTAAATACTTTTCAATACTCTTTCTTCTTCCATTTGTTTTACTGTACTCTAATTTTGCATATATTTTATTATTACCCTGTGCAGTTAAAATTGATGTGGCATATCCACTTATTTATCCTCTCTGTTATTCTTAATTCCTTTATTCAAATATGAATTTTAATCTCTCATAATTAGCCTTCTCCCTATACATATCCCTTTATCAATTAATTCTGTCTGTTCTGATGAGAGCATGTTCTCTAAATTTTGCCTGAAAATTTCCTTATTTCATGTTTTTTGCCAACATTTTCTCTGCTTTTTGAAAATTAGATTGACGGTTATTTTTTTCATCACTAAAAAATTTTTTTTTTTTTTTGGAGGGAGCCAAGATGGCGGTGTGAGTAGAGCAGCGAAAATCTCCTCCCAAAACCACATATATCTATGAAAATATAACAAAGACAACTCTTCCTAGAATAAAGACCAGAGGACACAGGACAACATCCAGACCACATCCGCACCTGAGAGAACCCAGCGCCTCGCGAAGGGGGTAAGATACAAGGCCCGGCCCCGTGGGAGCCGAGCGCCCCTCCCCACAGCTCCAGGCGGGAGAAGAGCAGGCAGAGCGGGAGGGAGACGGAGCCCAGGGCTGCCGAACACCCAGCCCCAGCCATCCGGGCCAGAGTGCAGGGCCCTAGATACTAGGAAAACAGGGCAGCAAGAACACCGAGCAGGTGACTGAGGCCTGGTGCAGGAGGACAAAAGAAGAGGGAGCGGCCATTTTTTTTTTTTTCTGTTTTGTTTTGGCCAGTGCTTTTTGGAAGTCTTAAAGGGATAGGTATCCCAATACTAGGGAAACAGGGCAGCAAGACTGGTGAGCAGATGTCTGAGGCTGGCGCCGGAGAATAAAGAAAAAAGAGCGGCCATTATTTATTTATTTATTTTTTTTTTTAATTAAAAAAATTTTTTTTTTTTTGTGGTCGTTTTATTTTGGCAGGTGCTTTTTGGAAGTCTTAAAGGGGCAGGGTGGGACACTTAATCCAGAGGTAGGGAATCTGGGGATCTCTGGGCACCCTAATCCCCTGGGCAGCAGGGAGCAGGGAGGCCCCTTACAGAGATAAATAGCCTCCCAGCTGCTCCCCCTCCAACCCGACTCCACCACTTTGGAGTAGCTGCCCGAGCCAGGCCACGCCCACAGCAACAGCGGAGATTAACTCCATAGCAGCCGGGCAGGAAGCAGAAGCCCTGTCTGTGAGCAGCTACCCAGCACAAGCCACTAGAGGCCGCTGTCCCCCCAGGAAAGGAGGGCCACAAACCAACAAGAAGGGAAGTTCTTCCAGCCATCACTCGTCCCAGCTCTGCAAACTATTCCTATCACCATGAAAAGGCAAAACTACAGGCAGACAAAGATCACAGAGACAACACCAGAGAAGGAGACAGACCTAACCAGTCTTCCTGAAAAAGAATTCAAAATAAAAATCATAAACATGCTGACAGAGATGCAGAGAAATACTCAAGAGAAATGGGATGAAGTCCGCAGGGAGATCACAGATGCCAGAAAGGAGATCACAGAAATGAAACAAACTCTGGAAGGGTTTATAAGCAGAATGGATAGGATGCAAGAGGCCATTGATGGAATTGAAACCAGAGAACAGGAACACATAGAAGCTGACATAGAGATAAAAGGATCTCCAGGAATGAAACAATATTAAGAGAACTGTGTGACCAATCCAAAAGGAACAATATCCATATTATAGGGGTACCAGAAGATGAAGAGAGAGGAAAAGGGATGGAAAGTATCTTGGAAGAAATAATTGCAGAAAACTTCCCCAAACTGGGGGAGGAAATAATCGAACAGACCACTGAAATACACAGAACCACCAACAGAAAGGATCCAAGAAGGACAACACCGAGACACATAATAATTAAAATGGCAAAGATCAAGGACAAGGAAAGAGTTTTAAAGGCAGCTAGAGAGAAAAAGGTCACCTATAAAGGAGAACGCAACAGGCTAACATCAGATTTATTGACAGAAACCCTACAGGCCAGAAGAGAATGGGATGATATATTTAATGCAATGAAACAGAAGGGCCTTGAACCAAGGATACTGTATCCAGCACGACAATCATTCAAATATGATGGTGGGATTAAACAATTCCCAGACAAACAAAAGCTGAGGGAATATGCTTCCAAAAAACCACCTCTACAGAACATCTTACAGGGACTGCTCTAGATGGGAGCACTCCTAGAAAGAGCACAGAACAAAACAATCAACATATGAAGAATGGAGGAGGAGGAATAAGAAGGGAGAGAAGAAAAGAATCTCCAGACAGTGTATATAACAGCGCAAAAAGTGAGCTAAGTTAGGCAGTAAGATACTAAGGAGGCTAACCTTGAACCTTTGGTAACCGCAAATTTAAAGCCTGCAATGGCAATACGTACATATCTTTCAATAGTCACCCTAAATGTTAATGGACTGAATGCACCGATCAAAAGACACAGAGTAATAGAATGGATAAAAAAGCAAGACCCATCTATATGCTGCTTACAAGAAACTCACCTCAAACCCAAAGACATGTACAGTCTAAATGTCAAGGGATGGAAAAACATATTTCAGGCAAACAACAGCGAGAAGAAAGCAGGGGTTGCAGTACTAATATCAGACAAAATAGACTTCAAAACAAAGAAAGTAACAAGAGATAAAGAAGGACACAACATAATGATAAAGGGCTAAGTCCAACAAGAGGATATAACCATTCCAAATATATATGCACCCAACACAGGAGCACCAGCATATGTGAAACAAATACTAACAGAACTAAAAGGGGAAATAGACTGCAATGCATTCATCCTAGGAAACTTCAACACACCACTCACCCCAAAGGATAGATCCACCGGGCAGAAAATAAGTAAGGACATGGAAGCACTCAACAACACAGTAGAGCAGATGGACCTAATAGACATCTATAGAACTCTACATCCAAAAGCAACAGAATATACATTCTTCTCAAGTGCACATGGAACATTCTCCAGAATAGACCACATACTAGGACACAAAAAGAGCTTCAGTAAATTCCAAAAGATTGAAACCCTACCAACCAACTTTTCAGACCACAAAGGCATTAAACTAGAAATAAACTGTTCAAAGAAAGCAAAAAGGCTCACAAACACATGGAGGTTAAACAACACGCTCCTAAATAATCAATGGATCAATGACCAAATCAAAATGGAGATCCAGCAATATATGGAAACAAATGACAACAACAACACTAAGCCCCAACTTCTGTGGGACACAGCAAAAGCAGTCTTAAGAGGAAAGTATATAGCAATCCAAGCATATTTAGAAAAGGAAGAACAATCCCAAATGAATGGTCTAATGTCACAATTATAGAAATTGGAAAAAGAAGAACAAATGAGGCCAAAGGTCAGCAGAAGGAGGGACATAATAAAGATCAGAGAAGAAATAAATAAAATTGAGAAGAATAAAACAATAGTAAAAATCAATGAAACTAAGAGCTGGTTCTTTGAGAAAATAAACAAAATAGAAAAGCCTCTAGCCAGACTTATTAAGAGGAAAAGAGAGTCAACACAAATCAACAGTATCAGAAAAGAGAAAGGAAAAATCACGACGGACCCCACAGAAATACAAATAATTATTAGAGAATACCATGAAAACCTATATACTAAAAAGCTGGGAAACCTAGGAGAAATGGACAAATTCCTAGAAAAACACAACCTTCCAAGACTGACCCAGAAAGAAACAGAAAATCTAAACAGACCAATTACCAGCAACGAAATTGAAGCGGTAATCAAAAAACTACCAAAGAACAAAACCCCCGGGCTAGATGGATTTACCTTGGAATTTTATCAGACATACAGGGAAGACATAATACCCATTCTCCTTAAAGTTTTCCAAAAAATATACGAGGAGGGGATTCGCCCAAACTCATTCTATGAAGCTAACATCACCCTAATACCAAAACCAGGCAAAGACCTCACCAAAAAAGAAAACTACAGACCAATATCCCTGATGAACGTAGATGCAAAAATACTCAACAAAATATTAGCAAACCGAATTCAAAAATACATCAAAAAGATCATACACCATGACCACGTGGGATTCATCCCAGGGATGCAAGGATGGTACAACATTCAAAAGTCCATCAACATCATCCACCACATCAACAAAAAGAAAGACAAAAACCACATGATCATCTCCATAGATACTGAAAAAGCATTTGACAAAGTTCAACATCCATTCATGATAAAAACTCTCAGCAAAATGGGAATAGAGGGCATAATAAAGGCCATCTATGAAAAACCCACAGCCAATATTATATTGAACAGCGAGAAGCTGAAAGCATTTCCTCTGAGATCGGGAACTAGACAGGGATGCCCACTCTCCCCACTGTTATTTAACATAGTACTATAGGTCCTAGCCATGGCAATCAGAAAAAACAAAAAAATACAAGGAATCCAGATTGGTAAAGAAGAAGTTAAACTGTCACTATTTGCAGATGACATGATACTGTACATAAAAAACCCTAAAGACTCCACCCCAAAACTATAAGAACTGATATCAGAATACAGCAAAGTTGCAGGATACAAAATCAACACACAGAAATATGTGGTTGCCTATACACTAACAATGAACCAACAGAAAGAGAAATCAGGAAAACAACTCCATTCACAATTGCATCAAAAAAATAAAATACCTAGGAATAAACCTAACCAAAGAAGTGAAAGACTTATACTCTGAAAACTACAAGTCACTCTTAAGAGAAATTAAAGGGGACACTAACAGATGGAAACTCATCCCATGCTCGTGGCTAGGAAGAATTAATAGCGTCAAAATGGCCATCCTGCCCAAAGCAATATACAGATTTGATGCAATCCCTATGAAACTACCAGCAACATTCTTCAATGAACTGAAATAAATAATTCAAAAATTCATATGGAAACACCAAAGATCCCGAATAGCCAAAGCAATCCTGAGAAAGAAGAATAAAGTAGGGGGGATCTCACGCCCCAACTTCAAGCTCTACTATAAAGCCATAGTAATCAAGACAATTTGGTACTGGCACAAGAACAGAGCCACAGACCAATGGAACAGACTAGAGAATCCAGACATTAACCCAGACATATATGGTCAATTAATATTTGATAAAGGAGCCATGGACGTACAATAGGGAAATGACAGTCTCTTCAACAGATGGTGCTGGCAAAACTGGACAGCTACATGTAGGAGAATGAAACTGGATCATTGTCTAACCCCATATACAAAAGTAAACTCAAAATGGATCATAGACCTGAATGTAAGTCATGAAACCATTAAACTCTTGGAAGAAAACATAGGCAAAAACCTCTTAGACATAAACATGAGTGACCTCTTCTTGAACATATCTCCCCGGGCAAGGAAAACAACAGCAAACATGATCAAGTGGGACTATATTAAGCTGAAAAACTTCTGTACAGCAAAAGACACCATCAATAGAACAAAAAGGAACCCTACAGTATGGGAGAATATATTTGAAAATGACACATCCGATAAAGGCTTGACATCCAGAATATATGAAGAGCTCACATGCCTCAACAAACAGAAAACAAATAACCCAATTAAAAAATGGGCAGAGGAACTGAACAGAGGGTTCTCCAAAAAAGAAATACAGATGGCCAACAGACACATGAAAAGATGCTCCACATCGCTAATTATCAGAGAAATGCAAATTAAAACTACAATGAGGTATCACCTCACACCAGTAAGGATGGCTGCCATCCAAAAGACAAACAACAACAAATGTTGGCAAGGCTGTGGAGAAAGGGGAACCCTCCTACACTGGTGGTGGGAATGTAAATTAGTTCAACCATTGTGGAAAGCAGTATGGAGGTACATCAAAATGCTCAGAACAGACTTGCCATTTGACCCAGGAATTGCACTCCTAGGAATTTACCCTGAGAATGCAGCAATCAAGTTTGAGAAAGACCAATGCACCCCTATGTTTATTACAGCACTATTTACAATAGCCAAAAATTGGAAGCAACCTAAATGTCCATCAATAGATGAATGGGTAAAGAAGATGTGGTACATATACATAATAGAATACTACTCAGCCATAACAAAAGGGCAAATCCTACCATTTGCAGCAACATGGATGGAGCTAGAGGGTATTATGCTCAGTGAAACAAGCCAAGCAGAGAAAGAGAAATATGAAATTATTTTACTCATCTGTGGAATATAAGAACAAAGGAAAAACTGAAGGAACAAAACAGCAGCAGAATCACAGAACTCAAGAATGGACTAACAGGTACCAAAGGGAAAGGGACTGGGGAGGATGGGTGGGTAGAGAGGGATAAGGGGGGGAAGAAGAAGGGAGGTATTAAGATTAGCATGCATGGGGGTTTGGGAGAAAGGGGAGGGCTGTACAACACAGAGAAGGCAAGTAGTGTTTCTACAACATTTTGCTGTGCTGATGGACAGTGACTGTAAAGGGGTTTATAGGGGGGACCTGGTATAGGGGAGAGCCTAGTAAACATAATATTCATCATGTAAGTGTAGATTAATGATACCAAAAAAAAAAAAAGGCAGTTCCTGTGTGGTGATCTCCAATGAGTTCTACACAAGGGTATAAAGGGCATATAAAAGTGTAGGCAAAGGGTCTGTTTGTGTTTATACAGAGGATCAAAGCCTAATTGGGCTACCCCGAAAATGAACTAAGATACGATATGAAAAAGAACTTCCAACATCAGCACTCTCTGGAAGACTCATGCCAGAAGATGATCATCAAAATCCCAACAAAGATCCACGCACTGCTAAAGGTGTAGATGCACTCATCCCCCCAGTTCCTGGACTTGCCATGGGAATGAAGAAGGAGATATCTAAGCTGGCCTGTGCATACAGTAAAACAATAAATTTGACTGGATCTATACTGTTGGAACTCAACCAAGAATTAGGAGAAGTGCAAATTGTAGCACTCCAAATCTTACAACTACAGACTATTTACCGTTAAAAGAACATATGGGATGTGAACAGTCCCCAGGGATGGGTTGTTTTAATTTGTCTGATTTCTCTCAGACTGTTCAAGTTCAGTTGGACAATATCCACCATATCATAGATAAGTTTTCATAAATGCCTAAGGTGCCTAACCAGTTTTCTTGGTTTCACTGGAGATGGCTGGTAATTACAGGTATGCTTTGGTTATGTAACTATACTCCTATTATGTTAATGTGTGTGCACAATTTAATTAGTTGTTTAAAACCTATACATGCTGAAGTACTCTACAAGAAGATATGTCTAAGAAATAATCAATCTTCCCATGTTTTCTTCCACCTGCTACTTCTATAGCTTTTCTTCTTCCTTCCTAATTACAACCCTTAAATAGAATTCGTGCCTCATATCAAATTTACAGAGTATCATAATTCTTCCAAGTGGTAAAGATACCTCAAGACAAATGCTGGGCATAGAAGCTACAGGGCATAAATATGCAAAGAAGTAAAAAGCTAACCATTTCAAACAATAAGGCTTCTCTCTCACTTACCAACTTTACATTTCCCTGTATGGCCCCGGAAGATGACTGGTTAGCCAGAGACGGGTAAGATTCCTCAAGGGAGGAACAACCTAAGACAGGCACAGTCACAGGGGGGCCATCAGGTGAGAAATTGGGGATCAACAGAGGTGAGGCTTAGAACCTCACACCCCCTGTTCTGAGAGAAATCTTCTGCATCCGTGGATGTTTTATTGCCCATGTCTAGCTTGGAGTAACACATAGTCTACTGGCGCACACCTGATCATCTACATTTGCTCTCTTAACAACACTAAACTATGTTTTCTACCTTTATCTTGTATCTACCTACCACTTCAGCATTTTATTAAAAATAATAATAATAAAGAGAGAAATGTGGTATCCACATATAAATCAAGTATAAAAATCAAATGAGTATTCATATTTGAACTGTTTATAGTTCAAAATGCATGAGCAAAACCAAAAATTTCTGTGATGACTGCCCTTGTGCTGTTCACCATGTAACTTATTCACTATGTAAG
This sequence comes from Manis pentadactyla, assembly GCF_030020395.1. Taxonomy (NCBI): domain Eukaryota; kingdom Metazoa; phylum Chordata; class Mammalia; order Pholidota; family Manidae; genus Manis; species Manis pentadactyla. The sequence goes on along the minus strand of NC_080021.1, from coordinate 144,159,417 downwards.
AATTTGTTCTCCATGTAAGAACTTGTTCGTAATGCTTCAGAAGATTGGAGACTGACGAAAATTAGGCTAGGGGGGGATTAATGATTGTGCATTGAGCATTGACTCCCTTATACAGAATTTTATTGTTATTAACAACCATTTGATCAATAAATATGAGAGATGCCCTCACACACACACAAAAAAAGTACACACTTCCAATTGCAAAATAAATAAGTAACCGGGATGTAATATATAGCTTAAGGAATATAGTCAAAATATTGTAACAACTTGGCATGGTGATAGCTGGTACCTAGAATTATCATGTATATAAATGTTGAATCACTGTGTTGTACACCTGAAACTAATGTAATGTAATACTGTGTGTCAACTACCCTTCAATAAAAAATAATTATCTACAAAAAGAAAAAATGTTTTTTTTCCTTTATTTTCTCATATCTATTATTTTGGTTGAGAAGTAGCCTATAATCTTAATCTTGTTGTCCCTTTGAAAGTAATCTCTCTTTTCCTTTGACTGCTTTTAAGATTTTCTGTTTATCATGGCTATTCATGAATTGTACAGTGACGGTCTTAGGTAGATTTTGTTTGTATTTGTTCTTGCTGCTATTTTTTAGTGCTTATTGAATTTCTGGCTTGATTGATTCTTTTTAGTTTTATAGTCTCAGCTGTTACTTCTGAACTATAAGTGTCTCCCCAGTCTCTCTCTCCTTTTTTTTAAGACTTCAATTAAACATACGTTAAAAATATTGACGAGGCCCCATATGTCTCAATTATTCTTTTGTGTACTTCTCTTTTTTGTTTTCTTTGTTCCAGTCTTAATACTTGTACTACTCTGTCTTCTGGGTCACTAATCTCTTTATACCTGTGTTCAATTCACTGCTGTTTTTATTTTAGTAATTGAAACTAAATTTTATTAAATTTTATCACTTTAATTCAATCATTTTAGTTTCTAATTGTCTAGTTAAATCTCCACCTTGTCATCTATTATCTTGAATTTGATCATGTTTATCAAAATACATATCTTGAGCATTTATGGTTCTGATTCTGTATTTTTTTAATTCTTATTTTCCTTTTCTTGGTAGTCTTGGTAGTTCTTCCATAAGTATCAGACTTGGGAGAGGGAAAATAGTAAAGACTCTGGTTGATATTATTTTCCTCTAGAAAAACTTTCTATTCTCAGGTAGTCAGCAGAGTGGCAGGTCACCTAAATCATTGAACAAATATGATACTGAATTTCCTTCTTTGTAAGGTTCAACTTAGACCTGTTTGATCAACTTTCCTAACACACACACACACACAGACACACACAGAGACTTTCAATGATTCCAACTCATATTCTTAGTTTCCCATCGGGCTACTTTTCCCTGGTGGGTTCTGAACCTCAGTTTTATTTCTGCATTATTATAAACCTTGTTAACTTTTTTTAAAAATTTCAGTTAGCCTATATTTGATTTCTTACCATCTTCCCTTATCTATCTAGGTTGAAAAGACCCCTCAGGAAAAAAAAAAAACACTTACTGACTATCTAGCTCAATTCTCTGAACCTCTTCTTGCTCTGGGTACGTTTTATCTAAAATTCTGTGTGCCTTGTTATCTCTACCGTCTAACTTTGGTGTCCTCAGTTCTATGACGTTGCTCTAAGATCTTCTGGCTTTTATGTCCCTTAGGAGCATTCTTTGCCAGTAATTTCTAAATGCCTGGACTAGAAAAAAATGTGCAGAACATCGTTTTCCCTTCACTGAGTTTCTTTCCCTCTTTATTTTACTTCTCTAGGTCTCAGTAGCTTGCTAATGCCCACAGTCAAATTTTGTGTATAATTTATCTAGTTTTTCTGGTATGTTTCCCCAGAGTAAACTGATATAGCTGGAAGCAAAGTCCTTATACATAATTTAAAAACTTCTGTTTCTTCTTTCTCTGAATCCTATAATTGTTGTTTCCCATCTTTCATAGCTTTTTCCTGCTAAAAATTCCCATTCTCAAGATTATTTTGAGATTAAAAATTATAACTAAGCTAATACATTAATTTTGAAAGGAATTAATTTTGCTTTGAACAAAATCACACACACACACACACACACACACACACACACACACACACACACACACACACACAAGACTGGTGAATGGAATATGAAAAGCTTCTGAAGACCTTTTCATTCCTAAGAGTAGTAACCAGCCATCTTTGCCATTGTGAATTAGTCAACCACAGAGGAAAATACTGTAAAATCAGCCTTATTGAATCACTGCCAAGTACTCAAAATGCCTCTTTCTTACCTATGTCACCATTTCTCAAATGTTTAGTAAGTGCAGGGAGTCATGTGATGGGGCTTGGTGAAACAGCCTGTCACAGTAACTATAAATATTGGAAGAATGAAATTGCAAATAAGAAGGACTTTCTGTGGATATATTTGAAATTTTTGTTTCTAATTAGCTCCTAGGGTAATATTAAAAAGTTTAACATAGCAACACTTTCTGATAAGTAAGAAACCCAGTAAAATTTATCTCTAATTTTTTTCTGATTCCGCTATACAATTCTCAGATTTACACAAAATCATTTCTATCTGAACTTCCGAGATCTTATTATTATTTCCATGGGATTTGTGGTCCTACATTTTTAAACCAAACCCATATGACAAAATAGTTGAAATCGGACCAATCCCCCAAAACCCAGGACATAGGGCTGACATGTCCATAGAAGTCAATGTTATATTTCTCTCAAGTTCTGGAGTAAACCTTTTCATGCCTGCCGATCTAATTTGACAATTGTTTTTACAATGCCATTACTGGAAATTAAATGGTAGATTCAGTCAAACAGTCATTCCATATATCAAAAAGAAATATCAGTCAACACAACTGCTAGACTGAAATGAAGAAAACAATTCAAGGCAAGCAATTCCCAGTAGACTTGTATAAATACAGTAGTGGTGTCATGTGCAGAATTAATCTTCTCTACCCTTAACTGGAGAACACTCTGCCAGCCAATTCAGTCCCTCGAATAATCCTGAATTTTAATATTCCAGTTTCATTTACTTTCAGTTAATGGTGACTGCCCTTCCTTCTCCTTCATCTGTCAATCAATGGAGAATGTCAGAGCAGGAGAATAGTAATATTGGTATATTGTTATGTACTGCCCTAAATTCTACAGCTTCAAAATTCTTAGGCTGACTCGATTATCTTAAAGAGTCTAAAGCAGAAAATATATGTGAATTGAATCAAAGACACTCCTCCCAGTCCTTTCCAACACTAGCATCCCTTATTTCTGGCTGTAATATACCATAAAATAGTCAAGAGGAAATGTCTGAGGGTTCAGTAGAAATATGGCTTGAAAGCAAGCAAATTGGGAAGGAACACTGTCATCTATGATCGACTTTAGAGTGGACTGGTCTTTTACTGTTGAACCGGGATTCATTCTGTTCTGCTAAACATTAGAGAATCTGTTTGGGGAATGTGCCCAATTCTTTCAATATTTTTATACTATAACTTTTAAAGCAAGATTGTTTTTAAAGTAGTTTAAGGATTATTTGAATACTATAAATTTTGTGTTTTTGAGTTGTCAATTTTCCAGAACAAATTTGCATGCTTGAGATGTTTAACTACAGTATATAGAGAGCACATGGAGAGCAAGCAGAATAGATGGCTTTTATTCTCTGAGAGAACACTGCTTGTCTGTGTGAGCAATAGGATACATTCTTCACGAAATAATGTGTTAGGGAGGAAGGAAAGGTGGTTTTCTTAGAGTCCTTTTTGGTATCATAAACTTAAACTAAGGAAAGCTTTATAAAGAGGTGCTGCATAAAAACAGAAGTAGCTTTAGGAAGGAGAAAATCAAGTCTTGGCTAATATTATGCATTTTCTGATAGACTCTTATTTTCCTGATTGTAGAATAAGGATATGGCAAAGAAGAAGCAATAATAATATTGACATGTTACATCATGCTCCTTTGTTGGATGCAAAGATAACGTGGGACAGTAAAAGCACTTTACAAAGAGAATCCTTCTCAATCATCATTCAGCACAGTTCATCAGTTTGCGGAGTATTCTTGTTATTTTGCCTCCTCCTTCTTGCCTTTTGGCCATTTCCTGTTTGTCAATGTATCTCAAAGAAGGCAAGGTGAAAAGAGTGGGTTAACCATCAAATCAGTCCAACTCTCCATTTTGTAGTACTTCTCACAGTATGAGTGTAGATAAAGAGCTGTCAAATAACGGAAAATAAGAGTCTCTTGGATCAGTAACAGGCTCTCAATATTTGGGAAATCTTGTGCACATTTAGAAACTAAATAACAATTGCATAGTAAATAATGAGAAGTATGCAACCTAATTCAGTAAGTAAGTAAATGCTTGTTCAGATAAAATACCTGGGCAAGAAAAAAATTTTCTTCCCCTTGGCATACACTAATGGACATTGGAAGAAATCTGTGAAACAATCAATCATCTATCTTTTTATTTATCCATCCAGATATAGATGCTTTGGATTCTATGGATCTGTTAGTCTGGTACCAGTTTTCCCTCAGATCTATTCCTTTTCCTTTTCTTGCTTTGCTGGCCCTGGAAGCTACAATCCAGGGTCCACTGCTAACTGACTCATGGTTATACGTAATGAGAATCTCTCATGTGAGACTGAGAAGGAGAGAAGCCAGAGTATTTTTCTGTCTCCCTCTGTCTTGGGGGCATCTCTGGCGGTGCCTAATCAACTCTGTGACTCCAGATCCTGAAGAGCCTGTCCGTCAGGTAATCCCGGACTCTGGGCTTTTATGACATTACCTGCTCCCTGTGTGCCTGAAGCATAAGAGGGTAATAGCTTCCTGTTGTTCATAGTCTGTGGATGTCTCCACATCCCTGGTTTGCTCTCAAAGCTCTTTCATGACCTGTGTCAACAATTCCCTGCACTGAATTCCTTCTATTTTCATGTGTAACTTTGTTCTGTTTTCCTGATTAGACTCTGGATAAAATGGATAGGACACTTTTTCTCATGTCTCATTCACGAACCAGTGGGTACAAACAAATTTCAATAACTTCAGCACCTGATCTGCTAGCTTATTACCTGCCTTGATGATCTATAATATCTCAGCCACCCTTAGTGCTGCTGAAGTATCAATGACCTTGAGAGGGGTCATATGCTCCCCCACCACCAACTTAACAAATTCCCCCAATGTCACATGTAAAATCATCTTTTACCCTCATAATATCTGAGAGATGGATGAGGGGATTGAAATTAATGAAAGATAGATTCTGGAATCAGCTACATATTACATATATTTAAAGTGCCAGTCACACCTCTTTTTGTTCTATGACAATATAGATCAAATATTTAAAATATTTATATGAAACTTGGAAGCATATATAATATATAATCAGCATCCGTTTAAGATATGCTACTACCCCAGTTGATTTTTTCTTTCAAGGCATTTTTTTCCCCATGATATAAAAGGTATGAAGCATTGCACAATACTAGGGGTTCAAGTAATGCCATTAACTTCAAGGGTTTTTCTCTTACAAATAAAATTACTTTTGGATCCACACAAACCATATTTGGTTAATGTTCAGTGTCATCCAGTAGTGGGGAAAACCTTCCTTTATGATGAAATTTGAGGCTTCTGCTGTACCAGGAAAAGTGGGGAGAAAGTTGGTCCTCAATTGCAAAGATTACCCCTGCCAGTGCTCTTTGATCAGACTGAGTGATCCTTGCAAAGGTGGGAGGGATTCCAAATATCATGGTTTAGAATCCACTTGCCTTGCACATGACACATTTTTAAATCTGCCACACCTTGGGTATTATGTTCTAGTTGTAACTATTTTCCCCCTTCTCCTCCTTCTTCTTAACCTGACACTAACTTAGGATCAGATCACCCTCACTGAACCTTGAAAATCACAGTATCAACTCACTGAAGTGCTTGCTGGTCACGTGTTTAGCAACTAGCTCCCTGGAAAAATAAAGTCACAACTGTAGTGTTTGCCAGTCTCTGTGGTGTGAATTCACCCACCATGGCCAATTTCAAGTTACCAGTGTGACGACACTGAGGCAGACTTAGGAAGAGCTGTGTGATAATACATTTCTATGTGGTGTTTCCACTGTACAAATTCAATACAGGTAAATAGCCTCAAGAGTGTTGGTAAATAATAAAATGTAGTAAAATAACTAGGAATGATGAACTCTAAGTATTTATTTTATTTATTGTAATTTATTTCAAAGTGAGTCTATATCATTTAACTTTTAATAGCTGTATCTAACAACATAAATTTCCTGAAAAATTAGCAACTGGCTCTTGGAAGCCAGTTTGAGCTAGTACAGTCTATTATCGTTTGTCCTCCTGAGATTTTTTGAGTGGCCTTGACCTCTAAACAAAAAAGCCAATGAGGGATAGTTATCATCATGGCTGATGGTCCAAGGCATGTCTTCTTTCAAATAAATGCAAAAGGAATGCTTGATACTATGTCCCTTGTTCTATGGAAAGCTAAGTACTAGAAATGTGACTGACTGTACCTCTGGAGAAAATGGAGCTGGGGATGGAGCACCTTAGGGAGGATTGCTTCATACATTGTATGAGTCTAGAGCAGTAAAACACAAAATGAAAATCGATTTATTAATAAGCTATTTTGCTACATAAAATTTTCAATGAGTCACCCTATTGTAGAAAATGCTCCTGCTCACTCCAGCTGTCCAGGATGTCACAGGGGCTCATGTACAGCACTCCCAGCTAATAAAGATGGCAGCTCGCATGGACACAGATGCCCTTCCTGTGATGCAGTGGCCTTGGCTTGGCTCCCACCGCCCTTTGGTCCCCTCCAGTTCTGCATAGTCAGCTTTATGGCTTGGGAATCATCTTAGAGATAGTGGCTCTTTCTCTACTGTGCTCTGTTAAAGATTTCCTAGAGCCAAATTGCTTAGCTCTGGGATAGCAAATATTTAATGGGATAACTGCTTTGGTTTTACATATAGTCTTTCTACTTTATGGGACGTACTACATACTACATGCTAGGGTGGCTGGTCAAGGCCATTTTGAAAAATAGTCACTAAGTTGTGCCTGGCGAAACACTTTTCTTCAATGATAAGGGCTTTGTTCTTGACTTAATCTACATTTAGTATGTCTTCTTTAGCAACTTCTATCACCTTGAAAGTCTGCTTCTGTTATCTATTCCAGAATAGTCAACTGCCATATATGCCTAAACATGTCTTAATCCCAATTGTAGAATTGTTTTCATCCCTTTTCCTAAGAAATCCATGTGCTTCCTTAAAAATAAAAAAAGTTGTAAAAGATATTTGGCAAGTGCAGGGCATTGTACATAATGAAACCTGTGAAAGGCTGACCTTCCCTCGAGGAAGAAGGAATTCAGCTGCCTGGTAGCCTCTGAACTGGAACATCACCTTTTCTCTTGCCTTCAGATTCAAACTAAAACATAGACTGTTCCTGAGTCTCGAGCCTGCTGGCTTTTTGAATGGAACAATGTTATTGACTTTCCCGGCTTTCAGGGCTTTGGATTCAGACTGGAACTAAATCATCAGTTTTCCTGGTCTCCAGCTTACTGACTTACCCTGTCCACCTCCATAATCATGTGAGGCAACTGCTTATAATAAATGCATTTATACATAAATATATACATATATATGCATACACATATACACATACATGTATACATATGCATATAGATATTCATATACATCCCATTGGTTGTATTTCTCTGGAGAGCTCTAATACACTGCCTTATATACCTAATTTTGGCTCTCTTAACCTCAGCTCTCCACTTCTGCATGGGTATATGTAATTTTTTATATAAGCATTGTTTCTTTAATGAGTAAATCTTTGAAATAGAGGGAAGGATATTTTCTTTGTATTTGCAGCAATACAGGTTTTTCTCACTATAGTCATGGATCCCAATGGTTATTTCAATAAGCTGACTTAGTAAAATATATCCAACTCTGGAAATGATGGAGAACATTTTTAAATAAGCTTCTAACTGCATTTTCATAAACTTTCACATTTAATCATAGTTTACATGCTTGGCAAATTAAATCGCTCTAAAGGAACCTAAGTAGTTGTTTATGTATCCTATACAAAATTACAGAGATAAGAAAACATTGAGATTCCTTTAAGGTACTAATGAATTTCCAAAATATTTTAGAAGAGTTAGTTTACTAAACTGTTAAGTAGGATTAGCTTTTGTAAAGTTTTGAAAGGAAGGGGACCAAACCAAAAGTCACGTCTCCCCAAAACTAACCTTGACTCTACCAATGATTCCCTAGCTCGCCTCTGTGGATCTCATTTTCCTTACTTGCAAGGGCTGGTGACAGTCAGGTCCTCTCTACACTTTCACTACTATGTCCCCCACAGGCAAGAGTGTGAGGTAAGCAGAGACTTTGTTGGGATTTCTCTCTCATTTAAGCTCTTCTTACTGACTTGTATTTTTCCTCAACCTACTTCAAATGTCCAGATACCCCGGAATGATTCTTTCCTCCAGCCGAATGCCCCTGGAGAAAGAAAATCTGATACTCACTCGTCATAAGTGAAATAATTTAAAATGGCTTCAAATTTTAAGATTCCCTGGGTTTATATCTCCTTGTTGCACATTGAAACAAGAATGATATTCTTAACTAAGTGAATGAAACTTTAAAGTGCAATTTCTGATGAAAAATTACAGTTTGGGACATCAGGAATTTTCTTGGCCATTTAAAGAATTTTCAGAGTGATTGCCTACCTGGCTTATCTGTAGTATTGAGAGAAGGTCTACAGTGTTACAGGTCAGTACTGGTCGAGAGGTGGAGGAATTGCTAACACCCATACTTCATTAATTTTGAATCGCCTGTTACATGTAGGCATTGTGCTCATCGATAGGTGTGCAGAGGCTAATGAAGATGATCCATGGAGCTTACTATTTACTTCTTGGCCTCACTAGGACCATGCAGTCCACAAACTTAGCAGAGAAATACTAATTCCCCCAGGCCCACAGTGCCTTGTGGTGCAAAAGAGCCTGTATTCTTTTTTTTTCTTTTAAATTTTTATTTTGATATCATTAATCTACAATTACATGAAGGACATTATGTTTACTAGGCTCCCCCCTTCACCAAGTCCCCCCCAGATCCCCGTTCACAGTCACTGTCCATCAACATAGTAAGATGCTGTGAAATCACTACTTGTCTTCTCTGTGTTGCACAGCCCTCCCCGTGCCCCCCCAATGCTATACATGCTAATCGTAATGCCCCCTCAAAAGAGCCTGTATTCTATTTTCACTTGATGAATAGACTTTGGAATGCTTTTTAAAGCTGAATGAAAGATGAGGACAGTTTTCCACATCCTCCTTCTACTCTGAAATATCTCCTCACTCTTATTATGGGTACATCCTGTTTTCTGCTTTAAGAAAGAAAGGGAACTTTAAACAAGTGTTATTGAGACATAGAGAAATATGAAAAAAATAATATAAATGTATTGTGATAATTGAGGCCTGAAATTGTATAAATAGCTATGAGATCAAATTTAATTGAAAATAGTGCAACAAAAATTGATTATTTAAATAACAGCTACCAATATTTATTTGACCCAAATACCCAAAAGTCAAGTATTAGGCATTAATAATAATATTCAAATTTATAATCAAATATAAATACATAGACCAGAGAAAATTCTTATTTGGGACTTCTTTAACTTCCTAAATTAATTCACCAACACTCAAATACTGTCCTTATAACACTGGAAATGAAAGCTTTACTTTTTAATAGGAAATCTGTATCTCATTGTAAAAATAGAACACTTCATTCCTGGCCTATACACACTTTCAGAAGCAGTAGTTTTTGGAGTGCTGAATGCTTAGCATAAAGGCATTGAGTCTTGAAAATTTCATTTCAGACATGAAAGACCTACGTGTGTGTGTGTGTGTGTGTGTGTGTGTGTGTGTGTGTGAATATATATACACATATACAGGACTATTAAAGTGAAATAACCATTTCCTGGGAGTAAAAGGCTATATAATGAAAACTCTCCAAAAGTGGTACCTTTGCCTTATGCTTTCCAATCTTAAGCCTGCTAGTATAAAAAAAAAATTGAAAAGTGAAGAATAAATACAAGGTATGCTCATTATTGATATAATTATAATTCCTGGTACTGCTTGGAACAACAGAATAACCAATTTAAGCAATAAAATAGTCCACCAGACTTATCAAATCTTTTCTTAAACTTGATCATTAGGGTACCTTACACACAAACATTATTGCAGTTTTATTTTATAAAATTTTTCCTACTTTAATGAGAAGTATGTATTTGAGTGGTAATCTGGGGCCCCAAATTTTGGTTCCAATTTTGTGATTTGGGACAAGTCTTATTTTAGGTAAGGCTTATATTATAAAGGTAAAGATTTCATTTCTGAAGTTCTGTTCAATTTTTAATGAGTTTTGGTAAAGTAATGAAGGTTAAAAATGTGCTACATCTGAATTTTCTTTAGTTTAAAGTATTTACATTTGATTATAAATTTAGAAGTTCATGACCCCAGTTATCAGAACTGGGTATTTTCTACTATATCAAGATATCTCTCACCCTAAAGATCAAAAGAGTAAAGTGTGTTCAAATCGGATTAGTATGAGCCGATGCCTAGGTACTGAGACTTAGGTGTAACTAAAGTTTGCTCATGAATGTCAGCTAGCTCACAGAAGTGGTGAGCAAATCCCTGGTATTCAGATAGAGTTTAAAATCAACTGCCTGGAAGATGTGTTCCAGAGAGTTACAAGTGTTTGTAGATCAAATGATCTCTGTGTTTTTATGAGTTTTGGTGTGAAACTCTGGTCTGACACAGGCTCAAAAACTGATTTGTGGTTTGTGGAAGATAACCAAGGAGCAATGTGGCAGACAGGGCCAATGCACCAACAGATACATATTTTCCTTAGGTTGTTTGCAACTAGGTGGGGCCATGTGGCTAATTTACCCTAAATGAACATAACTGGGAATGATTTATAACTGAACAAAGCAATTAAGAAATAGAGATACCTTTTCTATGATCTCTTTTTCCAAATACACAATAAATAGAATGGAGCCCAATGTAGACAAGGACAGGATATCCCTGAAGGCCACTAAACCAGGAAGCATCAACTGGACTATGTGAGTCAGGAAGAATATCTATTGTGTAAAGCCACTCAACGAAGGAGGGCTGGTGGCTGTATTGAAATATTACTTAACCTTCCAAATACAGAATTCAACATTTTTGCTGACATACCACTAGGGCTGTTGAAAAATAATGCCTTAAATTTGTTTGTGGTCTGTTACAGTGTTGACATTTGTGCTGTACAAGGCCCCATGAAGTAATTGAGGGGGGTAAACCCATAAGAATTTTACTGGGAAAACTGGGTATAAGGAAACTTCCTATAGGATATGCTGCTAATAAATGTTACAGTATGGGGGGGTACTCGATAATAAGGGTGGATGTAATAACCACATTGTTTTTCTTGTGAAGCCTTCATAAGAGTGTATATCAAAATAAAAAAAAAATGTAACAGTGAAGTGAAGACTTCAGCTCAGGAATCTGAATCTTATGCCAAAGTTTCCATTGTTCTGCCTGATAAAGCCTAGAATATCGGTGTGACGTTAAGTTCCAGCTGCAATTTTTCTTCATAGGTTTTAGTGAAGTATATTATATGTACAGAAAATTACACATATCACAAATGTTTGGCTTCAAAGATTTTAACAATTGAGCACAACTTTGTAACCAGCACCCAGATAAAGACATATTCCACCCTATATATCCAGTTTCTAATCCCCCTCCAGGGTGACCATTTCTAATCTCTTTTAACCTATAGACTAGTTTGAGTATATTGTATGTTATATAATTTAATAATATAGTATATATTCTTCGTGAGTGTTTAACTGAACACATTTCATAAATTCCTTTATATTTCTGTGTGTAGTTGAAGATTATTCGTTTTCATTGCTTTATGTTGTTATCTTGTTCATATAAATCACAATCTATTAATCTATTCTACTGCTCAGGAGCACTTGGGGAGTTTTCACTTTGGGTCTATTAGGAAGAATCAGCAGCAATTTGAGTCCCATATTTTGCCCCCCAAAGCAGACAAATGACAAAAACCAAAGGGCATAGAAGTGAGGCCTCAGAGAAAGTATCTCATGCTCACCATTTTCATGCGTATCCTAATTCTTCACATCTCAGTACAACTATTTGCATAGGAAAGGAAGTGACTGGAGGGCATTTGGCACCTGTGTTCTGTTTTTATCTTATTACTTGGATATTATATACAGGTTTACTTCTTCTAGTACGCTAAACAGAGGAAGCCTAATTTTACATTTTCTTTTTTATTTCAACTTTGCATGAAAATTTGAAGAACAAAATTTCATATCAAATTCTGGGAACAAACTAATTTAATTATTGTAAAAGCCAATTTCAGCTCAGCTACTGGGGTTTGTTTGAAACCTACCATTGTCTGGGATGTGCAGCTTATATTTGATACAAAAATTTTATTTCAATATTTTACAGAAAATACACTGAAATTAATGGACATTTCAAATATGAAGCTATCACTATAGTACAGACAAAAGAGCATTGGACTTTTCTTTCTGAAAATGGATTTTAATTTCTATCTCAGAGACTTTATGAATAAATCTTTCAAGGCTCAGCTTTGCAATCTGTATGACAGACTTACAGTCCCGCCTTAAAAATGTTTTATCATGCTAATGTTACATATGCAAAAGACCTTGGGAATCCTAAAAGCATTACACAAATACTGATCATTATCAGGAATAAACTTGCAAAACAAGTGGATATTCAGGCCAAATATTCATGATAGCTAGAATGAATCTAAGGTCAAATCTGTTGAGATTTTCCTCATTTAGTGTTTTTTTCTGTGTGTGTGTAAGTGTACATTTAAGTCTACATTTATTTACTTAGAAAACAAGAGTGAGACAGAGAGAAGGGAAAGCTATCTAGGAAACATTAAGCTTGAAATTCTTGCCAAGAACTAGACAGCCTCCCCACAGGGTGCAGTGTTACAGTTATCGACATCCATTTCTCTCCTCTCTTGGGACTCATAAGCTAGCTAGATGTTCTCCAATTTCCACCCAAGACATTAAAGGGCCAGGATACATTGTCAGCATATGATTACACCCTCCCCAAGGAATCTGCAAATTCAAATACCCACTCTTCTTCCTGCTTACAGCAGAAGTGTACTGCAATCAAAGGCAAATTTATAGGTCAATGATTTGAAAATTGGTTGTCTTTAAGTTTCTGATTTTTAAGTACATTTTGTACAAATTGGTGCAAATGAAAAATAGGTCGGGATGGGGAAGAAAATGAGAGCTGTCACCTTACATTAATATTCACGATACTGCCTACTTATTTTTAGTTTGTGGATTAGTGTAGCACTGACTCAGCTCCTGTCTCTGTCAATAAGAAAAGGATAATAAAATGGATAAAAGTAAACCAAACAATTTGTGGGCTGCATGATAATTGCAATTTTTTTTCCAAGTTAAAAGAATGATGTTCATCTGGGAACACACTAACTTAAAGATTTTAAAAGTCAATTTCAGCTCAGCTGCTGGGGTTTGAAGTCTACCACTAACTGAGGTGTAAAACTTACATTTGATACAGTAAATCTTGTCAACTGTTATTTTAAAGGACTGAAATGTGCTTTTATAACAAAATTGTCTCAAATAAAAAATACATTTTTACAATTTCACTCTGTCATAAACTTTCATGTCAGGTTTTGGCTCCACAATACATACAAAGGATGCATTATACAGAAATAGGAAGGAGGCATGCATAATGACTTGTTTTATTTTCCACTGTAAGAGGGGGAGAGAAATGGTCCTTTACCTCTTTTGTGATCAAAATATTAAATATTGTATAGTTGATTAGAAATGACCAATAAGCATATCTTAAGTCATAAGATAAGACTATTGTTTATTGCTGCAGAATAATTTTTATGTGATGCCATTTTTGCAAGGCGTTCTTTGAAAAGTGGTTATACTTTTCCCTTTACCATATTTCCTGAAAGAATTAAAAACTCCAGCCCAAAATTCTACAAGGAAAGGGTGCTTAATTTATATCTTCTTTCACTAATATTTCAAAAATTGGGTTTTCTCAAAAAAGTTTAAATAAATTATATAGTAATTAAGTTGTAGCATTCTCACTATTATAAATACTGTTATTTCAAGTTGAAAGCAATTAAACAAATTCTATTTGTGTGAATATAATGTCTACTTATGTGTGCATGAGAGAGGTTTCAAATGACAAGAAATCACTAACATTTATTAACCACTGGAATATTATGTGTCACTAGATCATTGGCATAATGCATGTCAATAGGTATCAATGACAGAAAACAAACTGGCAAGCATTTTTTGCTTCCATGAGAATTTCTTTTTAGAGCATAGCAGTTTATGTACTGACCAGAGAAACGTGGGCACACTAGAAAAGCATTTAAAAGTAAAATAATTAGGCTGTGAAAAAATTACAAGGCATTGCTCACTTTCAAAGACCACCGATATGATATGCTAACAATTCCCAAAGAGTAGTCCTCTGCCCTTAGACTTAGCCTTTTAGGGTTTCAGCATACACACATATTTGTGTGTTCACATATAATGTCCATTCCCTTCCATTGCCACTCCAAAATGTTCTTAGGGAAATTCAAACAAGAAAAAATGTGTGAAAGCACTTGGGAACTTAAAAACCAAACTCCTAACTCTTAGACAAGCAATGACTTTGGTATATACTTTGTTCCATTTATGAATCTGTTGACTCAAAACAACTTTATGTGATTATTTTTGCTTGATATGAGGCTTTAGATGTGGAGTGTGATGATGTTCAATCATCACATGTGGGTGTCTAGGGGAACACTCGTGGTGTTTTTCCTCTACTCACACTCACCACATTTTTGACATCAGATGTGTAGGATTTTGCCACACCACCGACCAATTTTCCAGGACCAGCTAGGTGTTCTGTAATTCCATTCAAATTTGACATTAGCCAGAGTGAGCACAGCTCCTGTAGGTTAAGGGCTCAGTGTCATAAGACTGCCTCCTGCTTCAGACCCAATAGCAAGTCATAGGTCCCCAGCTTATCCACCACGTCTGTTCAACTTGCCTACAAATAGGAGGTTCCCACTATCCCCTCCTCAGTTTTGATAATTTGCTAGAACGGCTCACAGAAGTCAGGAAAACTGTTCACTTATTGCTAATTTATAAAGGATACAAATGAAAAGCCAGATGAAGAGACACAGGGCAAGGCCTGGAAGGACCCGGAGGGCGGGAGCCTATCCCTGTGCAGCTGGTGTGCACCACCCTCCAGGCACACAGTCTCCAAACCCCATACTGTTGGGCTTTTTATGGAGGCTTCATCACGTAGGCGTGACTGATAATAAACCCTGCTTCAGGCTTTTCTCCTCTCTCTGGAGAGTGGACAGTTAAGACTGAAGTTTCCAAGCTTTTAATCACGGGTTGGTCTTTCTGGTGGCTTGATGCCATCCAGGAGCCTACCAAGAGCTGTCTCATTAGAACAATGGAACAGTCACCCAGGGAAGAACAAATCACCCAGGAAATTCCAAAGGATTTAGGAGCTCTGTGTTGGGAACAAAGGCTGGAGACTGAATAGTAGAAGACAATCCTAGCACCCTGAGTTACAAGGATTTACGAGTTCTATGTCAGTCACTGGGGGCAGAAACCAAGATATATATATATATATATATACATCTTACTGTTTATTATGTATTGGTGGGCCTATACTGCTGAAGCATGGCAGAGCTGGGCTTTTTAGTCTAGACTGTCATGATAAACTCAGGGAACTTTTCCATTCTTTAAAAATTACAAGGAGATACTAGCATCATTAAGATATTATTTACTGAGAAGTATTAATGTGGTTACAGACTGCTGTGGGATTGTTAATAAGAAGTTCTTCACAACAAGGAATTTGTGATAATAAGAGAGACAAAAATAGAAAAGCTCTTGCGATTTACCCATGTTATTATTTAGGAATATTAGTTATATCTGATGTTAGAAAACTAATAAGAGTTTAGTTTAAATGCCATGGAAGTCAACTTGACAAAAATATTGAGATATTTCTTATCTGTATGAGCAGAAAGACTCTGAAAGCATGATTCCAGCAGTTACACTCAGGAAGAACCAGAACATGTTAAGATTCTTAACATGGAAGAACCACTAAGATTCTTAATACATTTAACTAAAATGGCAACTAGAAATGCAGGGCCAAAAAGATTTCATTCATGTTCAACCCAACTTAACAAACTTTTGTTGAACTCTTACTTAGAGTGGGGTTCTGTTTCTGAGAGTGTGGATATCTAGATGAATAGAAAATGATTCTCCCTCTCACTGACCTTACATCAAGAGCATTGACAATGGTACAGAACATACCCCATAAAGCCTGTTCCCCAAGTCCTTCTTAAACCAGGACAGAGACTGGGTATTTACATCTTTTAGCCTGAGATTATTTTCAGACAATTTCAGTCAATTCCTGATAACTATTGTCTAAATTTCTAGGAATCTGGCACTGGCTTTTATATGCCCATTGCTGTTGTTTCTACCCACTTGTTACTCAGACTTTGGCCTGTGGATGAGCAATACTGGCTTTACCTGGGAACTTACTAAAAATGTGAAATATCAGTGCCATCTTATATTTACTGAATCAGAATCTGCATTTTAACAAGATCACTAGGCTTGGGAAGTACTGGTCTATGTTACTCTCAGCAAGAGTAAGTAGAATTGTTGGACAAAGACTAAGCAATAGATAGAAAAAAAAGATGGATGGCAGTGATTGCTCTTGTAGTTAAGCTGGAATTGACAATTCAATGAAATACCACAAGTGGGGAGGGGATAGTGACTGCTATTACATAGGTGTATGGGGACAGCTTCCCTGATTATATAATATGTGAGCAGAATTATAAATTAAGTAAAGGAACAGAACAGTCTGTGTGGGCAGAGAGAACTCCAGAAACTGTAAATGCAAAGCCCCTAAACTATTTTTTATTAAAGTATCATTGATATACAATTTTATGAAGGTTTCACATGAACAACATGTGGTTTCAACCTTCACCCATATTATCAAGTCCCCCATACACACACCCCACTGCAGTCACTATTCATCAGTACAGTAAGATGCTATAGAGTCAATATTTGTCTTCTCTGTGCTGTACTGCCCTCCCTGTGACCCCCCTACATTATGTGTTTTAATCATAATGCCCTTTAATCCCTTTCCCCCTCCCTCCCCACCCACCTTCCCCAACCCCTTCCCTTTGGTAACTACTACTCCCTTCTTGGGTTCTGTGAGTCTGCTGCTGTTTTGTTCCATCAGTTTTTTTCTTTGTTCTTATACTCCACAGATGAGTGAAATCATTTGGTACTTGTCTTTCTCCACCTAGTTTATTTCACTGAGCATAATACCCTCTAGTTCCATCCATGTTGTTGCAAATGGTAGGATTTGTTTTCTTCTTACGGCTGAATAATATTCCATTGTGTATATGTACCACATCTTCTTTATCCACTCATCTACTGATGGACACTTAGGTTACTTCCATATCTTGGCTATTGTAAATAGTGCTGCAATAAACATAGGGGTGCATATGTCTTTTTGAATCTGGGATCTTGTTTTCTTAAGGTAAATTCATAGGAGTGGAATTACTGGGTAAACTGGTATTTCTATTTTTAGTTTTTTGAGGAACCTCCATATTGCTTTCCACATGGTTCAACTAATTTGCATTCCTACCCCCAGTGTAGGAGGGTTCCCCTTTCTTCGCATCCTCACAGCATTTGTTGTTCCTTGTTTTTCAGATGTTGACCATCCTAACTGGCGTGAGGTGATATCTCATTGTGGTTTTAATTTGCATTTCCCTGATGATTAGAGATGTGGAGCACCATTTAATGTACCTTCTTTGGAGAAGTGTCTGTTCAGATCCTCCACCTATTTTTTAATTGGGCTATTTGCTTTCTGTTTGTTGAGGCATGTGAGCTCTTTATGTATTTTGTATGTTAACCCCTTATTGGATATGTCATTTATGAATATATTCTCTCATACTGTAGGATGCCTTTTTGTTCTGCTGATGGTGTCCTTTGCTTTACAGAAGCTTTTTAATTTAATGTAGCCCCATCTGTTCATTTTTGCTTTAGTTTCCCTTGCCTGAGAAAATGTGTTCAGGGAAAAGTTGCTCATATTTATACTCAAAAGAGTATTGCCTATGTTTTCTTCTAAGAGTTTTATGGTTTCATGACTTACATTCAGGTCTTTGATCCATTTCCCTAAGCTATTATAAGTAACATTTCTGGTTTTCCATGCAACTATATGAAGAATCAGGAAGAAAATATCTCTTTCAATTGGAAGTCTGTGAAATACTCCCCTCTGTAAAATTATGGCAGCTCATCTTATACATGGTGGGAAAATTGGGTGAATAAGGGTAATAATTAGCTTTCTAGGTAGCAGTCTTTTTTTATACTTAATTAAATAGGGTATGCTATTTAGTAAGCATAGGAAAGAAAACTAGCCTTATTTCTTAGGATGAATTACTATAAACCAGAAGTGAAAAATAGTTATTCTGTGTTAACCACTTATATGTTATGCATATCAGTTAAACATCATGTAGATGTTTTAAAGTGATTACATGAGTTAACACTTAGTTTTTAAAGGAATGAGGAAATCATTTTAGAAAAGTAAAAATATTAGCTTATATTTGGTGAGTATAATGCCCACATAGATGTAGCCTACAAACACAGTTTCAAATCCATATAATAATATTATGCAGCTATGGAGTGAGAGTAAAAGGGAGATTAATCAAGAAGAGAGGGACACAGAAGGCAGGAGAGATATAAACAGAAAAAAGGAGGAGGAAACACTTCAGGAAAAAGTAGAAAAAGGAGAGAGGAGGAAGAGATGGAGATAGAAAACAGAACAAGAGAAGAAAGGAGACTGAGCATACACGAGAAGACTGAAAATGGCTTAGTTGGTTCTGAACTATGAGAGGACTGGATGATACTTTGTTTGTCTCACCTCAATTTCAATCTGGTAAGCACTGCAGAGTAGTTTGAATTACTACCTGTCTTTCTGAAAAGTGATTACTGAGCACAGTTCCTTACTTGCTCTTTACCAGGTACACTTCTGAGAGAGATGATGTGGCAGCCCATGAGAAATGGCAGAGCTCTCAGATCCATCCCAGCTGGTGCCAGGGCAATCCCACACAGGGTCTGCCTCAGTTGCAAACAGGGTATGCCATGAGAAGCTAACTCTGCAGTAAATAAAAGCGCAGCATTTTAGAGTTCCCTGTTTCTTACTAGGTGACTCCAAAATACCTGGTGATGTCAAAACCCTGGGCTTTATCTCAGGAGTAACCTTTTTTCTATTAACCTTGAAATCAACACATACAGAAGGATACTACCAGGCTCCACCATCTCACTTCTCAGTTTAAGTTTGATGTTTCTATGTACACTCTCTCATACTTATTCCAGTTTTCTTTGTTTGTTGGTGTTCTGAAAAAAATAGATTGACTCAGAATTGGAATGAAGTGGCAGAGGGTTTAAGATTCTCTTTAAATCCCCAAAGAGATAGTAGAAAAATCTCTTCTAGCCACTGTGAATTTCTTTTTGTTTTTATTTGTTTTAGCATTATCTAGTCATGGAATTAGTGGTATAGCTATGTCCTTATTTTTTCTCATTTCAATAACTGAATTTCTATAATAGTATGTTCTGGCTTTTGAAACACAGGTGAATTTTATGTTTATGAATGTGAAGAAGTAACAAGTGGATTAAGAGGGAAGACTGAATGCTCAAATAAACAATAACTTGATATACACACTTTGCTCTAAACTGCTCCTTTCTAGAACTTGGCATTTCCTTTTTATTCTTCCATCCTTCTGCAACTATGACATTGATGTCATTCAAACATGAAGGTGAAAAAAGTACCAAATTTACATTTGTGTCTAAAATAGGCCTCTTTTGTTACAATATAATAAATAGATACAATGCAGACAAGAGAAAGAAATTTCTAACACATATATACTTAAGTTCTTCAGAAACATGACAGAAGCTGCCCGCATAAAACAAAACTGCACTACTATGGAAAAAGAACATTCGGAACAGAAGGGATTTGGAATTTTTTTTTAAATTTAGAATTCAGTAGAAGAATCAAAAGAAAAAAAACCAACAATATTTCCCAGAAAATTGAATAAACGATGAAAAGACTAAAATACATGAGAAAATTTAAAAAAAAATTATTCCAAGAGTTCTATCAAAAGGAGTTAAAGGCCAATAGAAAATATAAAAATGAAAAATTATCGAAGAAATGCTATAAGAAAATGTTCAGACCTGAAGAGCACATATCTTCAGATTGGAAAACCTCATTGCGTGTCATGGATAAATGGATAAAAAAAATACTTAGACCTATCAGAAAATCTAAAACAGTAAAGAAAAAGAGGAAGTCCTAGTGGCTTTTGGTGTGAGGAAAACAGTTATTGTCAACCACAAAAAAACTGATCAAATAGAATGACATAGAATATAACTGCCACCAGATTTCTTAATAAAAATGTTGAATGTTTTAAAATAGGGGAGTAATGCCCTTAAACTCTGAAGGAAAGTATTTTTAGTTCAGAATTCTATAGTCAGGCAAATTATCAATTGAGTGTGAAGTGAAAATAATTTTCAGGTATACAAGTTATTTTTATCTCTCTTGACCCCCCTCTTAGGAAGGTGCAGTAGGGTATGTCTCAGCAATATAAGAGAGTAAACTAAAAATGAGAAGGATGTGAATCAGGCAAAGGGATACTCTGAAGCAAAAAACAATGGATTTCCAGTGTGATTATTCCATAGGAGACCCAAAAGGCAGTCAGTGTAGATGGAACAGGATGGAGAGCTGCAGAAAGTTCTTCCAAAACATAATCAAGGCCAATAATAACAATAATAAAAGAACAAATGAATTCTGTCCAGTCAACTGAAAAATTTACTAATGGGCATTTGAAAGGTCCTTTGGAATATTTGTAAAATGTAGTAATGATTCCAAATGAAACTTGGAAAATTGGGAGAGAAAGGCAATGATTGATTCTAACAGTAAAATGTAAAAGAACAGAAATGTTACATGCTACAAAGTCATATTAAATAAAATAAACCCAGACTTCTTGTTAAAAAAATAATGTTAAACTATGTTGGAGAAGGGAAGTGTGTGTGTGTGTGTGTGTGTGTGTGTGTGTGTGTCTTCCATGCTTGTGTGTGTAGGTTTGGGGGCAGAGTGGACTTAATTGTCATAATGAAGATAAAGTGATAATATCTTGAATTGCTGATTGAAGAAACAGTAATGCCAGTCAATTATTTTAAAATATTGAGATAAATATAAAAAGGAATAGCCCAAAGAATTAAAACCTTTTGCAGTGGAGGGGGCTACTATTTAAGTTATAAACTTTAAGAAAATATGTGACTCAAAATCATGTGCACTCATTACATAAATATAAAATAAAAAAATTTTAAAAGAAACAAACATAACCTACTGGCAGGAGTAATGCTTTCATCTAATGTAAATGTAGATCATTTTTATGTCATTGATTCTACTCATGATTTTGAGACTAAATATGCTGCATGTGTGTAATAAAATGTTCCTGCTTCATAGTTTTGGTTTTGGTAAATGACATGTAAAAAAAAAGGAAGAATTTTGTTTTATCACAGGAATTGGATAAAGAATTTGTGGGATTTGAATGTATGGCATCTGCATAGAGGGTTGTATATTCAGATTTTGAAGAATTTGCTAAAGATGTTGGTTGGATTGGTGAATAATCTGAACCAAGGGAACTAAGGTGATTAAAATACAAACATTGACGTAATTTAATTCATAACATCAAATTACCCATGAGAAAAACTGTGTGTGTGTGTGTGTGTGTATTTTGTATGTAGAAGGTAATGAGGAGGGGGCAGACAGAATGACAACCACATAACACTTCTATACCCAAGGATTACTATGATGCTTCTGATCCCTAGGGCTTATGGACGAATTGTGTTCCACTCCACAGAATTCTTTACTTTGGGGCAACGTGTTATCAGAAGAAACTCTCTCTTTGTGTCATTAAATCGGTCCAGTCGCTCCTGTCTTTGAGGTTTTACCAGTTACATTGACGGCATTTCTGCATCATTTCTACTTTCTTTCCCTTTGTTCTCACCTTAAGTGGTACATGGTTTGCTTAGGTCCCTTCTAGCCTATTTCCTGCATATCCTCAGAACAACAGCCATGGGGTTGAGGGCCCCCACATAAGTAAACAAAGTGCCTAATTTAAATCCTCTCTCCTGGTTCAGAGGTCCAGCTTTAAACCTACTTCTTAATCATGATCCAGAGCACTTCATCCATCTCATAAGGTTTCTTCTTAATTCTTTTGTTAATGCCTTTGTTTAGTTATTTTGATTGTGTTAGCATTGCCGTTTGTTTATGTTCTAACCTTGCAATTATGATTTCTTTTAGTGCACCAATTGCTATGGCACCAAGAAAAGGGTTGCTGAGTGTCAAGGGCTCTGGTAGTATTTAGAGGTCAATTGCTCTCTAAAACACAGCACCTGTAACACTGATTTGCAAGACAGATGTGCTTTTAAAACAAACACATTCATCTATAGTCTCCCTAGGGATAGCTTATTTTATGCTGTGGAAAAGAGCGGGTACTAAGATGTTGAAGATGACTACATTAATAGGCACCCGGTTCCCTTTGGGGTTGGAGGGAGATGTGGAATCAGTTAACTATTCATTAATATGCTTAGAAAAATCCAATATCAGCTTTAATCAAAATCACATAACCAACCTTTTTACAGATGACCTAATCACAGGGCCAGCTTTGCCTAGTACAAGCCTCCAATCCTTGCCAACTGATTGGATAGTGACGTTTACCAGTATTAACTTAATTCAATTCAATCCAATTCAATCAATAATCATGTACCAATTACATTGTGCAAATACAAAATGACGCTGGCTCAGATCCTGTGCTGGAGGAATCGTAATCTCGAATACGTAACAAACATATGATTAATTAAGCATAACAGGGTGTGACAGCTATAGGAAAGGAAATACTATGACTATACAGGGGCAACTCTCTGTACTGGGAGTTAATGTGCTTGCAAATGTATGTGTGGAAGCTTAAAGTTGTTATTTTGAAAACTTTTCTATTCATCTCTTTTTTGACATTTTCTAGTGATTTTTGGATTCTTTAACTCACTGAGTAGTGAAAATGGAAATGGGAATTATTAATTTATTTGCATTAAAATATTTGCTGGAGTAAAACTTGGTGGGACAAGGTGCCAGTGTTGCAGGAACTGCGGGAACTACGAACAAGGAGTCGGGACACCGAGAGGTTTGGCGATAAGCAGGTTATTAGTGCCGGCACTGGTTCAGCGGATTCATCTGCAAAGGCTGAGCCCAGTGTGCAGCGGCGCCTTGACTTTTATACATTCACTACAAGGGTCAAGGAGAGTTAGCCCCCAGGAATGTTGCAGTGGGAGCTGTTAGTGTACTATAGGTTCATCCAGAATGCTAGTTATGTTTTAACCTATATCAAATAAAGGGTACCTGGATACTCTATTGTAAACTAATGGGCCTACAGGACTATGATCAACAGCTGTTCCATATCACTGCAAGCACCCTGGGATTTCTCTGCATTCTTAAAGTCTTCAAGAAACGTCCCTTTTCTTGACTTGGCTTCCTCCCACACTAGATCTCCACTCAGGAGCCTATAACCAAAAGCACTGAACTTCAGGATCTAACCCTGGTTGTTCCCCCATTCTTCCTGAGTCATCATTGTCCAGAAAAGCATCATCACTTTTGCATTGGCAATGGTAGCCTGTAATGCAGTTATGTTGGTCCCTGAGTACCAAAGGGCAAACCTCTCTAAAAGCCATTTAAATTAATCAAGAAGGCAAAATGTTAATATTGTGAACAAGCAGGGGGGATATGTATCCTGAACATCAGCCTGTCTGCAGAATAAGGGCCCAATAAGTGGAAGAGGAATATGAGATGTGACTGACTTGGTTTGAGAATAAATGTTGGATGACATGCTTGGCCTGATGAAGTGGGCAATTAAATATGATCAGAAGACAGTTGTTTAAAAATGTTTCTTTACTTCATTTTGGTGGATAACTGTTCTACAGAACACATTCAAAATTAAGAGGCTTATGTGTACTTAGTTTAATTAAATATTTAATCAAATGTCATCTACCTATTCTTTCCTCTCTACAATTTTCCATAACACCCAGAAGAGTGAGCTAGTTTTTAACATTTGTGCTGACTTTCTCAAAATGGAACGCTATTGTTTTATGCTTCTATCTTGTGGTTGTCACAAAATCTCTCCCTTTCTCACCACCTTCAGCTTCTTTGGGAAAACCAAGTGGGATTAGTAATCACTCAGAGCATTTGGAAGCTCAACTGACGAATGAAAAGCTCAGGACATGTCCAGATTGAAGAATGAAATTGCTGTGCCTTGTGATTTTCACATATTTCGACTTCACTCCCTTTAACCATTTCTTATTCTTAATCAGAAGGAAAATAGTATTTTCCAAGACATGGACTAGGAACTGGGTACCAGGTAGAGGCCACTTAATTAAAAGATGGAAGACAAATGGACTCAAATTCAGCTAGTCCTATATAAAAATAGTTAGCTTAGCATAATTGAATGATAATCTAAGTCAACACATGTGAATTTCCTGAAGAGAGAAAAAAAGCTTTCAAATCTTACTAGCTTTGTTTTTTCTTTTATTGTGCTTCAGGTTCAAAATTACAAGCTAAATAACATTTTTTAAGAAAAATGAAAAGATGGAAAAAGGGAAAGGAGGGACAAAAGTAAGAAAGATGTCAGTCATGTGAGCATGGTCGCAGTTGCTGTCTAATAGTAAATGAGCATCAACATGTTTTTCAATAGTTTGTCAAATTGTTTCAATCATGATTTCCCAACAAGACGTGGGCCTTCAAACAGTCTGAGCCAGATTTAGAGAAGCAATGTTGCAGAGAGAATGTCGTTTGCTAGTGGGCAGGGCCAGGCCATCTCTGTCTTGTTTGTTTCAATTGTTAGTGGTCGGTCTTTTTCAATTAACTGTGTTTCTGTGAGAGAGAAAGTATTACACTGTTAACTATGAAGTTTTCATCTTCATAATGCTTTCTATCTAACTACTTTTGACTGTCCATATTTCCTGTGCCCTTCAAATTCCAAGTTTTCTGGTGGGGTTTGGGTAAATTGAAAACACTGGACTATAGTCTAGGAAATAAGTGACTCCTGCCTCCATTATGAAAAGTATCATTTGTTTTCCTCTAAAATAGCCAGGGACTGAGCAATCACAGAATTTGGTGTTGAATGTTCAGATCTTGGGGTTCATAGACTGAGGACATGTTTCTTCTATTTCAAAGTAAACGTGAGAGGTTTCTGAAAACCAAGTGCTATACCCCCTATTATCAGCAGGACCTGGTTCACCCATGACCACAGTATGATTAAATAATAAGAATATTAACAAGCAGCTCGGGACAGGGCATCAGCCTTGGTTCAGAGATTTTAATTTCCTGAGGGGAGAAAAGTCATGCCCCAGGCCCTGCTGTGTGTACTCTGAGCTCCATGTCTGAGCCCAATGGGGCTTCTGATGCTGTTTGTCCACAGCAGAGTTCTCTTAACTAAATTTCATTTGATATTTTCATGGCCCAGGTAAAGCCACTTGATAGTTGAATTCTTTCATCCAGATTCTCAGAAATTCAAAGGACAACTTTCACTGTGAATGCTCCAACAAGAGGCAGGCAGAGAACACTCACAGGGTCAGCAGAAAATGGAGAATTCTTAGCTTGAATATCTCTAGTGATTTCAGACATGTGTAGCCTCGGCTCCAATTATGGAGGTTGAAATCAGTGATTTACTTGCAATGTCAAGCAGCAATTAGATTCTGCAATGGGAAAGACCACCCAGATAGCATATATTGTGAAAGAATCCTTCCCAAACCTTTGAACTAAAACTCACTTCATTTCCAAGGGGCTCCGTTCTTAAGGTAGCAACTCTGTGATGATGGCTGGTAGATATGTCTCCAAGGCATTACCAAACCCTATGCTAACCATCACTTGTATTCATGTTAATATATTAAGTACATTAAGCAGTTAAATGTTAATAAATTAATCACATGTATGCAATTAATATGCAGATTATAATGGTGGGTAACTGCTACCCATCCAATATCTATTGCTCATTTACTTTCTTACTAACACAGTCCCAATTTTATTGTGACAGTTATCAAACTAAAAACTGACTTTTTCTAAACTTGCTTGCAGCTGAAGTTTCCCATGTGAAACAGTCCCGATCAGTGAATTTTAAAGACACTTTCTGGTGTTGATTCCAAGAAATAGGTAAAATGGGACAAACATGGCTGACTTGTCCCTGAGCTTTGTCCTTCCCAGGGTCCTTTATTTCTGGAACATGGATTCAATGATCATGCAGGGTGGGAGCCATCTTGTGACTATGAGTTTACAAGCGTATGATGGAAAGGTTCAGATGAAAGGAATTGAACTCCCGGTGCTGTCACAGAGCCTCATGCCAGCCCTGAACTGCCAAACTTACTTGGGACTTCTCATCACCTGATAAACAAAAGCCTTACCTCAAAGAAACCACTGATATTTCAGTTTTCCCTTTAATCCAGGTGAGGTAAATTCTTACCCAATATACACACTTAATAGCAAAGATATAAGCATTTGACATAAGGAAAAGCAGACTTTATATTTCTTCAAAGTTACTTATTTTCTTTTGAAAAATTTTTTTATTTTTTTATTTTTTATTCACAAAACATACTTAAAATCAATGATCCAGGTTGTGTGGTGGCATTTATCCTCTGACTTCTCATAGCACATCATATCACTCTATATCCAACTGGAAAACATAACATGAAGTCCAGGAAATTTGCAACAACACATATACCCTAAAAATGCTAGGTTAAACTTTTGCATTCTCATATCTGAAATGGAAATAGAGTACTGACAACATCTCATTGTCATAGGAATAAACAAAGTGAAGCTAAATCACCTAATACCATGCAAACCATGTAGCAAATACTCAATATTATTTATATAAAACATATAATACACATTTCATAAGTAAATTTGTGTACCATTACATTTACATGAAACATTATGTAGTTTATATTACAGACTTTAACAGCATGTTCTACATGTGAATATATTATATATGATATAAATTAAAATATATATTATATTCATGCAAAAATATACATTGTGCCAGGCACTGTTCTTTATGTAAGTGAACACAGCAGTGAACAAGGTGTCTTGAGAAAAGTCTATTAGGCTACAGAGAACATAGATTTGAATCCATAGTAGATTAAGGGTACTCAACAAAGGAGTTAAATTGCAATGTAAATTGACTCATAAACATAGATAGATTGGCTAAAACAACTTTTATACTTCTTTTATAGTCATTTGCCAGAAATGCCAAGACATTCTTCACCATTATCTACAATAACACAGATGATAATCTGAATGTAAGTGGCATTTACAGTAAGTGTCCAGCACCCCTTGAAGACATCATCATGAGATAGCTGCCCTGTAAAGTGGGTCTTCTGGACGTAAAATAAGTCCAGGAATTCAATGTCCAAGATACTCATGACATCATCTGGACAATATAGCCAGTTTCCAGCAAATTTCCCAAGTTTTTCTCAAAAATAAAAACAGGACCCTATAAAGAGGAGACATGGCATTAATCATTAGTATAGTCATCAAATATTTTCCAGTATTCTACCTTCCAAGTATTGTAAAATTATATTCCCTGGCACTCTTGCATTTGATTGGGTCCATGTGGTTCGTTTAGGCCAATGAGTTGTATATAGAAATGGTGTAGGTCACTTACAAGCTAGGATATTTAGTAGCTGATGTGAGTAAGACACCAAAGAGCTCTTTTTCCCTTTAGCACCATGGCATCCAATATTCAGGAGGATGGCTACAATGAGTGACTACAATGAGCAGAGTTCCCCTGTCAGCCCATGAATAGGTATGTAGTGTGATCAAGAAATAGATGTCATAGTGTTAGAAATGTGGTTTCAGTGGTTACTTATGTAGCATCACTTGGCCTTATCCTACCTGACACCCATGGGCACTACATCTGGATCATCCTTGTATCTGCATTGTCCTCACTCTCCATGTTCAAATCTTCCTCAAATTATGCTAATCTTATTTTCAAGTTACATAATTAATCTTTCCTCTACTTAGGCAAGGCCATCATTATCTTTTGCCTGACTCTCTGCTAAGTTCCTCAGTCTCTTCTTATCCACCCCGTGACTCTCAAACTATTCTCCACTTAGTAATGAGAATGATATTCCCATACAATTAATCAGTCTGTCATTCCCACTGTAGCTGGTGCAAAGTCACAATTCCCTACAAAGGTCTAGCAGGTCATTAAGCAGACTCACCCTGCCCAGTCTAAGTCACTGTGGTCCACTTACAGTGTTAATCCTATGGTTTATTAAAAACATTCATTCCCCCCCCCTCATCTAAGGATCATTGCTTCAGTTCTTTCACCTTCTAGAATATCTAGGCTGACTTCCCTCCAATAGAACATAAGCCCACAGTGGCAGGAATTGTGCCTTTTTTGTTCAATAACACAACCAGCTGACTGCTAGTGCCTGCCACGTTGTAGGCAGGAATGCATTTCTGTTGATGAAAGCCTGAAGAATAAAATAAACAATGGAAGAAATTTCATGAATTCTGAAGATTTGAAAAGTAAATTTAGCACTAATGAGAAAATTTAAAACAGGAATGAGGCACTTTCAAACCAAATTGGATTTGTATTAAGAGCCAGGAGCAATCTAAATTTAAAAACCAAGAGGAAGAGCTAAGTCATGTTCAGAGATATCTTCTAAACACATGAAAAGTTAAAATTGATCATATGAATCTGTAATTATCAATTCAGATTAAATACCCTTTTTTTTTTTGACAAACAAAGCTTGAAATCTTTAGCTGTAAAACATATGGCAAGTTCTATTTGTAGGGCTTCATAAGTCACCTGCTGTCATAATAGAGAGATTGGCTGTGTTTCAGACCCTGAAAAGGCTTAGCATGTAACTAATTTACAAAGAAAAACAATCTAGGATGTTTCATGAATGAACAAAGTATCATGTTATGTCTTTGATGTGTATTAGGCATGCTAGAAAACAAAAACAAACAAAACGGGCCAAAGTAAGAAAACATAAAGGAAGAATTAAAAGATGTTAAAAGTCATTTGACATGAATTTATATACTACCTGAGAAGTCACAAAATTGTCATATGGAAGAAATTCATTCTTCTGTATTCACTGAAGCTGCTGAAATGGAAATAGACTTTTGATTGAATAACCCTTTCTGATTAAAAGGGAGGTGGTTCAGAAAGCATGATGTTTAATTAAAAATGGCACTGGGTTGAAAGTCAAGAGAACTGGTGATGATCATAGCTCAGTCTTAAACATATGACCTTAAGAAAGGTACTCTAAGTCTTGTTTTACTCAACAGAAAATGAAGAGAACATCTATACTACAACATATATGTCTGCAATGAAGATAGAATCAGATAATATATGCAGAATTTGCTAACAGAGGACTTAGCTTATAACAAATATTTCAAAAATATTCCTTTCCTTGGTTTAGGTGGCATAATGCCATACGTGGTGGTGATCTGTATAATTTTTTTTAGATATCGTATATTGGGCAAGCTGAATTGGAAAGCATTCTATGACCTCCCAGTAGCACTAGACAAGGGAACAGAGATGGAGGGATTTATACATCTAGTTACTGAGGAGCAGCAACTGACTGCTACCGTTCATCATAAGGGGATCATGGTGAATTAAGACTTCATTCAGGCAAATGTTTACATGCAAGGCAGTCTCATCAAGTGAATTGGGCAGGATGGCCAGGGATTCCAGGTTATAATCAAGGTCAAGGCTACTAGGAATATGATTCCAGTGATCAGTGCATTCAGAAGAGACCTGAACCAATGACTGAAAATCGGGTGAAAACAGTGAGCAGGTTTGTAAGGGTTGGGCAGAGAATCACAAAATGTTTAATCCTCCAGATGGTCAAGGGCGTGCCAAGGTCAAATTTAGCATAGTTGGATCAAAGTGTTTCTGTATTTGTAATTTTGATAGATTCTGACAACTTTTACCTCCTTGGGGATTTCATGAATTTACACTTCTATCAACAATTTATGAAACTGACTTTTTGCCCTAAATTTGCAAATCAAGACAGTGTGTTCTCAAACTTTTGATTTTTGCCAGTGTGCTAGTAAAAACTCAAATGTTTTGGTAAGGTATTCATCTGCGTAAAGGTATAGGTTGGGTCTTAGTTTCTCCCACTTTTATTTATCCCAGTGCTGAGAAATATTAACTTCCAGGAGAACAAGTAGCCAAGAAAAGAAAGTATAGATTCTGCATCTAAACAAACCTGACTTCAAAATACATTTATGCAGTTATTTAGCTGTGGACTCTAAGTAATTTGTTTAGTTTCTCAGCTATAGTTTTCTCTTCTGTAAATAGAATCACAGAATTGTGGGATTTATTGAAAGTCTTATACAGCAACTGCCATTTAGTATGCATATAAACCTAACATGTTTCATTTAAACTCTTTGAAGTGTTAAATTGTGATTGAGTAAATGTGTCTATATGTGTGTGTGCTTCTTGCTAACATGTTTTTTATCCTATTTGTGCATTCTTTTGGAGTTATCTAAATTCATTAATACAGAATAAGTTATATCCTGGACATTCCTCTAAGTAAGCAATGTGAAATGTATTTACTGATCATGTGTAGTTAAATTAGTAACTTAGATTGTTATACAAGTAATCTTGGTTTCTTTTAGATAGGCCTTAATTCCAATTTCTTTAAGGATAACTGTCTAGAGCCTTTGGAAATGCTGAATAGAAATAAAATTTCCTGTGGTGATAGTTTTATACATGATCTCCATCCTTTCTCCCCAAACCTAGTCTATCTTTGGATTCAAGATTGATAAAACATCTCATTCCCATTATCTACTGTTTCCAATTATGTAAGACAACTGAGATTTCACTTTTGCTTTCACTTTTTCCTCTATTTGGGGGAAAATTGCACATTTCCATCTTGCAAGGAGATTTAGTCTGGTCTTTCAAGTCAAGGTAGGGAAAGAAATTTACATCTCAATTGAATCTTGTGCCTTGTTTTCCACAAAGTTTGCTTAGTCTTCTGGTTCCCACTGAGTCTGTTTTCAGTCTCTTTCACTACACTTTTTTATTTCATAGTATTTACCACAAATTGTACTTCTATGTTTATATGTGTATTTGCTTTGTAAAGATGGCCTCTCATCACTAAAATAAAAGTCCCATGTAGTTAGGGAATACATTTATTTTATTCGCCACCACATACCAATTACAAAAATTCTACTCAGCCTATAGTAGTTATTAAAACATAACTTATTGAATGAATAGATACACTCTTATGCTATCAGATATTTTTAGGAATAGATTGTCATTCATGAATGGTTTAGTTCCAATTCCAAGTCTTTTCACATATTCCCTCTGCTTATCTTTTTAAAATGCATCTTCCTAAAGCCCAGAAAATTTTATTTTTCTCTGGGTTGATATAATCTTCTGAGTTTCATTTTTCCATGTTATATAAGTTCCCCATTAATCAGAAGACAATAAAGCAAAATATTATTTCTTTTAATTTCTGAAGTATGAGGATATCATGTTTTTATTCTTCCACTATATCTATTGGTAAAAATATAAGGCAATGTTTCAGTTCAGTAGGCTTCTCTGACTGCCTGGTAAATGCAATTATTATTTTTTGATACTTTCTGACATATACAAAAAGAACAGAGTATAAAGCCTTTCTTTAAAACATCATTGTCTAATAGGATTTAAAAATCTAGGAGTGTGACAGCTCTCAATTCTCCTAAAGACCAGCAGAAAATCCTGTTAATCCAGCAAAGCTAAGTTTATAGACCTACTGCAGTGAGGGCAAATATAACCTTGACAGCACCTTTGTAGTACCTCAGAAGGGGACAATTGGGGACAAGAATAATATATGTATAATTTAGGGTCTGATAAGGATAATTTTAAGTTGGGCCCTGCAAGAAGAGGAACGGGTTGGGACTGGCAGAATTTACGACAAAATTACTTTGGACTGGCACGTGCAGAGAAGTGAGGGTCTTGACGTGGGATATGGTGAGCAAGCTGTAGGTCTTGGTAAGTTAGCTATTCTTGTTTGTACACAGTCTTATCTCCAAGAAGAAAGTATTTCTTTGAGCAAGGCCCTATGTTTACTACACTTATTCTCAGTACTGTTTCATGTAGTCATGGCCAGTCCCAGGATGGTTTAACACAAGAACAGAAAATCATTTTGATATCAGATTTCAATACTTTGTTTTCCTTAGTCTCCTGATGCCTGCTATCATCTGAGCACATGATAAATCTGTATCTGTATAACTATTTGATGTTTTGGTTGTGTACAAAGTTTCTGATGATAAGCATTTCAACTTAACTTTCAGATTTTCTTCTATTTTTGTTGGAAGATAATTTATGGTATTTTTCACAGAACAGCAGCTCTAAAACAACGTGTAAGACCTTGGAGATTACACATTTGAGCATGGCAACATGGACAAAAACTAATTTGAATTATTATTATCAGAACTGTAGTCCACTTCTAATCCAGCAATAAAAAGTCCTCAAATTAAACCGTAAGAATAAATCAAATCCCATGTCAAAATGGTCTGCAAAACCTTGTATGGGTTTGTTAGCCAAATTACCCACATTCATGAATCCTTTATTCCTCAAATTTTCTTTAGTAGTGTTGAAGATCTAAGAGAGATCTCTAAGATGTTAGGTATATCCCTCTTTCTCTAAAATATTTCCCCTGAGATAGGTCAGTGTTATACGTAGAGAGGGCCTATGAAGAACCACTACTTGTTCAAATTTAAGAACCACTCAAAAAGCCATTCTGTCTAGCTTTATTGCTATTTTATACACCATAGTACATTGTCCTCCCACCCAATACTTTTGGGCCTTGTGTAAAGTTTAAAATGAAAAGCCTTGGCAACAGAAATAAAGTGGCTAAGGTTTTTAAATTCAAGTCAAGCTTCAGTTTTCTCATCTTTAAGTTAAATCATCTAATGTCTTTCCTTGAAAAGTAAAATTATGGGTTGAAATGATATGGGTGGTATCTGGGACTATCCTGAAGACACTCACCAGCCCATTTTGTAAGTGACAGCAACTATTAGGCTCTTGTGAAGCAAATCTAGGAACAGCCAGGTGGAACCACTCAATGATCTGTTCTCAGACAACATAATCCAATGAGTTTGTTGGATAGTATAGCATAGTTCTGTCACTGCTGATTAAAGTGGTCTGAAACTATGTGATAAAGTTTGCAGTATTGATATCATCAAATAGATCTTAAGTTAAAGGCCTTGAGATTGAGTCTAAATGGGGTGCCTAACAGTGACAGGGCCTCTTTATACTCACCACTTGTTTCTTATCTGTTTTCCAAAATCTATTATTGCTAAAATTCTGTTTAAAGGTTAGCTATTGCGTGGGGTTCCTGAGCATTGTGTCTGGATACAAGATTCTCCTTTCCTAGTTTCGGCAAAATAGGAGGTATTAGACTTCTGATAGTCTGGTCACATGTGTTACCTACATAGTTGCTGGGAAGTTGAGTGCAATTACCCAGGAAACCAACTAACTTATTTTAAGATACAGTTATGACAGGAAGCTAGGCAGCACACAGAAGAAAGTGATGAAAACTGAGCATTCAGTTTATTCCATATTTCAGCCACATCTGAGCAAATTTTAGTCAATTATTGATATATGCCAATAAGTCGCTAGGGATGCAATATCAATATTAGGAGTAAAGAATGTATATTGTTATTATAGTTAAAAGATAAAAATAAAAGCAGTATTGAACCTGACATCAGCAAAAAGTAAAGCAGAATGTTAGGCAGAATAATAGCCCCTCAAAGAGGTATCCACGCTAATCCCTAGAACCTGTGAATATGTTATTAATATGGCCCAGGATGTGGCAAAAAGAAGTCATCAAATTGTTCAGTTTTAATCACTTTTGTGGATGCTGTTCAGATTCCTAGAATAATTCCTCTTGATACGGTTCTAGAATTCTTTTTATGTGTTTTGGATATGATTTGCTACTAATTCGTTGAGGATTTTTATGGCTCTATTCAAAAAAGACGTTAGTCTGTAGATTTCTTGTGTTGTCTTTGGTTTCAGGATCAGGGTCATACTGAAATACAGTGAATTAAGAAGTGTTCTGTCCTCTTCTATTTTTTGGAGGACTTTGTAAAGATTTGGTGCTAACTTTTCAACCGTTTGGCAAAATTTGCCAGGGAAGCCAGTTTGGCCTGGGCTTTTTCTTAGCTGGAGGTTTCCTGCCCTCCTCCAACCCCAATTTAAAAGAAAAAGTGGAGCTTTATTATTTTTTTGCTCTGGGAAATTTTAATCAAAAGCATTAAGAGAATTAAAACAACCCTCCATATATTCATCATCATTTGCTCTTAAAAAAAAAAAAAAGGTTTATTGCTCTCTCCCCTCCCGGGGCTCCAACCTCGGCGGGCGGCAGGCAGCGGCCGGGCCCCGAGGGGGCGCTGGCGGACGGCGGGAGGGGCTCAGGAGCCCTGGGGGAGGCCGGGCCCGTCGCACCTGGGGCCTGTTTTGGGCCGCCGGGGATTGCGGTCGGGTTCGTGCCATCGCCGCGTTCGCCGGGCGCCGGCACAACGCCGCTTCCTCTCGCTCACCTGCGAAGCGCCGGGCGCGCGGAGCCGCCGCGACCACCTGCCCGATTCCCGGCCCCGCGCGGCGCGGGCGCCCAGCGAGCGCGCTGCCAGTCGGCCGCCGCACACCCCCCTCCCTGCGCCCCAGCCGGACTCAGACCCAGTCAGCCAGGGACAGCGCTTCGCTTGGGGGGCGCAGAGTTGGGGGAAGCCCGCCCCGACCGTCTTGTCGCCGCACACGTTAACGCTCCGCAGGGTGGCCGCGCGATGCCCGCGCCGCCCCGCCGTCCCGGCGGCCGGGAGTCCGAGCGGCCCCCATCCGCCGGAGCTGCACCAGCCTAGGTCACGAAAGGAAAAGTCCCAGCGTAGTTCTGTATCCCCCACCCCGCACCGCTTCGGAGCAGCCCCAGAAACTCTCTGCAGTTGAGACGCCTCGGTTTCCACTCCCTTGGGTGCAAACACTTGGAAAGTGTGTGTGTACTTACAACAGAAAAGCACGGTCCTTAGTTTACAGAACTGCTGCTAAAATTTAACCCAAAAAGTCAATTCACTTTTTATTTCTTTTTTCGCGGAAACCTGACAAAAACACGTTTTATTGTCATCTTTAACTGATTATACACACGTGTGTGCTAGAGTTTCCAGTAGGAGTACAGGTACTTTCACTCTCCCGCACTTAGTTAAGGTGGAATTAAAACAGATCTCCAAATTCCTTAATCCTGAGGGCTCTATGTAAATAAAATCTGTATGGAATGCAAAATAAAAAATGTAAGTAGGATATAATTGTTTTC
Organism: Manis pentadactyla; assembly: GCF_030020395.1. NCBI lineage: Eukaryota > Metazoa > Chordata > Mammalia > Pholidota > Manidae > Manis > Manis pentadactyla. The sequence goes on along the minus strand of NC_080021.1, from coordinate 144,123,956 downwards.
CAATAGAGTTCGAGGGCTTTGGGCTGACCACAGGAGTGAATTCAGCATTTTTGCATGAAAGGGCTGGAAGGAAAGTCCCCAAGATTTAGAGGACACACATGCCCCCAGGTCTCTCCCTGCCGACCAGTCGGCTCAGCTTCTTTCTCCCGCGGCTCCTGAGGTCCTGAGGAGGGTTCCCTCGCGTCCCCACCGCATCTCTGACCAGCAGAAGGGGCAGGCAGCAGACTGTCAGTCTCACCATTGCAGCAGATGAACACAACCACATGTAGTGGATCTACAAAGCTGTGTGCTGCATAAAATATTCAGGAAATGGGAAAGTTTTAGGACCTAGATCTCCATCAGCACCTACAAAGGCAATAGAATAATGTCTATAACACCCCCCAGAACAATATGTGGGAAAGAGTCAGATTACCAGTGTAACCGGCCTAGTACGGAGAAACACTTGGACTCAAAACTTATGTTACTTAGAATGGCCCACAAGAAAACAATCCAGATGTATTATTTTTACTTTTTAACTTTCAGGCCCTCCCTTCAGGAAAAGAAGCTCATAGTGACAAGCACATAACTAATTTGTTTTCCCCAGCTTTCCGAAATCAAGCCCCATGTAATTAATCAGTATGGACCAAAATAATGTTTGTTGTTTCTATCTTTAAATAAAATACAACTTAGCACCAAATAAGGCAACTAAATAACAAATATGTGAGCCCAGAGCTTCTAAATTTCTTTTCGGACCCATTTTATTTTGTCTAAGAAAAATCCAGTGACCACATAATACTAGTGAATTCAATTTAGAGAAAATTGTAAAGCATTTTTAGAAGTTCACACTTACCTACTCTCCTGCCATTAGTAGACCCTTCTGCCCTCCAACATCTACATATAATTGATTTAATCCATTAAGGTGAAAATCAGTAAATTCTCTAAAATGCCACATGAGTTAATTATTACTAAATTGGTCCTCCTTTGGTAGTTCCAAAAGGAAAATACATTATTTTCTAAAGATTCTAATTTAGTAATTGTTTTTATAGACCTAATTTCTTGAAGGAATTAACCATTGAAAATTTCTTCCAAACTGAAAAAAATGTCTTACAATGTATGACATTTTTTTTTTAAGCCATTTTCTTTATCCCTTACAAAAACCAGTCCTTATGTTCTGGGATCTTATTTGTAATGGACTCATAAAATGAAGTTCTTATTTGGAAACTTTATCTCCAGAAAAAGTTGGAGAATAATCTAGTTTTTAACTCAATGTCCAAGAGTAATGAAAAAAATTCATGAATCTCTGTCCAATGTAATATGCTTGAAAACAAGTAATTCATTCTAAAACCTTAACTGACTTTTTAAAATAGTTTTGTATCCAAAGGAGAACTGTTTTTGAATAGTGTTCACCAAGAACTATTTCAGATAACCAAAGACAAAACATACAAACATGATGCTAAGTGTTTACAACATAGTTATTCACAAATAAACATAAAGACATGGACACTTTTGGATGCATGGTAAAAATGAATCATACTCCTTATAAGTCATACAGAAATTTCAATTTTATAAATATAGAAGTTGAAAATTATATCAAGGTATTCATTCAAGTGGACTGCATTGGTAGATGTTTTAAATTTAGGACTATCTAAGGACAGACAGAAGTTTTGAGAGACTGTAAATTTGAAAAGGCCTTTTCCTTAAATCAAAAGAGTATGAATAACAGAGGGAAATACCTCTGTCTTCCTTTTGTCTTTGGTGATTGCCTTCCAGAAAAATTTGGCATGGACTACTAGAACAAATAAAGGAAGATTCCAGATAAAAAAAAAACAGGTTTATTGAAACATAATTTACATGGCATACATTTCATCCATATAATGTGTATGATTCAGTGCCTTTATATTCACGGAAATGTACAACCCTGAGTTGCTCTGCAGCCAATTTTAGAATATTTTCATCAGCTCAGGTAGAAACCTTGCACCTTTTACCTGTAATTTTCTGCCCTCTCCTCCCCTTCAGATCTAAGTAACCACTAATTTATTTTCTGTCTGTATGTATTTGCCTATTCTTTATATTTTATATAAATGTAATCATAAAATATGTGGTCATTGTGTCTGGCTTCTTTTGTGTTCTCAAAGTTCATCCATCTTGCAGCATATATCAGTATCTCATTCCTTTTTATTGGTAAATAATATTCCATTTTATGTCTATGCCACATTGTGTTTATATATTCATCAACGAATAGACATTTGCATCATTTTCACCTTTTAGATATTATTGATAATGCTGCTATAAACATTCATGTGTAAATATTTATGTGGACATATGTTTTCTTTTCTGTTGGGTAGGTACTTTGGAGTGGAATTGCTGGATTCTATGATCACAATGTTTAAATACTTGAGGAACTGCCACATCATTTTCCAAAATGGCTGCACCATTTTACATTCCCACCAGCAGTGTATGAGGGTTCTGGTTTCTCCACATCTTTGCCAAAACTTGTTTCTGTCTCAGTTTTTGATTTCAGTCATCATAGTGGGTGCAAAGTGGTATCTCATTGTGGTTTTGATTTGTATTTCCCTGATGACAATGGTGCTGAGCATCTTTTCATCTGATTAGTGGCCATTAGTGTATCTTACTTGGAGAAATAGATATTCAGACCTTTTGTCCATTTTTAAATTGGGTTTCTGCCTTTTTCTTGTTGAATCGTAAGAGTTCTTTATGTATTACAAACACAAGTCCTGTATCAGAGAGAAGATTTGCAAATGTTTTCTCCCATTCTATGGGTCATCTCACTTTCTTCTTAGTCTTCTCTGACACATGAAAGTTTTACATTTTTGTAGGGAGTTTTTAAAAAATTGCTAACTCAGTCTCTAGTTGTTATAGGTCTACTTAAATTTTATATCTCTTCTATAATTAGTTTTGATAGTTTAGGTCTTTTTAGCAATTTGTCCATTTAATCAAAATTGTCTAATGTGTCGGCATATGTCATTCATGGTGCTACTCTACAACCCTTTAGTTTCCAACAGACTGGGAGTGGTGCCCCTTCTTCCACCACAGATCTTAGTGATCTGTCTTCACTCCATTTTTTTTCTTCATCAGTCTAGGTAAGAGTTGTCAATCTTACTTCATGTTTTCAAAATAACAATTTTTGGTTTGATTAATTTTCTATATTATTTTTCTGTTCTGTTTATCTCCACTCTAAACTTTATTTCCTTTCTTCTGCTTACCTACATTTAGTTTGCTCTTCTTTTTCCAGCATCTTGAGGAAGATAATCATTATTCGGACATCTTTGTCTTTTTAACTATAGTTATTTAGCATTACCAGTTTCTGTCTAGACACTGCTTCACTTGCATTCCATAATCCTTGTATTTGGAGTTTTCATTTTCCTTCATCTTAAATTATTTTCTAATACTTTGGTACCAAAGCATTCTACAGTATTACCAAGGAATCTTCCTTGCTATTGCTTCCTTGACCAATTGGCTATTAATAGTGTGTTGTTTGATTTCTATGCAACTGTGAATTTGCTAAATTTTGTTCTGTTGTTGATTTCATTCTATGATCAGAGAACATATCTTGTTATATTGTCATCCTTTTAAATTTGTTGAGGCTTGTTTTGAAGCCTAGAAAATGCTTTATTCTGGAAAATGTTCCACATGCACTTGAGAAAAATGTATATTCTGCTGTTGTCAGATGGGGTTTTCTGTGGAGGTCTATTAGTTATTGTTGATTTATAGTGTTTCTTAAATTTTCTGAATACTTGTAGATATTCTGCCTGGTTGTTCTATCTATTACTGGAAGTATAGTATTGTATTTATAAATTTTGTTATTTCTGAAAATCCTGTTTCTCCTTCAAATCTATCAGTTTTTGCTTCATGCATATTGAAACTTTATTGTTGATAGGTGCATATATGCTTATAATTGTTAAATCTTCCCCATAAAATGACCTTATTATCATTACAAAATGTTCTTTTTTTTCTCTAGTAAAATTTTCTCTTCAGGTCAGTTTTGTTTTATATTACATCTTATGGTTGCTGTTTTCATTTTATATCTTTTTCTGTCCTTTTAATTTGAACCTATTTGTATCTTTGATTAGAAACTATATCTTCTGTAGACAAAATTTACTTGGATTTTCTTTTTTTATTCATCTTTACAAGACCTGTCTTTTGATTGCCTTGTTAAAGCCTCTCACATTTAATGTTATTATTGATAATAATAACATTATTTATAGTTGCCATTTTACTTTTTGTCTTCTATATATCTGACATCTTTTTTGATTCTCTATTCCACCTTTATTGCTTTCTTGTTCATTAAATATTTTCTAATATAACATTTTAATTCATTTAATTATTTTGCATTATCTTTTTGTGTTTCTTTAGATTTACAGTATGTTTTACTTGATCAGAACTTACTTCAAATGTGTACTAACTTAATTCAAGTGATATAGAAATGACTCCTTTTTAGCTCTCTCCCTCCCCCTATTTTGTAATATCAAAATTGTTATACATATTACACCCACATGCTTTACAAACAGCATCTACTATAATCATCCCTTCATATAATTTTATATCTTCTAAAGAAGATGAGAGAATAAAGGAGAACAAACATAGTATCTATTAAGTTGGTAATATTATCCTTCTTATTTAGCATTTCTGCTTCTATTTCTTCCTGTGAATTTGAGTTTCTATCTGGTGTCATTTCCATATTCCCATACAACTTTGCTCTCATCTACTTCCTTTGTCAAAATATATTTTTCTATATTTTAGGCCCCAAAATATAATTACATGTTTTATGCAGTGACTTTTTAAATCTTTAAGAGAAGTAAAACAAATATGCCATTGTGCTTCTATAATTGCTATTATTATTCTACTATTATTTTAATTGCCAATATAATTACTTTTACTGGTTCTCTTTGCTTTTTGTGTAGATTTAAACTACTGTCTGGTGTCATTTTCAGCCTGAAGAACTTTCTGTAATACTAAAGCAAGTATGCTAACAACAATTCTCTGTTTTTTATTTATCTGAGAATATCTTTATTTTGCCTTCATTTTTGAAACATAATTTTTCTGTATATGAGTTTCTTAGTTAACTATGTTTTTTCCTTTTAGCACTTTGACTCTGCCACCCCACTGCCTTCTGTTCTCTACTGTTTCTAATGAGAAGCTGTTAATTTGTTGGAATTCCTCGTATGTGATGAGTCATTTTTCTCCTGCTGATTTCAAGATTTCTCTTTGCCTTTGACTTTCAACATTTTGGCTCTGATGTCCTAGGATCTCTTTGTGTTTGTCTTACTTGACATTTCTTGATAGTTCTGGATATGTGTATTAATAGTATTTCTCAAATTAAGGAAATTGCCGCTATGGTTTCCTTGAGTATTTTGTCTGCTTCTCTCCCTCTCCTCTCTTCCCAGTGCTCCCACTGCATGTACAGTTGATTCTCATTATTCATGGTGGTTATATTCTATGAAGTAGCCATGAATGCTGATCCAATGCTCTTAGAGGAAATAAATACAGGTTTGTTATTATGAGCTTATGGTTGAAATATTTTCATCAACTGATCAATATATGACCCTTGTTTTATGGCTTTCTGTTTAAAGTCACCTTATTAAATATTTGTTTCTAGCAAATAATTATATACAGTGTTTCCTCATAATACAACACTAGCAAAGAAGTTATAACATTTACATGATTCTGGGTAATATGGTCATACATTTCTTTGGTGTTCAGCCTCATAACAATCTGTGCACTACTCTTTTTATATTGGTCATCAACCCACAAATCCACAGTTAGCTGCTTTTCTGTCTTTTCCATAGCTTCATCATACATTTTAGATATTACTTTATCACTTTCTGTAGCAGACTCATATACAAAATGACAGATTTCCACCTCCATTTGCTGAATGTAATGTACTATTGATTCATTAACATTGAAACAACATGGTAAACAACACTGTAACTGATACTGGAATGAAGCTTCTGTAAGACATATATTTTCTTTATAAAGCACACCACAACCTTCTTGTACTTAGGAACGCTAAACAGAGCTTCAGCCCTGCACTTGAAGGGCATTTAATTGCAAAATCACCAACAAAAAGCAGAATAATGTGAAAATCTTGACAGTAACTATATATCAAAAAGGACACTTGCTTACAGAATGAGAGATAAAACACTACGGCAGTATGTGGCCTTTTTTGACCTCAGCTGAACACACATGTATTGAGTGACTCAAATTTTTCATTGCTCTGCACACGTCTATGAATGACTGAAAATGCAATGGGTATCAATTTGGGGGGATTACAAATACATTTTGGCACATAGTCAATTTCACAAATACAGAATCCATGAATACAGAGGTTCCACTGTACATTAGTGTGCTCAATCGTGTCCTATATTCTAGCAAGGCTGTTTGCACCTTTCTTCATTCTTTTTTCTTTTTGCTCTCAGATTGTATAATCTTTATTAATCTGTCATCATTATTACTGATTTGTTCTCTCAACTCCCTCCTCCTGTTGAATCCCTCCAGTAAATTTTTTAATTTGGCTATTGGACTTTTGAATTCCAGAATTTCCTTTTGGTTCATTTTATAATTTTTATTTTTCATTGATATTCTATAGTAGATGCATTATCAACACATCTTCATATTTGTTTGACTCATAATTCATATTATTTTCTTGTTCAGAACTGTGTATTACCATCTCACCTCCAGGGCTGTCATTTTTATTTGTTAGTCTACTTATTTTTTGTTTGTTTTTTGTTACTTGCTTAAGCAAGCTGAGTGAAGACTATTTTTTTTCTCAAAATGTGCTCTCTCTGACGTTACTCTTTAGACAGTGGAGCCTTGGGTATGTGCAGTCACCTTGACATCTCTGACCCCACTTGGTTGACAATGCTCTTATCTAGGTTCTCTTTGTCTTTTTCCATGAACTCCTTCTTAAGGTGTCTTTATCTGCCTGTATTGGTATCAGACTCGGTAGTTAGCCTACACTAATTTCTAGTTAACTGACCTATTTATTGTTTTTGTCAACACCCTTTTAAACATCCTCTGAAGTCTGACCCAGTCCTGTCTGAACAGAAACAGTCTAGCTCCTGTTTGTAGGACTAGTCTTTGAAGCCAAATCTTTTTGTGCTTTTACAAAGCTACAAGCCCCCTACTAATTGCTCACCACAAAAGTCTCCATTGTTTTTACAATGCCTTAGGCTTGGACTTCTCAACACTCTGATCTATATAAAATGAGTCCACTTAGGGGGAACTATGAAGATTTTTGTTGTTATAGCCTTCTTCTTCCCCAGGGCAGAACATAGATACTACTGCTCCAGAGCTGGAGGTGGTGATGGCAGATATCCATGTTCGATAAGCAGAGTTCTTGGTGGTATAAAGATATCCTTGGGCCTTCTTAGCTTTCTTTGCCTGTCATGAAACCTTTGCTATACATAAAACTGGGGTGAGGATTATTAGGATCCAGTATTCTCAGCCTACCATGCCTGATATAGAACTGCTTTCCTATAACAAGGGGCTGGGTGGGTGGAAAAGGTCCCCAACTTCTCTGTCATTTTTACCTGAAATAGAGCTTCTGCAACATGGAGCTGGGAGAAGAAGGGATGAGAAAAATTGGTGGCCTGACCCTCCTGGGGAGATACTATAACTCTGGATTTGGAACTGCAGTGAAAGAAAACCCCATCTTAGTTTCACATCACTGGGAATGGGAATAAATCATGGCTCAAATGTCACTGATTTTTTTTCTGTCCTTACCAAGATTTAGTAGATTTTCTTGAATAAATGTTTTTCCATTTGCAGTATGACCTAAGGTCATAAAATCTGCAGAGATTTTAAATTTTTTTAATACTTTTCACCCGTTACTATTGTTTATTGGGGAGAGGATTTACAGAGCTCCTTATGTCATTATTCTAGAAGGGTTTCTGACCTGGTATTTTATGTATAGATATGCCACTATTTAGAGCATCCATATATTCAAATACTGTTCCTATCTCTGATTACTTTTCTAAAATTTTTTTTTAATAGAGCATACATCATCATTTGTAAATCGGTTGTGATTGCTTCATGTTGGGAGGCCATCTCTTCCAAGAATTCCATTTGAGAATTGAGACATAAGCCTTTTCTGCTTTGTTATTTCCATTCTTAATTGAGGTTTCAACCACAGTGTTGGCAGGTACCAAATGTGGGCATAGACAGAGAAGAGAAACCCAGGCCAGACTCTTAATCTAGCTCTATTTTCCAGTTCCCTACCAGTTCATTGCTACAGTCTAGGAAATGTTTCTATCTCTCTTAGGTCTATGGTGGGAAAAAACTCTCATGTCATCAACTTGTATTCAGCATACTATGGTTTTGTTTAGTTCAGTTCTGTTTTTAAATAAAAGCTGTATGTTGAATCTATAAGCTCTAGATTTTAAACCCACAATTCCTTTCTTTCAAAAATCACAAGTGTTACAAATCACAAGTGTTTTTACTTTCAATAAATTGTCTTTTCAGTATGTTTTCAATAACCAAAATTAAAAATGCAGCTGAGTATTCTTGCCTACCCTTAAGGGCAAGGCATTTGGGCAGCTATCAGTACTGTCCAACCCCTGGGAGTAGGGAAGGCCATGAGCACAAGGAAACTTGGACAAAGAAATGCCAATTAACATTTCAAAATATTATCCTGCTATTACTTTAGAATTATTCAGAAAATGAGATGATCTTTTATATGGGGAAGGGGGGCTGTGGGATGTAGGGTGGAGAGAGGGTGGCTGCTAGTAAAAGCTCAGTTGGTCCCTTCTTTGAGCAAAAACCAAATGCAATTTAAAAGAGAAAGAAGAATAAAGGAATGAGCCACTTTACTTTCATATGTTTTCTTTTAAAATAGTAATTTGTAAAACCTGTTTTTCCTTAGCTCTTTTCAGAGTTTTCCATTCCTGCATGAAGAGTCCACTCACTAATTGTCCCTGACATGGCCTATTCATCTTTTGTGTATTTACAGAATGTTGTGGTTGTGCCCTGTTTGCATAGACTTCAGCTGAGCATTGTCTTTAGCTGTTTTTTATGTGAGCTCTACTTGATTGCTTCATGCCACATTTTTTTTTGAAAGTCAGTACCTCCAGAGAAAAAAGGGCATTTTTCCACTACAAAAAGAAGCTAAGATTTCATTATAAACTATTTTTGTTTATTAGGGAAGTAAAGGGAATATTTTCTAAGAAGCAAAAATCCAAAAGTGTTCCTCATCCCTTCCACTGATCAGAAGAGCCGTCAGCTCAAAAATCAGGGGCAAAACTTGAAGACCATTCAGTCTATGGTGGTAGGGTAATATTTTCATGCCTTCACAGATTAGTTTCTCCTGAAGTTTCCAAAGTTGTTTTGTTTTGGCTTGTTTTTAACTTAGCCAGCCTTTTTTTTTCTGGTCAGTGAATCAAGGAATGTATTTAACAACAGAAACCTAGGTTGGGGGTTTGTCTCATCTTGACTTTTGATTTTTAAAAACCTGGATCTTTAATGAAATAGGAAGGGCTCAGGCCACAGACAATATAATTTGGAAAATACTTTAGTAAGGCTAAAATTTTCTTGTTGTCTTCTCTAAGAAAAAAGAGAGAGAGAGAGAGAAGAATTCAACAGTAGTGGGTCCCACAGAGAGGATCTGATCTTCAGGGGCTGATTACTAAAAAAGTGAGTGGAAAGGCAGAAAATTCCCAAATATATTTATGTCCAATGCCTGGGCAGACCCTATAGAGACAGCAAGTGACAAGAATAAAAATACCTTGTTTGGTCAAGGCCTCTACTCCTCCATTGAATTTCCTGTACCCTAGAATTATGCTGTAGGAAGAAGAGAATAATCTCCATGTGTCCAAAGGTATGAGTCAAGGGTGAGTAAAGCGGAAGAGAGCTACTACATGTGAGCTGACCGTATATGTGAGATTGAGTCATGTGACCTGGGGGACCTGTTGGGACTAATGACAGGGACCAGAGAGGAGTCTGGATGTCTCTATAGATGATTAAAGGGGACAAATAACACAAAAGTCCTAATGCCCGTGCTTTGAACATTTGCTTCATTGTCTGGTCAGACTGCTCAGACTTCAGCTGTTACACATTGCTTCTGGCCAGTAGAAAGAAGGTCTTCCTTTTCTAGTAAGTGCCACATACAGCATTTCCTTACATCTCATTGGCCAATGCAGCCACATAGTCATGCCTAGTTGGAAAAGAGGATAGAAAAATAGGGTTTACCTGAGTGGCAATATGTCTGGTCATTAAAATTTGGGATTCTTATGAAGAGCCCTCTTTCTATGAGCCCTTCTCCTCTCCAGGACTTTTTCCTGGGGTCACTAGTGATGTCCCCAGACTCTCAGCTCAGGGGATTCCCTGGTCTCTGCCGGGGCCTCCCTCCCTGGCATTCCACCTCAAGTCGGTAAGCTGGGGCAATGGTAGGACACCTCTTGTTTGTTTCCCACTTTGGAGAGTAACTTTCCTTCATTGCCTGATGTACAGTGTCTCAGGAACCTTTGTTTCATATATTTTTTTCTTTTCTTTTTCTGTTTTTGTACTTCAGATAGGAGAAATTAATCAGGTCTCTTTGATTTTGTTTTGGGTACATGTGGAAGTTCCCTACTTATTCACTTTTTTCTCTATTCATGTTGATACTCCATGTGTCTCATGCACAGAGCGCTTTGCAATGTTAGTATTGTTTGCAATTTGCCAGGATGGAAGTGAGATTGGCATACACACATTACTTCCTGGAGGAGATAAAAGTGCTTTTGAATAGTCTCACCTCTAATTATGCCTCAGGGCCCAGTCTCACCTCAGGGCCCACACAATTTGAACCTGGATAAGATGGGGATTAGTTCAAGAAAAAAATATGACTGGAGGGAAAGGTCATGACCCAGGAAAGCAGTAAGCAGTACCAGAGCGAGGCTGCATTACAGAAATGACCAAAGGCCCAGGCGCAGGTGCAGCAGGCCAGATTGGAGTACTCACTGGATAACATGCCTGTGGACTTGTGCCTGATCTAAATTAGCAAAAAAAATTCTGTATGATGTTTAAGCAATTAATTCATAATTATAGAAAAGATACTGCATTTAAAGGAATGGCAGTCAGATTACCCAGGTCTGATCTTCGTTCTGGAATAAAATATTTTCAAGACAAGGTAATCTCCTATTTCTAAATCTCAATTTCCTTTTCCTGCCTATGGGAGGGAAGAAACAACTTGATTTTTCCATACTAAATGTCTATGATTTTGTGAAAGGTTTTCAGGAATTAGGTAAACCAAATTGAAGTTTCTACAGACATCAGAAAACCACTTTATACCTGGGTTTCCCCTCTCCCAATTCTTCCAATACTTGCTGACATTACAGTGTCCATATAAAACTTCCACTGTAACCTCTAGGGTTTATGTGCTCTGGAGAGGTAAAAGAATTACATTTTGGTAATGAGTATTGTGTTTGTTGCACTTTCTTCCCTCCTACCACTCAAAGTTTTGCTAACACCAAAGAAAATAAGAGTGCCATGTAGTAGAATTAGGGCCCCCAAATGAAATGCAAAAGATTTCAGGATACAAATTGAGTTGACTATAATGACTGGATATTTTCTGTTGATAAATTATTCTTTATAAATTTTGCAGTGAAGATGTGCTTGAGTTTTCAATCTTAAGGGTTGCACAACAGTTTTGTAGATATGAATTCCATTACAGCTATATCGTTTCTAATACATTTTACAGAAGCAAAAGGCCTTTGTACCACTAAACAACATCTACTTGCAAGTGGAGAGGGGAACAAAAGCTCATAAAACTGCAATAAAATATTTATTTGTCTTCAGCAATTGGATTAATTTTATCACTGTAGATTTATGACCCCAGAAATTCGTTGCTGGATATTTAATATATCAAGGTAGCAGAACAAGGAGCTTGCATTAAGAAATGTATTGTGTAACTTGTGATTTAACAGACAGAACAGATTTCCTTTTTTTTTCCATAGGACTTAATAAAACAGCAGCTAAATTGAATTAGCTTGGCATAAAGTTTAATTGTCTGACAAAAAAATCTGATGCTCTATTGTATTACTATTTATTTACAACATATATTGGACTTGTGAATTGTCACCCCCCTTGACTCCAGACTAGGGGAGCTAACGATAGCAACAGGATTGTAGTATTAGTGTCTGGGAATCTGCTTTTTGATTGTCTCTTCCTATCATAAAGGAGGGAAATTTCACTGTAATGACCTTCCCAAAAGGGAAAAGAGAGTTTTATAGTTTGTTGCCTCCCCAAATGCAATTCCTTTCTTGAATGCCTTTCTCTTCAGGAATTCCATAGCTCTTCAGTGCTATAGTACCTTGAGATAGTGTGCCTTAGTGACATTCAGTTTATACATCTGGGAGCTTTCTTTTATGATGGAAATAGCCCAATAGCAGAAAGTCATAAAAGAACATAATAAATCTGCAACCTTCAAATTTTCTCTATTTTGAATTGTGGCTACAGCTATGAACAACTCTGCTCAGATTTTTTTCTTTAGTACCTTTTGAGCTTCTGTGAGAATTAGGTACACACTTAGGAAAAAACAAGTCTCTTGAGATTATAATATAGGAGCTAGACATCTTCATGTTCAGAAAGGTTAGAGGAATATGGTCTGGCAGAGGCAGAACAACTTCAGTTCCCATAATTCAGCTAACACAGAATTTGAGAATAAAGCCACTAAATCGATAATGTGGCTATAGAGTTTACAACCAGAAACCATCTCTGTTCTTATCCATAAAGCTTGTAACAGCTAACCTTCTTGGGGATTGCTTTGTGAATTTCCAATCAGAAGTCCAGTCCCCGGAGGGTGGCTGAGTCTAGATTATTGTTGTAGAATATAATTTAGTAAGTGAAAATATATACCACAGAGAGGAAAAAAAGCAACAGTTTCTTCTTAGTTTGATTTTGAATGAGGAAAAAAACTGGGTTTATTTTCCCTCTTCTATCCTTATGTCTCCTGGGGTCTTGATAATTCAAAAAAACTATTGGTTCTCTTTCACAGCTCTGATTTGCTTTCCTGCCCCCACTGTATGCTCTTAGTACTAGGAACATTTTCAAGATTTGGGGCCAAGTCATATACAGTGCTCCTACTTCCAGCTGCACCCCTGTTTATTGATGATCTATCCAGAGAAGATGTTAAAGTACAAGCTGACTCACTGACAACTATCCACTAGGCCTCCATATGTAAATCTTGCCGGGAATGATTCATTAAACACCAATGATAACTTTCATGATAACTTTTTGTCTGGGAAATTCCACTCAGAAGTTAAAAAAAAGATATTAAGTCCTAAAATCTGCATGAGTTTATGGAAGAGAAAGAGATAATCACTTAATTTCAATGTAACATGGTTACATGAGTGCTAGTGTCTATCTCTCTCCCCAGTTCCTGATTAAAATGACCAAATAAATAACAGGGAAAAATTCACATCAACATCTCTTACTAAAAGAAAAGACTATAAAACTGCACTATATGAAAAAATGAAATTACACTCTGTTAAAAAATTATTTATAAAAGTTAAGAACAAAGGATGGCCAAAAATATAAAATATTCATTTAAATTAAAATAAAGTAGGATCACTACATTACTGCCATGCAAGGTAGAATTCAATACCAAACACAAATATATCAATACTGTATTATTGATGAAGGGCATAATATTCAAAGGAAATATAAAAACCTGTGTTCCTTGAATAAAAATAACCATCCTCAAAATAGATAAAATAGTCAAAATATTTAATCAGTAGAAATCCAAGAGAAGTTGAAAGGAATACCATTTAACAGAAGACAAATACATTTTTTATTGACCTGGAGATATCAGTAACCCACAAATAAATTATTAAATAAACCAATAGCCTACAGATGTAGCATTTCTTTCCCAACACTCATAAAACATTTGTAGAAAGTTGATGTGCATCAAGCTACAATGGAAGCTCCAAAACCTTGCAAAATGCAGCCATTGTAGAGGATACACTTTTTGACCACAGTACAAGAAGAAAATAATAACAAAATAAAATGAACAATACTCAATAACCTGACTGTCTTGCAGTTATTGCAGTTACGTTATTACTCTCCTTTCTATTTCTGTACACATATTTCATTCCGTATTCTTTCAGAGAATTTCTTAATCTAAAGGCATTCTCTGTGGCCCTTCCAACTGACACCATTTAGTACTTTTCTACGTGGTTAGCAATCTCTGTGTTGTGATTCTTTATGGCCACTATGTATCCAAATAGCTCCAGTTCTGGTAGCACAAGGCAATGAATTAAATTCCTGAGTCTGTCGCACTTACATTGAATGGCATGTGCCATTGCCAGTAGTGAAATACCAATTAATTGTGTACTTTATATATTCTTATCCATGTCCCAATTTTTTTTTTCATTGTCTAACATTTAAAAATTAAACTGACAACTTTCCTAAATAATTCTTAGGCCAAGAGGAAATATAAATGTGAATTATATAATATGTAGAAAAATGTCAGCAGTAAGAACATTACATATCAAAACTTATGAGAGCTTCCCAGAGTTGCACTCAGAAAATCAAGTGTTTCTATATGCTTTAAATATTAAAGGAAATTTTAAAAAATTTTAAATTTCATTTAAGTTACAAAAAGAATATCTTTAAAAAAGCAGGAATTGGAAAACTCTAGTCTTGAGGGCAATTTCAGCCTGTAAAGTGTTATTGGAATATAGATGTGTTCATTCATTTCTGAATTGTCTATGCAGTTTTGGTGCTACCAGAGCAGAGCTGAGTAGTTTTGACTGGGAAGTTTGGCCTGCAAAACCATACAGCCCTTTACTATATTTCCCTTTATAGAAAAATTTGCTGACCCTTAATCTAAGGTATGCAGATAAAAAGACTGTTGACAATAAAATTATAAACTAATAATTTGGGAAACAGAAAACATTATAATTGAGAGATATATCAATTGTTTCAGCACATAGAAAACTGTACAGTGTTATAAATATATAAGCATTGTCTCATGCTAAAATAGTGAATAAAAGTGTAATGAATAAAATAAAGATAAATTTCTCACATACAGGTGTGAAATTTTAAGTAAATATGAGCAAATCTAATTCATCAGTATACTTATCTGTTAATAACCTTTAGCCATGTTGATTTATCCAAGAATATAGAAATTTTTACTATAAATAAACATGTTAATATATCTAATCACATCAAATAGGAGGAAGCAGGGAAATCATATATTAATCTCAACTGACACAATAAACCGTTGGTTTTTTTAATGATAGAAAAATATTAATCTATATAGTAAATATGTTCTTAGTATGATACCAACACACAGTGTTATTTTCACACCTGAAAATATGAGAGAGAATCTCATTCAAGTCATAAGCAATACAAGAAAGCCATCTATTTTCATGAATATGTTAGGAAAAAGCTTCTAAGAGTTCTAGATAGTGGAATAGGACATGGAAAATAACAAAAGAGGAAAATACAGAACTATTTTCAGATTTTATGATTGTAGTTTCTGAGAAAAAAAAATCAGGTAATTAACACTGATAACATTACTTTTATCTGACCTTTGGATCCTAGTCAAGGTTTCTCCAATTGACAAAAGGATCCCAGTCAGTATTATATGCTGCATTTACTTGCCATGTCTCTTCACTTTACTTCAATCTGGAATAGTTGCTCATTGTTTCCTTGTATTTCATATCTAGACAGTTTTGAAAATTTTAGACCAGTTATTTTGCAGACTATCTGTTAATTTGGGTGCACCTGATATTTCCTCATATTAGAATCAAGTTATGCATCTCTGGCTGGAAGATTTCAGAAATAATGTTGCATTCTTATTACATTGCCATTTTATCAGGTGCACATATTTTTTCCCTTGTCCTATTAATAGTATTTGCCTTTGAACAGTTGATTATAAGTGGTGTTGGCCAGATGATTCCATTCTAAAGTTATTACTTTCCCTTTGTAATTGGTGTTACATGGGAAGGTATTCTGGAGCTATAAAAATATATCTCCCTCATTAAACTTTCCACTTATTCATATATTTATTTATGTCAATATAGGTTCATGGTTCTCTATTTAGTGGTTATAATTTGTTTCTATAGTTATTTTAAAGCTCAAATTTTCTCATATTGGCCAGTGGGAGCAAGCACCTTCAAATTAGCTTCTATGTCCCTATCCGTTTTTGAGAACGTTTTTACTTTTTGACACAACAGTATACTCTGAGCTTACCTTGTATTGTTATCTTGTATTGTTACCACTGTGGAATCAGACTTTATTCTAAGTTGTCTGCATTCATCTTAGTAAGACCTGGGTGCTAGGTGCCTCACTACTGTCAGGTTATTGCCCCTTTTAGTGTCTTTCTCTCAGTGGAAAGAGCTATATATAGTATGTGTATATTTACACATTTCACCTACATATCTATCTCTCTATGTATATATGTATTTGTCATCTATATATATACTGACAATTCCCAGCCAATCCACCCCTGAAGAAGTCATACTAGTTTCTCCCTTTCTATATTTGTAGCTCCCTTCTTCAATAATGAGAGGGGATCACCCCATTATCCTTGATTTACTGGTGTGATTAATCTTCTTATGTGTAACAAATCTCCCATTGATGCTGCCATACCCTCCTGCCCCTCACTAGAGCTCTAACACTATACCCGGCTGCCACTCCCCTCACCTCACCTGTACTCTGATGCCGCACACCAGGGTATCACGCCCTGGGAAAGCCCTCTTTACCTAGCCTGAGCTCCAGCACTCCATTGCAGGCAGCTTACCTGCACGGTAATCTTCCTCACCCCAGTGGCGCTCTGCCTGACTACACCAGGCTGCGCCTCAGCAGAGAGCCTCCCTGCCCTGCCCAGGGTTTACACCCCTGCTCTGGGAAGCTCTTTTAAACATTCACTCCCCTCATTCTTCTTGAGCTAGGATACCCTGCTTAGGCCACTGGGACTTGAACCTCATTCCCACTCCATACTTACCTTTCTTAATTCCATCAATATCTTAAAACTGAATTGTTGAGAAAAAGAAGGGAAAGGAACAGGAAGATGACACCAAGTTTCCTGAGAAAGCAAAGAATCAAATAAATGAAAATGGAACAATAAATTTATCATATATTTCTCAATGGTTTTAAGAGCATAATGTTAAAAGAGAATTCATAATCTAAAATATAAAAATATGTGAACATTTTCCTTACATTAAGGTGTTAAAGGTGTATACACTCAAAATCATGGCAGATAAAAATAAAAGGGAAAGAGGATATTGTAAATAATATACTGCAACATATATTGCATTAAACTGTCATTATTGTAATTATATAAAACACTCTTACAAATAAACACCCCAATGGTAAAACAGGCATAGGTTATGAATGGAAATTCACAAACATTGAAAACTACCAATAATAACGAAAGAAATAGTAAATGTCTGTAGCAACAACATTTAAAAAAATAGATGTTTTTAAATGATTTTTCCTTTTCAAAATGACACGTTAAAATGAGAAAACTAGAATGGTTAGCAAATCTGGATAGTGTAATGTATTGGTTGACAATAAGTAAATTGAATAAACATTTTGGAAGAAAATTTGTGTTATATATATTAAAAATATACATAGTGTTTGAACTAGTAATACTTTTAGAAATTAACTTCAGCAAATAATCAGCATGGACAAAGATTTATGATGATGTTTATTTCAATAGTATTATATGGATAAAACAATATGTGACATGACATATAAATATGTACATATATGGTTAATATAGGAAAAAAGTTTTTAAACAGCCCTTGGTCTACATAAAGAATTGGTTAAGTGAAACCTGCTATATAAATGAGTGGAATATCATGTAGTAAAATTAATAGTTTTTTAAAATACTAAACTATTTTGTTATATGAAGAAAGCACAATACAAGATGATCCATAAAGTATATAGTTCTATGTGTGTATCTACATATGTACATTTTGTGCTTGTATGTGCAAATGGATTTTACATGTTGATATAGACACATTTAGGAGAAAACACACCAACATGTTAACTATGACTTGCTTGTGGTTGATTTCTACTTCCTTATGTCAGATTTTCTATCACAAACATGAATTACTATTGTCTTAGCTTCCCATTGCTGCTCTAACAAAATACTACAAACTTAATGGCTTAAAATAACAAGAATACATTCTCTTACAGTTCTGGATACCAAAAGTCCAGAAAGGGTTTCACTGGCTAAAACCAAGGTATCAGCAGAGCTGGTTGCTTTGGAGGTTCCGGTGGGGAGAGTATGTTTCTCTAACTTTTTAAATTTCTAGTGCCACCTGTATTCCCTGACTTGTGGCCACTCATATTCCTCCACCTTCAAAGAGCATCACCCAATCTCTGACTCCACCTTCAGATCACCTCCTCTCCAGCTCTCCTTCTCCTATGTCCCTCATATAAGGGTGATACAAGAATTGATTACATTGTTCTGGAATATCTGGCCCAAGGGGAAATCCAGGATAATCTTCTCAAACAGAGCTGTAAAATTCTTTTTGTCAAATAAGGTAGCATTCACAGTTTCCTGGGATTAGAACAAGACATGGATATCTTTGGGGGCAACTTTTTAGCTTACCTCAACTGTTACTTATTTTTATTAAATTATTCATTACTGCAGAGATGTAAACTTCACTACCACAATCCTCGAGGAGGATTTGACTGTCCTAAAATGTTATGAAACATAATATATATTCCTAGAAGATACAGGTGACAAAGAGGGAAAGATAAATTCTGAGGAGCTCAGTATATATTCTGGAGTTAAACAGGGGGATATACAAGAAATAAGAACATATGGAGAGATTCATGATTGAAGAGACACATTTAGGAACTCCAATCAGTAATCTCAGAAATAACTACCACCTCCAAAAAGAAAGCTGAAAAATCATGGCTACCATTTCACTTAGGCATTGAGACTTACCACATTGATATCTGGCAATAACATGTGATGATACTTTGTCTTCAGTAATATATATCTGCTTCCAGGTAAGTCATCCCTGGAGCAAGTACTGAAAACTTACCATATGGTCAGTATATGCACTAAATAGATATATATATTTCTTATTCAAAAATATCAGAATGCATTGTTTTGTAGCAAAGATTTATATATGGTGGCATCTGGAACAATGTTAGATATGACCACCAAAAAACTGGAAACACTCTTACTGCACATTATAAGGATTAACAAAAATTTACACATCATCATATATAGTAAGCTTTTATATAGCCCTAAAATCATACATGTTATTATGTTATTCATACCTTATTTATTGCATCAGAAAATGCTGTTATAATATTAAAGAAAGTGAACTAACTATGTGTCAAATTGCATATATTACAATTTCCAACATGTTAAAAAATAAAATGAAGTTAGAGGGAAAAGAAATGCTATCAAAATATGTATAGTAGGTCCTTTGGGTGGTGGAGTTATGAGTGACTATTACTTTTTGGAGTTTTCCAAATTTTCTGCTGTACATACTATGTTTTTATAATCAGCAAGGGAAAAAAACACAATAAAAAGTATTGAATCGGCTTCCCATAAATATTGATTTAATTATTGGGCTAAGAGAAGTTTTACTATCTGGGAAGCTTTAATTTTCCCACTGTGAATCTCTTCGCAGGAGAAAAAACTGTGCTAGGCTTTTTGTTTATGGACCCTGTTCAGCAGGGTGTAACATTAAATCTGCTAAGTGGAGGTGATGATCATTATCTGCTAGGTGACTTGGAAAGGGTGGAGATCCAGCAACTCTGGATATATTGTACTCTACAAACATATAAAAGTAATCTGTCCTCATCTCCTCAAAATATGGCCCTGAGAAAAGTGGTTAGATCTATACAGAGAGAAATATGCAACATGTATACAAAAAACAAAAAAGAAAAGGACTCTATGTTAAAAGTTTGTTACTCTAAAAAGGTACAATATATTCCTGTTATCTGTATTATGATATTTATGGAGTCATTAACTCTTGCCATCAACAAACAATACCTGCAAAAGCCCACGCTAGCTCTTTTTCCTCTAGTGTTAACATAATATGATTCTTTATTGAGCTTTCACTAAAGATTGGTATAGTAATTTATCATATGTTTACCTGATTTTAGTCCTCTGGATTTGAGCAGGAAGACAATACTTACTGCTTTGAGAGTTTACAATGAAAATTTTGCAACCTCTAGATATATCTGCTTACTCACAATTAAGTAAATGAGCCTTTTAATCCTTTAATCTATGCTGAAAACTGAATAATTGAGCTAGAACAGGGATTGTTCCATCTGATTCAAAACATTTGGAGGTCAGAGTCTCAGAAGAGGGATTTTTCACATTTATTTGCTCTAATTCACATAATTGATACATTAAAATGAACAAATTAGAAACAAGCAACCAGAGGGTGCTGGATTAGCAGGAGTCTTAAAAGCTTTGCAGCTTCTTCATATAATTATTGAGGAGGCATGTTTAATTAGTATAACACACATTAGTAACAATTAAACATAGTCAAGGTCAGGAAATTAACCCTTTGACAATTTAAAAGTTGGCATTTTAATTTTATAGCTTCCTCAGTGCAGGAGCAATGCTCATTCATTTCAACGTAATGTTCTGATACCGTTATAACTTTAAAAAAATCACTCTTTTTGATATAATACATGAGTTTACAGGTAGGAAATTGAGATTTTAGTTTCTAGAGATATCTGTATAAGACTCTTATAAATGTGAAAGTTCAGTACTCAGGGGAACGAAGATGCACATACAATTTCAAGTGACTGTGCTTTGCTGGCCGAACTCTTTCTGAGCCGAGTGAAAAATAGAATGAAGACACTTAAATAGTTGCTCCATTTCCTAATCCCACATCTTGTACCTCAATTGAAAGGGGTTAAGAGCCCATTAAATTCTCTTCTTGGTCCATAAGCTTCTTTTCAGTACCTTTCCCAGTTGCAAAGAAAATTTCCTGAAGGTTAGCCATTAAAGATTATTGTACTCCTGAAAATCCTTGACTTATGTCTTGAAATGTGGGGTCATTTTAATTATCTATGGATGAAAGACAGTGCTTTGACTTCAGCTGACTTTGGGTGTCTCTTATGATATACAGCATCTTAAGGTTCTGAAATACTACCTCATTACGATGTGAGAAATGCTGCATTTTCTCAGCTTTTAGTTTTTATTTCTACCCTGTGTAGTTGATTACTACTGAGGCATCGATTCTAATTTCTATGGATGATGGAATGAGAAAAAAAACACAAATTTGAAAAGATATTATCTTTATAGCTTCCATAATGAAAGTACCCTCTCTTTGGTTAAGAATGTCAAGATCACTTTCAATAACTATTAACAAGAACCAGAGTATAAAGAAAGTTCTTTTTGATCTTTTATGTGTATGAAATTTTTCATATTGAATGGTGATATCTGATACATGTTTTCAAATGTTTTTTGAGATAATTTTCAGATGGAAGAGAAATTGAAGCCCTATTAATTATACATTTCTATTAATTATATATAATATATTTAATATATATGAAACATAGAGTATTTATTACAGAGTTGTCCTACAATGATTGTGATTAATACTTGGTCTTTTCTTTTAATAATATAAGAAATCAATGTAAGAAGAGCTGTGTAAGAGCATATGGACAAAAGAAGGCTTTCTCGCATCTGAGGCTAAGATCTGTCACCTGGAAGAATTTGTCAAATCCCAGGGACTTTCTGGAACTGGAAACATGAAATTTTTAGGATGCTGAATGTAATTTCTCTTCTCAGGGGAAGACTCACATTAAACCAACAAACACAAATAATATATGAAAGCAGAATGTCAGCTATTGATGTAATACATTAAAAATAAAGAAATCACAAAACTCCATTATAGCTTTAAACTGTACTTTCTCTCCCTTTAGGCTGGGCTAATCTGGCTGACAAAAGTAATCAGGATTCATGAATTTGTCTGTAAGTATATTACACCTCAATAAAATTTACAAAAACAAAGCAAGAAGATAAGCATGAAATAAAAAAAGAACAAATTCAATGTTGAATGAGAGCAGACTAACATAAAATGTAACCTAGCTATTCATTCAACAAATATGTTTTTTTGCATGTGGACATCAGGTGCCCAGCTCTGTGCTACTTCCTGGAGTAACCTATAGGGAGCCAGATAAATGTCATCTTTCAGGAAGACAAAATAAAAGCAAAATTGACAAGAAAAATACGTATTTTCAAAATATGAAGGTAAAACAAAATGGATAGTAAAATGGAAAATACTGTCAGTTTCAGACCTGCTTATGAGTTCTGTGAAATGTTTAACAAGGAGAGAGCAGCCCGCTGAGGCAAGGGAGATACAGGAAGTGGCAAGCTATGCATCCTAAGCCAGGAAACAGACCCGAAAGGAGCTCTGTGTGGCTAGTGTGTATACTGTGTGAGCAGGACAGTGGTCTGTGATCCAAAGTAAATTCCATCTCCTTCTTATAAACCCGTGCGCCCCACTCCCGTCCTCTCATCACAGAAATGAACCAGTCTCAAAGATCCCCAATCATTTCCTCAAGTGTCTCAGGTACCTCATCCTCCTGTGTGCTCAAAAGTGATTCTGCCAACTTCCTTTCACTCAACCGCTCGGCACTGCCACCACACCACAGCCTTGGCTCTAGAGAGACCTCTGAGCTCACTCCACTGGGGTCTGCTCTCTCTCTCCAGTGACAACCTGCATAACCTCAGACCCTGGCTGCCAGGAAGGGAACGCTGTTCTCCTCTGCCCTGCTTGGCTCCCACATGGGGCTTTTTAATAGCTCCCCTCGATGCAGTTAGTCAATCTCGATTTGGCTTTACTCTAGCTTAGGGATAATGGAAGAGATTTCAAACTATCACAAATTTCAGATTACCCTAGAATCTCCTGCCAGAAAATTATTGGCCTGGCTCCTAGTGTGTCACCATTTGTCCAGGGACAGTTTGCCCCTCAATACCAGATCTGCTGCAGTACCCTCAGAGTCCTGACGTTCAAGTCACATTTCCTCCCAGCTCCAGAGGAAACAAATGGTGTCTACGAACCACAGTGCAGTGCCACAACCAAAACCCTTCATTTTAAGTTTTTAATTTCTAAAAAGAGAACATTGGACCAAACGGTTTGAATTAACCATACATATGACTCTACAAACCTAAAAACTGTGGGACACTACTCTTAGTCTCCCAGTATCCATTTGCAGTGATTTGGGGAGAGTTTGAATGGCAGGATGATTGTGGTATTCATCAGGTTTCAGTAGTGGTGGACTCAGTTATTGTGATATTATAGGAAGGATCATATTATGCTTATTTTTCCCACTACATAAGGTGTCATAGAAAATCCATGAAATCTCTGAAAACCAGGGGACAGGAATCCACAGTAAACCATAAGAATACCTAGTTTCTCCTGGAACTTTTGATGGTAGTTCCTAAGAGCAAAGGGCAATAGCCACAGCGGTTGTCAGTCATGATCTGGAACATTAATTTTAGAGTCATAGATACCTGCACTTGGAAAGGACCTTAGAAATTTAGATGGATGGTAGGCCTGAGAAGACCTGTTGTTTTTGAATAGTGATGATGATTTTTCTAGAAGCTGCCTGAGGTAACTGTTTTTTAAAACTTCATTTGGCAAAATAATTGCTGGTCTTTCCTCTAAACCAGAGGTCAAGGTCCAACTTCTACAAAACTTCTCCAATTTTTACAATTTTTCCAAAACTTTGACCCTGCCAACCTCTCCTCCTTGGGATACCTCAACATAATTGTAGCTTAAACTTGGAGGTATAGTTCTCTGAAAACTTGACTCATGTATTAGCTTGCTGGATTTTTAGGTCCCAGCAACTCCATAGTCTTGGGCAACCAGATATCATGTGGTTCTGGGTATTTACAGATGTTCTATCACCTATCAGCTGTGTGATCTTAAGCAAGTTGTGAAACTTCTCTAAGCTATAGCTTCTTCATCTGTAAAGTCAGAAAGTTAGCACCAGTGCATATAGTATTATAAAGAGAATTAGGTGAGGTGTGTGTGAAATAACTGCAGTAAGCATTTAATAACAGAAACAACTTGATCTCCATCCTTTAGTATAGTCTTAAAAGTGTACATGATCAATCAAACTGACAACTCTGTGGGACGGTGAGATCCTCAGTTAACAAAGAACCAGTTCTCAGCTCATTAATTCATATTCTCTCTATAATTCTGCTTTGAAATAGGAGGAAGGAGATTCAGAATGAAACAGGAATGAGTCTCAAGAAATTGTCCTCCAGAACCTGTATGCACTTGACGGGGATTGCTGTATAGCCAAGAGAATGTGGTTAGAGTCCTACAAATCTGGTGTGACTCTGATGTTGTGCATTATTGCCAGCTAGCATTAATCAGAGGCCATATTTTGAATATATTTCTCTGCTTTCCTTTATTTTTATTTTTGTTCTCTTTATCCTCTCTTTTTAGTGTTCAGCCTCTTTTGTTTTTGGGTTTTTCTCTTTAGAGCTTGGAAAACAAAGAATACATTTAGATATCAGAATGGATACATTCAAATTCCTGTCCCACGACTGGCTGGTAGCTTATGCAACCTTTCTGTAGATAAAAGTAGTAATTAAAAAAAAAGAATATTAATAATATTTACCTCTTTGGGCTGTTTTGAGGATTAAAAGTGGGATAATATATGTGAAGTACTGGCATATTATAATAAAAATAGGTATTATCTTCATCCACAAATTTTGCAGCACTCAAAATATGAATGTTCCATAACGATTCAGTATAATCAAGCCAATCTTTTGATATTTTTTGTGCATGCCCCACTTTTTTTCTTGAAATGACTTTTCTTTCTTCTTTATCTCTCTCTCCCTTTCTTCCTATATTCTATTGAGCCACTTTTCTCCATTTATTTTCTTGATCATCTGCTTTGAAAATCTCCTCCATAAAGTCTTTCCTGATCCCACAAGCAAAATTTAATCTGAATGTCTCCTTTTCATTCTCCCATACGATTCTGTGAATACCTTTAGTTTGGCACTTATCTCATTTTAATGAAAATTTCTACTTACACATGTCTTTAGAACGTACACTGCAAACTATCTGAAAATCATGACCGTCCGTAGCCATTGTTGGCACAACTTAAATGTGTGTCACACATTAATTTCTGAGTGTCATCTGGCGTACCCTCCCTCTACCCCTTTCCTTTTTTAATCCAGTTTACCCCCTCCTTTCCTTCTCCAGTTTTGTGTCATTTCTGCACTCTCTCTTTTGCATCTTTGTCCATGCTTTCTCTTCCCCCTGCATCTGCCGATCTTCATTTTACTCTCTTTCTGATTCCTTTATTACGGCCAAGCAAAGCCACCTCCAGTAACCCTGTGGTCTCCACTTTCCTTGTCCTCTTCACAGCATCCACAGACTCTTACAACATATTCTTATTTGTCTTCTTTACCTCCTAGTATACCCACTCAGTTCATGATCATGTTACACATTTGAAAGGTAGTTGGAAATTTTAAAAATTGAAAATTTTAATAAGTCGTCTTTCACCTTGGCCATAAGACATTTTTTCTGCAATCTGACCATTCTTATATCTAAAGTATTCATTGATCCTTCTCACCCCCATATCCAGGCAAAAGATTTGCAAAAACTAAGCCCTGTTTAATACTTGAATTTGGCAAAATAAAATAGAAATAATTATGTCTATGGTCTCCAAAGAAGAATGGAGATTCCCCAGGTAGCGATTTGGTCCAGTTTTATAATGGACTCCAAACGTTGACTTGAGTGCTAAGTAATCATTAACTCATATGACATGAGAGGGAGCCCATGGAGAAAACTGACATGCTAATCCTATAAAAACTTCATCATTTCCCAGTGTAGCTGTTAAATAGCATTCAATTAACTTAAATAGCATGAATGATGGATTTCCCTTTGTTTTTAAGTTGGGAGTTTCTAAAGTTTTATTTTCCCTTTGAACAACTCCTGACTACATCTCTCTTAGTCACTGCAATAGGAAAGGATGAATAAGAAACACATTGTCTTAAAATCAGTGAAACTAATGTCCTGGTATTTTACAAAATATCAGAAACCTCAATCTAAAAGATAGATCTGCCATTATCTTATTCCTTATCTTTTGTCAACATAAACCATCCAATCTATCAAGGGATCAATTTCCTTATCTGGGATATGAGGTGGATAGATTTGCTAATATCTAGGGGCTTTCCAACTTTAATATTCTCTGGGTATGAGGGCTGAACCAAAAACAATGGCTTCTTTAATAATTAAACTGGTTCATGAAAGTCACCAGAAAGATCTGTCACCAAACACCACATATATATTGAAGCACATTGACTTTTACAGTACTCAAAATTACACAATATATTCACATTCACAGAATTAAGATCACTGTGGTATGGTTTTAGGATCTTCTTTTTTCTTAGGCAGGGAATGTAGATCAAAGGATTTCTTTCTCTGACTTTTTAGTAATACAAGCCTTTCCTTATCTCTTGGGTCTTAAAAGATGTGTAGAGTTTTGCACGTGGAACTATGTGGGGCATTCCAGGTTTTAGGGACAATGTGAGCAAATGCAGAAGAAAGAATGGATTTTGAGAATGACATATGATTTTACATGGTGACAGCAGCATTTCACAATTTCTGCCTTGCAGAACACTGGTTTTAGATGACGTATAAATGCAGTTGTGAAGCATTTGGGAAAATCTGTGCACCATATCCCCTGTGAGATTCAACTTGCACATTGTTGCACTATGGACTCTGAGACATTTTGGAGGGAGCCATTGATGTAATTTAATTCAGTCTTACTCCAGTTTACTTGACAACTGAAACTCAAAGCAACCTTTAATTGGCTAATGGAACTATGTATGTATTTTGGGGGGAGGAACTATATTTTATGGAAGGCCTTTTTGAGAAATGTTGGAATGGGGCTAAGGTTCTGTGTTGGTGCTGGAATGTGATTTTTTTTTAATAACGCTGCATTATTTCATGCCCTAACATTTGCCACTTTGCAGGACTCAGGGTTTAACCTTCTGCTTTTATTTGATTCCTTGTACTTCTTAAACAGCTCAAGAATTTCCATTGTCTTCATCTCTTACATGGTTACTGAAAGCTCCCAGGTATGTTTCATGGCTCGGGACACTTATCACTCATTTCCTCTTGATTCCTTTCCTATGACTTCAAACTTCTTATGAATGTGAGCTAATTGTTTTAACCTGTAGTGTCAAAATCAGCTACAATCCCTCACCTTCACTGTCTTAGTCCCAAGATGAAATAGTAAATGAATTTATGCATATAAATACATAGCTCAAGGATTGACACATGCACATGCTCAATAAAATGTTTGCCTTCTTTTTTTGTTCAGAGGTACTCAAACACTGCCAGAGTTCTTAAATGGAAAGTAAAATCATCTGCTTTATCTAGTTTATCCAACCATCAAAGTCGGCCTTCTTTTCTTACCCATATTGCTCTTATTTCCAATGGTGACAATTTAGTCCACTGTGAACACATTATAAATTATTACTGTATTAATACTTGACTATTCCTTAACTAAAATTTCCTTCATTTGACAAACTGCCTCATTATCCTAATCAGCTTTTTAAAGGTATACATACAAACAACAAACACCAATTGCACTGACCACAAATGAATTTTTATACTTTTATACACTCATGTATTCAACACCAGATCAAGATATTATAAAGCATTTCCAGCACCCTAAAATGTTCTCTCTTACATCTTCCTACTCTGTATTCCTGAGAGGTAACCCTTATGCTGACTTCTGTCACCATATATCATGTGCATGGCAACACACAGAGTGTATTCTCTTGTGTCTGGCATCTTGGCATGTATCAAGTTTATCAGTAGTTTGTTTTTTTTAATGTTGTTCCCCTGATTATTTAAAACTAGACATTCACATAGTGTCAAAGTACCAGATTTCTCAATATTATGCTGGTCTACATCTTCAAGAGCTTTCCACAGTTTCTGTCTGTCTTTCCACCCACTTCCTCTTCAGTCTAATTCCACTTTATTTAACCAGCTTCAGCCAGCCTCACTACCGCTATTCCCCAACATGTACCAGTCCCCTGTTCAGCCAGCTTTCTCTATTTCATAAACCCTCTGTGCTCATTTCTGACACTGTCTGTTCCCTCCCTTGAAAGCCCTTTGTTCTCCTTCCTACATATCTGTTCAAGATTCAGCTCAAACCCTATCTCTTTCAAGAAGTCTTCTCAGAACAAACCAGTGCTTTTTGGAATTCTTTAACAAATTTCCATAGCCAGTCTAATCTGGGCTCCCTGATCTGGTAATTAATTACTGATTGCTCTCATAACTTAGTAGTGTTTGCTTTCCCTAGTGTTGTCATTGTTTGCATAAGCAGTTTTAGTGACTTGAACCAGGAACTATAGTGTTTTCTCATTTCAATGCAATGATCTGTGATAGTAAATTAGATTAAAATGCTTTCCCCCACTTCCCACTCACACTAAGGACTTGTTATCCATAAAGCACAAATAAAACTTACTGGTTAATAAGTTTTCAAGTCCTTCATTCTGTTCCCTGGCTGGCCTAAGACTACACTTCCATAGTGCTAATTTGACTGTTTGCTTATTGTCATACAACTCAGGAATGAGCTAAATCATTACAAATTTAGAACATAAAGGATATAAGAAAACCAAATGGATATCACAAACGGAGGCCCAGGGGAAAGGTGTTGTGTGAGTAATAGGTCAACAGGGCTCAAACTTATAATGATTTGCTCTTCCAATATTTCACTGAAATTAAGAAGGGGCTCTGCAAATGTATGATTAGTATTTAACAATGTTGATAATAAAAGAAAGAGAAAGGGTAATTTGAGGGCTTTTTGGAATTTATGAATGAATATGATTGGATGGAGAAAAAGGAAAAACAAGGGCCACCAGCCCACAAATGAGCTCAGGCAAGAGTGAAGGTCTCATCTGGTATGTAAGTAGAGATGTCTGTCCTACAGAATCTTAAGAAACCTCAACAATCTGGGCAAGGTTGGCAGGAGACAAATTGAAGGACTTTGGGAAATGCTGCAAAACACTCACACAGGAAAACTTGGCATGGTGTTCATCAACTAGCTATTCCTGATATGCAGACAATAATTAAAGTCAGGTCTGCCATAGTGAGTTCCTTATTTGGGCAATTGGGTCAAATCAGGAAGGGCATCTTAGGCTGCCAGAATCAACAGAGAGAGGAGAAAAACAAACAACATGTCACTCATTAGTGGTTTTCTCCCAATATACTCAGCCTCCCTGATAACACCTCACCTATTTCCTATGGTAGCAGAGAAACTAGATCGAATGGTCAGTTAAAATGTACCTGTAGAAACTGAATTAATATAGAAAATATAAAAGTAACTTTAAACATAAAATCCTAAATTTTATTCCCAGGGAAAATTGAGATGATAATTCAATAATGAAATGAGATCAGGTAAGGGCTGAGAAATATTAGAAAAGTTGGAGAAAGTAAGAAAACATCTATTTGAAGGCATCAGAATGTTAGTGAAAAGCAAAGACATGTGGCTCAAGTGGAAAGAAGGGAAACAGAGATACAAGCTTGACATTTGGCATACTTTTTCTCCCTGGGGCATTTCCTGATCCAGACTTACAGCACAAGGACTGAAAAGCCAATGAGCTGAGAAGAAGGAAAGCACACAAGCCAAGCGGCAAGAGCTCAATCAGAAAGTAACAACTAAGAGACTGACAAGCTAGTGTGTCCACAGGTCATCTCACAGGCTGGGGGAGCAATTCAGTATAAAGCCCAACAAGTAAGAGGATACTTCAGAACAGGATGAATCCAGACTTTCAAATGGCAAGCCCAAAGGGTAATATCCTTAAAGGAAGAACAAATCAGAAAAAGATCAGCTTTGAATGAGCTTAAATTGACAATTAAGTAAGGTTATCAATCCCTGTAACAACTGTTTGCCATAGCAAAAGTAAATCTTCTCAGGAAAAATATAACAACATCCAGAATGTAAGAGTAGCTGTATAGTTTCCTAAAATAAATTAAGCTCAGTATTCAGTAAAAACAAGTAACTTGACAGATCAGGAAAACAACCAAATGCTCAAAAATTAAGAAAAAGATAACATAAACAGACACAAGAGGATGAAATATTGGCATTAACAGGAATTGGTTTAAAAAAACCTGATTTAGCAAAGAAAATATACAGAAAGCAAATAAGCAAATGGTACATATCATATGTCATCAGGAAATGTTAAATTAAAACAATGACATACCACTACATACCTATCCAAATGGCTGAAATCCAAAAACTGAAATAAAACTGGTGAGGGTGCAGAACAACAATAACTCTCACTCATTGATAGCAGGAATGCAAAATGATAAAGGCACTTTGAAAGATGTTTGACAGTTTTTCATAAAACTAAACATACAGCTACTACATGATCTAGTCAATCATATTCTTCGGTATTCATCCAAAGGATTGAATAGTTATATCCACATAAAAACCTGCACATGGATGTTCGTAACAGCTTTTTACATAATTGCCAAGACTTGGAATCAACCAAGATGTTTTTCTGGGGAATGGGAAAATTGTGGTATATCCATACAAAGGAGTAGCATTCAGCAAGAAAAAGGGCAAGCCATGGAAAGACATAGAATAAGCTTAAATGCATATTTTTAAGTGAAAAAAGCCAATCTGCAAAGGCTACATATTGTATGACTGCAGCCAAATGAGACTGAAATATTGGAAATTCAGGAAAATTCAGGAAGTTCAGGAAAAGGCAAAACAAAGGAGGAAGTAAAAAGATCAGGGGCTGTCAGAGGTTTTGGGGAGGGAGAGAGAAATTAATAGGTAGAGCATAGGGGACTTTGAGGGAAATAAAACTATATATCTTTAAATAATTGTCAAAAAACATACAATATACAAGAGAAAGTGAAATCTAAAGTGAACTATGGACTTTAGTTAGCAATAATTTATTAATATTAGCTCATTAATTATAACAAATATATTACACTGATGTAAGATGTTAGATGAAACTGGGTCAGGAGGTGAGGAGGTACATGAGAAGTCTTTTTATTCTCTGCTTATTTTTTCTGTAACCCAAAACTGCTAAAAAATTGTCTATTAATTAAACTAAAAACTAAAATTGCACACAAAAAAAACCATGGCAGCATTATTCATAATAGCCAGAAAGTGAAAATAACACATCCATTAACTGATGTATAGTTAAATAAAATATGATATATCCATAACATGGAATATTATTCAGCTATAAAAATAAATGATGTAGTGAAACAGGATGCAACATGGATGAACCTTGAACACATACTAAGTAAAAGAAGCCAGTCACAAAACACCATATATTGTATGATTGTATTTGTATGAAATGTCCAGTATAAGCAAATCTATAGAGATAGAAAGTATATTGATAGTTGCTTAGGGTTGGGGGAAATGGAGAGTGAGAGACTGCTAATAGGTTTCTTCATCTTTTGTGGGTATGAATGGAAATGTTCTAAAATTGTGGCAATGGATGCACAACACATTAAACTGTATGTTTTAAAGTGTATTATTGACCGTACATTATATCTCAATGAAGCTACTATTTAAAAATTATATTAAATTTTAAAATATGATCACTATATTCAAGAAGATAAAGGATTACACAATTTAAGCAAAGGAAATTTCTATAATTAATCACTTACTATTTGACCCAGGAATTCCACTTCTAGGAATTTACCCTAAGGATGCAGCACTCCAGTTTGAAAAAGACAGATGCACCCCTATGTTTATAGCAGCACTATTTACAATAGCCAAGAAATGGAAGCAACCTAAGTGTCCATCAGTAGATGAATGGATAAAGAAAATGTGGTACATATACACAATGGAATATTATTCAGCCAAAAGAAGAAAACAAATCCTACCATTTGCACTGACATGGATGGAACTAGAAGGTATTATGCTCAGTGAAATAAGCCAAGCGGAGAAAGACAAATACCAAATGACTTCACTTATCTGAGGAGTATAAGAACAAAAGAAAAACTGAAGGAACAAAACAGCAGCAGAATCACAGATCCCAAGAATGGACTAACAGTTACCAAAGGGAAAGAGACTGGGGAGAATGGGTGGGTAGGGAGGGATAAGGGGGGGAAGAAGAAAGGGGGTATTATGATTAGCATGTATAATGCAGGGGATGGAGGAAAGGGGAGGGCTTTGCAACACAGAGAAGACAAGTAGTGATTCTACAACATCTTACTATGCTGATGGACAGTGACTGTAATGGGGTTTGTGGGGGGACTTGGGGTAAGGGAAAGCCTAGTAAACATAATGTTCTTCATGTAATTGTAGATTAATGATAACAAAATAAAGTTAAAAAAAAGAGCAGTAGCTAAAAAGTAAGCACTCTATATGTTGACTTAACATTATATTAGTGAAATGTAAGAAAAGATTACTAAAGTCAATTAAAAAATAATGAAAAATTTGGAGGAAAAAAATTATGTAGAATAGAGAAATAAGTCCATAAGACACATGGAGTATGTATAAAATACTGTGATTAGCCAGGCCCAAGTCAAGGGGATCAGGAGCGGCATGCAACTGACCTGAATCTCAGAGATTTCTCCAAAGGAAAAATGAGATTCTGGTACCAAAAGTAGAAGGAATGAATTAGAAAGAGAAAGAAAAATGGTAAACTATAATCTAGATACATAGATTTCATAGGGTTGTAATCTAGTAGAAACAATAAGAAAATGATGGAACTTATGATAGAAGATGCTAGATATTGCTGTGGATGTGTCTGAGGGAGGAAGAGTGTGTTTATTTAATTTTTTTAGAGTCCACATATAAATGATACACACAGTATTTATCTTTCTATGTCTGGCTTATTTCACTTAGCATAATACCATGAAGATTCATCTGTGGTGTTGCAAATGATAGGATTTCCTTCTTTTTTAAGGTCAAAAAATATTCCATTATGTGTGTATATACGTACATGCACAGACAGAATACATCTTTTTTATACACTACATCTATTCATCTGTAGATGGACACTTAGGTTGTTTCCATACATCGGCTATTGTGAATAATGCTGCAGTGAACTTGGGAGTCCAGATGTGCTTCACATAATGATTATGTTTCCTTTAGATAAATACCCAGAAGTGCGAGGGGGAAGAGTTTATGACATAAATTGACGATGTATAAAAGGAGTAGGAGTGGAAAACTTCAGCCATCTAGAAAGAGTGAACATGAGTTGTTTGAAAGCACCATTGTTCAACGTTACACATAGTGAAACATTGTGACACTTCAGTAAGTTTGAGTATGAAGACTTTATTCTTCTGGATTTGAATAGAGTGAAAAGGAGTCTTGCTATGTTTTTGATCAATACCCAAAAAGAGTGGAAATGTTCTTTGTTTTATTATAAAACTGGAGGAAAGCCGAGCCTTGTAAGTAGCATGAAGCTCCACTAGAATTTTCCCTGATGAGAGTGTTAATTCAGGAGTTAATTCAGGAGAAGAAGGGCCTAAGGCCACAGAACAATTATGAAAGCAAAACAAGGCTATTAAGTCCTCACGCCCTATATGAGATGATGTTCTAACGACCTCTGATGAGTGGCCATGACACAGCTAGCAGAGCAGGGGGAGTTGTTGAGAAAAGCTCTCAAAGCTGCAGAAATTGTGCAGTGACATAGAAACAAAAGAAGGAAAATCCCAAAGAGTAGGACAACATGAAGAGAAAAGCTAAAATAGAGAAGAAGAGCAATAAACTTGACAAATAAACCAAAAGCTTGTTCTTTACAAAGAACATTAAAAATAAGCAATATTTGGTAAATCCAATTGTCAAGATGTGATCAGCTATAAAGCAGAGATTTTTTAATTACAAAAAATATTATGTTAAGTTTATACATTTGAAAAATATAGATAAAACATTTGAAAATCTACACAAAATGGATAATTATTAAATGAATCATATGCAGCAATCAACTCAATTTTTGAGTAGAAAATATAAATAACTACAAAATTAGAAAATGTAATCAAAGATCTACACTTTGGAAAGACATGAGTTGCTTTACAATTTATTTACAAAAGCTAGAAGACCCCTAATACAAAAATCAAGTATGGAAAATATACCAAAAAAGAAACTTGAAGCACATTTCTTCTGAAACCTTGAGCTCTAATTAATACTAATTTAATATGTTGGTCCCTACAACATATTAAAAAATATGTCATTATGATCAGCATGATTTTTCATCATATAAAGTAGAATAATAGTTGGAATGAGGAGAGAAATATCCATACCATGTATCAAAATAGACTCCAAAATTTCAGTAGTTTTAAGAATCTAATAAGTAAGAGTATATCAATATATCACTGAACCAGATGAGGAACCTATGTGTATATGGGAAATGAAATGTAGAGTAAATAAAGTACAGGCTGTCCTCACTTGTGGAACTGCAAAACTGATCATCCCATGGACATTAAAAGGATAATACAAGCAACTCTATGCCCTCAAAATTGAGAACCTAAGTGAAATGGACCAGTTACTTGAAAGACATCATCTGTGGAAACTCATACAAAGAGAAATAGACAATCTGAAAAAAACTATATCTATGAAAGGAATTCATCGATAATTAATACTTTTTCAAAACAGGAAACAGGGGACCCAGATGTACTCACTGATGAATGCTGCCATTTAAGTAAGAAATTATACCAATTCTTTCTGTAGTCTCTTTCAGAAGAGAAATGCAGAGGGAATACTACCTAATTCATTCATTATCCTAACATCATACTTAATGGTGAAAAACTAGACTGTTTCCTGCTAAGATCAGTAATAAGACAAGGATGTCCCATCCCAACACTGCCTTCCAACATTGTATTGGAAATTATAGGGCATAAGACAAGAAAAAGAAATAAAAGGTGTACAGATGGGAACAGAGAAAGTAAAACTTTGTTTTTGCAGATGATTTGATGGTCTATGTATAAAACCTAAAATAATTGACACACACACAAAAAACTTCTGGAAATACTAAGTGATTATGGTAAGGTTGCTAGACACCTATTACATAGACCAGGATCCAGAATACTAACACCAAATGCTGATGAGAACACAGAGCTGTACATACTCTTATTCTCACCAAATGTTGGTATGAACGCAAAATTGTACAGCCACTTTGGAAGATAGCTTGGCAGTTCCTTTTGAAATGAAACATACTCTTGCCATATAATCTAGCAATTGTGCCCTTTGGTGTTTACCCAAAGGAGTTGAAAAGTTACGTCCACATAACAACCTGCACAAGGATGTTCATAGCAACTTTAATTGCCCACATTTGTTACCAAGCAAGGTATTCTTCAGTAGATGAAGGGATAAATATCTGTGGTATATTCAGACACCAGAATAAAATACAGTGTTAAAGTGAAATGAGCCATGAAAAGATATAGGAGAGCCTTAAATGCATATTGCTAAGTGAAAGAAGTCAATCTGAAAAGGCTTCTTATTATATGATTCCAACTTGTATGACATTCTGGAACAAGCAAAAGTATGAAGGCAGTAAAAAGATCAGAGGTTGCCAGAGATTAGAGGCAAGAGAGAGATGAACAGGTAAAGTACAGAGGAGTTTTAGGGCAGTGAAACTACTCTGCCTGATACTATAGGGGTGAATACATGTCATTATACATTCGTCTAAACCCACAGACTACAGCACCAAAAGTGACCGCTAAGTTCCACTGTCAGCTTTGAGCGATAATAATATGTCACTGTGGGTTCCCGATTCATGTAACACATATGCCATGCTGCTGTGGGAAGTTGATAGTGGGGGGCTGTGCCATGTGGGGACAGGGGTGTCTGAGAACTCTGTACTTGCTGCTTAGTTTTGCTATGAAACTAAAACTGTTCTAAAAAACAAAGTCCATTGTAAAGAGAAAAATAAAAAATGTGTCAAGTGGAGTTTGCACCATGCTTGTTCCCCTCTTGTCATACAAGGAGCAAGAATCTTTTCTCTGCCTTGGTAAATTCCCACACTCCATGCTAGTTTGTAGCAGCTTCCAACATTGTACCCTTTGTGCTTTCGTCATGAAGTACATCTGAGAGTTCCTTTAAGGTAAAGTTTTTTGTTGATGTTACAGACTCTCTGACATCTTCAGCCTTTTGTCCCAACCACTTTCCTCAGTTAGGTTGATTCTGCCTTTACTACATTATTTTGGCTGCATATTTAGTCTCAGCACGTCAGCTGGTTCAACATTCCCAGGGGCAGCTATGTCTTCTACAAGTCCATTTTCATTCCACTAGGATTTTACTTCCTGTGTAATCACTTTGTCTCTTTGCTGCACTTTTATCACTGTGGCCTCTCTGTTCTACTGCTTTCAATTATCTGGTTTTGTGAATTGTGATGTGGATGTTCACTAGGAGACAAGGAGGCAGCACGATGACACATTTTGCTGTCTGTGTGTGAATTGAAAACAGGCACAGTGAGCTCTGATGGATTTTGAAAGAAGTGACCTGATTGGTTACTGATCATAATGCACATCTGTTATTCACATGGTGATTCGTGGGCTGAAAACCAGCTGTGAAGTTTGTAGTGGGTGTACTGAGTTAATACATGGTGATAACTGAAATTTGAATTGTGTTGTTGGGGGGGCCAGGATTATTCACTAAACTCTGGTAACTAAAATTCCTACCCAGTATACTGTACAGAGCAAGGACAGCCTGTATAGCAAACATTTGGTAATATTTTATGGTGAGAAAAAAATACATAGAAGAATGTAAACTAGGGTAAGAACCAATATTCATGTCATGAGGAAATCTTTCCCTAAGCAGAGCATGAAATGGAGATATCATAAAGGAAAAGGCAGTGGATTTTACTTTATAAAAATTAAAGAATTCTACATGGCAAAAGGCAATCTAAACAGTTAAAAGATATATACCAAACTAGAAAATATAAACACCTGACCCATGATTTGGCCGACAATTTATTCCTCCATGATAGTATGAGGAGGGGAAATATCAGAGACTTAAACCTCTTGAATCAATAGATGAGAGGTTAAATTTCTCATATTCTCATTTTATGGAATGGGAAGTACCTTACAACAGAAAAGGCAGAGTATTGCCAGTCTAACCCAGATCCTTTGCAAGGCACTTAGAGAAACATTGAGTAACTCTGTGATAGATGAATCTCTTTCCTGTTCTACAAGAAAAAGAGAACAATTAACAGAATGTCTGTTTCTCCAGGGCAAAATTCCAATATTGTCTCTGCACCACTGAGCTTTTCAAAACATCGAAACACACAGTCTCTAGCAAATCACTCTTAAACAATCAGGAGGGAAGAAATGGAAAAGCTAATGAACTTGCCAATTATCTTTGTAGCCCTGACTTCTGAAAATAAGTGATGATGGTGAACATCTGATGCCACGTATGTGAACCTTAAAGGGTCTAGAGGTTCAAACGAAGCAGAAGAAGGAAGAAGGCCTGTGATCACTCACCTGGGTTGAATTACTTATAGTCTCAACTGGGAAATGTTGATTAAGAAATGAGAGGATATAGGCAGGAGCAGCTCTTGAAATCATGCCTAAATACCTCAAATATTCCTGAGGAATCCTGAGGATAACTGTGTCAGAGAGAAGCTGACAAATGGAGTATAATAACACAGAGATCATACCCTTGTCAGCCAGCATATGGAGAGCATTACTGATCTTCAGAAAAACATTCTGTGACTGGGCCTAAAATCTGACTGGAACTTTCCATAGATGTATGATATTGGAGATGGTTTCACAGCTGCACTTGCTGAATCACCTTTGCAAAGCACAGTAAGTCACAGCCTGGGGAGCAAAGGCTGTTTTTCTCTTTCCCAAGCAGAAAAGAAAATTAAAAGTACCAAGTCCTTTCCCACAAAGAATGGGGATAGCAGGTTATGGATTAGTGGTTACTATAAATATCTGTGATCTCCCAGTAAATTTCTATCTTAAAGTTGGGCTCTAAGGTCTTAGGTGCTGGGTGACCAGTCAATCCCTCTGAACAGGAGCCTAATCAGGGTGCTGGATAGGAGAAAGCCAGGCCGGAGCATCTGGCATCTGGTACCAGCTCTTTCCCTGCCCTCCAGGGTGGCTTTAGACAAGCCCCTGACATGTTCTCATCTAGAGCTTTTGTTGTTATTTGGTAATTTAAAATATGAAGTGGTGATAACATCCCTTGATGGCATATTCTATTAAAAAAAAAAAGCCATTACCGAGTTCAAACCAAGCATCAGTGCTTTCTCTTAGTAAGCCTGCATAACAGTTTTCTGAATTCTCTACTCTGGACTAAGGTCATAAATAGACAAGGAAAATGAAGTGAAAGAGAATAAAGTACATGGTCTTTTATCCAAGGAAGTCTTCATACCTAAGTGTGACTCTTAACCAAAGACACACAGTAGTGAAGAACACATGTTAACAGTGGTTCAGAGTGTGTCCTAAAGTCAGACTGCTGGAATTTCAATCTCTACTCTGAAACAATGTGTCCTAAGACCTAGGACACATTACTTCCTTAAACTTCATTTTCTGCATCTGGGATGAATAATACTATCTACTTTGTAGTAGACTGAATAATACCCTTGCCATGAAATGTCCATATCCTAATCCCCAGACACAGTGAATGTCACCTTAAATGGTTAACAGGATTTCACAGATGGGATTACACTAAGGATCTTAAGATGGGGATCCCATCCTGGATTAACCAGATGGACCCTAAACGTAACCATAAGTGTTCTTTGATAAGAGAACAGAAAGGCAGAGAGTGATTTTACTGCAAAGGCAATGTGATGATGAAGCAGGGGTTGGACTGATGTGGTCAAAAGCTGAGGAATGCTGGCAGCCAGCAAATCTAGAAAAGGCAAGCAGTTGGAGTTTCCCTTAGAGCCTCTAGAGGGAGCGTGGTCTTGCCAATTCCTGATTATTAGCCCAGTGAAACTGGTTTTAGAATCCCTGACCTTCAGAACTGTGAGAAAATAAGGGTGTTTTGTTTTAAGTCACTGAGTTTGTGATGATTTGTTACAGCAGTCATAGGAAACTAAGACATACCTCATAGGAACTATCACTCACAAGAAAATGTGTGGCTTGGAAACACGCTCAACAAGGTGTCTAACACACAGTAGTTACACTGCACATGTACCCCACTCCTGGAAACTGAAGCTTTGATTTTGAGGGGTCGTTGACACCAGTACAATGGTCACCATTTTTCCCCATGATCATCCTGGTAACAAACGCCTAACACGTGAAGCTCTTTCTCCACAGGCCCTTTCCCCACCTATTACTTAAAGAAAAAGGTAACTTCTCCTCAGTTAAGTCACATTATTCTTTTCCTTTCTACTTTTTTCCCCTAACACTTCATGCAAGCAGTCTTTCTGAAGTTTAAAGAAATAGTTTCTCAGTGATTCAGATGTTACTCCAAGAAACTGACTGAGCTTGTGTTTTGAACCCTTTACCTCAAAACCCCACTTCCCTCCACCAATAGCTATGTCTTTGCCCATAAACTTTCATCTATCCGTCCTGCATCTTATGAAAATCAGCTTCTGAGAAAGTCTCTAATATCAAACTTACTGTGGATTTATTTATTTATTTATTTGTTTGTTTATTTTTTTGATAGGGCATCTCTCATATTTATTGATCATATGGTTGTTAACAACAATAAAATTCTGTATAGGGGACTCAATGCACAATCATTGATCAACCCCAAGCCTAATTCTCAACAGTCTCCAATCTTCTGAAGCATAACGAACAAGTTCTTACATGGAGAACAAGTTCTTACATAATGAATAAGTTCTTACATGGTGAACAGTGCAAGGGCAGTCATCACAGAAACTTTTGGATTTGATCACGCATCATGAACTATAAACAATCAGGTCAATAATGATTATTCATTTGATTTCTATACTTGATTTACATGTGAATCCCACATTTCTCCCTTATAATTATTATTATTATTATTATTATTTTTAATAAAATGCTGAACTGGTAGGTAGATGCAAGATAAAGGTAGAAAACATAATTTAGTGCTGTAAGAGGGTAAATGTAGATGATCAGGTGTGTGCCTATAGACTAAGTATTAATCCAAGCTAGACAAGGGCAACGAAACATCCACAGGGGGGGTGAGGTTCTAAGCCTCACCTCTGTTGATCCCCAATTTCTCACCTGATGGCCCCCCTGTGACTGTGCCTGTCTTAGGTTGTTCCTCCCTTGAGGAATCTTACCCGTCTCTGGCTAACCAGTCATCTTCTGGGGCCATACAGGGAAATGTAAAGTTGGTAAGTGAGAGAGAAGCAATATTGTTTGAAAAGGTTAGCTTTTTACTTTTTGCAGATTTATGCCCTGTGGCTTCTATGCTCAGCATTTGTCTTGAGGTATCTTTACCACTTGGAAGAATTATGATACTCAGTAATTTCGATATGAGGCACAAATTGTACTTAAGGGTTGTATTTATGAAGGAAGAAGAGAAGCTATAGAAGTAGCAGATGGAAAAAAACATGGGAAGATTCATTATTTCTTTGACATATCTTCTTGTAGTGTAACATAAGCATGTATAGGTTTTAAATTACTAATTAAATTGCATGCACACATTAACATAATAGGAATACAGCTACCTACAATTACCAGCCATCTCCAGTGAAACCAAGAAAACCAGTTAGGCACCCTAGGCATTTGTGAAAACTTATCAATGATATGATGGATATTGTCTAACTGAATTTGAATATTTTCAGAAAAATCAGACAAATTAAAACAACACATTCCTGGGAACTGTTCACATCCCATATGTTCTTTTAACAGTAGATAGTCTATAGTCGCAAGATTTTGGAGCCCTGCAACTTGCACTTCTCCTAATTCTTGGTTGAATTCTGACAGTATAGATCCAGTCAAATTTGTTGTTTTACTGTATGCACAGGCCAGCTTAGATATCTCCTTCTTCATTCCAACGGCAAGTCCAGGAACCGGTGGGATGAATGCAGCTACAACTGCAACAGCACCAGGATCTTTGTTGAAGTTTTTGATGATCATCTTCTGGAATGACTCTTCCAGAGAATGTTGATGTTGGAAGTTGTTCTTCATATT
Organism: Manis pentadactyla; assembly: GCF_030020395.1. Classification (NCBI taxonomy): domain Eukaryota; kingdom Metazoa; phylum Chordata; class Mammalia; order Pholidota; family Manidae; genus Manis; species Manis pentadactyla. Next base: position 144,083,007 of record NC_080021.1, on the reverse strand, counting down.
GTATCTTAATTCGTTTTCTGGGTAGCCAAATTAGGCTTTGATCCTCTGAATAAACACAAACAAACCCTTTGCCCACACTTTGATATGCCCTTTATACTATTGTGAAGAACTTATTGGAGATCACCACACAGGAACTGCTTTTTTCTTTTTTTTAAGAGAAAGGAATATTATCAGAAAAATGTACTTCTATAGCTGATCATCTGACACCCTTAAGATAATCAAAATTAAGGATATTTAAAGCATGCATTAATCGGTGATTTACAGTTAGTTTTATCCTATCAGGGAGTAATCCCCCTTTTCTTTCTTTTTTTTTTTGTTATCATTAATCTACAATTCCATGAAGAATATTATGTTTACTAGGCTCTCCCCTTTACCAGGTCCCCCCCCACAAACCCCCTTACAGTCACTGTCCATCAGCAGAGCAAAATGTTGTATAATCACTACTTGTCTTCTCTGTGTTGAACAGCCCTCCCCTTTCTCCCACCCCCCACATTAAGCATGCTAATCATAATACCCCTTTTATTCTTCCTCCCATTTATCCCTCCCTACCCATCCATCCTCCTCAATCCCTTTCCCTTTGGTACCTGTTAGTCCATTCTTGGATTCTGTGATTCTGCTGCTGTTTTGTTCCTTCAATTTTTCCTTTGTTCTTATACTCCACAGATGAGTGAAATCATTTGGTATTTCTCTTTCTCCGCTTGGCTTATTTCACTGAGTATAATACCCTCTAGCTCCATCTATGTTGTTGCAACTGGTAGGATTTGTTTTCTTCTTATGGCTGAATAATATTCCATTGTGTATATGTACCACATCTTCTTTATCCATTCATCTACTGATGGACACTTAGGTTGCTTCCAATTCTTGGCTATTGTAAATAGTGCTGCGATAAACATAGGAGTGCATCTGTCTTTTTCAAACTGGAGTGCTGCATTCTTGGGGTAAATTCCTGGAAGCGGAATTCCTGGGTCAAATGGTATTTCTATTTTGAGCATTTTGAGGAACCTCCATACTGCTTTCCACAATGGTTGAACTAATGTACATACCCAGCAGCAGTGTAGGAGGGTTCCCCTTTCTACACAACCTCACCAACATTTGTTGTTGTTTGTCTTTTGGATGGTAGCCATCCTTACTGGTGTGAGGTGATACCTCATTGTAGTTTTAATTTGCATTTCTCTGATGATTAGTAATGTGGAGCATCTTTTCATATGTCTGTTGGCCATCTGTATTTCTTTTTTGGAGAACCCTCTGTTCAGTTCCTCTGCCCATTTTTTAATTGGGTTATTTGTTTTTTGTTTGTTGAGGCATGTGAGCTCTTTATATATTCTGGACGTCAAGCCTTTATTGGATCTGTCATTTTCAAATATACTCTCCCATACTGTAGGGTTCCTTTTTGTTCTATTGATGGTGTCTTTTGCTGTACAGAAGCTTTTCAGCTAATATAGTCCCACTTGTTCATTTTTGCTGTTGTTTTCCTTGCCCAGGGAGATATGTTCAAGAAGAGGTCACTCATGTTTATGTCTAAGAGGTTTTTGCCTATGTTTTTTTCTAAGAGTTTTATGGTTTTGTGACTTACCTTCAGGTCTTTGATCCATTTTGAGTTTACTTTTGTTAGACAATGGTCCAGTTTCATTCTCCTACATGTAGCTGTCCAGTTTTGCCAGCACCATCTGTTGAAGAGACTGTCATTTCCCCATTGTATGTCCATGGCTCCTTTATCAAATATTAATTGACCATATATGTTTGGGTTAAAGTCTGGAGTCTCTAATCTGTTCCACTGGTCTGTGGCTCTGTTCTTGTGGCAGTACCAAATTGTCTTGATTACGATGGCTTTGTAGTAGAGCTTGAAGTTGGGGAGTGAGATCCCTCCTACTTTATTCTTCTTTCTCAGGATTGCTTTGGCTATTCGGAGTTTTTGGTGTTTCCATATGAATTTTTGAACTATTTGTTCCAGTTCATTGAAGAATGTTGCTGGTAATTTGATAGGGATTGCATCAAATCTGTATATTGCCTTGGGCAGGATGGCCATTTTGATGATATTAATTCTTCCTAGCCACGAGCATGGGATGAGTTTAAATTTGTTAGTGTCCCCTTTAATTTCTCTTAAGAGTGGCTTGTAGTTTTCAGGGTATAGGTCTTTCACTTCTTTGGTTAGGTTTATTCCTAGGTATTTTATTCTTTTTGATGCAATTGTGAATGGAGTTGTTTTCCTGATTTCTCTTTCTATTGGTTCATTGTTAGTGTATAGGAAAGCCATAGATTTCTGTGTGTTAATTTTGTATCCTGCAACTTTGCTGTATTCGATATCAGTTCTATAGTTTTGGAGTGGAGTCTTTAGGGTTTTTTATGTACAATATCATGTTATCTGCAAATAGTGACAGTTTAACTTCTTCTTTACCAATCTGGATTCCTTGTATTTCTTTGTTTTGTCTGATTGCAATGGCTAGGACCTCCAGGACTATGTTAAATAACAGTGGGGAGAGTGAGCATGCCTGTCTTGTTCCTGATCTCAGAGGAAAAGCTTTCAGTTTCTCACTGTTCAGTATAATGTTGGCTGTGGGTTTATCATATATGGTCTTTATTATGTTGAGGTACTTGCCCTCTATACCCATTTTGCTGAGAGTTTTTATAATGAATGGATGTTGAATTTTGTCAAATGCTTTTTCAGCATCTATGGAGATGATCATGTGGTTTTTGTCTTTCTTTTTGTTGATGTGTGGATGATGTTGATGGATTTTTGAATGTTGTACCATCCTTGCATCCCTGGGATGAATCCCACTTGGTCATGGTGTATGATCCTTTTGATATATTCTTGAATTTGGTTTGCTAATATTTTATTGAGTATTTTTGCATCTACATTCATCAGGGATATTGGTCTGTAATTTTCTTTTTTGGTGGGGTCTTTGCCTGGTTTTGGTATTAGTTAGATGTTGGCTTCATAGAATGAGGTTGGGAGTATTCCCTCCTCTTCTATTTTTTGGAAAACTTTAAGGAGAATGGATATTATGTCTTCTCTGTGTGTCTGATAAAATTCAGAGGTAAATCCATGTGGCCTGGGGGTTTTGTTCTTGGGTAGTTTTTTGATTACCGTTTCAATTTCTTTGCTCATAATTGGTTTGTTTATCTTTTGTGTTTCTTCCTTGGTCAGTCTTGGAAGGTTGTATTTTTCTAGGAAGTTGTCCATTTTTTCTAGGTTTTCCAGCTTGTTGGCAAATAGGTTTTCATAGTAGTCTTTAATAATTCTTTGTATTTCTGTGGATTCTGTTGATTTATGTTGATTCTCTTTTTCTCTTACTAAGTTTGGCTAGAGGCTTATCTATTTTGTTTATTTTCTCGAAGAACCAGCTCTTGGTTTCATTGATTTTTCTTTTGTTTTATTCTTCTCAATTTTGTTTATTTCTTCTCTGATCTTTATTATGTCCCTCCTTCTGCTGACTTTAGGCCTCATTTGTTCTTCTTTTTCCAGTTTCAATAATTGTGATGTTAGACTATTCATTTGGGATTGTTCTTCCTTCTTTAAGTGTGCCTGGATTGCTATATTCTTTCCTCTTAAGACTGCTTTTGCTGCATCCCACAGAAGTTGGAGCATTGTGTTGTTGTAGTCATTTGTTTCCATATATTCCTTGATCTCTATTTTAATTTGTTCATTGATCCATTGATTATTTAGGAGCATGTTGTTAAGCCTCCATGTGTTTGTGGGCCTTTTGGTTTTCTTTGTAGAATTTATTTCTAGTTTTATGCCTTTGTGGTCTGAAAAGTTGGTTGGTAGAATTTCAATATTTTGGAATTTACTGAGGCTCCTTTTGTGAGCTAGTATGTGGTCTATTCTGGAGAATGTTCCATGTGCACTTGAGAATAATGTATATCCTGTTGCTTTTGGATGTAGAGTTCTATAGATGTCTATTAGGTCCATCTGCTCTACTGTGTTGTTGAGTGCCTCCGTGTCCTTACTTATTTTCTGCCTGGTGGATCTATCCTTTGGGGTGAGTGGTGTGTTGAAGCCTCCTAGAATGAATGCATTGCAGTCTATTTCCCCCTTTAGTTCTGTTAGTATTTGTCTCACATATGCTGGTGCTCCTGTGTTGGGTGCATATATATTTGGAATGGTTATATCCTCTTGTTGGACTGAGCCCTTTATCATTATGTAATGTCCTTCTTTATCTCCTGTTACTTTCTTTGTTTTGAAGTCTATTTTGTCTGATATTTGTACTGCAACTCCTGCTTTCTTCTCTCTCTTGCTTGCCTGAAATACGTTTTTCCATCCCTTGACTTTTAGTCTGTGCATGTCTTTAGGTTTGAGGTGAGTTTCTTGTAAGCAGCATATAGATGGGTCTTGCTTTTTTATCCATTCTATTACTCTGTGTCTTTTCATTGGTGCATTCAGTCCATTTACATTTAGGGTGACTATTGAAAGATATGTACTTATTGCCATTGCAGACTTTAGATTCGTGGTTACCAAAGGTTCAAGGATAGCCTCTTTAGTATCTTACTGCCTAACTTAGCTAGCTTATTGAGATGTTATATACACTTTCTGGAGATTCTTGTCTTCTCTCCCTTCTTATTCCTCCTCCTCCATTCTTTATATGTTGGTTGTTTTATTCTGTGCTCTTTCGTGTTTCCTTTCACTGCTTTTAGTGGGTAGTTGATTTTATTTTTTGCCTTCAGTTAGTATTTGGTTGGTCTGCTTTCTTTGCTGTGATTTTATTTTCTTTGGTGACATCTGTTTAGTTTTAGGAGTGCTCCTGTCTAGAACAGTCCCTCAAAAATACCCTGTAGAGGTGGTTTGTGGGAGGCAAATTCCCTCAACTTTTGCTTGTCTGGGAATTGTTTAATCCCTCCATCATATTTAAATGATAATCGTGCTGGATACAGTATCCTTGGTTCAAGTCCCTTCTCTTTCATTGCATTAAATATATAATGCCATTCACTTCTGGCCTGTAAGGTTTCTGTTGAGAAGTCTGATGATAGCCTGATGGGTTTTCCTTTATAGATGACCTTTTTCTCTCTAGCTGCCTTTAAAACTCTTTCCTTGTCCTTTATCTTTGCCATTTTAATTATTATGTGTCTTGGTGTTGTCCTCCTTGGGTCCTTTCTGTTGGGAGTTCTGTGTATTTCCATGGTCTGTTCGATTATTTCCTTCCCCAGTTTAGGGAAGTTTTCAGCAATTATTTCTTCAAAGACACTTTCTATCCCTTTTTCTCTCTCTTCTTCTTCTGGTACCCCTATAATATGGGTACTGTTCCTTTTGGATTGGTCACACAGTTCTCTTAATATTGTTTCATTCCTGGAGATCCTTTTATCTCTCTCTATGTCAGCTTCTATGTGTTCCTGTTCTCTGATTTCTATTCCATCAATGGCCTCTTGCATCTTATCCATTCTGCTTATAAATCCTTCCAGAGTTTGTTTCACTTCTGTAATCTCTTTCCGGGTGTCTGTAGTCTCCCTCCAGACTTCATCCCTTAGCTCTTGTATATTTCTCTGCATCTCAGTCAGCATATTTGTGATTTTTATTTTGAATTCTTTGTCAGGAAGACTGGTTAGGTCTGTCTCCTTCTCTGGTGTCTCTGTGATCTTGGTTTGCCTGTAATTTTGCCTTTTCATGGTGATAGAGATAGTTTGCAGAACTGGGACGAGTGACGGCTGGAAGAACTTCCCTTCTTGTTGGTTTGTGGTCCTCCTCTCCTGGGAGAACAGCAACCTCTAGTGGCTTGTGCTGGGCAGCTGCGTGCAGAAAGGGCTTCTGATTCTTGCCCAGCTGCTATGGAGTTTATCTCCGCTGTTGCTGTGGGCGTGGCCTGCCTCAGGCTGCTGCTCCGATGCGGTGGAGCCGCATTGGAGGGGGAGCAGCCAGGAGGCTATTTATCTCCGTGAGGGGCCTCCGTGCTCCCTGCTGCCCAGGGGGTTAGAATGCCCAGAGATCCCCAGATTTCCTGCTGCAGGACTAAGTGTCCCGGGACGTTTCCATCCGGCTGTGTGGTCCCTGTCCCTTTAAGACTTCCAAAAAGCACTCGCAAAAAAAAAAATCAAATACATAATTTTAAAAAAAGTCGCTCACTTTTCTTTGTCCCTGGGTGCCAGCCTCAGCGACCTGCTCACAGGTCTTGCTGTCCTGTTTCCCTAGTATCCAGCACCCTATGCATGCACTGTGTCTGCGCTCTGGTGCTGATGGCTAGGGCTGGGTGTTTAGCAGTCCTGGGCTCCCTCTCCCTCCCTGCTCCTACTCCTCTCCTCCCACCCAGAGCTGGGGCTTGTATCTTATCCCCTTCGCGAGGCACTGGGTTCTCGCAGGTGTGGATGTGGTCTGGATATTGTCCTGTGTCCTCTGGTCTCTATTCTAGGAAGAGTTGTCTTTGTTATATTTTCATAAATATATGTGGTTTGGTTGCTCCACTCACGCCACCATCTTGGCTTCACCCCTCTGTGGATTTAAAACAAAGGTACTGTTTACTTCAGAGAGACTATTTTTCAGGAGTGGTTTTGTTTTATTTTTTCGCCTCTTCCCACACCCCAACCTTAGGCAAATCTGCATTCATGTCATGGCTCAAACACTTAGGTTGAGTCCATGAGCCTTGGTTTTTCTAAGAGGCATCTGAGAGCAGCCCTCCTCTCTTGGGGCTGCTGAGAAGACCACTGCCACCTCTCTCTCAGGTAAGGTGTGAATTGCTGCCAGGAAGCCCTGTTACCTCCCATCCCCCTGGGATCATAAAGGCAGTTGGTTCAGGGAGGGTCTGGGTAGGCCTATGACAGTCAGAGGCAGTTTCTAGGTCTCTAAAATGAATATATTTAGGGCAAGAAAGACATGCATCCATGAATCTGAAATTCTCAGATTTTCCACAAGCTACCTTCTAGTTCTTGAGAAATACATGCAGGGAAAATACTGTTTATTATTAACCAGAGTTTTGACCCAGAATCCCATACAAAATTTTTAGTCTTTGACATATATGGGGCCTTTGGTGAGCTCTCACCTGGCATAGTCTGCAACATGGACTATCTGCATCATAATTATTTGGAGTGCTGGTTGAAATCCAGATTGCTGGCTTTCCCACAAAGCTAGGAAACTAGGATGACAGGACCATAATCACACATTTTTGATAATTAGGAAATAGTGAGCCCTCTGGTTCGCCTAAAAGCAATTTGAGTAGCACCTTTGGCACCTTTCCTCTAGATCCATATCCTTATGTTATTTAGTCTTATAGTCTTATATTTATAGTCTTGAGTAAAGGAAGGGCAAGTTTCTAAGGAAGGAAGGTGTAAGTCCAGGGAGAAGAAATCCCATGGCAAAATACCTCTAAAAACCAAAATCAGTCAAGGGAGAAATAAAGCTTAAAACCCGTTTATTGCTTACAAACTGCAGTCGGGGGCCTCTTCTCTTTCCTGGTCCAGCAGAAGCAAAACCGGCCCTCAACTCACCTCTCAGTACAGATAAGCCCTCCTTGCCCAGGTAATTACCCATTGATATGGAGATGAACTTCTTTCCACCCTTGAGGAATGATGCAAATGCACTAAAGCCTTACTTCTTTCCACCTCTGAACACCTATTGATATGCAGCTGTACTAAAGCCAGGCGAGATATTCTGGAAATGTTACAATTTTACCCACAGAAGGGACCCAGCAAAATAATACTACTGAGTTTGAAAATTAAAAAATAACAACAAACTTTATTAAGGCAAATAGTGCAAGGGGTAAAAAGCAAAATTAAATGAATATGATGTATTAGGAAGAGGGTGGAAAAGCAGTGGAGTGGGTCTTACCTTCCTTCCTCAAGTTAGGGTGGCACAAATGTCTAAACTGGATATGTCATGATACAGCAGGATAAGCATAATGTATAGAGTTATGGGGGTCACAACAAAGTGCCAAAAACTGTCTCCCCAGAGGGATTCTACAGGGAGAAGGGCCGCATTTCAGTATTATTCAAGTTGCTATCAAGTTCATGTATTATTTTCATAAACAATAAAAGATTTCTATTTATTTAGAAATAGCTTCAACTGTGTGAGTGCATCCAAACAAGAAATTCAGAATCATCCTTACATCTCTCACACATTTGTTAAATGCTTGCTTCATCAGGATCATTATTTTTAACTTGAAGGCCTTAAAAAAAATAAAACATCCCAAGAAGTACGAATTGCAAAGATTTGTCCCTGGTAATATTGCCGGGCATGGCAGAGAGTAGTTGTGGAACTATTGGAAGCAAACTGGATTTCAACCCTGTTTCTAAGAAGCAGGTCTGACTACAAAGGGCAGGCAATTCTCTGAAGCCAGGGAGCAGGAGCTTTGATCCTCTGGAACTGCAATAAACAACTTAAAGCAAATGAATCAGGCAGCAGGGTGCCTGGAGGAGTCCAGCAGACTCTCTGTGATGGTGTTCTTTGTTTTTACTGAGCTAATCTCATAAATGTTGCACTAGGCTCAATGCTGTCCATTTTTAGGCTCAGTTATTTTTTTCCATGTGTTTACTCCATAAATGTAAGCATTTTTATGCTCCTGTTAAAATGCAATCTCCTGTTTGAATTGCCTAGTGAAGGCAATCAAAGCTCTATTGCCATGGAACTCATTAAGCATACATATCTCTGTATAGGCTCTAGATCCATCCATCATCCAGGTATCTATGTATCTACTTGCCTAAACTACCTTATTAGTCTACTCAAGCTGATAACAAAATATCATAGACTGTGGGCTTAATCCATAGACATTTCTCTCTCACTATTCTGGAGACTAGGAAGTCCAAGATCAAGGCGGATTCAACTCCTGGTGAGGTCCCATTGTCTGGCTAGCGAATGGCCACGTTTTTGTTTTGTCTTCACACAGGGGGAGGGAGAGGGAGAAAGATCTATAGTCTCTTCCTCTTCTTATTGTTACAGAAAAACCTGAAAAACCTGGACTGGACCACTGACAGAAGAACCAAGCAGCACTCTGATGTCTTGGATTGTTGAGGTTTATTTTACACCAGCAGGCTCAGAGGGGAGTAATCTCCCAAGGTCTGAGCCCCAAACAAAGGCAAGGAGAGCAATATATATCTTTTTGCCTCTGTATCTGCAACATTTCTATGTGCACAGCAAGCAAGGGGGAGTGAGTTTTGGGAGTGAGTCCCTAGTGGAGCGGGGAGTGAAGGGGAGGGGGAAACGGGAGTTTATGATGTCTTTGCTAAAGAAGAGAAGCAGAAGGGAGACACCTGGACTAGACTGCTGACCTTGTAAATATTTCCTTATCATTATGATAGCACTAATTCCATCATGGCAGCTCCATCCTCATGACTTCTGAATCTGATAGCCTCTCAAAGGCCCCACCTCCAAATACCATCTCACTTTGGGGTAGAGTTTCAACCGTAACTCAATTCAAATATGAATTTTTTGGGGGGATGCAGTTAAAAAAGTCAGCCCATAACTCTATCTATCCATCCATCTATCTTTATGTATAGAACAATACATGGCTTATAAGTTACTTCCCTACATTATCTTTCGAAACTCTTGCAAGGTAAATAGGCCATAGAGAAATCCCTGAGTTCACTCACTGAGACACTTAAGGTTGAGTTAACTGTGTGATTACAAAACCAGCAGGTGCAGAGACTTCAGCCCATGTCTCTATCCTCCTCTTCTCCCTCCCTCCTACTTGCTGACTCTATTCTAGCCGCATTAGTTTACTAACTGCTCCCTGAAGATAACAGGTATCCTCCTTCTTGGCTTTTGCAGTAATTACTCCCATTGCCTGGCTTGCTTTTCCCTAAGATATCTGATTCAATCACCTCCTCCTAGACTGTTGAAAGCCTACCTCCCCAGTGAGGCTTATCCTGTCCTGTTTAAACTGAAAACCCTGCTTTTTCTCTGCTGCCATCTCTACCCCCATATGCTGCTTTATTCTTCATAGCATTTGTTACTAGCTAACCTACCAGAAAATTTATAAATGTTCATTGTTTCTTTTCTCCCCTCCAACTAGAATGTTAGGTACACAAAGTCAGGAATTCTGCCCTTATTAAGTCTAGTGGAGACCCTGCAGAACTCTAGGGTCAGCCAGACAGGACAAATTATAACTCAGGTGATTTGATATTTTGGCAGTTTAGGTGAGAGTCAGGTCAGTTATTAAAGAGGATCTTTTCTGATATTTTTAAGCTGCATGATAAATTCTAAGTAAACTTAAATTTTCAGTAATTATATAGCAGCAGGATCTCTTTCTTCCATTGTTCCTCCAGACTCAAGAACCTGGATGCCAAATCCATGCTCTCAGGGTGAAGTGGGAATGTGTGAGGATGATTGGCCAAAGTCCAAATTACATAAGACTCACACACAAAATTGAAAAAGTAAAAAAAATAACATCAGAGAGTGGTTTCCTATGCCACAGCAAGGATTATCTAGCCTCCAGTGAGCTCAGAGGAATGGGAGAGAAGAGGAAATGGACAACCCATTCTCCCTCCTCTGGACTTTCCTTCCACCTGGACTGTCAGCCCTTACACTCAGCATGCAGAGTTCAGGGTCAGCATGTGCACTCGTAAGGTGTGGTCACTTCCACATCCCAGTTGCTCGGCCACAGAAAATTTTGCATAGTAAAGGCTGGCTCAAAACATCACCCTTCACATATGTCAATTCTTCCTCTGTACCTGAGTCAGAGAGTAAAGACAGAGCAGAGGCAGATGAACAAGAACAAGGTTTAATATGAATATATAAGGTATATACATAATCTTGGAAAGATTCGGGACCATTTTGGTAAATAGGAGGAAATGAAGCACCTATGGGCTGTGGGCATCTTGTTAGTTCCAATGATGAGGAAATATTCAGAAAGTTCTCAAATCCCTCCCTGTCTCCAGGTTTGGTAGGGAGCTAAGGAAGCCAAGGAAGCCAAGGAAGCCAAGGAAACAAAGTTTCTGTTAAGGCTTCCAGAATATGAAGGAATCACAAGGTGCTTGGGCACTTGAGATTAAAACAATGTAACAATGTGTTCACCCCTGCCCCCACCGGGACTCAGTGGTATGAAACATCTTGTTAATCATGGTCATGGAAGCCCATTAATTTATAATATGATATCCAGGTAACCTTTACAGAAATGGATTAAAATATAACTAGCATCCTGAATACACCTATAGTGACCTAAAAGCTCCTACTGCAACAGTTTCTGGGTGCTGACTCCTCTCCTTAGCTTTGTAGTAAATGTATAAAAGGCATGGTCCTCCTGTACTTGGGGCTCAGAACTTTGGAGATCACTCTCCTCTGAGCCCCGCCAGTGTAAAATAAACCTCCACCCTCCAAAACTGCTGAGTGCCACTTGGGTCTTCTGTCAGCAATCCAGTCCAGGTTTTCCAGTTTTCTGTAACATTTGGTTCCCTGACCAGGAAACCCAACTGTGCTGGCCCAGTGTTGCCACCAGCTTGGGACAACAGCAGGGTGGTGATGGAACAGGTATCTGCAATGCCTGATCTTTTGGCAGTCTCCTGCCCAGCTGCCTTGGACAGGCTCCACTGTTTCTGCCACTGTTTCAGACTCAAGGAGGTTTGGCAGGTGAGGACCTGGTTCCAATGTTGGATTATGGTAAGGCCACGGACCCAGTCAGGCCCACCTGTTGGGGTGGAAGGGGAGCCTGATCACCTCCTGGAGACTTCTTAGAGGACTCACAGGTAGAGATTCCCAGGGAGGAAATGTCTGAACTCTGGTCTAATGTGTGAGTGACTGGGCAGGGCAGCTGAAGACATTCAACTTGCACTGAATCTGGTCCTACAGCGTGTACCACAGAATCTGAGTGGCTCCTCCTCCGCACTTGTGGTCAGCTGCCCTGATGTAACAGTGATTCAATTTCTTCTGACCTGGCCCAGGACTTATATGGGTGTACCTTAGTTAAGGCTGACCAAAGTCTCCAAGATGAGCACGAATGGACAGGCATCTGACTGGTCTCCTCTCTAGAGGAGGCACCCCCTTCCTTGTCTGTCTTTGCGGCACCATCTCATGAACACATCATAGGATTGGGGCACAGCAAACCCACAGTTCTTGAAACCATGATCAAAAATTTCAGGAAGGGATTTCAGGAAGATTATGGAGTAAGTATGATCCCTAGCAAGTAAAGGACCTTGTGTGAATTTGACTGATCCACCTTTGATGTAGGCTGGCCTCCTGAGGGAGCCCTAGATGTCCCAACAGTCCACCAAGTCTGGTGGGTCATTACTGGAGTTCCAGGCCACCCTGATCAGTTCCCATATATCAACTAGCGATTGCCCAGACCCTTCCCCCTTGGGTGCAATTCACTTGCAACAGGCAGGGACTAAGTAGGGTCTTAATCACCTCAACAAAGCAGCCTACAAAATACCAACAGAAGCCTGCCCTCCGGGACATCAGACAGGAGCTCCAGGAACTTGAAGGATTTGCCGGAATGAACATCACCCAGCTGACTGAAATCGCCAAGAAAGTATATATGAACAGAGAAGTTCAGGCTGACAGGGAGCCTAAAAAGTGAATGAAGAAAAAGGCCAGCCTCCTGGCAGCTGGCCTGAAGGAAAGGGATAACCAAAAGGCAGAAAGAAGCCGGCCACCAAGAGGAGGAAAGCCTAAGACCCCTGTAGTGAGAGACCAGTGTGCTTAATGTAAAGAGAAGGGGCATTGGAAGAACGAATGCCCCAACCGAGGGAAAGCCCAAAAGCCCAGCCACAACCAGGAAAAGCCTCTTGGAGAAAGGCTCATTGGCTTGGCAGGAACAGACTCAGATTGACAAGGACCGGGATCTCTCACTCTCTGGCCCCTTGAGCCTATGGTCAAAATGAAGTTAGGGGGCCAAAACATGACTTTTATGGTAGACCCAGGGGATGGAACATTCTGAGTTCACCCTCCCTGTAGCTCCCTTCAGTGGAAGGACTGCAAATATTCTCAGAGCCACTGGGACAAAAGCCATTAAGCAGCACTTCCGCCAAGCCTGTCAGTGTGAACTTGGGGGCCACAAGGTCCGACATAAATTTCTCTACACCAGCCTCAAATTAAATCCAGGGCAAGAAAAGCAAGGGCCCCCTCATACTAGCAGTGACTATACCCAGGGAAGAGGAATAGAGACTATTCTGTGCCCAGGCCCCCTCAAGCAGCCCAGCTGAATTCAGTGCTGCCTTCCCCTCGGTATGGGCTGAAGACAACCCACCTGGACTGGCCCATAACAGAACCCCTGTCATTGCAGAGTTGACTTCGGGGGCCCAGCCACAGAGACAGCAGCAGTACCCCCTTTCATAAGAGGCAAAAGCAGGCATCCAAGAACACCTGGCCAGAGACTCACCAGATCCCGGGGTCTGCCAAATGGTTCGCTTGCCTAGACTTAAAGGATGCCTTTCCTGCCTCCAGCTGGCCCCTCAGAGGCAGCCCTTGTTTGCCTTCAAATGGACTGAATCGGATATGGGCAGCAGATGCAGTTAACTTGGACGCGGCTTCCACAGGGGTTCCAGAACTCACCCACTCTCTTCGGAGGGGCATCGGCTGCAGACCTTGCCAGCTTTCCGAGGGAAGCCACACGCTGTGCCCTCCTGGAGTATGTAGATGACCTCCTCCTTGCCAGTGACAGCCAAGAGAACTGCACAGAGGGCACAAAGGCCCTCCTGCAACTCCTGTCAGACTCAGGATACTGAGCCTCATGGAAACAGGCACAAATCTGCCAGCAACAAGCCCGGTACTTGGGCTTCCTCCTCACCCAGGGGAAGAGGGCACCAGGGCTGGTGAGGAAAAAGGTCATTAAAAAGGCAGACAGACTTACCCTGGGACAAGAATTCAATTCTACATTGCAAAGGACACCAAAAGGGGAAGGACCCTATAGCACAGGGAAATCGCCTGGCAGATGAAGCAGCTAACACAGCAGCCAGTAAGGAGACCAGTAAAGCTCCTTCCTTCACCCTGGCCCTAATGCACCCAGTGAAGTCACCTCCACCCAAGTCCACTGAAGAAAAAAAAGACCGGGCCGTGGCTGAAGGAGCCACCCTGAGAAAGGGGGGTCGGTGCTGCCTGACGGATGCACCTTTGTCCCAACTGCAACTGGAAGGCATCTAGTCAGCAAGTACCATCAGCTCACCACCTAGGAAAGACCGCACTGGAAGCCCGCCTCAAAAAGCAACACTGCATCAGCCAGTTGCCAGCACTGGGTCAGGCAACAAGTGAGCAGTGCATGACTTGGGCCAGAAATAATGCTAGATCTGCACCGCGACCCCCACCAAGTGTCCAAAGGGCAGGAGTTGCCCCCTTTAAAGGCCTAGAAACAAACTTCACAGATGTCCAGCCAAGCAGAGAACTCAGATACATCCTAGTAATAGTGTGTACATACTCTGGGTGGGTCACAGCCTCCCCAACCACAGCAGAACAGAGCCGGGAGGTAGCCAAAGTCCTCCTGAGGGAGACTGTGTCCCGGGTTGGCCTACCGTCTACAATCCACAGTGATAACGGACCTGCATTTGTAGCATATGCAGTACAGATTTTAGCTAAATCTCACAACACCACCTGGAAACTCCACACTCCCTACAGGCCCCAAAGTTCAGGGAAAGTGGAGCAGATGAATCGCACCCTCAAGGGAACCCTAGCCAAGTTCTGTCAGGAAACTGGCCTCCCGTGGCCAGACTTACTACCCCTGGCCCTCCTGCGTGCATGTTGCACAGCCAGAGCACAAGGCTTTTCCCCTTTTAAATTAGTGTATGGATGCCCCCTGCCCGCCCCACCCACCCCCGTGTCTAGGAAGCCTTCCAAGGAACCTACACCAAATAGGAGATAAGGTAGTGAGGGAACAGCTCTAAGCCTTGGGAGCTACCCTGAATAAGCTACAACAATACGCCATAGAAAGAGCCCCAATCTCCTTGGGGACCCCAGTACATTCCTTCCAGGTAAGGGACTCAGTCTGGGTCAAAGATTGGAAAAAAGACCTCCTCAAGCCTCAATGGACTGGGCCCCACATTAGTGTTCTAACCACTCCTACTGCCCTCAAGGTTTCAGGCATCACTCCGTGGGCCCATCATTCTGACGAAGAAATACATCAGGGGAGAGCCCAGCTAGACCACAGGAACCCCCTCTGCCCCTGCATCCGACGAGAGCCCTCTGACTAATGAACACCTGCACACCATGGATCCTGGCCCTCGTTGGTGTGGGATCCCTCATCCTGGGGATTAAACTCTCTGCTGCTGCCCCTTCTGATTGGACTGTCTCCTCACAGATGCCTTTCCATTGTTTATTGGGTCATCATGGGTTGTGCTGCTGCACTTGCTTGCCTCTCTTAACTTCAGTCTTGGGCCTCGGCCTGACTTCCCCACATCTCCAAACCAGGTTTCTCCCCAGTACTTCTCTATGATGCTGCCTCTGTGCCTGCTTGGGCTGGGCCCGGCTGCCCCAACGGCGTTTAGACAGGAGCTCCCTGCACTGTACAGTTTTACACTGTCATCAGGAGGATTCTATCATAAACCAAGATGATGAATTGTTTAAAGGGGCATCAGAGGGGGGAATGATGAGGAAATATTGAGAAAGTTCTCGAATCCCTCCCCGCTCTCTGGGTCTGGCAGGAAGCCAAGGAAGCCAAGGAGACAAAGTTTCTGTTAAGGCTTCAGGAATATAAAGGAATCACAAGGAAATAACGCTCAGGTGCTTGAGATTAAAACAATGTAACAATGTATTCACCTGCCACACGCCCCTCTCCCCCCAGGACTCAATTGTATGGAACAGCTTGTTAATCATAGTCATGGAAGCCATTAATTTATAATATGGTATCCAGGTAACCTTTACAGAAATAGATTAAAATATAACTAGCATTCTGAATACACCTATAGTGACCTAATAGCTCCTACTGCAACAGTTTCTGGGTGCTGACTCCCTTCCTTAGCTTTGTAGTAAATGCATAAAAGGCATGACCCTGCTGTACTGTGGGCTCAGACCTTTGGAGATCACTCTTCTCTGAGCCCCACTGGCATAAAATAAGCCTCCACCTTCCAAGGCCTCTGAGTGCCGCTTGGTTCTTCCGTCAGCAATGCAGTCCAGGTTTTCCAGTTTTCTGTAACAACAAGACTAGAGAAAACTGTCCTTATAACACACAAACACTCTTGAGGTCTGGGCTTCTGGCTTGCTGTAGGAAGAGAGCAGGTTGAATTTCCATAAAGGGCAGATCCTCTTTCTAGTAGATCAAAGTCCATTCATGTTACATACAGACTGCAGAGAAACATCTTTCTAGTAAAGTCCATTCATGCTACATACAGATTGCCGACAAACATCATCTCCATTATTTGTTGAGATTCTTGATGGGAGGACAGAATCGGATGGTGGTTCCTGTGAAGCCCTGATCAGGCCCTGAGGGGGCCCTAAAGGCAAGTGCAGCTTGCTGTGCCCAGAGCCCAGGCCTGGCTGTTTGACCAGAAGCCTCTAAAGATGACGCTGGCTCCTGCGAAGTCAGAGGGCTACCTGCTGTTAGGGCGGGGGGCAGGTGTTTTGGCTGAGAATAGTTTCTCTTTACAAATGTATTGTACGATCCCCCATTGCACCACCTGCATTTTATGGGCTAGCAGGGCCCCAGGTGCCCCGTATTGAAGGTGTCCGTGAGTCTATGCGGTCACAGCAGGAGTGGTGCTGTGGCCCATGCCAGCAACTGTGCTCTGGGCAGGTGGGCTCGGAGTGTTGGACTGGCAAGTGGGGACCACAGGGCCCTCCTACTACAAGTGAGATGTTTTCCCCTCCAACTGTGTCACCTGTGTCCTGGCCAGGTGGGCGCCAGCTGTGCTGATGGGAACCAGGAGCACCAGGTCCTCCCATCGTGGGGTGATGTGGCCCCCACCTTCGCACCTCTCTGGGCAGGTGTGCCCCAGGTGCTCCACATGAAGGTGGAACTAGAAAAGGGCAGTGAGGCACAGGGACCGTGCTGGCCCTTTTAGCTGCGTTGGCTTTGGTGTGCCCAGGTGAGCCCTGCACCTGAGGGAAGGTGTTAGCAGGCGTGGCTTCTGACCCACATTTCTCTTTCACAACAGTGGCCCCTCCACACGGAGGTCTTACATGCCCAGGAGGGCGCCAGGTGCACTGATGGAGTGTGGGGACACTGGGGCTCCCATCAGGGGAACAGTGGGGTGGCCTCCTGTTATTGCACCATCTGTGTTCAGGACTGGGGGGCCCCACATGCTTGGATTTAAGGTGGTCTCCTTAGGGTGTCCTACTATGGAGGTGTTTGCCTGTCCTGCTGGGGCAGCCATGCTGTGGCCCTACAGAGCCCCCATTATCTCACTGTGAGGAGGAATACGAGTGCCACAAGCCATCTTCCTGCATGACTCCTTGCTGACTGTTTGGGATGCCTGTGGATGAGTGGGGCCCAGGGCAGGCACACTGAGCCCTGGTGTCCCCCCATCCATAGGGGCCGCAGGGGCTGCCAGCATGAGTGGGCCTGGTGGGCACCTGTAAGCAGCGAGCTTCCATCCCAACTCCTGGACATACTGGCTGGTGGTTTCACTGGGAATACCAAAGGCTGGCTGGCTGTTGACAGGGGTTGCAAATGCAGGACCTGGCAGTGTGAAACCTATGAGGTTTGGTTGCACTTTGCTGCCTCTGGGTGACTGGGTGGCAAGAGAGCCTGGGGCCACCTGTTTTCTGAGAGATTTTTTAGGCTTGCTCCCATCAGAGTTCCAAGAAGTGCTTGAAAGTGGGATTATTGGGTTAGAGAGGTGGGTGGAAATTGCATTTTTTCTTCCAGCTACTTCAGAAGGTAAAGAGGTGGAGACATGGGCTGAAGCAATACTGCCACTGCCTGGTTTGTTCTGAGATCAGGCGGTACCATGGAAGCTGGTAAGTGATTTGTCCCAGAGACAGGGGAAGGATGGGAAATGACAGCCTGGGAAGGCGGTGATGGGTCCATTGCATCATCATCAAAAGTAGGATTTGCAGAGGTGCCTCCTGCTACATCGTGACAGACTGAAGGAGCCATGAGGAATGAGCCGGAGAATGCAAGAACCTTGGGGAGATGGGCTTTCTGGGGCTGCCCATTAAGAATCCCAGTTGTGGGCTGAGGGGTGGCTTGGGATCCAGTGGGGTGGTTAAAAATGATGGTGTGGCTGGGGATCAATAAAAGTGGGTTGGTGGGGATTGGTCCCTTTGCAGGGTGCCTGTGGTTCAGTCTCTCCACAGAGTCTGGGGGAGAAGCGAAGATGACAGCATGGGAAAGAGGAGTCATGTCCATGTCCCTAGCAGGATCTGAAGTAGGTGGCAGAGGGGGGCAAGCCTGCAGGTGCCTGGGTGGCCATGCTGGGATGGCCCGCAGAGAACTGTAATCAGCGAGCTTCCACCCCAACTGCTGGGCATGGTGGTGGAATTCCCACTGCAGGGACCTGTAAGTTATGAGTGGTCAAGGGCAGGGAGCCTGCAGTCTCTGGGGCAGGTGGTGGGGAGGAAGGGGCAGGCTGAGTGGCACTGCCATCAGCCATAACCTCTATTGTATCCTCCAAGCTTTTGTTTCTCTGACAGTCAGTGCTCTTCTCCAGGTTGCCCAGGTTTTTGGCAACAGCTAAGCAAGAAGTCTAGGAGGTGGGGGCAGCTCCCCGTGGTCCCATGGCGCAGGTAGTGGCAGTCGCTGCAGCAGTGGGAGCACCAGAGGCATGGATGCCTTCCTCTTGCGGGGCCTGCTGCTGGCAGGTCTCGGCAAAGAGCTCCGGGACGGCATGACTGCAGGCTTCGTGCCCTGCGTCTTCTTCCCAGTCGGCGGTGAGTGTGCAGAGCTCGGCTGATGCTCTTCACCCGGCACTGCCTCTGTGCACGTCTCTGGGAGGCGGGAGCAGCATGGGGTTGGGTCAGGGAGCACTGTTGGTCTGGATCAAGCCTCCCAGGAGGCGGGACATCTCCAGAAGGGCTGTGAGGAGTGCGGGCCGTGTGGTCTTCGGAGGAGGAGCTCACCTGAGACAGCTGGGGGGCTTCCCTTAAGCCAACTTCTGGGGGCCTAGGATGGCGGTCCAGAGGCCCCAGCCTGCACTCCAGGGAGGTGAGAACTCTGCTGGTGTCTGGGGGCCTAGATGCAGATGACACATCCCCACTGCCACGGGGGCCCCTGTTCTCATCATCCTGCCCTGTAAATATGGTTTTCAGGTGGAACAGAAAGTGAATATGTTTTCCTAGTCTGCATGATCCTCCTCCTCTTCTGCCAACCCTTCTGCAGGCTCTTTTTGGACCTCCACTTTTGGGCGAGGAAGTGGGGGGGGTGAATGGCTGGCACTGGCTTCCCATCCTTGGCTACCTGTTCAGGTAGTAAACCCAGGAGAGTACGTATTCACCCTGAAAGAGAAGGGATGCTCCTGGCATTGAACAAAGGTTTCTTACAGGAACTCTGAAAATGATGATCACAAGTCAGACTTATTTGAAAACAAATTATAGTCACGCTATTGCCATCATTTTTTCCCAAAGAGGAAATTTTTCATTAAACATAAGAATGTTGTAGCTTCAGAACTAAAGAAAGGGTATTTGGACAAATATGTCCCAGAAAAAAATACATCTTGATTTTCCCTGGCCAAGAGGAATAGATGAACAGCATGCTTTTTTGAAATATAGAATATTCTTTTACTTGTCTTTGTAAGGCAAAATAATATTAGATGGCAAATGGTTGTTCTGAGATAATTTGGCTTGGTGGAAGCAGACAGGTGGAGATGAAATTTGTCAAGGCAAATATTTTTTGAAAAATAATTTATTTGACTGTTAATAAAAATATTTTAGTAATAATAACAATTTTACAGTTGCCAAATGAGATTACTTGTAATTTGACAATTTGTGAAGCACCAGTCTCCAGTTACATCAAATGAATCTAAGGAGCGGTCGGCCCTGGATGGAATTTGTAGTGGTGACAGGAAACCACAGCCGACAACCTGTAGTTGAACCTTCTCACTGCATTTCCTGGTCTTGCTCACCAGCAATCCACTGTCATTCACACAGAGTTAGCATGAGGGCAGACTGAGGGATCCATGGAGCTCATGAAATGAACATCTTTCCCTAAAATAACTTCTGTCTCTGTTCGCAGTCCCTATTCTCCCTTCCGCCTGTTAGTATAACCAGGGCTCAGCAGAAGCCGACGGGCTGCGTGCAGCCCCTTCTTGGGCAGTGTTTGCTCAATGGTTTTATCCATCGCTCCTCCATTTCACTTTTTGCTTTCTAGAAATGTTTTGAAAATTTTCAGTGATGGATGACTTCCACAGTCTCTTGGCTTTTATTGGTTTATTAACATTAGTATTTCTAGGCTTCTATGTAAATATGGTTTTCAGGTGGAACAGAAAGTGAATATGTTTTCCTAGTCTGCCATCTTGAGCTGAATATCCCTGTTGATTTTAGCATCCAGCATTCCCATAGGAAAAAAGTCAGTCTTGGCATTCTCAGATTTAACACTCTGAATTTCAACTTTTCTTGAAAAATCACTAAGGATTTAGGATGTGGTAATTTCTAGTGGAAAATAGTACCTATCTCATGGAGTTGATGTGAGGATTAAGTTAGATAATGAACATGAAAATGCTTTATAAAGTTTAAAGATCTATACAAATGGTTTTTGTTGTTATTATATTTGTTTCCATTTCAATTTTACCTGACAGTTATTTATGACACTGCTTACATGATAAAATGCCTTCTGGTTTACTGTTCTGAACAGCAGGTGAAAGTTTTCAGTAGCTCAATGGAAATGACACTGTTGGTGAAGCTTAGGGGTAGAGTCATAGATGTTTCTTCGCAGCTGTTACTTTATAATATTTTCAGCAACGAATTTACTCATGTATTCCTCCTAAATTTGTTGAGGACCTACAACCAGCTTGATGAATTATATCAGGTGTTGGGAAATAGTCTCTAGATTTTAAGTATTTTAGGTTTTGTGGGCCATGTACAGGTTCTGCAGCTTCTCCTCCTGTTCCTCCTCCTTTAATAACCTTTCAAAATGTAAGCACCATTAGTACCTCACAGGTCATATAGAAATGGGAAGAGAGCCCTGTTTGATCTCTGAGCCACTGTTTGCCAATCCTTGCTCTACATCTTCACTGAGTAGAAGGCACATCTTTGAGCAAATCACTTCTCTGAATTAATTGTTGGTCTCTGTGATCTTGTCTTTACTCTCCTACCTCTAATCAACATGACATCCACAGAGATCTTGCTGAAGCATAAGTCATCATATCACTCAGACCTCTTCAGTGACTTTCTCAAAGCAAACACCCAAATGCCTCCACAGCCCTGGCAACCTGGGCTTCTCTTCCTTCCTGACTTCATCTTCTCTCCATTTTGCTGGCTCTGCCCCGCACACCCTGACATTCTGTTCCTTGATAGTCCAAGTCCACTTGTGCCTCAGTGCCTCCTGTCTGACTGTTCCCTCTGCTTGAAGCATCATTTCCCAGATATGCACCTTGCTCTCTCCCACACCTTACCTTCTGTTCCTTCTTTGACTTCACCTTTCCCATAACACCTTGATCACTTAATTGTAAATTGCAACTTCTTCCCACTGCCCAACAATCTCCATCTGCCTCCCCTGCCTTCTGGTTCTCTGTAGCACTTACCTGGCATACCAGTTATTTTGTCCATTTATTTCATTCTTATTTATATGTTTATACTTACATGTTTGCTTATTTGTTTAGTTTTGCCTCTCCTCACCCTCGAACTAGAGGGGATATTCATCTGTGTTATTCAGTTTATATTCCCCGAACATACCTATAAAATATATTGAAGAACAGTGCCTGTAATTTGGTAAGGGATCAATAAAATTTTTGACTGAGTGAATAAATATGTGCATAAATTAAGGAACTCCAGAGTTCCAGAGTTGAGGTCTGATGAGAAGAGGAAGGCAAATGGTTGGGACTTCTGGAAGTCCTTGGAGTTCTCAGGTTTCTATCCTAATATGTAAGTTTACCTAATATGTAAGGTAATCTATCCTAATATGTAAAACTACTTAAAGTAGTTTTAATGGCAGAGCTGGGAACTAGAGTAGGGACACACATCATCAAGATTTTTATTGTGCATTCTGTAGAGTTCTTTTTAAGTGTGTAAAATACCACTGAAAATATATGCAGTGTATACACCTCTATTTGGTGCTTTGCAAGAGCTTCTCAAGGTAGGGATAGCAAGTGTCAGTATCCTTCCTTCATGAGAAGCTTAACTTGTTTAAGGTCACATCATAATTTAGTTGTTAATGTGAAGCTAGACTCAGTTTTTGAGTAGTTCCTCCCTAGGAACCCATGACATTAATAAGACCCCAAGAATCCATTCAGCTTTTGATAATGCAAACACTACAAACTCAATTATGGGTTAGACATTTTTAAGGAGAGAACAAGTGATTAAGTTAATACAAACCAAGGGGAATGTTGTTTGTGCTCCATTAGTATTAATGGAAAAAAGTGGGCTCCAATACCCTCAAGACAGCTGAGCCTTGTGCTGTGGACAGAGGGGTGTTCAGACAGCATGTCTTTCTCTGATACTCTGAGGAATTCTCATAATGATATTTATTGAAACAGAGTAGGGATAGCAGGGTGATTAGGAGTCCTGCAGCATTATTTTTCCAGAAGCCTTGACTACAAAGTGAAGATAGTTGGTTTGGACACTTTCAGCTGTTTGGATCTTAATTTTCACGGTGAATGAATGAGCTTATTTCACCTCTGCAGCTTTTCACCTACTGTTGTCCAATCTCTATTTTGTATTGGGAAGCCTTTTAGAGATTAAAAATCAAGACAAAAAGTAAATGACAACTTAAATGAAACATAGGATATATTTTTAGCTTACATGAACATGCAGAATTAGATATGACCTAGTTCAAATGATTATACTATTTTAATGTTTTATGTTAATGTGGAACCTTTCAGGAGCCAGAAAATAAGAATCCGCCTATCCTATTTGGAACCACAGCCCCCCCACATCTTCAGTTACCAGTTCTTCTCATTCCTCAGAATCGTCTTCAGATACTACTGTTTTCTATGTATTTGGCATGTATGTCATTTTGTGTTAAGAATTTCTCAGATACCTCTTAATATGCAATGCTCCAGTTCCAACCTTGCCAAGGCCTGTACCAGTTACATAGAACAGAGGGCTTTTTATTTCTGCTTATTTCTCTGTGTTCTTCAGAACCCAGTGGAAGAACAAAGGGATGACATTGAGGAGATCAGCATTTTTTATCCCAGACCTACCATAGGATAGTTGTGTCTTCTTGGGAAAATCATAGTTATTTTGGGCCCCTTTCTTTTTGTTTCTTCTGACTAATGATCTAAATTGACATGGGTACTTTTTGCAGTAATAGCTTAGATGTTACTGATCTTCGGAAACAAATGTAGACAGTGACACAGGAGGCTGTGCAACATCTCTGTGTCTTTGTCTTCAGAGCAGCCTCTATTTCACAGGTGAGAAGATGACAGAGAGCAGTGGAAGTAGATGATTTGACCAAAGGCTCCAAGGTGGATGGAACTGAACTGCACATTTCCTGTTTTTCTGAAGCTCCTTTAGCCAAAACATAGGTTGCTGGATATTAAGCTGTGAAGCATATTATCAGTATGTTTTAAAGGAGGCTATCCTTATGGGATCTGCAACTAATAAAGGAAGTTTAGAGATTCTTAAAAGATCATCTGACCTTGTGAGATTTATAGCTCTGTTTTCATGCCAGATAATTGCCTGAACTTCTGAATGCTTCCCGGAACTATATTTCAGACCCTCTTGAGGTTTTTCTCATTGCTTCCTGCAATTTATGTCAGATAAGATAAGATTTTTTTCTAGAAAGTACACCCAGATTTGTATATTCTTATATAAGAAAGAGATTCAGTGAATTAGGGTGGGGGATAAACCCTCATTCTTAGAGTGGGGTTGAGATCCTCATGAAATGTAATCATTATGACACAAATTTCCTCAAAATTGGTAAGTGGTTATCTCATGTTTTTAATATTAAATAAATATTTATATGTTTGCCTATAAAATGTATGTATTGTATCTACCAGGTATTGTATCTATATGTTGGCATATAAAATATGTATTTATTGAATCTACTAGGTATTTATTGTACCCACTGCATTCTCCTTGGGAAATATGAAGCTATTTGAAACATAGGTTGTCCATTAAAGTTTTCCCCCAAAGACTGAGCTTCTGAGCAGGAACTATATTTCATTAACATCTAGACCATTGCCTGAACTGTAAGTATGAAATAGATGAATGAACACATACTTAAGAACCAGAACATGAGCAATCAGAACAATTTTATTTCCAGTCACAAATTGGCAACTACACATAAATGTACAGACAAGTGCTCCACAAAGAAGGCATAAACATTCTCAGGGGATATCCTTAGGAGAAGCCATTCAGAGAAGGGACAGACAGCCTTTGAGTTACTCAGAGGAGGAGTCACACAGAAACTAGTCTTTCTTCTAAGCTTGAGTTTAAATCAGTATTGCAATAAGGTGATATTACAGGTGAAAGTAATGCTATAAACTCACTATACTGAGACTCACAGAGTTCTGAGGGTTGTCCAAGATCCAAAAGCAAGCACATTGTGGACTCAGAATTTCAATTAAGGCCTAATGAACTAGCAAAAACAGTACTTTCTGTTGATACCATGCTGCCTTTGACTGTTCTTTTCTGGTGGACTGGTGGAAACTAGTCCCAGATTGAGGATGGAAAGTAACGACACTGAGGACTGATGAAATGTTATCTCAGTGGCATTTTAGAGTAAATGGTCTCCTGTCCCGCCCTCATCAGAAGGTTCAGTGTGAAAGTCTCCCTGTAACTGAGGGGAGTAACAGCAAGATGACAGAACAGGGAGCGCCAAGCTCATGGAAACACCAAAAAAAAAAAAAAATCAGAAACTGGCTGAACTAACCAAATAGAAGCTCAGGAAAATAGTCATACGTGTGCAGCAAACAAGCAGATCCAATTGGAGAAAAGGCATGTTCAAAATAGGAAACTGTGTTGGCATTTTCAGTTGCCCTTCAACCAACCCATTCTTCCCATCACCCCTACTCTGGCACGGTCTTGGCCTGGAAGAGGTGGAAGCCCAGTTAACAGTTCCTTGCCTCAAACTGGAGAGAGCAGAGCAGGCCTCACTTGCAATGTTCTCCCGTGTCCGGTGGCTACCTGAAGGGACTGGTCTCTGTTCTGCCCAGTTTAGATCTTAGACGGAAAACGTGTCAGGTGCTGCAGCTCATGAGGCTGTGAGGTGATCACAGATTTGCAGCTGCCTGGGGCAAGAGATCATAGCGGGGACCTGCAATAGGCCATTTAAGGCCGGAGGGGGCTGAGGTGAGACCTGGGAAATTAAGACATTGAGCAGTAGGTGTGTGAGGGGGGATTGAGGGGGCCACATGTAGACCCAGCTGAGATGTATGTTCAGAAAAGACCCGAGAGGGCCTTAAGCTTTAACGTTGGGGCTGATTCTTAGGCTCAAAGAAAGCCCAGATTTCTGCCCCCGACAGAGCCAGTTCTCAGAAAATGGGAGAGCTGGCTACTTTTCAAAAGCCCACTTTTTGACACAAAAAGCATTCACGAGGCATACAAATAAAACAGGACACAGGACATATTCAAAGCAACTAAGTAAACTTCTGATGCAGTTACACCGTGGATGAACCTTGACAAAGTTTTGCTAAATGAAATAAGGCAGGCGTTAAAGGACAAATATCATATGATTATGCTCAGCTAACATATTTAGAACAGGCAAATTCATAGAAACAAAATAGAATAGTAGTTATGAGGGGCTGGAATGTGTGTGCATTGGCATGTTGTCTAGTGGGTTCAGAGTTTCACTTTGGGGTAATGACAGAGCTCTGGAGGTGGATGGTGGTGATGGTTGTAGAACATTGTAAATGCCCTGAATAGTAATGAACTGTGCACTTCAAATTTTATGTATAAGTTGCCACAATAAAAAAAGATGAAATTTGCAGTTGAAGCACAGTTTTCATACACAGTACAAAAGACATGATCCATGAAAGAAAAAAATTGACAATGTGAAGTTTATTAAATTAAAAATATTTTAATTTAAAATTAAAAGTAAGCCCCTGACTAGGAAGATATATTTTCAAAACAAGTAACTGAAGAAAGATTTGAATGCAGAATATTCAAAGTGGTAAGGCTCCACAATAAGAAAACAAACTCCCCAAATTAAAACAAACAGGTCAGTATGAATGGACACCTTTCCAAACACTATATATAAATAAGACACAAACATGTATAAGTTGCTCGATATTGGGGAATTATTGAAAAATGATATGTACTGTGCATTTGGGAAAGGCAAATTAAAACACTGGTGAGATAGCCTACCCATCTACCAGAATGGCTAAATACCAAAAACTGACAATACCAGGTGCTGACAAGGATGTAGGACAATAAAAATCTAATTCCTTGCTAACGGGAATACAAATGGTACAGCCTCTTGAGAAGACCTCTTGCCAGAAATAAATAAATTAATTTAATCTTATATATGTCACAATAAAAGAGTAAATGTGCAATTGAAGCTGAAGCGAAACAACAACAACAAAATAAAAACACTCAAAAAGGGGCGGCATAACATAAGGGTATCAAAGACAAAGATGATAAACCATTTCCTACTGACTGAATGATTGATATCCAAATCAACAAATGGTGAGTAATGGGTGAAAGCCAGGTCCCCAAATAATTTAATCTTTGAAAAGAGAACATGAAAATAGAAGGATAAGAGAACTCAGAGCCACCCCCAAATAAACTTCAGTGGACCTGATCACTGAAACAGCAAGAGCATTTTAAGGTACTTCATTTGATTCTTAAAACAAGCAAAAATCTAGAGGTTACAAATGTTTTTTCCAATTGACTTCACCTCACCAAAGTTGAATTCATCACCAAGTACCCTGGGTTCTACTTCTTAGATATCTTTGAATTTCTTCTCTGATTTTCATGGCAGCCACTTAATGTTCTCCTGGGAGTTACTAATTCTGTATTTTTCCCCCGAGAATTGGTCCTCAATGAATGTATGATAATTAGTCTTTCTACAGTGCAAATGTGATCATATCAGTTGAGTCATAGTCCAGTAGCTTTGTGTTTACAGGTATTCATGATGCATATATATCCATTCAGTTATCTCCCCTGCCATTCCCCACTCTTCTTCCTGGAATTACATGAACATTTCACTATCTTGAATTATACTTTTCCTTTCATCAAGAATTCCTTTCTCCCTGTTGTGTAGTTGGAAATCCCTCTTCATTTTCATAACTCAATTTATATACTATCTCTTCTGTGAAGTCTTCTTTCTAGTGCTGTAATCATACCCTTGTTTTTGCTGTTACTGCACTTTTGCACACCTGATTGTTACATTTGCTACATTTTATTGTGATTGTATTTTTTACATATCTCATCTTCTCCTAGGCAGCGTTCCTTGAGGGCAGGGACTACCTTTTCTCATGTATTGATGGTGCCTTCCACTGTTACTTGGTGTGCAGCAGTTAGCTATAAAAATGAGATTTGAACAAATTAAAAATATTTATGTACATATTACTTATTTTCACTTTATAGATATAGTAGAAAAAAAATTGTTGGTGCTGCAAGTTTACCTCTAGTAAGTGGTGGTGATATTTGACTCTCTTTATAATGTTTTCTTCTGTTTTATACATTTTTACCCTGTATCTCTTCTCTATTTCCATCTATGTCTTTAAGACTAAGAAAAGCAGGTGTGACAGCAGAGCTAAACCACAGGCTGTCTTGGCTGGAATAGTAAAGAAATTATATGCATTTTTGGGGGGAAACTACTGAAGCATACAGGTCGACATCCTCCCTTTGAGGCATGTAGAGGGATCTGCTTCCAAAGTGTTTTATTAGCAGCTAATCAAGATGTTTTTGCACAAGCTCCTGATTAGCTATTAGTGTACTATGAGTAAATCAGGGTTTAAGTAATTTCTGATTTGTTTTACATTGTAAATGTGGGGTTCTTTTCTAATACTAGGTGGAGGGGGAAGGGAGGGTGGGAATGTTCCTTCCCCACTCTGATGTTTTTGTCATGTCGAGAGAGCTCCTAAGGGTAATCTTAACTTTGCTTCTTCCCTTACTCTGCCCCTAGGGTGGTCAAATGACTTAACACAGAAAGTTTGAGAAGAATTAAATGGCCTCGCTGAGTCCTGATTCATTCTGTTCTCTCCCTTGGACCCCCTGCCTCAGGCTGATCCTCACTGAGTTGCTGAGTGCCTCCCCTCAGCTAAACCATAAACTTCTCTTGGCCAAGAGCTATTTTTTTTATAGTTCTTGCTTTCCCTCAAATGTAATCATGCCTAAAAGATGTCTTCTATGAACCTGTGTCAATTTATTTTAAACAACATAAGCACATGTATATTCTCATTTCTCCCTGGGAAATGAGGCTACATTCCATAGAACTCAAGGCTCAAACCTTTAAATTTTCTGTGACCCCACAGATCTATAAACAGTTTGGCAGGTCTGTCCTCCTCCTGCACCACTCTAAGAGGATCCTACCAAGTATAGCCATTAATTGCTTTTAAGTGCAAAAAAATAATCCATAAAGAGAAAGAAATTCCTTCTCAAAAGAACTTTTCTACCAAAGTAAAACCAAAGGTCAAAAAGTCAAGTTACTATGGGGTTTTTGAGTTTATAAGTGATAAGGAACACTGACAAGAAACACCACAGAGCTGATGGTTATTATCATCTTTTCACTTCCATTACAGTTGTTTACATTATTTTCATGGGATTTCAGTGAAGTTATCATTGTTTTTATAATAGTCAAATTAAAAAAAACAAAATCCCTTGAAATGGCAATACAAAGAAAAGTGAGTCAGAACATGGAAAATGTTTTAGACAAGTTGACAACATATTCTTTGTTCATTTCTTTTTTCAGGAGAATTTCTATTTTATTCACACCCACATGTGTAATACACTGAATAAAATACAACCAATCATCATATGGGGATAAAAAAGAAAAGAGAAGCTGCTTCCAGAAAATTCATCCATACTATTTCGAATATCTCAGTGCATTTGACAAATAAAAACATTTTGAAACATTCTTTTAGCATTTTATTTTATTTTATAATGATTTCCTTGTTTGTCTCAAGGTAAATTTCAAAAACACTTCTAGAAATGTACTGTTTTTTACATTTGGTATTTGAATATTCCTATTTCCTCTCACTTTTCCTTTGCTCCCTATAATCTTTTAGGATAGACCACACACACCCTTTACATGCTCCCCACACTTTACAGCCCAATGCACATGTAAAACAGCATTTTAGGACATGTTAACATGAATTTGGTTGTGTTTCAAAGAGTGTAGAATGCAGAGCTTTTACATCTCAACATATTAAAAGTAATTTTTGGAAGTAGCCCTAGTTTGAGTCCAAGTTCCATTGATTTATAAAATGCATTTCATATATATCTAGGTATGTCCAGTTAAAAGGCTGTATGAGTGAGAGTCTATTTACTTGAACAACTGAAGGAAGTCAGGAAAAGAATGTATTATAATCAAGAGTCAGATAGAATAGGTCAATTGAGCAGAATGCAGATCCCAGAAATACTACACACATGGAGGAACAATTGATTTTCAACAGAGCTACAAAACCAATTCAGTGGGGAAATCATAATCTTTTTGATAAATGGGTCTGGGAGCATGTAGTGCACAGATATTATAGATACCCATACAGAAATGATGAACTTTGATCCTTACTTTTCTTATATAAAGAATTAGCTCAAACTAGATCAAAACATAAATCTATAAGATTTCTTTATGAAATACTGGGAAAAAATATTTATGACCTTGGATTGGGCAAAGATTTCCCAGAGATGACACCAAAACAAGATCCATAAAAGAAAAACATGAGAAAGTAGGAAGATTTCATCAAACTCTGAAACTTCTGTTCTGTGACATTATTTAGATAATGAAAGCAATTGATTGGAAAAAAATATTTACAAATAATCTGAAAAGATTTGTTTACAAAACATAAAGAACTCTCAAAACTCAGAAAATTTTTAAAAATTAAGAACTTGGGTAAAAACATTTGAAGAGTTTTTATCAAGGAGGCATATGAGTGGTAACTTGCTCAACCTTATCAGTATCTTTCAATGAAAATTAAAACCACGGGAGATTACTGCACACCTACTGAATGGCTGAAAAGTCTGATCACACCAAGTGTTGGTGAGGAAGTACAGGAAATGGAACTCATGCACTGCTAGCAGGAAGGAAAATGATACCATCACTTCAGGAAACAGTTTGGCAGTTTCTTTAAAAGTTAAACAGGCAACTACCGTATAATCCATCCCTTTTCCTCCTAAGTGTTTATCTAAGCAAAGTAAAAGTATATTCATTCAAACACTTGTACATGAATGTTCCTATCCTCTTTATTTTTAATAGCTTGAAGTTGTAACAACCCAAGAATCCAACATGTTAATGGCTAAACATACCGTGGCACTCATGCAATGGAGTCCTGCTCAAAAAAACAGAGGAATAAACTATATATACACACAAATATGGATCAGTGTCAGAACAATTACACTGAGTAAAAGAAGTCAGACAAAAGAGTCCATACTGTGTGAGTTGATGTATATAAATTTCTAGAAAATGCAAACACATCCGTAGTGACAGGAAACAGAGAGATCGATGGTCCCCTGAGGATGTAGAGGAGCAGGATGGGAAAAGGTGGAGAAGGGGGTTATGAATGAGCATGAAGAAACCCCTTGGGGATACATGTGTGCATTTCTTTGACTGCTGACGGTTTCATGGGCATATGCTCATTTCATAACATTATCAAATTGTGTGAGTTAACTTTGTGTGGTTTATTGCATGTCAACCATATTTTAATAAGGCCATTAAGAAAAGTAAAGAACAGAAATTTTTCTCAACAAAAAGATACCAAGAACAGTAAACTCAAGCCTGTCAGTTGAATTTTCTTATAGTTTATTTCCTTCAAAAAAAATATATGTATATGTGTGTATAGACACACACACACACACACACACACACACACATATATATATACACAGACACACAGCAGTTCCTGTTTATGTATACCATTATGATGGGACTATTAATATAATATGTAATATAAGAGCATTAATAAGATAGTGCTAATATATGATTAAGATGGAACTCTTAATAAAAGGTGATAGAGCAATATTCATTGATATCATAGCAATAGTTTTGATATCCCTCTAGCAACATGTTACAGAAAAGAAGAAAATAAAATTAACCTCATGTCTACCCAGAATAGCTATGGTTTCATTGAGTTCGAGGATGATAGTCCCACTGTAGCCCATCAAAGGCCCTAGTACATCTCCGGTTGCAGGGACACCAATGACAGCGGTGGCATTTGGTGATACAGGGTTTGCCTGTGGCTGCTGGTGACCCAGGTGAGACGCCTTCTCAGAGCTTCATGCACATGGAGACGGCACAACCACAGCTGGAGCAGGGGCAGGAGGAAATTGGAAGTTCCCTATGGAAGCTGAGAGATTTTGTCGATTATCACTTTGGTAAACATGGCTTATACACAGAAACCATTTTTCAAAGAAAAATGTAACTCTAATGATTGTAGGATACAAATGCTTAAATGAGCCCCAAATTATTGCTATCAAATTTCATGTATTTATGAAACTTCCCTGCATTGATTAAAGACAAATTTTTAATCATTAGCCAAAGACCATTGTGTATAACAATACTCTCACATCTCAAGGGAGGTTGCTTTAATTTGTTATGCTTAACTGATATTTCCAGGGATTCCAAAAAGAGAGAGACATAAAAGTGCTCTCATTCTCAAATAATTAGGAGATTAGGAAACCATACTGGTAAATTTGAAATGCTTCCAGATTCGAGCCTTTTGAAGTGCTATGTTTTCTCAACTGATTTAAAAAATATATATATATACATATATTTTTAATATTCTCTGAATCCCAACTCTCCTACAGGGGATGAATATGCCAAAAGAGATAAGAACATCTATTTTCAAAGGGCTTTCTACTCAAGTTTAATAGGCTCCCGAAGTTTATGTAACAGAGTCCCAAGCTGTTGCAAAGGTTTGACAAGCATGATTCTCAGCAGTTCTGGGACTTACATTAGGTAGCTTTTTGTGCAGATCCAGCAAAGAAAATTTACTGAATTCCTAAATAATTGGTGATGAAGATTTTTATTAATATTATTATTAGTAGTAAAAACTCTCTCTGGTTCTGTCTTAGCATTTGAATTTTCCCTTCTTCATCAGGGACTACTTGGCCATTTTAAAGGCATGTCAAGTGTGTTTTTAGTCATCAGAGTTTAGATCGCCACTTCCCTTTTATGACTCCTCCATACTGCTTGATTCCCTTTGGTATATTGTTCATTTGGTTCCTTTAGTTTGTTCATTTCATAACATGTGCATCTAAAGGAATTGCATGTCATTACACTAAAGATAATTATGGGCAATAATCTTAGGCTGCTTAGACACTTGCATCCAATCAATTTTTATATTTTTATTGGTGATCTTTAAAGATTAGCTAACATGGTTATACTTTTCCTGAGTAGGATCCATGGCTGCCTAAGTCATTCACCAAGAACCCTGATTCTCATAGGCAGAGAGAAGGTTCTTATGGGTCCAGCACCAGGCTGACCCTGCCTGCCCCCCTGAAGGCCTCAGAGCTCAAGAGCCTGAAGCCTGTGTTGATCAGGCACCTGGAGAGATGCATAGATTCACAACAAATGATCAGAGGTGGCAGGGAGAGTTATACTGGAAAGTACCCCCCTCCTGGGTGAAACATGCCTTAATACGACCAACACCAATTCCACTGACCCTCTGCGCCCCATTCCCCATTCACATGCTTATTTTTGCCTGGATGGGCCCCAGATCCTCCAGAACTCTGCTCCTATAAAGGACTCATATATTGTAGTGTTCCTGTCTCATTGAAAATATGATTTTAGATGGGGACAGTGAAAGAAATAGTTCACATAAGCTCTGCAGCTATGGCTATAAAACATAGGTAAGCAGGATACTTCTTCAGGGAATTTATGTTTCTAAACAATTTCAAGACATATCAACCCTTTTTACTTCTCCAATCTGAATTATTTGCAAGTAAATGTCAGATTGTATGATATCTTATAGAGCCTATTTTTTTAATTATCCACACTTCCTCCACCTGGACTGACACATTTTACTGAACTCAAAAATTCTTGTTTGGTCTCAAGCAAAAATGGCTACCTCTAAACTCCTCTTACCAGGAGGGTTCTGGGGATGTTGTTCTCATGTTCTTTCTTGATTATTAGTGTTGTTACTTTATAATGCTTCACCAACTCATAGGGTGGAGTCTACACTAGCAGTTAGAGAACCTGATTCTCTGGCTTCTTAGTGGGTGAATTGTTTAATATCTCTGGAACTTAGCTTCGACTATACAGTGGGAATAAGAGGCCCCACTGCCATGTAGGATTGTTTTGAAGGTCAAGTGAAACAATACAATTGCAAATGTTTTGAAGATGGTTTAGTGCTGTAGGAACACATTATCATCACTATTACTTTACTACTCTTATTGTTACTCCCACTTCGACCACACTGCCAATAGTAACACTGGGTGAGGAGCTGTCCAGCAAATAGGCTTACCATTTTCAGTGAGTCTGACCCGCTTTGCACAAGCTAATATTTTGTTATATATTATTATTTTTTTGTCTAGGAGCCAGTTTCCACTTGAATTTTTATTTATTAATACCTATAAGTAACTATGGAATAAAGCCTGACTAGCAAGCCAAAGGGGAAAATAGTATTTAGATTGAAAGAGCAAAGAGAAACAAAATAAAAATACATATAAATTGTGTAATCATACTGGAGGAATTATACATTTTTATTGTCTGTTTATATCAGACAGTGCTCTTTTACAAGATTAAGTCATTTAGTGTATTTATTGTGATTTTGACACTCAGAGGGATCTACTCAACCTCAGCTCATCAGAGGCAGATAAAGTACACATTGGGCAGAGCCCTTTGTAAGGCTCTATCTGTGGAAATCATAACAGGGCTCAAACCCCATGTGCGCTCAGAATCTCTGTAACATGTTTTGTTAGAAGCAAATAGTTTCCTGACAATTTTGTGCCTGAAATTTCTGAGCAGTTTGACACTCCAGGTCATCCCTGGAGGGCATCATTAGTCACTGGATTCTTAAAAAATGCAGAGATAACACATATGTCTATATAGTATTCATGCTGAGTAATAACTGAGAGGGATATTTTCACAGGCTGGTAATGGGGAAGCTGGGCTTCCTTGAAGTTCCACATCAGCCACACCTGGGGGCTTTTTGCCGTCCCACCACCACAGCATCGTATATGGAGCCTAACAGAAAACTCTGCTTCCACGCTTGGCATTTGTTTTTCCAACGACAGATGATAAAAGAGCTAGGCCTCAACAGGTGGGTTTTAATCCAGACAGATGCAAAGCTGATGATCAAAAAAGTCTGCAACACCCGAGGTTAAGCAGGACCAGTTAGAAGAGAAGCAGGCAGGAGGAAGAGGTAACTGGCTCAGGGTTAAACTGCTGTCAGGGGTTCCAGTCAACTGAGACCCCAGCTGGGCCTGCTGGAGGCCACTACTCAACCATAACAAGCAATGAAGACCTTCCTTTAAGAATCAATTAGTGGTTTGTCTCTATGAGAGCCTGCAAGTGATTCGAAACTCTGGGCATAACTGCTCACCTGGTATCTGTGACTTATATGGTGCATGTAGTTCAAAGGACTGTTTCGTTTTACATTATTGAACAACACTGTGATCGAGGATCTGTTGTTTTTCTTGAAGCATTAAAAAAAATTACAAAAAAGTATTTGACTTTATAGAACACAAAGGAAGTATTGCTTCCTCTGGGATCATGACTTGCTTGAGAATCAAGGACTAGGAATGGTAGTTGTATGAGAGACTGATGTCTGCACACAGCCTCCCTCACCTTCCCCCCCCACCCCCAAATAAACCACCTCCTGGTCAGTCCAAAGCTCCACCAGCACTCTCAGGCAGGAGCTTTTCATTACCCAATCCCAGGCAACCCATTCAATTATTGAAGAACGCCCTGTTATATTTATTACAGAGGTGGCTGATATTGCTGCCGATTGTCGAATTTCGGTTTCCTATGGTTGATTTTCATGCACACAGCGGCTGGGCGGGTGCCAGTGCTCCATCAATCTCTCCAGGCTGCCTCAACCTCAGGATATGTGCGAGTAGTGGATAAATTGGAAGATCAATGACTTGTCCCTCCTGCTGCACCAGCTGCTATTGAGAAATTAATATGAGGATCACTATAAATAAAAGATAAAAGATGATATGGCTTACAGTGTAAAATATTAAGGCTGGACACAATGTGCCAGAGGAATCTAAACCAAAAACTGAGCAGATTAACCCTGTAAGGGCCTTCCACCACCTTCCTGGAAATCCAGTTTGAGTAAAGAGATCTCGCTGTGATGTGTTAAGGAACTCTTACTATATAAAGAAAGTTAGGAATGTTAACCATATAGTGCCCCTTCTTTTTTTCGGTGTGGTATAATTTTAGGAGTAGAAGAGATTACAGAGATTATTTATCCCAGACACCTCATTTGATATGAGGAGACTAAGGGTCAGAGAGCTAAGTGGTTTGCTCAAATATTTGCAGCTAATAATTGACTGAGCTACTAATGGACCCCAGTTCTAATGTTCAGTCCTTTTTTATCAAGGTAGCTTCTATCACAAAGACCCCTAATAACATTCTCATTTTTTGCTCTCTAGGGCTTTCTGTAGAAGAGCGCTAATTTGTAATCATGCCAGAAGCAGTAAAAAGATGATGGTAGTTCTTAATACACACTCAAGACCAAAGATCTATGTGCAGCATGAAAGTAACATTTGACAGATGCTATTCACAGAGCATCTTTGATTTGGAGGCATCACAGAGGACATTATTGATGTTTCCCTTGAGGATAAGGAAATGGTACAGATGATCAGATGCAAAAAGATATGTGGGGCCCAAGAAGGTGTTTGGGAAAGAAAAGAAAAAATGCTGATTGTATTCAGAGAGCACTACTTATGCTCGGAGAAAGTAAGGCTGTTAGGGGAGCAACCTGTCCTCAAGATGGGAGCTAAAGTTGAAGAGTCACAGGTTAATTTAGTTTGAATCTAAAAGTCCAAATTCAGCCGCTGGCTCTGGTGCACCATGGGTGTGCATTAATCTGATGACTCCACCCCAAAGTGACTCTGAACCCCTGGGATTCCAAGTCTCAAGTTCATCCTGGCTGCTCCGGACATGAGCAACGAAGCGGCTATGGTTGCCAGACAGCTGAGTTCTGTGTATACCTTGATTTGCAGTTCTTTTTGGCTGCTTCTCAGGACAACTACATGGAATTTAGATTCCTTAAAATGCAATTATGAATCTATTGGCCTTAAGTCTAGGTTCTTTCCGTGAATTCATTTGTGCTTGGCAAGAGCATTTAATTTCTCATCCCTTATGTCATTTAAGCCTCTCTTTAAAGCCTCTCCTCATCTCACCTGCTAATAATGAGAAGTCAGCTACATGAAACATTCAAGTTAGGCTCTGTATCTTCTGAAGACAAATGCACTTAAAAAATAGGGGGATGCTTATTTTATTTTAAACCAAGTCACCTACTGGGTGAAAAAGGCTGATTCTCTTTTTAGCAGGTTCAAACGAATTCCTAATCTCAAACCTTCACTTTCTCTTTAAAAAAATAAAACAAAAAACTGTCAGTACTGTCTCTTAAGGGTCAAAAAGTGTGCATCACAAAGAGAAAAGAGATAGAGATCAATGCCAGCTCTCCCTGAAGTATGCACCTCAGTTGAGAAATGAATATGAAAATCACTATAAATAAAAGATAAAAGATGATGGGCTTTTGGAATGAAATATGAAGCTAGTCACAATGTGATGTATCAAGTTTAACCAAATTAACCCCCTGGGATAAACAGAGGCTTGGTTTTTGTTACATTTGAAAAATGAACTGGTCTTAAAAATATAAGATTTTGTGTGAAGAGTCATCCAGGGGCTCAAAAAGAAGTCAGTTTCTTTCCTTTTAGGTAGTCTCTGTTAGACACCTGCAAAGATTTGGAAAATGCTTTCCCCTGAGCAGCAAAAAGCAGAGCAATCACTCAGCATTGTGTGAAGGTGCACTGGCTTATCTTATTGGTTGATATTGTAGCTGGAAGCTATGTTTAGGGGATGGAGTTATTTATTTATTTATTTATTGCATTTCAATCCACAGACTTTGCTCAGAAAATATGTTTTCCATTAAGATGTACGAAAATCATTTTTCTAATATGCCATTCATTAGATTAATGTTTGTATTAGACCTTCATAGAGCACATATGTGTCTTGGGCAGTTTTCCAGAAATGCATCATGTAACACATGCATTTCCAATCCATAACTGCAAAGGTTTAAAAACCTGAGCTTCAGAGGAAACCTTGGAAACACACTAGGTGCAATGAATTTTTTTACTCTCGTGCCTAGCTAGCCTCCCCAAATTGTATCTCTTTTCCAGGAAATGAGACCAAAATAAAAATAAAATCTTGGTCCAATCGAAGCAATTGTTTTGATCTGTTGAGATAGAGAGGCAGTTTTGTGCCAAGTCTGTTGGGTAGAGACTCCCTCTCCTGCATATGTTGACCTCACTAACCCTAAAAGAATATAGAAGGATTGGGTGACTCATAGTCACTTTTGGAACAGTGAGCTGAATTATTTAGTATAAGCAGTGGGGGAAAGTGGAGGAGTAAGTGGGGAGAAATAATTCTAAATTATATCTTTAGCTGGAGGAAAATTGGCCTACCTACACAAGAGTAAATATGGCATATACAATGATTCAAATACTCAAAGATGCCTGTTTTATCCATAAAGACCAGATCTGGACACAATCCCTGGCATAGTAAGACATACACCTGCACATTCACTATATCAAAAGAACCACAGAAGTGTGTTGAAAACTGCTTAAGTGAGAGACATAAACACAATTACAGATGAATGGATGGGAATTCAAGACTTTAAGTGCTGGACTTCTGGCAAAGCAGTCAGCAGGGTAGTAAGCTCCAGCCAGTTTTCAATTGTGTGATGCTAGGTTCACATTGCAGACATGCTAGAATGTGTGTTCTTCCTTGCCCAATATTTTAGGGAGGATATTAAACACCCCTGTTAAATTTCTGCAAATGGCTGCCAGAGTGAAGCTTTTGAAAATGAGAGCTGTGATCTTTAATAGGGTTGTGCCCTTGACAGGAGTCTCATCCAGAATTTCCAATGTACTTTCAAATCAACTATTTTTTTGAGGGGGGATGATTTACATTTCTAACTCACCACAGGAAAATATCTGCCTATAGTTAAAGTTGAGAACCAGCTGGTGTAAATTTGAATGGTTATCTCCTGACCTAACCTTTTAGCTTTATTTTATTCCTTGGTTGTTAAGCTTGATCTTGCCTCAGGGCCTTTGCACTTACTGTTCCCATTTTTCTGGAATATTATTCCAGAAAATTTTTCCATAAATGACTTCTTCCTATTCCTTGGCACTCTTCTGTCAAAAATATTTTTTTGTGATTATTCTAGTAGTCTAATGTAATTATAATTAATCATATTACCCTTTTTTATGTCTCTCATAGCATTTAGCAACTTTTCAAGAACAGTAACAGAACAATAAAAGTAATAATTATCTATTGTGTCTATTTGTATTTAAATGAACTTCTTCCCAAAGAACACAAGCTCCACAAATGTAATGTATTGCCTTTCTTATTCCCTAGCCTATGCCAGCCTAGTGGCAGTGATTGATGTGTAATCATTCAAGATCTGTTGATTGAATGTATAAAGGATATATATGATGAAAGGATTTGGAATTATTTGAGGTCACTATAAATGATAGCTGGGGTTAGTGACTGAATTAAAACTGTAGGTTTTAGAGCTGGAAGTGATCCTGCTCACTCTCATAAGCCAGGGCAGAACTCTCCCTTCTGCAGCATTTCTGACAGATGATCAGCTAGTGTGTGCTTCCACAGCTGCCTGTGGCCCTGGCCATGGCGCACTCTCAGCTGCCTTCACACAGGTCTCAGCCTCCCGAGGGCGTTTGTTTCTTGTCGCACTGCTCTAATTAGGAGAAAACTCTTTGACTTACCCAGAATCTTCTTCTCTCAGACCTCTCACCTTTTGTTCCTTGTTCTAGTTCTCAGAGAATAGACAGGACAGTTTCCTCTAAATTACATACTTTTGGTTTGTATGCCTGCTTGTAACAAAATTAGCACAATGCTACTGCAAAATTCACCTTGTCTGCCACTTATTAGTGCATTCTTTGTTAGTATTTAGCAATAATTTGTCTTTGTGTTCCACATTGTATTTGAGCAAGTGTATAAAGAAAAGAGACTAGGGGTCATGTCAGAAACAATCAGACAGGTATGTTAACTTATCCTTGTAAAAGTATTCAGTGCTGATGCTGTGGGAATCAAGCAGTATAGCGTTATTGCCTTTGCTTAAAAAATGCATTTATATTGAAAGATATGGTGACTAGGAAAGCTCTGCCTGATGGGGAAGTGTCCACTGCATCTTAGGGTTCCAAGAATTTCTCAAACATGGTGCAGAACATTTCTTCCTTCTGTTTTTTTGGTATGTTCGACCAGCTAACAGAAAGCATACCTCACAGTCCTGAAATAATGATGTCTTTGTTGACATAGGGCTGAGTCCTAAAGGACTAATGTCTGTCTGTCTGTGATAGTGTGGAGTTACAGAGTCTGGATATCTGGGCCCCACTGGAAGCCCCACGGAGTTATTGCCCCATGACTGCTCACAACGGGTACAAAAGGGAGAAAATCAAAACCCTGGTTTGTGGCTCAAAGTCAGCCAAAACTCTTCACTTTTTCTGTGACAAATAGGTACAGAGGTATAAAATATCTGAAAATACCCTTGCAGGATTTGATACATGTCTTAGGTGGGATGTAAAGAGTACACAGCAAACAGGAAAAGTGAGTGAATACTGCTGGGATTTTTCCAGCCCAGCCAGCAGAATAATAATAATAGTAACAACAACGACAACAAGATCAATTTTAGGAGACTTAGAATGGCACAGAGTTCTGAGCGCTGTACATGTGTTAAGTCCATGCCATGGCCCTGTGAGATGCAGTTATCGCTCCTAGTATTCAAAGGAGGAAATGGGACACCAGATGAGACATTAAGAGATGGTCCTGAGGTCCTCCACTAAGTGGTGGAGCTGGGAAAGAGGCCTCAGCAAATGAATTTCACAGTGTTCTTAACCAATAGGTTATATACAAGTAGGTTATATAAAAATAGGTTAAATACAAGTAGTATTTAAACAGTTTGAAATCACTTTGCAAATGCTACCTTTACCCTTGAAGTGCACAGGGGATACTCAGGCAAATTGGCATTATAATTATTCTGATTTTCTTTAACAAC
The DNA here is from genome assembly GCF_030020395.1 of Manis pentadactyla. Classification (NCBI taxonomy): domain Eukaryota; kingdom Metazoa; phylum Chordata; class Mammalia; order Pholidota; family Manidae; genus Manis; species Manis pentadactyla. The sequence goes on along the minus strand of NC_080021.1, from coordinate 144,042,789 downwards.
CATCTGCTAACTTTCTGCAGCTCAGTATTCTTCTACAACTTCTTAAAAATTCAGCCTACAATCCAAAAAGCAACGGTGAAAAAAGGCATATTTATTGGAAATCCAGTTCTAAACAACTAAAAGAATATGGCCCAAGAGGTTGAAAAAAGAAAACAAAATAGGGGAGAAACGAGAATCCAAAGCCCTATGATTAAGCTCCACATTCTTAGGTGGTGGGGCACTCAATGCTTTGCTAGTCACACCTGTCCACAGAGTCCTCGCTCTACAGAAGCCAGTCTCCCTTTAGTCACCGATCCCCGCCTGATCCTGGGAGAGTCACTTGCCTCTTCGAGCCTCTGAGTCTCTACAAGGTGAGGGTGTTGTAACAGCCCACCTCTTATTGTTCTCTGAATCTGCGAGTCTAGGTAAGTGCTCAATGCCTTTAAAATGACAGGTTCTTTTTTTCTTAACCACACCTCTTCTCATGATTTTTATGTAGTTTTTAATACTTAGTAGAAAATTTTAAAAATGTAAAACTGAAAGCAACTGACACACACACATGAATTTTCCATCCTCATGTCACTGCCAATTCAGCAGAAAGCCTTCTGTAGAATTCTGACTTAGACCATGAAAACACACCAGGACAGTCCAAGAGGATTTCCCACATTTGACTGTCCTGTGTTTTCCACAGGCAACATGGGCTTGGCCTGTCATCTTCAAATCCATCAAAAAGAAACTAGGTAATGGGAATTCATATCAGTGCGACTGGAGAAAGAAATCTTTGAACTTTCTATGAAACTTCATCCATATACAAAATCACAATGAAAAGTTAAATCTTAAAGGCAATGTATTCCTGTGAATAGAAGGAAGAACATAACACAAATAACATACAATGCTAACCTTATGTACACATGCATATACACACTTGGTCTTCAAATTATTCAGATATATTTATTGGACTAAATTTGGGGAAAACAAAAGCATTATTTTTCTTCATAGAGAACATGATTCTTTAAGATATATTCTGACACACATACATGCTTTGCTGGCTACTCATATATTCAATTGATTCAAATCATCTCCCCAATTTATTTCTCTATATATTTATTCTAGGATTAGTGATCTTTGAACAGGAGTTTATCTGTACAGAAATACCTGTGTCATGACCCCAAAGTACTCAGACTTGCTTTTGGCATCTGACCAATTGTATGACAGGCGAATTAAAAGGGAACCTTAGAACCAAACTCCATGGTTAGTTCTAAAAGCTGAAAGAGAAGGATGACAGTGAAAGCCACTGGAAGAAAGGACCTCTCAGATGAATCAATGTTAGAATACTTCATGGGCTGCTGGCTGCCCTCAATTTATCAGTCATTTGTGGTTATAAAGTATTCCTGAGTCATTGTATCACTTTCTGACAGACCCTGCATAACCAGAGCTTTACCTTCCTGGCATTAGTTTATGTGTCAGTAATATGCATGGAGAACGGAAATTGTGAATCCAGGTCTCCCCACAACTGAAGGTGCTCCTTAAGTGACAGGTTTAACTAAAACTTCATATGATTTATTCTTATACCAACTAAGCCTGTATCTTACCACTCTTCTTTGTTAAAAGAGAGAATGAAACTGACCCTGAGTAGAGCAATAGCATATTTAGTATTTGTCTCCTTTGTACTTTGAGGTTAAGTTTTGTGAACAGAGCCCAGCGTTTGCCCACCAAAAGCAAATCAACTTATTTTGTGTTGGGAGAAATTCCTCTTCACTTTTTCATTGCTGCTAAAGGAATTTTAATACTTCTGTGATATATTGCCCCTTAGAATGCCATTCTTATATTTATTCATAACAAGACCTGTTATTTTTAATGCAAGCTCATATAACAAGTCTCCGAATAAATGCCAAACACTTACAGTAACCCCATGGCTTAGGGGTCTCACATGTGGGCTCAGACTTGTATCCCAAGCATTGCAGTCTGGGCTTTAAAATGATTTCCTTGCAACCAAGAAAAAAACTGTTCATGTGAATTTAAAGTTCAATTAAATGTGATGGTGGTTGATAAAACCAGCTAGCACAGCAGCTAAATGTACATGTTCAGGAGCTTGAATTTCAGTTCCATCACATACAGCTGTGCAGTCAGCAGGAAGTTACTTAACCTCTCTGTGCCTCAGTTTCTTCATTTGAAGTTGAGTGTCTTCATCAATGTTGACAAATAATGGTACCAGGCTCATGGAATTTTGGTAAGGAATGAATGATTCATAAGTTTCTTAGGAGCTTCAAGCAATTCATGGCTTATAAAATAATTTTTAAAACTGGTAATTATTACTAAAACAATACCCTCATGTTATTTATTAAATTATTTCAAAATAATAATGACAAGAGCCTCTTATTTCTGTAGCTCTATTATTTGTTCATATAGATTGGACTGTCTCATCTTGTTTAAACATGAAACAAAGACGAAAAACAATTTTTTAACCTAGTCAAGGAACTCAAGTCTCAACTCACATAACTCAGAAATGTTGCTAACCTGTGGCATCTGCTTTGACTCTGTCACAGCCGGAGAAAGTTTATTACCCCAGAAAGTGACAGCCTTATATTTGTGTGGCATAAAAAAGAAGACAAATACTAAATAAGATATATGCCCCTAGGTATACTCATGCCACATATAGTGGAAAATTATCCCTGTTGGGTTCAACCATTGTGATCCAGGGCCTGTCAATGTCTATTTTCAGAAGCATGAAGGCATAAAATAAGAACCATATGTGTTTGCCATTAGGTCAATTTACAGCATTGATACTGTCACTCAGCCTCTGAGAGCATCTTACCCATGGACAGCCCCCTGTGCTCTTTGAGCTTGCTCAGATGGAGTCTGCCACCAGTGTGGTGCAAGTTAACTCCATTTGTAAGTGTGCAAACTGAAGGGTGAAATGCACAAATATTGACCAAGTTTGCCATTGTGCAAACTAGGAAAATAGTTAAATAACAGAGACATGAAGCATCAGGCAAATACTTATTTGGCATGAACCCAGTGAAGATGCTTCCTGGTAAGAAACAAAAAAGTTTGCCAAGAATGAAATACCAGAGTAGTGCTACTGTAGCCCAAATGAGATGATGAATCCCTGAATGCTCTAGATGGAAGTACTCCTAAGGCTAAATAGATGTCACCAGAGAAAATAAAATCACAGCACAGAAAGCAGACCAACCAAATACTAACTAAAGGCAAAAAATAAAATCAACTATCCACAAAAGCAGTCAAAGGAAACAGAATCAAAACAAATAAGCACAGACCAAAAGGAGCCCTTTTTACACTCACGACTTAAAGTACTTTAATGCATCTTCAGATTGAGAAGAAAAAGTAAGTTGGTAGATGCCCTTTACAAGCTGAGTTCACCAAGCAAGCCCGGTTACTACAGAATAAGAAAAGGATAACTCTGATAACAAGAATAATTGAAATCTCAAGGGAATACTTGGATGATGAGCAAATCAGCAGATAAAAAGTAAACTAAGTCTGTTATATGTTTCCTTGTTTACTAGAGCAGAAACAGATGTAGAAATATAAAGCTGGAGAGTTCTCCAAAGCTGAGAACAGCATTCTCATATTCCCCTTTCACTTAGGACTTTAGTTGTCTTCACTGTACAGGACAGAAGGCATTTCTGCTAATTAGTGAAAATGTTTCTGCAAGTATCTCTGGACTGAAGTTTCTAGGCATAGCTTGAAAACACAAACTTCAGTTGTTGAAAGAATAAAGTAATTTTTATTTATCTTTAAGATCTAAATTGTTTGTAATATGTACCAAGAAAACAACACAGAAAAACAAAAGAGGGAAAAAAAAATGAGAAAACCCAAGAAAACTGTATGAGAGCAGCCACGTATACAGAGAAACAAGCCCCCAAGAAAACAGGAATAATTCAGGGAACCAAGTATAAGTAAGCCAAAAACAAAATAAAACAAAGTGCTTAATTAGAAGTATCGGGAAATGATAGGCAAAAGAGTAAGTGAAGAGATGTCAATTTAAAAGATATATAAATATATAATATGTATACATATACATATATAAATATATATTTTAGTATATTTTATATATAACATGCTTTTATATATACACTAAAATTTCAAGAGATTGGATAATACAAGAAATGTAATACTGTTATGATAGACATTCTGGGAACAAAGAAAACAGATAAGGAGTGTGTTATATTAGTTTCCTATTATTGCATTAACAAGTTACCTCAACCTTAGTTAACTTAAAACCACACTAATCTGTTATCTTGCAATTCTATGTATTAGAATTCCAGCACATGCTTCACTGAGCTAAAATCAAGGTGTGGGCAGTGCTGCATTACCTTTTGACAGCTCTAGGGAAAAACCCATTTCCTTGCCTCCTCCAGCTTCTGGAGACAGCCCTTATGCCTCAGCTCACCGTCCCTTTCTTCATCTTCAAATCCAGCAATGGCAAGTTGAGTTTTTCCTCCATTCCATGGCTCTGACCTTGCCTCCACTGTCACATCTCTTTGGACTCTTCTGACTCTTGTTCTAAGGATCCTGATAATTACATTGGGCCCCACCTGTATGATCCAAGACAATCTTATTTTAAGGTCAGCTGATTAGCAATCTTGATTTTATCTGCAACTTTAATTCCTCTTTGCCATGTAACCTAACATACTCACAGGTTCTAAGGATAGGTTGTAGGTGTCTTTGAGGGTTAGGAAGGCTGTGATTCAGCCTACCTACCACAAGTAGAAATAACCAAAGAAAGATTTTTTTTAGAAAATCATCTAGAGCTGAAAGTGAATATGGTTTCTTCGTCTATAAAACTGTGCTAAATGTAGAGGAGGTGGTGAAAATTATTTACTAAGATTTCATCTGGCTTGTCGTTGAGAAGATTAAAGAAAAACAGGGAAACTTAAAACTTTCCAGATGGAAAAAAAGAGGTTTCATACAAAGCAACAGAAAACTCTTATTAAAACTGGGTTTCTCAGTATCAGATGCTATAAGAAAATAAAACAATGCTATCAAATTTTGGTGAAGAATAGTTTTGTATATAAAATATACAGGTAGCAAAATTATAACTTAGAGGTGAGGACAAAATAAAAATTTTTGCACATGTGAGGATGTAAAAAAATTACATGACTCATTCAACTTAGATGAAAAAAATTCTCAAATATTTGAGCAAAATAAAAAAGGGACTTGAAGGAGAATATCATGGCACATAAAAAAAGAAGTAAGATAATTGGGTGCAGAAAACTCGTAAAAACTATATATAAAGTGAAGATGCACTACTTTTAATAGAACATTCCCCTTAAGAAGCACTATTTCAGTGATATAAGCTTCTACTTTTTAATCATCTGGGTCTAACCATACTACTTGGTTGTAAAGGGAATAATACATAATATATTACATAAAATATACAATAAAACATAATTTGAATATACAGTGTATAACATTAAGCTAGATAATGCACAATTTATTTTATATAATATGCATTTTGTGTATGTCTGCATATGTAAAATAAAATATGGAATACAGGATATGAAAAATAAGCACCTGGAATTCACAGGCGCAATGACAAAGAGAAGAGAGTTACACAGAAAGACCTCTAGAGATTTGCAGAGGGTCCTCTTGAATTCTCAGCTGAGTACCAATAAGCACCAAAGGCAGGGAAAGGACAACTTGAAAGGATTAGAAGGAACTACATCCACCATTTAGAGCAAAACTTCATGGCTTTACATTCCAACTAAAAGGCAGAGGTTTTCATATGGGATATAAAAGAAAGTACCAGTTATATGTGATATAAAGAAACTGCTTTAGATTATTGGATTAAAGTTGGTGGTGTGAGAGGTGAGACAGAGCCTTCCTCCTAAAACTGCTTATAATACAAAAATATAATTAATATGACTAATCCAGAAAAAGCAACAGGAAAGAGGGCTGCACCAAACTGCATACACCTGGGGAAAAGAATAAACCTCACTGAAGAGGGTAACATACCAAAGCCGTGGCCCAGTGGGACCCAAGTCCTTACCCCACCCCAGCTCACTGGTGGGAGGAAGAGAATTGGAGCAAGCAGGGAGTGGAGGCCTGGGACTGCTGAATACCTAACTCCGGAGATCTGCTCTGGGAGCACAAACCTACGTTTCATGGTGCTTGAATGGTACTCTCATGATTAGGGGGATGGAAAGCTAAGACAGGCAGAATACCTGGAGAGACTGAGATTCCAGCTGCTTGAGGAAAGCAGGGATCCATATCTGTCTGCTCTGGGACAAAAGAAAGGTGGGCAATCTGAGAGACTCCTAACAGCAAGAGGGTTGCTAAAGGGGCAAGGCTTGCACAGAGCTTACTGCTCAGGAGAAAGGACAGGTAGACAAAATTGTCCAGGTGCACTCTGTCCAGCAGGTTGGGAACTTTCACAATCTTCAGGAGCACCAGCTCCTTGGCTGGCTACACAGCTCAAAGGACCCTTTCTGTGATATGCAGCCTACTGTGCCTTTCTCCCAGCCAGCCCCACCTGGCTCGCAAACTAGCAAACCCTACCCTGGCATTAGGCCAACCAGAGGGAAACCCTGTCTACAGCAACTACATACGCAAAGCATAGAGGTTTATACCTGTGTGCTTGGCCCACTGATTCTGGCAGTGGAGGCAGGCATAGCAGCCAGGAAGTAGGAAGCAGCTCTTTCCTCCCTCCAGGCACCAATACCTCTTCTCTAATTTCTATTTTATTTATCGGGGCTCCCCTGTGACCCCTTCAGGGACTAAGGAGCTCCAAAGAGTAGAGCTTCTGGGCATGAGAGGGCACCATATACAAATATGAAATACCAAAGGAACCTGCTTAAAAGTAAAATTATGAATACAACACCTGAGAAAGATTCAAATGAAATCGACCTCATGAATCTTCCTGAAAGGGATTTCAAAATAAAACTCATTAACATGTTCATGGAAGTACAGAAAAATATTCAAGAACTCAGGAATGAATTTCAGTTGGAGATCCAATCATTGAACAGCAAAATAGAGGGTATTAAACGCAGATTAGATACGGTGGAAGAGACGATAAATGAAATAGAAATTAGAGAAGAGGAATAAAAAGAAGCTGAAGCACAGAGAGAAAAAAGGATCTCTAAGAATGAAAGAATATTGAGAGAACTGTCTGATTAATCCAAATGGAACAATATTTGCATTATAGGGGTACCAGAAGAAGGAGAGGGAGAAAAAGGAATAGAAAGTGTCTTTGAGGGGTAATTGCTGAAAACTTCCAAAATCTGGGGAAGCAGATAGTCTCTTAGGCCATGGAGGTGCACAAATCTCCCAATACAAGGGACCCAAAGAAGACAACACCAAGACATATAGTAATTAAAATGGCAATGATCAAGGATAAGGACAGAGTATTAATAGCAGCTAGAGAGAGAAATAAGATCGCATACAAAGGAAAGCCCATCAGGCTATTATCAGACTTCTCAGCAGAAACCTTACAGGCCAGAAGGGAGTATCGTGATGTATTTAATGCAATGATGCAGAAGTGCCTCAAACAAAGAATACTATATCTGGCAAGATTATAATTTAAATATGAAGGAGGGATTAAACAATTTTCAGATAAGCAAAAGCTGAGAGAATTTACCTCCCATAAACTGTCTCTATACTGTATTTTGGAGGGACTGCTATAGATGGAAGTATTCCTAAGGTTTAATACCTGTCACCAAAGGTAACAAAACCACAGTAAAGAAAGTAGAACAGTTAATTACTAAGCAAATGCAAAATTAAATCAACTATCCCCAAAGCCAATCAGGGAGTAGACAAAGAGTATAAAATATGATACCTAATATATAAGGAATGGAGGAGGAAGAAAAAGGAGGAGAAAAATGAACCTTTAGATTATGTTTGTAATAGCATATTAAGTGACTTAAGTTAGACTCTTAGATAGTAAGGAAGTTAACCTTGAACCTTTGGTAACCATGATTCTAAAGCCTGTAATGGCAATAAGTACATACCTATCAATAATCACCCTAAATGTAAATGGACTGAATGCGCCAATCAAAAGACATAGAGTCACTGAATGGATAAAAAACAAGACCCATCTATATGCTGCCTATAAGAGACACACTTTAAATGCAAAGGCATACACAGACTAAAAGTGAAGGGATGGAAAAAGATATTTCATGCAACTAATAGGGAGAAAAAAGCAGGTGTTGCAGTACTTGTATCAGACAAAATAGACTTCAAAACAAAGAAAGTCACAAGAGACAAAGAAGGACATTACATAATGATTAAGGGGTCAATCCAACAAGAAGATATAACCATTATAAATATCTATGCACCCAACACAGAAGCACCTACATATGTGAAACAAATACTAACAAAATTAAACAGGGAAATAGAATGCAATGCATTTGTTCTAGGAGACTTCAACACTTTACTCACTCTGAAGGACATATCAACCAGACAGAAAATAAGTATGGACACAGAGGCACTGAGCAACACATTAGAACAGATGGACCTAACAGACATCTACAGAACTCTACATCCACAAGCAGCAGAATACACATTCTTCCCAAGTGCACACGGAATATTTTCAAGAATAGATCATATACCAGGCCACAAAAAGAGCCTCGGTAAATTCAAAAAAATTGAAATTGTATGAACCAGCTTCTCAGAACACAAAGGTATGAAACTAGAAATAAATTATGCAAAGAAAATGAAAATCCCACCAACACATGTAGGCTTCACAACATGCTCCTAAATAACCAATGGATCAATGACCAAATAAAAACAGAGATCAAGCAACATATGGAGACAAATGACAACAATAATTCAACACCTCAAAATCTGTGTGATGCAACGAAGACCATGTGAGGAGGAAAGTATATTGCAATACAGGCCTACCTCAGGAAAGAAGAACAATTCATATGAACCCTCTAAACTCACAATTAATGAAACTAGAAAAAGAAGAACAAATGAGGCCCGAAGTCAGTAGAAAGAGGGACATAATAAAGATTAGAACATAAATAAATAAAATCGAGAAGAATAAAACAGTAGAAAGAATCAATGAAAGTAGGAGCTGATTCTTCCAGAAAATAAACAAAATAGATAAACCCCTAGCAAGACTTATCAAGAAAAAAAGAGTCTACACACATAAAGAGAATCAGAAATGAGAAAGGAAAAATCACTACAGACACCATAGATATACAAAGAATTATTAGAGAATACTATGAGAAATTACATGCCAACAAACTGGATAACCTAGAAGAAATGGACAACTTTTTAGAAAAATACAACCTTCCAAGGCTGACCCAGAAAGAAACAGAAAATCTGAACAGACCAATTACCAGCAACGAAATTGAATTGGTAATCAAAAAACTACCTAAGAGCAAAACACCTGGACCAGATGGATTCACTGCTGAATTTTATCAAACATTTAGTGAAGACCTAATACCCATCCTCCTTAAAGTTTTCCAAAGAGTAGAAGAAGAGGGAATACTTCCAAACTCATTCTATGAAGCTGGCATCACTCTACTACCAAAACCAGGCAACGACACCACAAAAAAAGAAAATTACAGACCAATATCCCTGATGAACATAGATACAAAAATACTCAACAAAATATTAGCAAAACGAATTAAAAAATACATCAAAAAGGTCATCCATCATGATCAAGTAGGATTTATTCCAGTGATGCAAGGATAGTACAACATTTGAAAATCCATCAACATCATCCACCACATCAACAAAAAGGACAAAAAACCACAAATGATCATCTCCAGAGGTGCTGAAAAAGCATTTGACAAAATTCAGCATTCATTCATGATAAAAACTCTCAACAAAATGGGTATAGAGGGTAAGTACCTCAACATAATAAAGGCCATATATGACAAACCCACAGCCAACATTATACTTAACAGTGAAAAACTGAAAGCTTTTCCTTTAAGATCGGGAATAAGATAAGGATGCCCACTCTCCCCACTTCTATTCAACTTAGTACTGTAGGTCCTAGCCATGGCAATCAGACAACACAAAGAAATAAAAAGCTCCCATATTGGCAAGAAAGAAGTTAAACCTCCCTGTTTGCAGATGACATAATATTATACATAAACTACCCTAAATAATCCACTCCAAAACTACTAGATCTAATATCTGAATTCAGCAAAGTTGAGGGATACAAAATTAATACACAGAAATCTGTTGCTTTCCTATACACTAATGATGAACTAGCAGAAAGAGAAATCGGGAATACAATTCCATTCACAGTTGCATCAGAAAGAAAAAAATACCTAGGACTAAACCTAACCAAGGAAGTGAAGGACCTATACTCTGAAAACTACGAGACACTCATGAGATAAATTAAAGATACCAATAAATGGAAACACATCCCATGCTCATGGATAGGAAGAATTAATGTCAAAATGGCAATCCTGCCTAAAGCTATCTACAGATTCAATGCAATTCCTATCAAAATACCAACAGCATTCTTCAATGAACTAGAGAAAATCGTTCTAAAATTCGTATGAAACCACAAAAGACCCTGAATAGCAAAAGCAATTCAGAGAAGTAAGAATAAACCTGGAGGGATAATGCTCCCCAACTTCAAGCTCTACTACAAAGCCACAGTAATCCAGAAAATTTGGTACTGGTACAAGAACAGACTCATAGACAAATGGAACAGACTGAAGAGCAGACTGATATAAACCCAGCCATATATGTTCAATTAATATACGATGAAGGAACCATGGACATACAATGGAGAAAGGACAACTTTTTCAACAGCTGGTGTTGGCAAAACTGGACAGCTACATGCAAGAGAATGAGACTGGATTATTGTTTAACCCCATACACAAAAGTAAACTCGAAATGGATCAAAGACTTGAATGTAAGTGATGAAACCATAAAACTCTTAGAAGACAACATAGGCAAAAATCTCCTGACTATAAACATGAGCAACTTCTTCCTGTACGCATCTCTTCAAGCAAGGGAAACAAAAGCAAAAATGAACACATGGGACTACATCAAACTAAAAACTTTCTGTACTGCAAAGGACACCATCAATGGAACAAAAAGTCATCCTACAGTATGAGAGAATATATTTGTAAATGACATATCTGACAAGGGGTTAACATCCAAAATATATAAAGAACTCGCACACCTCAACACCCAAAAAGCATATAACTCGATTAAAAAATGGGCAGTGGATATGAAGAGACAGTTCTCCAAAGAAGAAATTCATATGGCAAACAGACACATGAAAAGATGCTTCACATCTCTAATCATCAGGGAAATGCAAATTAAAACCACAATGAGATATCACCTCACACCAGTAAGGATGGTCAGCATTGAAAAAACTAAGAACAACAAATGCTGGCGAGGATGCGGAGAAAGGGGAACCCTTCTACCCTGCTGGTGGTAATGTAAGCTAGTTCAGCCATTGTGGAAAGCAATATGGACATTCCTCAAAAAACTAAAAATAGAAATACCATTTGACCTGGGAATCCACTCCTTGAAATTTACCCAAAGAATACAACTTCTCAGACTCAAAAGACATATGCACCCCTGTGCTTATTGCAGCACTTTTTACAATAGCCAAAATATAGAAGCAACTTAAGTGTCCATCAGTAGATGAATGGATAAAGAAGAGGTGGTACATATACACAATGGAGTATTATTCAGCCATAAGAAGAAAACAAATCCTACCATTTGCAACATCATGGATAGAGCTGGAGGATATTATGCTCAGTGAAATAAGCCAGGCGGAGAAAGACAAGTGCCAAATGATTTCCCTCATTTGTGGAGTATAACAACGAAGCAAAACTGAAGGAACAAAATAGCAGCAGACTCACAGACTCCAAGAAGGGACTAGTGGTTACCAAAGGGGAGGGGTGTGGGAGGGTGGGTTGGGAGGGAGGGAGAAGGGTATTGAGAGGTGGTATATTTAGTACACATGGTATGGGGTGTCACAGGGAAAATAGTGTAGCACAGAGAAGGCAAATAGTGAATCTGTGGCATCTTACTACACTGATGGACAGTGACTGCATTGGGGTATGTGTAGGGACTTGATAATATGGGTAAATGTAGTAACCACATTGTTTTTCATGTGAAACCTTCATAAGAGTATATATCAATAATACCTTAATAGAAACTAAAACATAAAATAAAATAATAATCCGCTTTAAATATAAAACACAAATGATTGAAAAGTAAAAGGAGAAGTACACCATGTTAATATTAATCTGAAGAAATCTGAGGTAGTTATATATAACATTAAACAAAGTAAATTTCAATGCAAAAATATTATGAGGACTAAAAAGGATCATTTCATAAAATTCATTAAGAAAACAAGATAATTCTCAATGTTTATGCACCTAATGTCAGTTTCAAAATATGTGAGGCAAACATTGATAGAATTACAAGAAGTAGACAAATCCATGACAACTATCACACATTTGTTTATGAAATACCACTACACACTTACTAGAATATATATAATTAAAAATTCTGGCCACAAAGGAGTACTAAATAAATGAAGAGATATTCCATACTCATGGATAGGAGCACTCATTATTGTCAAAATGTTAATTCTTCCCATCAATTTAATTTGGAGATGTCAACAAACTGATTCTAAAGTTTATATGGAGAAATAATAGACCCAGAATAGACAACACAATATCAAAGGAGCAGGACAATGTCAGAACAATTAAAGGAGCGGGATGTGTCAGACTGATGCAATCCCACTTCAAGACTTAATATAAAATTATGGTAATCAAGACAATGTGGAATTGGTGAAAAAATACACAAATAGATCAATGGAACAGAGTAGAGAGTCCAGAAATAGATGCACATAAACATATTTAAATTATCTTTGAAAAGGTAATAAAGGCAGTATAATGGAGCAAAGACAGTTTCTTCAAAAAATGGTCCTGGAACAACTGGACATTCACATGCAAAAAGTGAACCTAGACACAGACCTTACATGCTTCACAAAAGTTAACTCAAAATGAATTATAAATATAAATGTAAAATGCAAAATTATGAAACTTTTAGAATAAAGCATAGGAGAAAATCTAAATGATCTTGGGCATGCCATGGCTTTGAAGATACACCACCAAATGCACGGTCCATAAACAAAGAATTTATCAGCTTCATTAAAATTAAAACCTGCTGTGTGAAAGACACTGTCAAGTGAATGAAAAGACAAGCTACAGAGAAAATATTTATAAAAGACATATCTCATAAAGGACTATTATCAAAAATATACAAAGAACTCACACAACTTAGTAAGAAAGTAAACCTGATTAAAAAGTGGGCAGAAGTCGTGAACAGACACCTTCCCAAAGGAGATGTGCAGATGGCAAATAAGCATAGGAAAAGATGCTCTGTATCATATGTTATCAGGGAAATTCAAATAAAAAACAACGAGGTACCACTACATGTCTATTAGAATGGCCAAAATCCAGAACACTGACAAGACCAAATGCTACCAAAGATGTGGAGCAACAGGAATTCTCATACATTGCTGGTGGGAATGTAAAATGGTGCAGACACTTTGGAAGACAGTTTGTCAGTTTTCTACAAAACTAAACATATTCTATGCATTTTATCCAGCATCTTATGCTCTTTGGTATTTACCCAAAGGAAAATTTTATTCACACAAAAACTGCATAAGGATGTTTATAGCAGCTTTATTCATAATTGCCAAAACTTGAGAGCAACCAAGATGTCCTTCAGCAAACCAATGGATAAATAAACAGTGGTACATGTAGACAATAGAATATTAAGCACTACTGAGAAGAAATGAGCTGTCAAGCTGTGAAAAGACATGAAAGAACCTTAAATGCATATTACTAAGTGAAAGAAGCCAGTCTGAAAATGCTACATACTGTATGATTCCAGATCTATGACATTCTGGAAAAGGCAAAACTGTGGAAACAGTATAAAGATCAGTGGTTGCCAGGGGCTGGGGAGAGGGAGAGACAAATAGGCAGAGCTCGAAGGATTTTTAGAGCAGTGAAACTACTCTGTATGGTACTGTAATGTTGGTACGTGACATTCTATACCAGTCTCTTGGGGATGTTGATAATGGTGGAAACTATGCATGTGTGGGGGCACAGGATATATATGGTAAATGTACTTTACATTCCGTTTTTCTATGAAACTAAAAGTGCACTGAAATATGTGTGTGTGTGTATTATATACATATATACATATATATATATTCATATACATATACATATTTATATTTATATTTATAACAAAAGAAAAAATGAATCAAGCACAATTTGACATGTGAAACTAATACTGTTCACTTACATAAACTTAAATTCATTCATATGTATGTATGTGAGCATATATATATATACACATATATATAAAATCCACTGTTAGATACAATGTTAAAATACTAAAGGAATATACAGAACTAACAAAATATTAAGATATACAGGACAGATGTAGAGGACATTTGTGTATCTAATTGTGTAGGAGTTCTGTGATATTATTTCTCAACATTTTTAACCTATCCACAGAAGTAGAATTATCAGCTTTACTTTTGGGAAAATTCTTTCCACTTTATTGCCAGAATAGCACACACTTCTGGAATTTCTCCCACTTCTCTGGCACCTCCCTCTCAGTCTCCCTTGCTCATCTCTTCAATATCTAAATGCTGGGCTGTTTGTGGCTGTTTTTGCATTCCATCTTTTTCTTTCCATATTTAGTCTCTTGATCTTATACAATCTCATGGCTGAGGATATCATTAACAGTAATGACTTTGAACTTTTTATCTGTAGCCCAGACCTCACTCCTAAACTCCAGTCTCATGTATCCAACTGATTACTCAAAATCTTTTTTCATTTAATTGAAATGATATATACCCAAACCTAATATACCCTCCTAACAAGTATATACATAGCCACGCAGGCTCTTCCCACAGACTTTCCGAAACAGAAAAGGGCAGCTCAATTCTGACAGGTAATCGGTGACAAAATGTTATGATTTATCTTTGATTTTTTTTCTTACTCTCTCTTCATATGCCATACAACAGCAAAATGTCAGCTCTATCTTTGAAATATAACCAGAATTTGACTACTTCTACTATTAACACCCAGGATTAAGCTTTCATTACCTCTCAACTTGATTGTTATCCCTTCTGAAATCTATTCTTAACACTGGCCAGAGAACTCTTTGAGAATATGTCATACCAGTTATGCGACTTCTGTCTTCCCCTCTCATTAAAGTTAAAGCTGAAGTCCTTTTGTGGCTGTGCAAGGTCCTATACAATTACCCTCCATTTTATAGACTTGACCTCAACTCCTCTCCCTTTACTCCAGGTAACAATGTACGCCTTGGTCCTTGATGTTCCAAAAAGACAGTAAGCAGACATTTTTCCTTTCTGTTCCCTTTTCCTAAATTGCTGTTCTCTTCAGTAGCTGCCTAACTCATCACATACTTGGTTAGGTCTTTTCTCGCCTCTATCAGGAGACTCTGCTTGGTCACTTTATACTGCAGCCCCACTGATAATCCCGACCTCCCAACGTATCTCCCCTCTGCTGTTAGAAGCTGTTGAGTGAATGAGCTATATTTGACTTCAAAAATGAAAAAGCAAATGTGAACCCTTGAGAGGTAGGTTGTCACTGGAATATAAATAAAAGAATTGTAAGTACAAAAGACACATCTTGTTGTTAGGATGGAGTGGCAACATTCAAGCTCCTTACATGTGGAGCTGTTGTAATTTATTTCGGTGTGCAGTGTGTGGTACAGCCTAACTTTATTTTCTTTCAGATGGGTATATCTATTTTCTCAGCATCAAATTTAACGACTATTTTAAGTCTTCAGACTCTAGTTTTACTTTGTCATAATCAGACTGCCCAGATACACTTAGAGCTATTTGTGGGCATTCTTTTCTATTTAATTTATATATGTGTTTGTTCATGTAGTAATACCATAATGCTTGAATTATGGTACCTTTACAGTAGATTATATAGCTGCCAGTGAGTAAACAGATACTCACCTTCTAATAAGATTTATTACTTGTACCTAAGTGCCTCCAAATTATATTCTTTATTTAGATTCTTTACTATTCACTCAGTATAAATTTAGAGCTGATATATATTAAAAACTGAACTAAAATGGCTAACATTTTTTAGTTTTCATTTATATTCCTCAATTTAAAATATGGGAGAGTAATAGAATGCAGCATTTAAAAAAAAAATCTCTAATGACTCACATTTTCTATCTCTAATTAAAACAAAATACCCTGCAGAATACCTTTGCATCATTTACCCGGTTTCATTAATTCTGGCTACTGAAGTTAATTTAAATTCACTCTTGTAAAATGAGAGCTCAGTATCAGCTTTTTTCTTTGTTTGCATACTCAGTGAGACTTAACAAGTAGTCATCTGCTAGGTGGTAAACAGCGAACAATCTTGTGTATTGCAAATAATCTTAGCCAATAAATGTTCTTTATGCTCCATTTAGAGAAAAAAAAGATGTTAATCTGAGATCACAAAAGAATCTTTTTGTTAAAGCTAAAAGCAATTCTGCTTTGATTAGTTGCATATGCAAATATTATTCAGTTTCTTTCATCTTCTCTGACAGTTGTACAGAAAGAAAACTACATAAAAGAATGCAAGTCAAATCCACTGCAAATGACACCGCACGATGGCCCCCATAAGTGTCAGTGATTTCTGTGTTTATGCCTTCATTCTATCCTCTCTTTCTGGACAGAATTTTAAGAAGCTAACTTAGACATAATGAGAACAACTGCTTTAGTCTTAGGGACTTCGAAGTCAAATCCCAAATTTGCAGCTTTGTTAATTTAGGAAAATCCCTTAACTGCATTGCTGGGCCTCGGTTTCCACATTTGTAAAAACAGTGAAGATAGCTATTAACATGGCTTTGTGAGGATTAAAAAGGTGATACATGTGGCAGTGCCTCTCGTTCTGATTGCATATTTTTTAAATGTTGACTAAAACTTAAATCGATAAATATGAAAAGAAGCTGACAAAAATAGCCCATCATCATTTTATTATCCAGATAAACTCTGGTGGTTCGCTGATATGAGAAGGGACATCTCTCTTTAAGCAAGTTTTCTTTGTCCTGGTTTCTGAACATACCTTCTCTGCTTTTGGACATAGTGGGTGACATTTCAGAAAGCTTTATTTGAAGCCTTTATGCTTTGAGTTCAGGAAAGAAGAATTGCAGCAGTGCTGAGCTCTGCTGCATCAAATGGAATTTGGGAGTATTCTCTTTCTCTTTTCCAGGCAGCCATTGTCATTTGGTTTGACATAAACCTTTCTTTGGTTTGACTGTAAGTGTGTTTGTGGGCTGGATTTCTAAAACATATTTTTAGTGTCATTTGTTTAGAGTGAGCGGATTGGGGGCTGTGTTTTTAAATGGTTATCTCTTCATTTTGGAAGGTCTTTTAAATTTTGATGCTGCATGCAACAAGGTTGGACTCTGGACTCTGTATTTTCTTTTTCAGCTTTTTCTCTCAGACTTTGGACCAAATACAGAGAATATGAGGAAAAGTGAAATTTGGGGGGTTTTTTTGCTCCTTCTCCTCCTCCTTCTATTTTGTCAATTACCATAGTTCTTTACCTCATGTTGTGTTTCTAACATGGCCTCACAAAGACCGTAGTTTGATTCTACAGTTTTGAAGTAGTTGATTGTGAGGAGGAACCAATATCTAGGCAACCTTAAACAGAGGCTATTTGGAATTATATTCAAGAGAGTGGTCCAGCCTGTCAATCTCACATTTTGAGATAAATTCCCTCTTCCTAAGAAAACAGACCTATGTTCAACTGAAATGGATTATAGAGATTTATTCCAGAGCATCTCTCTCTCTACATATTTTTAATGTTTAGTTCGAATATCTTGGATGACCTCCTACTTTTATATTTCTTCTTCCTTAATTTTACTTACAAAATTGTGACCATTTTTTAATGCAAAAGAGGAGAACCTTAAAAGTAAATTAAAAAGACATTCTCAGTAGTCTAAGGTTTAGGGTGACTTGGCAGAGCAAATTAGCAAATGGTAAATTAGTAATGTTTGCGTTCTTGGCCATTTGTAATACTTCCTATTTGAGTTTCTCATACTTGAAAGAATGAGGTACTGTATAACTCAGGAGAAAGACTGAAAATTAGTAATATTCTGCTTTCTACTTATGTAGCCCATTGAAGACCATTTTGATTATTTGAAAGTCATAGGAAGGAACCATCACGATCTCACTTTTGAGCTAGTAGAGTTGCAACATAATGCTATGACTGAAAATTAAAAAAAGGAAATTTGAAACGATTTTTCTTCTGGTATCCCAATCCAGAGGTATGTCAGTAAAATGAGTAGCTTTAAGTCAAAATGGGTTGGGTGGTCAACAATGCAATTTTTCAAGGATGGAAAGCTGAAGGACATCATTGCCAGGCAAAGCATTTGCAGTGTTAACATCTGTATCTGAGCATCTTTCATTTTCCCAAGGGGTGCAAATGATAAGAAGAAGTAAGGTGGAGAAATGCACTTGAATAAATCTTTTCAAAATGGGTGGAACAGAAAGCATTCCCAGAGGCAGGTCAAGGTTAAACCAAGAACAACCCTCTCGGTGCTTTCACAACTAGTTAAAATACAAGACCAATCATACCTCAGCTCTCAAATCAGTCCTGAAATCCAGCAGAAGGTTGTTAATATTGATATGGTTAATATACATCAAACAGGATTCCTTTAATTTTCTGAATCGAAAAATTCTCCACAGTGTTGACATTTCCTTCCTGAACTTCCAGGTTTGTTTGGTTTCAGAGGCTGTTGGGCTCAAGACGCATTTTGTTTTAAATAATCCTTCATAAAAAATTCAACTTTCAGTCTAATATGATTGAAACTCAGCTTGAGTGTGTTTTATAATGCATTGAACTGGAAAGAGTATGGGCATTGAATTATTCAAACCACGGTAGGCGAAGGAGTGATATGTGTTCTCGTGGGGAGGGGGGTGATCAAAGAAATCAGTGGGACTTGATAAGTCTTCTTATCTCATTTTATTTACTTTTTAGAACTCCTCCAAATATTAGAGGAAACAAATCAATATCAATTTTCACCTCTGTCACGTTCCACTCTTCAATTATTAATGAATGTCAAATTTGACCACAGTTCTCTATTCCACCTGCTCTGCAATAATATTTCTGAGCCTTTATTAAAAATGTAAAATTGTCATTGAATTTCCAAATATGATTCTCTAGTGGCTAATTCAGCTTGTTTTATTAATAAGCAGGTTCTGATGAGTAATACTAATTTAATATGCCTGCATGTAAGATTAAACTATAAATTATTCCTGCTGAAGGTGATGAGATATGACTACTATGTGGTTGTTGGGCAATAACCTTCCTGAATTAACCCTGCAAAAGCACATGATTCTTGAAAGAAACCATTACTTGTTATTGTAACAAATGCAGTATCATTTCGTATGTCTCCTTTGGCAGAAGAATATACACAAATACAAATACATGGCCAGAAGAATATACACAAAAACAAACATGCACACTGAACATGCTTATATGAATTCCCAATACAATTCTCCAGAAAGAAAAGACTTTACTAATGATTTTTATTTTAATAGTTTATTAATTTTACCCATCCTAACACATTCATGAGATCACCATTTTGTTGTTCATGTAATCCTTTGAATTTTGAGATGCTAAATATAAATTGAAACAATTATTAGAGTACTGGGCAGTGAAAGACTTTGTTATAAAGAACCTGGTGATTGGAGATCAAATCTCCCCCAGAATACTTCTCTTCTCCAAAGACAATTAAATTAGCAGTGTTACCCACTTAAGGATAGAATGCTCTTATCAAGAAACTAGTGGTCTTTTATTTATATTAAAAGGGGAGAGTAATTGAGGGCTCTGGCTTGGTGAGTATATGAGACACTCTCTGCTTTGTACAGTAAGCCACAATACATGAAATAGCCTCAGGCCGTTTGTCTTTCACACCAAGCTCCTTCCCTAGTGCTCCTGATCGATTACACTTACATCAACAAGGGTTGCGTGAACATTTGACAGTTGTGCTCCCCATACCCTAAAGCATTTTTGAGGGTTTCTGAGATAAAACTAATTCAAAAAATGGTCTCTCCAAGTTTTTTCAGGATGGAATCAATGAAGGTACTTAGAAGAAAAAAACCCTTCATTTCCTAGCCTGTCAATCTAAAGCCAGGCAAGCATAAACCTTCATAGCAAAACCTAAATTTGCTCCTAGTTGAGAATTTAGTTTCATTGGTCTCATATAAAAAATAAATGGAGACTTTACTTTTCTATCATTCTTCTCTAAAGAGTTAATACAGTTCATCATCCATAAAAGATGAAAATTAGGATCTTCAAATCTCTACAGTTTTATTGATTGCTTAGCAAATTGAATAGATGGATTATTTATAGGCATAAAAACCCTCCTATTCATAGTCCTACAACTTTTGCATTTCCTTTACCTACCAAGACTGAACAGTGGCTTGATTTCTAAACACAATAGAGGATCAGGTCACAGCAGAATCATAATAAATATTTTATTTGATATCATAGTGAATTCATTGTTCATGTGTAAAGAGAAAATACCTTCATTCTTCCTCTTTCTTCTTGCACCCAATCATTGCATCCTGGATAGGAAGGATTTCCTTGATTTTAATATAAAAGAGAAATGTTCATTTTTGTTAATGTGGAAACTGACAACCTCAGTAGGCAGAGACAAGCACTGTTTTTATTCAACTGAATTCATGTTTCTAGTGCTGATTCAAAATTTAATAGAATTTCCTCTAACACTCCAAAGCCTGAAAATGATAAGCTTCTCACCAAACTTTCATGACAGTCTATTACCTATTCTGTGAAAAGGAAATTCAAAAGGCCATATTTCTCTAAAGTCTTCTTTGATTTATTAATCAATGGACAACTACTGAGTTAAGACGGTGTCTTATCATTCCTTAGAAAAACTATTAATGGTGAAACCTAATGTAGCCTCCATGTATGGACTGAATTAGAAGTTTAGTTTCAGAGGATTTTGTGAATGTACCAAGGAGAGAAGACCCAAGGGTATCTTATTCCCACAGGTTCCCAATAAATATTTGCTCAATGGAAAAAAATTAATAAATGAAGGTGTAATATAGTAATGACACTTGACTGATGACTGACATTATAGGGTGATAGCAATGCTCATATTCATCTGTGATCAAATGCCAATAAATATCCTCCTAAGGATAAATATTACTAATAAGAAGTGAGAATTCAGTTATGGGGAGACTTCCAGTTTCAGTTCTGGCAACCAAAAAGCTTGGAAATCATCATTTTGCCCTATAAGATAAACCTGGACAAATTGAAAATCGATGATTTTTCTTGAACCTATCTGAGACCTAAAGTTGCAGGGTAAACTACTAATTCAGAATCTGGAGAAACCAGTGCATCCAGAGTCACAGCTGAGATCTGCTTACCCGGAGCAGGCATGGCTGGAGCCATAACCGACAGAAACATTTAAATGGTAATTTTGAAAAGCTGGAGGCTGATTGTGGACTAGTGTGAGGGTGAGAACTTCGGATGGCTGTGGTCTTAGGGGGTCTCCACATGTCTGAGGGCTCTACCTCCAAGTTCTCCCAGTGAATGAAGTAAGACGAAGATATCCTCATGGTTACAGCAGCAAAGGGGGGGAAGATGAGGCACTGTGAAATACAACCAGGGAGTTTTTTCATAATTAAGGCCTACTCTTCAGGAGAAAGACATCCTCAGAGCCTCTCCACAGCTGGGATGAGGGCCTTCTTCCCACTCTAGCCCCTTTTAGCCTTCTGTCTCATGTAAGGAGAGGGCATATAGTTACAGGAGTTAGAGTTTTAAGGAAATGGAAATGCTGCAGTCAAAGTGAGTAAGAGTAGAGAGCTAAAAAAAAAATTCATGCCACTGGAAATGCATTTGTGAAGGTTGTAGCTGAGAAACAGGCCCAATGATTTAATCATAAGGTTATAGAATCCCCTACTCCTTCACACTGTACCACCACGCTAACAGACTCCATTATATTAACAGCTGAAAGAGATGCATGACAAAGACTCTCTTTGAGGGAGAATACCTCGGGCAAGCCAAGGCTGTAATGGGGAGACAAAACTAAGGACAATTAGGTTGAAGCCTCTGGCATGTATAGCTTCAGCCTGACTTCTAGCCAGGCTGGCATAGATTCTCACACTAAAGCCTATATACCTCAGCTCCTATGACTGGATGCAGTATGTATAGCTTTCAATAAATAATTACAAGTCATACCCAAAGGCAAGGAAAAACACAGTATGAGGAGACAAAGCAAGCATCAGAAACAGGTTCAGATATGATACCAATATTATAATTATCAGACAAGGAATTTAAAATAACTATGTTAATGTGATAAGAGTTCTAATGGAAAAAGTAGACAGTATTCAAGGAGAGATGAGTGATATGAGCAGAGAGATAGAAACTCTAAGAAAGAATCCATGGAAATTCTAGAAATGAAAAACACAGTAACAGAAATGAAGAATGCCTTTGAAGAGTTCATCAGTAGACTCAACATAGCCAAGGAAAACAAATACAGCTGATATATATATATATATATATATATATATATATATATATATATACACAAACACATATATAATTAAATACATAATTAAAATACCAGAAAGAGGAACAGAAGAGATAGCTGAAAGCTGAAGTAATAATGGCTGAAATTTTTCTAAATTTAGTTAAAGGCATCAAACCATAGATGCAGGAAGATCAGAAAAACACCAAGCAAGAAAATACATAAAAAGAAAAAAGAATAACAAATCTAAACCCTATACACCTAGTCATATCATATTCAACTGCTGAAAATTAGAGACAAAGAAACAATCTTGAAATATCCTCCTGGGTGTTGGCGGAAACTTTATATAGCATAAGGAAGGAAAAATTGTTTTCACTATGTCCATCTTAGGTTCATTGTCTGGGTCCCTGGGTAAGAGACTGACAAAAAGCAAGAGAAAAGCAAATTTAATTGTGCCTACACATGGAAGTACTAAGTGACTAGTAACTCAAATGGGTGGTTAGAATTTGGGTTGATATAGCATCTTGACAAAAGAACAATACATGTTTAGAGATGAGACAAAATGAAGGAAATGAACTTTGAGTTTCTAGAACAGCATGTTGTGGGAAGGTACATCTATGGAGAAACTAATGGAAGATAAGAGTAAAGTTTGTTATGTAAATCCTCTGGTGAAGTTTCTGGGTCTAGAGTTGTCTTTGGTAACTAACTTTTGTCCTTCATGGTAGAAAGGGGAAAAGGAACACCTTTAAATTTATGTCCTGCTTTTAGGAAAATAAAAAGAGGACAGAAAGCTTTCTTTTTATCTGTTTCTTCTTACTTACCTTCAGTTCAAAATAATCCTTATGATAAAGTGTCATATTTTGGGATAGCATATTACATTACCCTTTGATAGGAAAAAGAAAAATTACAGGGGATTTCTCATCAGAGACCTTGGAAGCAAGAACAGAATGGAGTGTTGAAAGAAAAAAAAAGCCAACCTTGAATTCTATATCCAGATAAGTTATCCTTCAGAAGTAACTGAGAAATAGACTTCTCAAACAAAAATTTTGAGAGAATTTCAAAGCAGACTTTCCCTGTAAGAATGTTAAAAGCTCTTCAGAGAAAAAAAAATCATATAGATCAGAAATTCAGATCTACATAAAGCAAGAAGAACATTGGAAAAAAAATAAATGATAGGAAACAGAAAACTTTTTCTTATTTTTAATTGTTCTAAGTGATAACTATTCAAAGTAATAACAACCCTATTAGATGATAAAAAGAAGGTAATTTTTTTATAAGACATCTGTACTATAATTGAAGCATAGTGCTTTTTGAAGGAGGACTTAAATTAGTTAAAAATGTATATTGCAAACTATAGGGTAACCACTGAAATTTTTTCAAAGGTATATTTGATAAACTAAAAGAGGAAATAAAGTGGAATTATTAAAAAATGCTCAAAGAAAGCAGGAAAAGAGAAGAAAATTCACTTGTGCAGGCACAGACTGGAAAATGTTTTAATAGAACAAAAGCAGATTGAATAGCTGATGTACAGAGTTAAAAGAATGCACTTTCTTTTTTATATTTTCTTTTCAGATTCTTTCAGGTTATATGATATATTCCTCTTTTATTCTTCCCTGCCTCACAGGATGGGTTATAAGACTCAATCATCCACAAAATAATTTGTGATCTTTTGATCAAAACCTTATGAAAACAAAATGGCATTATTTTAATTCAGTTACTGTCTCAGGGTTGGAGGGGGATGTGTAAAAGAGAGTGGAAAATGGAAAGAGTTGGGAGAAGAAGGCAGAAGCTATATAAAACTAGCGCTAGAGAGAACAAAAACTAGGTCCACTAAAAATACATTTGTAGTTAGTTAAACTAGTTATTTAATCTTTGCAATGGCAAACTTCAAACATGACTATTTTCCATTCATTTGCTGGCCTGGTAGACTGAATAGGATCACAGACTATCTCATTCCACTTAAACAGCTGACCTGGTTGTTCATGTGGACACAGGCATGATTTAAGTCGCTTGAGTGCTTATGCAGGTCCCGGTGGGGGGGGGGGGGTTTGGAGGCAGAGGAAAGCAGAGGGCAAGGCTGAGGAAAGGGAATCCCACAGCGTGGCTGGAACTGTGGGCCAGAATAAACAGTGTGCTGTGACCTATTTAGCAAATGAAAACGCAAACCAGAGAGAGCAGCCAAGGTCAGGGACACATGTCCTCCTGCTGAGATGATTTGGGATGTTCAGAACAAGAAAATGAATGGCTCACATGAGGGAGTTTCCTTGAACTCCCCTGGGCAATAAATCACTGACCGCAGTGAAGTTTCTGCTTTTCAAAAATTTCGTTAGATAAATGGCATGGCAAGCTGGGGTTTGTTTATATGTGGTTTCCTTTTTTAGACTAAAGGCAAATCTGATGAAGAAGAAATCTTCCCTGGAAGAGCCTTTTTATTTTCAAGCCTAGATTGCCTTCCTCTCGAAATGTCTCCCAAGGTCACCAGAAGCTTCTGACACCAGACTCACTTCAGGCACATCCTGATGAAATCCTTGGACTTGATGCTTTATTTCACACTGCCCATTTTCTAGGTGATTTTGCATCCTGAATTCACTTAATTTTATTCAAAGCTTTATGCTCACCAAGAAGAAGAGTAAAAAATTCAAACTATATAGCCCAGCACCATAGACAGTCCTCAGAATAAAGTGAGGAAAGATGGCTTCGGTGGATTTCTTTCTTTCTATCTCTGTAGCTAATCTATCTATCATGTGTATGCATTATGATATTAATTGCAATAGAATATGCATAGAAAATAATCATCAAAAAATTCATTGAAAGGTTCAAAGTGAGTGTCCTTAGGTAATGGAATTATAAGTGATAATTTTCTTCATTGTATTTGTTAGGATTGTCTAACTTTCTAACACAGAAGTAAAAACATAATAAGCCACAAATATGAGCCACATGTTATTTTAAATATTCTAATAAAAAGAAACAGGTAAATGTCAATAACGTTTTTTTAATTCAATAAATGTAAAATATTGTCCTTTCAACATGTAATCTATACAAAATTATTGCATGTTTTCAGTTATTTTTCTATTAACTCTTCAAAATCTAATGGTATTTACACTTATAGCACATCTCATCTTGGAACTGCCACATTTCCAGGGACTACTGGCTACTGTCTTAGACAGATGGTTCTACAGGAAAAGTAATGAACTTTGTAAGTATATGAATCATAAATATGTTTATATCATACACACATTCATACAGAGAGAGGATAATAAGTAAGGATGACATAAATAATGCACACAAGTATTTCCTAAACTGTTCCTTGGGACCCTAATAATTTGAGGTCAAATGAAATGTTACTGGACAAGACATTAAAATATATATGTTGCTAAGTTAAAGTCATTTGGAAACTTTGGGATAATCAAAATTAAACTGCTTTTTCTACTATAGGACTTCTCACAGCCTTTAATATGTTAGTGTGCTTTATAAATCTCTGAGAGAGGCCTAGGTTGTACTGTTATTTCACAAAGTTTTAAGGCAAGAGGGTTTTTTTGGGGGGGGGGAGCATCTTGCAGGATATGTGGGACAGTTTTAGAAACTCTAATGCAGAAAAATAGTGAACAAAAGAAATTTAAAAATATGCACAGTGAGTTGGTATTGAAGTGCTACAATGCATTGGGAATATTGTGACTGAAATTTTGTGTTGTGTGTGATTCCCATAGTATACAATATATCCGTTTAACAATTTCTCCTCTCCTATATATTTTCACATGTGCTGTTTCAGCTTCCTAACAGTTCAGGGATGCAATAAGAGCTAAGTAAAATAAGGATTATTTCTATTTTACATAGAAGAGCAAAAGGGTCTCTACATGCTAAGTGCATATTGTTACATTGTTAATTATTTGCAGATTTCAGAATTTTTGAATTAAAAATTTATGTATCTCAGCTTTAGAAGTTTTCTTTTGAACTGTATTACTTTTCTCCAGATTCTCATTGTAATGTTTATATTGATATAAATTTAATCCAGTCCCTTAATAGTAAAACGGAGTATTGCTATTATTCTCTTACCCAGATGATGCCTTGATTAGATAATAAAATGCCTTTAGCTGTTGAAAAAAATACAAGCTGCTTGTCATTAATCTTATCTAGGATTTCTAATACCAGTAATAATTCCCCTTTCCCTTCTTTTCTTCCTACAAATCATCTTGATTTCTGGAACCTTTTGTTCTACTCAGAGAGGGTAAACAGAAATAAAATAACAGAGTCTTAAAGAATTCAAAGCTTGAGATGCACATACAGGGACTAAGGAAGCTAGCACAAATGAAAAGATGTGAATACTTATGTTTTCAAACAGTATGATTTCATAAAATGATGTTTTGTTGGTGAGCTTGATTGTCCTAAGCTCAGTACAACCACGGTAGTAGATGTGATCTTGTCTGCCTGAGACATGATCCTGTTTGCCTAAGGGAATAATTTGTGCGAAGTGCAAAAGTTCTCCTACCACAACTATGTAGAAATAAAATTCAAAATGATCATTTTAAATCTAAATGTTCATTAATTTGCATTTAGCAACAGCTGCCCCTGAACCATGCCAGGAATGAGAGAGTTAGAGCTGGAAAAAATGTTAAAGATCAACTGGACAATAATTCCTTGGTGGGAAAAATAATTACATTTACTGAGCCTCTTCCAACTTTAAATTCGCTCTTTTTCACATTTATCTAAACTTCAATGAGACTAGATTTATTTATTTGTTTTTTGAGACTTAGATACCAATTTTATTTTTAAGACATATATGTTCTTGATTCTAAAGAAAAATATGTTCATTGCTTAACAACTGAAAACTATGGCTATTGATAGCTCTGTAGCTCTTCAGCATAATGGGTAAACATATTTTTGTCTAACCATTCTGTGATTAATTTCAAAAGTTTTCACTTTTTATAAATAACACTGGAATAGACATCCTTCTATTTGTCCCTAGTGACTGTATTTGCCAATATCAAAATATGAACTTCTACCCATTTTATGATCTGTGCTCTTTAATTTTATGTGTTGACTTGGCTAGGTTAAGGGGTGCCCAAAGAGCTACAGTAAAACATTATTTCTGGGTATATCTGTGAGATATTAGGATACAGTATCAATAGTAGCATTTGAATCAGCTGACTGAGTATAAGGATCCACCCTCACCAATGTGGGTGGGTATCAGCCCATAGGCTGAGGACCCAAAAACAAAAAGGTAGGAGGGCGAATTCTCTCTCTCCCTCTTCTTGAGCTGGCATGTCCGTTTCCTTCTGCCTTCAGACTTCTGAGCTTCTGGGTCATGGGTCTCTGGACTCGGACTGACTTATACATGCGTTCTCCTGGTTCTCCAGCTTGTAGAGGACATATTGTGGCATATCTCAGCCTTTGTTGCCACATGAACCAATTCCCACAAGCCTCCTCTTCTACAGCTCCGTATGTCCTATGGGTTCTGTTTCCCTGGAGTACCCTGACCAACACGCGAACTGACTGCTGTTTTGCAGAGGACCTGCCGCTGCGCTGCCAAAGGCCTCTTCTTACACTTGGGCTCTTTACACTCGAGTAGTCTCTCTTTTTTGTTGAGCCCATTTCTTCTCTTGTCACCAAGAAAATGAACTTCTGGTTCTCCTCCCACCTTTCTAACTATAATCTCTCCATCTCACACACAAGATTACCTTCTCCTAACTGGCAGTACACGTTGGAGATGCTGAGGAGCTCGGTCCTAGGCTCTCCTCATGTCGTAGTCGGTTCTCTGCAACCTTGCGCAAACCTATGTCTTCAGTTACAGCCTATATGCATATGACTCACATTTCTCCGTCTAGACCAGAGCTCTTTCCTGAATACTTATCTGCTTGACATCACTATTAACCAGTCTAAAATGAACTTATAAATATTCCTTCACACACACGCACAGCACCAGGCCCTCATAAGCATTCTATGTTTTCTATATCTCAGTGAGTGACACCATCATGCATTCAGTTAGACTGTCCAAAAATTCAGGATAACTTTACCCTTTTCATCCTAATATGTATCCTAATATCTCTCAAATCTATCCACTGTTCTCTCCTCCAACATCCTGGTTTGAATTCGTATGATATCACATCTGCAAAGTTATACATTCATTACAGCTTTTTTCCAATTTGTTCTCCATACTGACTCAAAACAAAGTATGTGTGGACAGAAATTCTATCTGACATGTTTCTTACATTTAGTTAAACCCAGTGACTGGCATAATGCCTAGTACATGGTTGATACCTGATATTTGGTGAGTACATGAATAGAAAGTTCTACAAGTGCAATTATTTACCCAAAAGATATGGATGTGTTAAGGTTCATGGTATATGTTATTAGCTTGTTTTCCAGAAAATTTTTTAAAAGATATTCGTAGAATTGTTTTATGCAAGAAAGCAAACTGTAAAGTGTTAAGAGAGCAACTTTTCTCCACAACAGGTAATTCAGGTGTGATAACCACTGCTACTTATTGTCACAAGTCCCTGGACATTTAAAGCAAGCAAACAATGCATGAATAACAGATTTAAAGTTGAAAGGGACCTCATAGTTTGCTTAGGTTAGTGGTAACCCTTTCCAGGCACTGTGAAATATTTCAGCTCTTGACAGACACTTTTAAAATATTTCAAGACAGTATTTTTAGAAGTTAGTATTTTAATCTGGTATTCCTGTGGTTCACTGAATTGGTCTATCAGAGATTAAAAGTATCTTTCAGCTCATACTAACACTCCCCATAATTGCTAATGATGCCTAAAGATCTGTGTACGGGGCATTCTGAGGCTCTTTGGGAAGTATCTCCTAGGGGCAGGAGAGACAAGAAACAATGTGCAAGTGCCAAGATTTGCCAAGTTCTGTGTTAAGTCCTGTGAAGTGGATGATCTTTGTCTTTCCTCTTTCATGTATTCATTGGAGTCTCAGTTGTTTTTTGGCCATGCTTAGTATTTCTAATTTCATAAAAATTATGAATTTTGTTCAAAATTTGATTAGTACCTGTATATGTGTTGTGCTAAGTTAGAGATTCTAAGATATATTTAATGATTTTTGTTTTAGTATCAATAATATTATTTGACTTTCCCCCCCTTTTATCACACAAATGTGCATAGTCACTGTGAAAAGTAGTACATACAGGTAAGGAAAGATAATTGCCTTTCCACAATGCAGTTGTTTATTTTTCACATTTTGGTGTATCATTTAAAATTTGTAATGGGATAAAGGTCAAACATTTTTATTTACTTCACTTTTACAATAAAAGATGTCTAGGAAACCAGATTGTTTTTGAAAATTTGGCTGAGTTCTGGGTAAGTCAGAAGTTTTGTGTGTTATTTAAATATAGATCAAACATTTTGCAGACACATAAAAGAGGAACACTAGTACATGTATTATTCACATTTCTGTGTCCAAATAAAAACATCATAGGTTTTGATCAGAGGTTGCAGCACATGAAAGTGATAATTTCCTGTTGATAATTATGAGGTTTGTCTAAACACATTTACTGGTGGGCACTAAGACCTGTGAGCATTAAGTTTTATTTTATAAATAATCATGCAGAGCCTGTGATCAAAGCTATACCTTCTGGGTAAGAAAATTATTGGTTGTGAAAATGAAGTTTAAGCATAAGGATAATTCTTCCATCTTAATGTCTCCTGTAAAGATTAATGCCTCACCTTTGGTAGGATATTTTCAAATGCAGAATGTTAAATACAATGAGATGGTAGCTCTCTGGATCATTGCTATTCATGTGGTTCATTTTTGCAAATATGCTGATATTTTCTATTGCTCTAATACCAATACTGTAGCATGGAGAGTCATTAACAGAGTTTGGGGTGTTAAGTTTTCTGTGTAATTCAAGAATCTACAGGCCTTCCTTGATAAAACCTCTCTGATAAGTTGAGCATGGCTAGCAGTTGAACTTGAAAGTTTATGCGAATGTTGTCTCAGCCTTCAGCCGTGAGCACACGTCCTTGCAGTGGTTTCTCCTTTCCTCTGCAGGAGTTTCTGTCTTTCCCTGCTCGTACTCCTGGTTGCCAGCACTTGCTTTCTATCGATTTCCAACCAGACAGTGGCAAAGAAATCAGCAGGGAAAAGAAAGTGACCTTTCCTAAAAAGAGAATTGTTGACCAATACTTGCCCACTCACGCACTTCACAGCTTCCTGCTTCAAATTGTTTTTCTTCTGACTTTCAAGGCACCTAACACTTAGTTCCTGTGCTAATACATTTGAACTTAGAAACCTGACATACCTGCAGCCATGACCCAGTCCTCCCGTTTCAGATACAGTCATGTTCATGCCTACTGCTATGCTTTTGGGTGTGTGCTAATCTCATTCCTTTAATCATTCATTCAGCCAACCTAAGTCTTGCTACTCTGAATGCTCCACTGGTTTAAGTTCATCTTCCATGCCATCTTTTCTGTTACTTCACACTACATGCGTCTCTCTCCTATCAGAACTCCATGTATGGTTAGTGTCCCATAACTTAGCATCCTCTTCCATTCGTCCTGATAGTCCATGTTGTATACCGCTTGTACATCTCTGAGATCGCTGTTGCCCACACTCTTTCCATATTGTGCTGTAAAGTTTATGCCGGGTATTTTCTACTGCTTTTCTATTTCTATTACTCTTCAGAACTAATCGTTCTCTGTTAGTGTCTCTCACCATAGCATATTTATTGGCTCCTTAGATTATGTGTCTCCCTAAGGACCTCCAATGATGCAGGTAAACAGTAAGTATGTAATTATTGCTTGATTCTTGGATTTTTCTAAATCACATGGCCCTGCTCTAAATCTCTCGAGTAAATGGAATAAAAACAGTCACAACTTTTTGAAATACATGATTATTTATTCACAGTACATTTTTCTAACACAACCTTTTTCTGATAGATCTTGATAAACATAGTAATACTGAAACATGCTCGTTGAAACTGTGCTGCCTGGTTGAACTTCAGCAAGGCTGATGTGTTCATAGCACGTCTTCCCCATATTAATAATCCTGATTGAATCAGTCCTGCGGTCATCTGCCTTGGGCATCAGGAGAGCTGACATGATCAAAGCGTATTCCAATTTTGTGCATGCAGGTTCATGTGTGGGTGGGTGTATATTGGAAAAATGTTAATGGCCAATTAAGCAGAGAATGTTGGTGAAATAAAAAAATGCGATTCCATTATATTTCATGTAACATCAGGTAAATCTAACTGTGTGAATGGTAACGACAAAAAAAATAAATAATGTGAGGGTTCAGTCATGTAGATGAGCTTTAGAAATCAGGAATCGACTATCTGCCAGTCTTAGTTCTATTCATCCAGCTGACATGCAGAAGCGAGTCCCATGAAGTCTTTTCTTTGTAAACACGGCAGTGGTATTGGTCTGTTGTGATGTACACGAAGTGCTAGCACTGGCATTTTGAAAAATCATCAGCTCTTTAGAACTATACAAGGGCTACTCCCAAGTCTGTGGCTGAATTTTATTATCTTTCACCATAAGTTACCATTAGTGATGAAAGGAGGTCAATTCACATGGCAAAATAAAGTATTCACTGTGTACAGGAGCTTACCGTATGTTCTGTATCTCTTAGATAAGTTAACCAGAGTAACTTTTACAATATGTACATATCCATTATCTTCCATTCCCTCCTTGCCACTTACTCATCCTTCATTTCATCCAAAAATGATACCTTTGGACTAAGGTGAAGAAGGAAAAGAAAGATTTGAGCAATTCTTTCTCATTCTTTTGGTTAATTCTCACACTGTGAAACTCAATGATGCTTGACATATAGCTAGGGTGGGTGTATGGTGAGAAGTAGGGGGTGACTTTCTTGATAATAAATCTAAGTGCAGTTACCCCGGGCATCAGATTTTTGCAGGCCTTCAAGGACTTTGAACTGCCGGCTGAGCCCTCACTTAGTGCATCATTAGCAGGGTAGTTGCATGCCTGTATCTATAAATGCCAATTGAACTTTGTTGAAATTGGACACAAGTATATTTCATTCCATTATCCATATAATAGGAACAATGAAAAATCTTTCTGCCTCTTAAGCTTTTCTATCACTGATCTAAAATACCTGGAAAAAGCCTATCTTAATCTAACCATTTAGTCTAAGAAAAGATTGGTCTCTTTTACCAGTTTAATAAGGGTGGTTTCAATGTTCATTGATGCTGAGCCACTGTACTGAGGTTAAAGGAGGGATGTGAGATCAACAGGAAAATTGCACATATACATGCACTTGCACACATACATATATGAGTGCATATGAATCGCAGTTACTATGTTCTGACACCATCTCTTTTTTTTTTACAAGGGCCCACCTGTGAAACCAGATATATAGATAAATAGACATGAATGCATGTCATGCCTGCTGTGTCTTCATATAAATCCAGTGTGTCAGTGCTCCATGTATACGTGTGATGTGTGTGTGCGCATGTGTCTGTATTCATTAATTCATTATTTTTGTGAATGAAATAATGACTTTCCCACTCTTAGCTGTGTGATATTTAAGCACCATGAGTTTCACAGTGAGAGAAAAAACCACCAGGCTGAGGGTGAGTTGCTTTTGTAACATTTGCAAACCCGTGGGTCAGCCTGTTTACTTTTTCAGCATGAATCCTCTTTATGAGAATGTGAGCAAAGAGCTTCCTATTTTGGCACATGCCCCATGCTCATGACTTGGACAAAATTCTTTCTTCTTTATCAAGAATGTGATTTGCATATTCCCCTCAGAGGCACAGCCTCAAAATGCAGACGTGGCCTTCATGGGATCACCTTGTGTTGATGCCAGAGCAACACAAAAATGATTTCCTACAGAGACCAGAGGGAATGATTTCTTTGGCCACCTTAGAGATTATTTGATGAGGAATTATTAAAGCCAAGTAGTTAGTTAAATTCCCCAGAGTGAACTTCAGCTCCCTTTGACTTGTGAACCTCTCCTCAAGCTCAGAAAATTCCTCTAATGTGGATAATTACACTGATGGCTGGCCTGAGAAAATAGGCCACTGAAATGGGCTTTGTGTGATTCTGTTAACTGCTGCTGTAGACAAGCAGCCTGGCCCTTTATTCATGCCTCACAAACCTTTCATCAAGTGAGTAGATTATTTCTAATGCATATTAGATAGGATGAACTCATCTTCCAAGAAGGGCATTAATACATCTGGTGTCTTTTTTTTTTTTTCCCTTCACTGAGAGAAGTTGCTTTAAATGCAGCCTCCGCTTCAGGTTGGTTTTGCTAGAGATACGCCTTAGCATTCTTAGCATTCTTGCTAACAGCCAAGTAGCAAAACAATTTATTGGTTTATGGGTTTTGATTTAATGCTGACTGTGGTTATACCATGTCAAATGAAAATAATTACTGATATGGCAGCATATATATATCTTATATATGTCATTTTATGTAAGTATTGGACAGGTAGCTTCTGTTTTAAGATCTAGAAAAACACCGATGGTTGAAACAGTGGACTCCAGTCAGAGGTCAAGGTTGAAATCAAAGAGAAAAAAAGAAAATAGTCTATTAGAGCTTGGGCGCACACATTATACCACTTCCTGCCCTAGAGAGGACTGAAGAAGTGTGACAAGGAAATGATCCTTCTAACTCAGAGGAAAGATGACTCTTTGGAAGATAGCGTTATGACTAGCAAAATGGAACTGATGGCAAGAGGAACTGATAGCAGAGGTTATAAGTTCTGCAGGTCCTAATGCCCTCACGATTTTCTAAATTGAAGCTATGGGTTATTTTCCTGATCTGAGCTTCTCATGATAAGACAGTTAAACATTTCTTTGTTTGTTCGCCTGCATGCCTTTGACCCAGGGGTACACAGAGCAGCCGCCAGGAGCAGCTGGGGTTAGATTCCTCTGTTCAGTGCACGTTACAGTAGGCAGCTGCTACAGGTTCACCAAGCAAGGAGGAAACAATGCCTGAGCTCCATCGTAGTTCATTAGACATATTAAACCCCAGAAACATCTATAGCCTTGTTTATCTCTTTAACTTTGTATGACCTAAGTTTTTCAAATATAAAGAGTCTTTCATGTTTTTCCCCAGAGCTGGGATATTTGAGGAGAGGGAGGTGGGTCAAGGAGAAGAGGATGGGAGGAGGACAAGGAGCAAAGAAGCTTGGTAGCAAAGTTTGGAGTTCTGATGTCAATAGAGAAAGGTTTCAAAATTCTCAGGTTGGGGGACATTATTTTCTAAATATGAGTTAAGTAGCAGTGAGATCTGCGAACTGCTATTATGCTCAGACTTGCCAATAACCATCATTCTGCCTTTAATCTCATCAACTGTAGTCAAGAACATTTTGTTTTTAGACTCATAAGATCTTGAGAATTAACCTGAAGCAACAGGATGATGCTTTCCTAAATAATGGTATCTAAAAACAATACAGTTTATTTTAAAAGTAGTTGTGAAACTCAATGGAACAGGACAGAGAGCCCAAGAATAGACTCAAATACAAATGGCATTTACTAAATATCAATAAAAAGGTGGTCTTTGAAATCAGTAGTAATAGATGAATTATTCATAAAGCATTGTTGGAAATAGCCAGATACTCCTTAGAAGAATGAAAAGATGGATCAATGCATCATTTTACAACATGAAGCATTCTACCAAGGTAAAATGTGCAAGTGAAAAATAAAGGCAATATACTAGAAAAAACATGGGAGATTATTAAAAATTCTTAAATCATGGGTTTTTGTCACACTATATAAAACATAAAATCTAAAACCTGTTAAAGGAAAGATTGCGAATTAGAGAGATGCACACAATGTGCCTGTCATCTATTAGAAATTCTATTAAAGTATATAAATGAGTCTAGATGTATTATATTTACTTGCCACTTAAAGATGAAAGTTGAGGTGCTGCAGGCCACAGTGTCCATGTGTGTGTTTGTGCATTTATTTGTGGATGTGTAGAGTTTTTGCATCTGTAAGCATACATATATGTGTATTCTATATTCTAATTTCCCTACTCTTCACCCACCTTCAGTTTTCTAAGGCAGTCACATTTACTCACTAATTCAACACACATTTATTGAAGACTTTCTATATTCCAGACACTATTTTAAGTGCTGGAATATAAGGCACTAAACAAAAACCTTACCTTTAATGGTCCTTTTATTCTGACAATAATAAATTACTTCCACTGAGAAATGTTCTGACTTCATAACATAGGTGGGTCTTGCTTCCTTTAGTTCTCCCCCTAGTATCCCTGGAACTAACCAAAGAGAGTTTCAGATCCACTCATGCATCATGCATTCGTTTTTAGCTCCCATTGCTCCCACTGATGCCCATTGCCTGCCATTGTTCCTGCCACTGTGCCTTGTCCACCAGGAAGGAGATATTAGAGCTGAGATTGCCTTCTGATGCTTTCTGGTTTTTTTTTAACCTCTTTAATCCCTTCACCTATTTCGCCTGACTCACACATCCTCTTTCCCTATGGAAACCACCAGTTTGTTTTCTGTATTTATATATATATATATATATATATATGTACCATATCTTCTTTATCCATTCATCTATCTATGAAAACTTAGATTGCTTCAATGTCTCAGCTAATTGTAAATAATGATGCAATAAACATAGGGTTGCATATATTATGAATTAATGATTTTGTTTTCTTTGCATAAATTCACAGAAGTAGAATTACTCGGTCATGTGGTATTTCTATTTTTAATTTTTTGAAGAACCTCCATACTGCTTTCCACAGTGGCTACACCAATTTACATTGCCTATAACCATATTTACCAGCACTTGTTATTTATTGTCTTCTTGACACTAGCCATTCTAATATGAGACTATATCTCATTGTGGTTTTGATTTGCATTCCCTTATGATTAATGATGTTAAGTGCCTTCTGATGCTTTCAAAGAAGAGAACCTTGAGCTAATTGTTTTATTTTGGATTTCTCCAAAGATCTGGGACAAGCCTGTGGATACAGGGAGTTTATTTGCAAGCTGCTCTTAGAAAATATAAGGAATTGGAGAAGTGAGAAAAGTAAGGAAGGCAAGCCCCCAAAGGGTCCATTCATAAGCTACTGCCATGTGATGCAGTGCTTGTGCATGAGTATAGATTATAGGTGTATCCTGAGATGAGTGGGCAACAAGGTTGCAGTCCCCCTAAAGACCCCCTGAAAAATGTAGATGAGGTGTACCTCAGAATTACCCCCACTAACGGTATGGGAAGCATGCTCCAGGAGAAAGATCATTACCTCCAGGAGGAGGATGCAGTAAGTGAACAGCATCTTTCTGCAAGGAACTGGCCACGTCACCAGAAGACATAAGAGGTCGGCCTAGAACAGGGCCACCCACAGAGCAGAGCAGCAGCAGAGCCTCACTGCCCTGTGGCACTGCTAAAGTATGGCGACATCATACTTCCAGTCCTCTGTGTCCTACATCATCTCTTGAGCACTAAGCAATGCAGCTTAGTCCTCATATCCCAGAGAGCCTCAGAAGAAAACAAACCTGTCTCTTCAGTACCCAGGGAGGAGCTTCTTGGGCTGGACATAAGTTTAGGATTTCAGCTGAACCCCAAAGCATCTATGTTAGTTTGTATGTGTGTATCCCCAGTGTGGAATACAAAAAATACTATATAAAGTGAATAAAACAATTCCACCCTAAAAAGAAAAACTGAGAAGGAATACAAGACTGTAATGCAGAGCATATGTCATTTCTTCAAAGTTAATGCACTGTAAATGATTTCTTTCCTGGGAGAATTTTTGACACTGAGTTAAGTTTAAAAACAAGAACGTTAGTAGTTGGCTGCTGCATAATGGTTTGACTTACGGCCCTTGTTTAATTTATGATCTTCAGTGAAATTTTTGAATTCCTGCTCTTCCTGAAGGATGCAGCTGGAATTTTTAGTACAGTTCTTCCTGAATACTTAAATGTTTGATTTTAGACTCATTTCAGGGTGAAAGGCAGTCTACCAGAAAAAGAGAGCTGTTGGCTAGAGGACCAGGCTTGCCAATTGCTCAGCAAGCCGTCAGAGAGCGTGAAAGAGCTAGAATGCTCAAGACTTCCTTCCAGGCAGATCCTAGGAGTGCAAAAAGGGGAAAAAGAAAGGCATTCTGTTAATGAATAGCATGACATCCCCTGGAAGAAGAGGACCGAGGAGTTTGCAGACCAGATCAGGGATTCCAGTCTGCTCATTTGGTCTCTGTGCCCTCAATGGCATTCTTGTGGTCTCAAAGAGGGAACACATTTCTTATTCTCTGAGAAAAGCAACCCCAAAAGGAGAAGCTGAACATACTCCACAAAAAAAAGAAAAAGAATATACAGCTCCTCAATATTACTGGAACATCTCATTTGTCTGTCTCTCTTTTGGAAGCAATTAACCCAACAGACACTCAGAATTTCCATCTGAGTTAAAGTATTTTGTTAAGAATGACATCTCTGTGACTCTGAATTCAGAATGTGTTTCAGAAGCAAAGATGTCAACTGAATGACAGAGAGAAATCTGTACCTAAAAAAAGTGATTGGAAAATTCCAAAAGATTGAAATCCTACCAACCAACTTTTCAGACCACAAAGGCATAAAACTAGAAATAAACTGTACAAAGAAAGCAAAGAGGCTCACGAACACATGGAGGCTTAACAACACGCTCCTAAATAATCAATGGATCAATGACCAAATCAAAATGGAGATCCAGCAATATATGGAAACAAATGACAACAACAACACTAAGCCCCAACTTCTGTGGGACACAGCAAAAGCAGTCTTAAGAGGAAAGTATATAGCAATCCAAGCATATTTAAAAAAGGAAGAGCAATCCCAAATGAATGGTCTAATGTCACAATTATCGAAATTGGAAAAAGAAGAACAGATGAGGCCTAAGGTCAGCAGAAGGAGGGACATAATAAAGATCAGAGAAGAAATAAATAAAATTGAGAAGAATAAAACAATAGCAAAAATCAATGAAACCAAGAGCTGGTTCTTCGAGAAAATAAACAAAATAGATAAGCCTCTAGCCAGACTTATTAAGAAGAAAAGAGAGTCAACACAAATCAACAGTATCAGAAACGAGAAAGGAAAAATCACGACGGACCCCACAGAAATGCAAAAAATTATTGGCGACTACTATGAAAACCTATATGCTAACAAGCTGGGAAACCTAGGAGAAATGGACAACTTCCTAGAAAAATATAACCTTCCAAGATTGACCCAGGAAGAAACAGAAAATCTAAACAGACCAATTACCAGCAACGAAATTGAAGCGGTAATCAAAAAACTACCAAAGAACAAAACCCCCGGGCCAGATGGATTTACCTCGGAATTTTATCAGACATACAGGGAAGACATAATACCCATTCTCCTTAAAGTTTTCCAAAAAATAGAGGAGGAGGGGATACTCCCAAACTCATTCTATGAAGCTAACATCACCCTAATACCAAAACCAGGCAAAGACCCCACCAAAAAAGAAAACTACAGACCAATATCCCTGATGAACGTAGATGCAAAAATACTCAACAAAATATTAGCAAACCGAATTCAAAAATACATCAAAAGGATCATACACCATGACCAAGTGGGATTCATTCCAGGGATGCAAGGATGGTACAACATTCGAAAGTCCATCAACATCATCCACCACATCAACAAAAAGAAAGACAAAAACCACATGATCATCTCCATAGATGCTGAAAAAGCATTTGACAAAGTTCAACATCCATTCATGTTAAAAACTCTCAGCAAAATGGGAATAGAGGGCAAGTACCTCAACATAATAAAGGCCATCTATGATAAACCCACAGCCAACATTATATTGAACAGCGAGAAGCTGAAAGCATTTCCTCTGAGATCGGGAACTAGACAGGGATGCCCACTCTCTCCACTGTTATTTAACATAGTACTGGAGGTCCTAGCCACGGCAATCAGACAAAATAAAGAAATACAAGGAATCCAGATTGGTAAAGAAGAAGTTAAACTGTCACTATTTGCAGATGACATGATACTGTACATAAAAAACCCTAAAGACTCCACCCCAAAACTACTAGAACTGATATCGGAATACAGCAAAGTTGCAGGATACAAAATCAACACACAGAAATCTGTGGCTTTCCTATATACTAACAATGAACCAACAGAGAGAGAAATCAGGAAAACAACTCCATTCACAATTGCATCAAAAAAAATAAAATACCTAGGAATAAACCTAACCAAAGAAGTGAAAGACTTATACTCTGAAAACTACAAGTCACTCTTAAGAGAAATTAAAGGGGACACTAACAGATGGAAACTCATCCCATGCTCGTGGCTAGGAAGAATTAATATCGTTAAAATGGCCATCCTGCCCAAAGCAATATACAGATTTGATGCAATCCCTATGAGACTACCAGCAACATTCTTCAATGAACTGGAACAAATAATTCAAAAATTCATATGGAAACACCAAAGACCCCGAATAGCCAAAGCAATCCTGAGAAAGAAGAATAAAGTAGGGGGGATCTCACTCCCCAACTTCAAGCTCTACTATAAAGCCATAGTAATCAAGACAATTTGGTACTGGCACAAGAGCAGAGCCACAGACGAATGGAACAGACTAGAGAATCCAGACATTAACCCAGACATATATGGTCAATTAATATTTGATAAAGGAGCCATGGACATACAATGGTGAAATGACAGTCTCTTCAACAGGTGGTGCTGGCAAAACTGGACAGCTACATGTAGGAGAATGAAACTGGACCATTGTCTAACCCCATATACAAAAGTAAACTCAAAATGGATCAAAGACCTGAATGTAAGCCATGAAACCATTAAACTCTTGGAAGAAAACATAGGCGAAAACCTCTTAGACATAAACATGAGTGACCTCTTCTTGAACATATCTCCCCGGGCAAGGAAAACAACAGCAAAAATGAGTAAGTGGGACTATATTAAGCTGAAAAGCTTCTGTACAGCAAAAGACACCATCAATAGAACAAGAAGGATCCCTACAGTATGGGAGAATATATTTGAAAATGACACATCCGATAAAGGCTTGACGTCCAGAATATATAAGGAACTCTCACGCCTCAACAAACAAAAAACAAATAACCCAATTAAAAAATGGGCAGAGGAACTGAACAGACAGTTCTCCAAAAAAGAAATACAGATGGCCAACAGACACATGAAAAGATGCTCCACATCGCTAATTATCAGAGAAATGCAAATTAAAACTACAATGAGGTATCACCTCACACCAGTAAGGATGGCTGCCATCCAAAAGACAAACAACAACAAATGTTGGCGAGGCTGTGGAGAAAGGGGAACCCTCCTACACTGCTGGTGGGAATGTAAGTTAGTTCAACCATTGTGGAAAGCAGTATGGAGGTACATCAAAATGTTCAAAACAGACTTACCATTTGACCCAGGAATTGCACTCCTAGGAATTTACCCTAAGAATGCAGCAATCAAGTTTGAGAAAGACAGATGCACCCCTATGTTTATTGCAGCACTATTTACAATAGCCAAGAATTGGAAGCAACCTAAATGTCCATCAATAGATGAATGGATAAAGAAGATGTGGTACATATACACAATGGAATACTACTCAGCTATAAGAAAAGAGCAAATCCAATCATTTGCAGCAACATGGATGGAGCTGGAGGGTATTATGCTCAGTGAAACAAGCCAAGCGGAGAAAGAGAAATACCAAATGATTTCACTTATCTGTGGAATATAAGAACAAAGGAAAAACTGAAGGAACAAAACAGCAGCAGAATCACAGAACTCAAGAATGGACTAACAGGCACCAAAGGGAAAGGGACTGGGGAGGATGGGTGGGTAGGGAGGGATAAGGGGGGGAGAAGTAGGGGGGTATTAAGATTAACATGCATGGGGGGGTAGGAGAAAAGGGAGGGCTGTACAACACAGAGAAGGCAAGTAGTGATTCTACAACATTTTGCTATGCTGATGGACAGTGACTGTAAAGGGGTTTATAGGGGAGACCTGGTATAGGGGAGAGCCTAGTAAACATAATATTCGTCATGTAAGTGTAGATTAGTGATAGCAAAAAAAAAAAAAAAAAAAAAAAAGGGCAGTTCCTGTGTGGTAACCTCCAACGAGTTCTACACAAGGGTATAAAGGGCATATAAAAGTGTAGGCAAAGGGTCTGTTTGTGTTTATACAGAGGATCAAAGCCTAATTGGGCTACCCCGAAAATGAACTAAGATACGATATGAAAAAGAACTTCCAACATCTGCACCCTCTGGAAGACTCATGCCAGAAGATGATCATCAAAAAACCCCAACAAAGATCCACGCACTGCTACAGCTGTAGATGCACTCATCCCACCAGTTCCTGGACCTGCCATGGGAATGAGGAAGGAGATATCTAAGCTGGCCTGTGCATACAGTAAAACAACAAAATTGGACTGGATCTATACTGTTGGAACTCAACCAAGAATTTGGAGAAGTGCAAATTGTAGCGCTCCAAAGTCTTACAACTACAAACTATTTATTGTTAAAAGAACATATGGCATGTGAACAGTCCCCAGGAATGGGTTGTTTTAATTTGTCTGATTTCTCTCAGACTGTTCAAGTTCATTTGGACAATATCCACCATATCATAGATAAGTTTTCACAAATGCCTAAGGTGCCTAACTGGTTTTCTTGGTTTCACTGCAGATGGCTGGTAATTACAGATATGCTTTGGTTATGTAACTATACTCCTATTATGTTAATGTGTGTGTGCAATTTAAGTAGTAGCTTAAAACCTATACATGCTGAAGTTACTCTACAAGAAGATATATCAAAGAAATAATCAATCTTCCCATGTTTTCTTCCGCCTGCTACTTCTATAGCTTTTCTTCTTCCTTCCTAATTACAACCCTTAAATAGAATTCGTGCCTCATATCAAATTTACCGAGTATCATAATTCTTCCAAGTGGTAAAGATACCTCAAGACAAATGCTGGGCATAGAAGCCACAGGGCATAAATATGCAAAGAAGTAAAAAGCTAACTTTTTCAAACAATAAGGCTTCTCTCTCACTTACCAACTTCACATTTCCCTGTATGGCCCCGGAAGATGACTGGTTAGCCAGAGACGGGTAAGATTCCTCAAGGGAGGAACAACCTAAGACAGGCACAGTCGCAGGGGGGCCATCAGGTGAGAAATTGGGGATCAACAGAGGTGAGGCTTAGAACCTCACCCCC
Source organism: Manis pentadactyla (assembly GCF_030020395.1). Taxonomy (NCBI): domain Eukaryota; kingdom Metazoa; phylum Chordata; class Mammalia; order Pholidota; family Manidae; genus Manis; species Manis pentadactyla. The sequence continues at coordinate 144,000,182 of NC_080021.1, read as the reverse complement.
CCGTTCTGAGAGAAATCTTCTGCATACGTGGATGTTTTATTGCCCTGGTCTAGCTTGGATTAACACATAGTCTACAGGCACACACCTGATCATCTACATGTGCTCTCTTACAACACTAAACTACGTTTTCTACCTTTATATTGTATCTACCTACCACTTCAGCATTTTATTAAAAATAATAATAATAAAGAGAGAAATGTGGTATCCACATATAAATCAAGTATAAAAACCAAATCAGTATTCATATTTGAACTGACTGTTTATAGTTCATAATGCATGAGCAAAACCGAAAGTTTCTGTGATGACTGCCCTTGTACTGTTCACTATGTAACTTATTCATTATGTAAGAATTTGTTCTACATGTAAAAACTTGTTTGTTATGCCTCAGAAGATTGGAGACTGACAAAAATTAGGCTTGGGGTGGAATAATGATTGTGCATTGAGCATTGACTCCCCTATACAGAATTTTATTGTCGTTAACAACCATTTGATCAATAAATATGAGAGATGCCCTCACAAAAAAAAAAAAAAAAAAAAAAGGACAGACTTCCAATGGTAAAATAAATTAGTAACCGGGATGTAATGTATAGCATAAGGAATATAGTCAAGATATTGTAACAGCCTGGTAGGGTGATAGCTGGAACCTAGAATTATGTATATAAATGTTCTACCACTGTGTTGTACACTTGAAACTCATGTAATGTAATACTGTGTGTCAACTACCCTTCAATAAAAAATAATTATTAATAAAAAAAAAAAAAAAAAAAGTGATTGAAGAAGGCTTCTAAAGTACCTGAAAGCTTTGTAGGTGAATCAGTAGAGTGTAAGTTTTATGTTAGAGAATGTAAGCCATTTTCCAAACTAAAAATTAAACTATTCCTATTCACCACTAGTGATAATATACTGTCAGAGTATATAAATGGTCAGATATAATATACAGCCAGAGTTTATAGGTCATGTAATGGATTCAGTTAAAGACTGTCTGAACTCCTACAACTCAAGTTAATTCCCCTAAAGGTCAGCTTCACATCATTTTGGTATATAACTGCAAATTGTATTTTGGCTTTTATTGCTCATTCTTATTGTTTCTGTAATTGTCAGTCTCGTTGCTGCAGATGCCTAGATGTTCCCTCTCTACCCAATCTTATCTCCAACCGCTCTTCCTCTGACTCACCATACTGTAGATGAGTTGCTTTGTATAGATTCCTTGAATAAACTAGTTCTCCCACTTTTGCTCGTGATGTTTTCTCCAACTACAATATGCTTCCCTGTGTATCAAATAGCTTTTTGCATTTTCTCTCAGCTCAAATATCACCTTCTCAAAGAGGCTCCTCATACCACCACTCAGCTATCTAATATTTCAGCACCCTAGTTTGTTGTACTTACTAGCACTTTGTCATACATTTTTGTGTTCACCTGTTTATTGTCCACTGCCTCCCATACACTGCATGCTCCCTGAGAACGGGGCCCAGGCTCAACTTGTTTTGCACTATATATAGAGTCCAGCTCAGAGTCTAATGTGTGCTCAATCATTTTGAAAAAAGAAGTCAGTGGCTAAATTCATTTAAACTTTCATATAGCTTGTGTTCCACTCTGGGTTGCAGTCAGAGCGTCTTCAGTTCCTTTTGTGTAGCTGTCACTTCATGAATTAACACTGAAGACAAACCCTGGATGTATTTGTCATCAGTCCAGTGCATGCTAATAGGAGAAATATGAGAACAGATGCCAGGAAAGAAAATAAAACTTTGCTTTTTGAAACTCCCTGGATCATGACACTGTTAAGATGTAAGAGCACAAGGCAGAGGAAGAATCACAAAGGAAAAGTCTGGATCTAGACAGGTAGTGGACTGGAGAATTGGCTCCTTGGCTGACTTTGAAATCTTGCCATGCTGCTTTTCATTTATAATTTTTGGACTTGTCCCTGTCCATGCTTTCTATTTGACTGTTGGATTATTCCCATGACTTCTATTTCTGGCTATCCTTCTCCGGTCATCCATGGGCTTATTGAACTCTAGACTTGTTACTGATCCTTAACTTTTAGGGGATGAATTACTCTGGGTGTTTTGACTTTTTCATCCAGATCCCCTTGATGAGCATTTTGTATTTCTATGTCCTTTAAATTCTATCCCCATTGATGCTCTTTGGAAATGCTGACACAATTTTATAATCTTTTGTTCATTTACTTATTATTCATTGTGAGGAAAGAACTGGTGGGTCTTGGCAACCAGAACAACAAGGAGACAGAGTCTTTGATTACAGATGATTAGGATGATAATAACCCATTGTCAAAACAGGCAAGTCAGAAGGGAAGAGAGTCTTTAGTGCAGGGTGTGATTTTGGTTCTGGTCTTTTGGATCTGAGGCTAGTTATCTGGTTCAGAAATAACATTCCTTCACCATCAGTAGAGAGTTTACAGTTAAGGGTGCAAAGGTGCAAGAATATGAGGTACAGGGCAGAACCATAGGGATCAAATATACTTTACAGCAATGAAAATATTAACAAAAAGAATCAATAAAAATGTTAAAAGATGTAGGAAAGCCAAGAGAGATGAGGACCAAGACAAGATGTTTGAACTTGTTGATTCAAAGGTCATTTATGATTCTTGAGAAAGCCATTTCAGTAGAATGATGGTGATTGAAATTATAGAGTAAGGAGATTATTGGAAGTCTGGAAATGATGATAAATGGAGGCAGAGGGTATTGAATATTTCTTGATGTGTAATAAGAGCTAAGAAGTATCCAACGGGTTCAACAGGGTTCAATTAGGACATTAGAAGGATCTTTGTCACTGTCCTAGGCCTCTAGGTACAAATAGCTATGAAAATGACATAGACCAGTATTCTTTAAAAACATCTAGTATTGTTCCAGGGAACAAATATAATACAATAGGTGGTTTAAATGACATTAGCACTGGCCCAATTCTAATTGAGTATATGTGAATTTATTGATCAAATTAGGTTAAAGGGTACTGAGATAACCATAGAGATTTTCCTCAGATTTCTTAACAAAGAGTATGGTTCATATAACTATGCACTGAATAGCACACTTTTGTGAGAAAAGCTTGATTAGTGTCATGTTCTTTATAAAGTAGGGAAAATAGTACCCAACTTGTGATGTTGGGGTGAAGATTAGGTGTATTAATGCATCTTAAAAGCATTTTATAAATGGCAGAATATTATAACAATTACTACAAATAAAATACTAGTGAGAAAATGTAAGACCAGACATGGAATTTTCTTTTCAGAAGTAATTTTTGAACTCCACTTTATTTCCCTGTTGCATTTACTCAGTATTTATAGATCACTCAAATCATGCTAGGTGTAATGTAGGACACAGAGGTCAAGTTAGCTTCTACCCGGTGGATTTACAGTCTGCCAAGGTGCTAGCCAAGTTTTGTAATTTTATGCTCAATTAACATCTGGTTAGAACTTGTTCAGTTAACAAAGTGCTCGCCTCTGAAGATAAATCATGGAACTCTTTTACTACAGCTTGGAATCTTTCTGATTTGGGATGCTTTCCCAACATAAAGACGTTCTTTTCTATCCTCATTTGCATCATCCAACTGGGTTCCTACTGTGAAGTGTCGTTATGACAGCAGCTCCCACTGAGAGGAACACCAGTCCCACTCACTGACTGGGCTGATTGAAGCAGACAGGCATTTCTGATCACTGCTCTTAAAATGTGCCTTTTGCAAAATCCACGAGTGTATCTTCGTGTAATTAATATTTGTTTAACCACAATGACTTTTTAATGGAATCCGTCTTTGAAGATCGTTTGCTTACAAGTGCCCAAAAAGAAACTTAGAAAAAAACTGTCATCATCTTCTCAGAGTATGCCTCCTCCAGACCAATGCACAGGGCATTTTAGTAAAAATAGACAAGCAGGACAAGCAAACATTACCCACCGTTCTGTAACTCAAAATCAATTGACTGCTTTAAATACTTTTTAATTAGGTTATGATGGCATTCCGGAAATCACGTTTCTACTGTTTTTTAAAATATTAAACAGATTTACAGAATTACAGTAAAATCTTCTAATGCTTTGTTTCAAAGACTGCACATGGATCATGAAACATATAGGTAGATGTGGCAATTAGATATAAAGAGATACAAAAATGTTAAAGGTCCAATAAATTCTCTTTGATCACAGTAATGTCCAGAGTTATTTTTTTCAAAACTTGGACTAAGGAAAGCAATTGGTTAATGAAATGTGAAGTATGTGAGACCATGTAGAGGTGCCTGGTAATTTCTGTTAACTTTGTGTTCTAAAAGAGGTGATACTGCTAATTTAAGGAGACATTCCTTTTTTGAACTATCCTTTTTCCTTTATTAACATTGACATTTGTTGTTTCTGATTCCTTTAATTCATGGAAATATCATGGGATTCATTACTGACCTGCCTTTGGTATTAGCTGTTTTGGCTGATATCTTCTTTCTGGGAGAATATTATTAAATGTAACCTGTTATGATAGTCTCTTTTCTTTATATTACTTGAGGAATTTCTTCTATGAAATAATCTCCTTATCATAATGAATGTTTGTTCTTTTTGATGCTCTATAACCTTTGCATTTTTTATTTATCATGTTCTTGATTATGCTTCAAAAGCTAGAACAATGTTAAAAAATGGGCAAGTGTATCACAGATTTTAGATATATTCCCCCTTTCACTCCTCTTATATTGCTTTACCACCCAATGGAATTTTCAGTGCCTGTGGATACAACCTTTAGGAAAGCATTAATAAAAATAATCACGGAACACCTGCACTTACAAAAGCAAGCTTATGGGTTCCATATTTTCCTGTTTTCTGCTTTCTGGTATTAAGTTGTCTCAGTTTAGTCCTATAAGAGGCAAGTATTGACAGCCAAATTGTGTTATTTGCTCTCGAATATGTATTTATTTTCCAGGTATCTATTGCCTCTGTCCATATGGAGTGCAGTAAGATAGAGTGAGAGAGGATGGTAAAAAGAAGATTTGGTGGCATCCTGACCAGCTGGGAAGGGGCAGGGACCTGGGCCAGGATGCAAGTATGCTTGTCTTCGCTTGTCACTCTGTTCAGCATTTACATGTGACAAAGTGAAGATAGGGTCATCTTGATTCACTGTTAATTAAATGTTTTGGCTGGAAACCATTTCTCCATATGGTAGAATACACCAGCTTGAAAGAAGTGTTTCAAATTTGGCCACAAAAACAGCTGCCCACAAACATATGTAGTGATTCACAAGCCATCTTGAAAAATTTCAACTTAATGCAGAAGATCTTCGGCTTTTCTGAAGCATGTAGATGAGCTCAAATACACATCTCCCAGAACTACAGCAGATGTGGAACTCAGAGGGGAAGTGTAAAATGTAAATGTATCTGGTATAGGTCATGGAATGTATTTGGTTCAAATTCAGAAATATGTAAGTGATGTCAATGCAATCCATTTGGTAGCCCTGGATTATAAATATATATCGTGCAAGCGAGAATTTTTTAAGTTTGAGTTTCAAGTGCTGTAGTCCAAACCATGGGTGAAAACAGTGATTGTAAGAGATATCACTTAGAGATGTAAAATATTTATTAAGAGCTCCAGAAACCCAGAGGATGATTCTTGCCTCACAAATCACATTAATTTTTCCCCCTTTTTTGGGAGGAGAGGATAAAGTTTGATTCCCTTTAATGACTCATTACACCAAATATTGATGAAAGACAATTTGCATCTGTTTAAAGTTTTTTTGCATAGGATATGTCCTGGGTGCAAAGCCTCTGCTTCTGTCCTTCCCCTTCAGCACCCAACCCAGCTCAGCAAGGTTCCCTGACCTTTTCTCTTCCAGAGTACGTACTTAGAAACTTAAAGTTTTACTAACAACAAACATAGGCCTTAATAGACCTCCGGTGTTTGCACACAGCTGGAGCCCACCTTTGAGCAGTCTTTCAGTAGGCTTTCCTCTGCCTTCCCTTAGAAGAGACCACCTTAAATTGCTTTGTAGCACTTTAAGAATGATGCTCTTTCAGGATTCTCTAGTATGCACATCCAGCGATTTCCCTTTATTTCTTTGCATCTTGCACAGTCGCTTTTGAATTCTTAGATTTTATATTTACAATTTTACAATCTATTAAATGTCTAACTGCCTGACCTATGCTCATTTGAATCTCTTTAGAAAGGATAATGTTTGCTTACCAATAGGACAACTCTTCTTTAATGATAACGCCGAACAATGAAAGAATTATTTTCCTCTTACAAATTGCTTAGCAGCCATTACCTAAAATATATCTGATTGGGCACATTTTCAGAAGTGAGGAGTCATTTTTCTGCTAAAGACTCCATTCATGATGTCTCTTCTCAAAAACAAACAGAATAGGAAACGCTTGAAAGTATCCTTATGAAAGGCACTAAAATGTTAAGTACAATAAATAATACTTACATCCCTTTGAAGGAAATTTGTGCTAAAATTACCAAGGGATGATATGTTTTAAAGAATACACGTGGTATAAAACAGCCAGCTTTGGGGTGATTTGGGATGGTAGCCTGAAGTCATTTAAACAGCATAAGCATTACATTTTTGACATTTAGTTATCCCACTTGTAAGAGAAATCTCAGTTACTATTGTATAGTTAGCTTTACATTATAAGCATTCTTCAAAACATTTCAAAGAATTTTACTAAAACACAGAGAACACAGGCTATCTTTATAGTTGATTAAGCCTTTTTCTATAAGCTTTTATTATGATGCAAAAAAATACTAATACTGTGTAACTCAAGATTTATCATTTACCCAATCCTATTATCTTGTTATCTGAAATATTTAATCAAGAAATATTTCTATGTCAAAGATTGATTATAATAGTTTTAATCAGAGATTAAGCTATTAGAGTGGTTAGACTGATTCATCTACTCACAGGGTTATCAATAAAACATTTGAGCTATTAATTTTATCAGAGAATTGACAAATATGAAATACATGTAAGTCAAATATATACTCGGTAAGTAATTTGCAGCTTAACTTAAATATGATTGAATAACAACATTGCCAACATTTACAGACTTGGGTAGAAATATGTTTTTAAAGCTACCCCAAAACGTAAGAATCTCATTTCTGACATGTTTCTAATTTATTATTTAAATTGAATTTTCCACCCTTGAGCTAATACACTTACAGCTTATTTTGGAACATTTTGCTCAGTGTAACCTTCTGAAAAGGAATGTTTACCATGCTTTCCTCTTTTTCTTTGCCAGAGATGAATATTTAAAAAGTCAGGATATGAAATGTTATATAATTTGATGGGAACATTGAGCCAAATTAAAAAATGGAGTATAACAGATACATAGATTTCTTTTCTGTATATATAGTTTTAACAGATAACACTTCTATTGTTTTATTGTTTATTTGCAATATAATGTAATTTGTTTTTTAGCATCATTCATATGGAGATACCCCCAAATAATAATTCGCAGTGGATTATAATCAAGCCTGTTTGTCTACTCTTCAATTTTTACAAATGTATTTTACTCAAATTTTTAGGATATTTTTCAAAGCTGCTAGAGTGATAGGTCTTTCGAATGAAAACCTCTATTTATCCACAGATGAGCTATGTTATGGGGTGCAACACCACATAATTACCAAATTTCTGTACTCAAGGAGGCATGTTTGCTTCTTAACGCTTGTAATGTAAGCAAATCCAGTTACAGCCACTGGGGTTACATAGCTGTAAAGAAAAAACTGACTCATTACAATATTGCACACAACAGTCACCCTATTAGCTCCCCAGGTCAGGAGCAAAGAACAGGACATTGGAAACAGAGGTAGCACCTTTTACATGGCAGCTAAATCTCTCATGCCATAATTTTGGGCCTCTTGACAATATTCATCTAGGGCCAAAATGCAATCACTGCAACAGACAACATTTTACAGAAGGTTGACTAATCGTGAAAGAGTAAACATTTTCCAGAAAAATTATAAATTTAAGAATTAATCTTCTCTTGTAAGAGTAATTGCCATTTATTTTATAATATTTGCATAACAAGAAACATCATATTCACTATAAGCAAAGCATTCTAATTGAACTATTCATGAGGCAAGCACAGTAATATCTGGTAGAATCAAATATTTACTTAAGGACATTGAAAGACTCTCTAAACTATAGAACTTGTTCCTATTCTGAACTTTTAATTTCAAACAACTCAACCCTCTTGTGTTAAGGGCCTAGTATAGACAATGCACTGTGTTCTGTGGCATAATCTCCCTGAACTCAGGGAGTAATGGATTAACTTAAGTAAAAAAAATCGAAATGAAATTGCAGAGCAAAATAATTCAGTGAATGGCACAGTGCATCTATCTATCTATGGGATTATCTCTGCATATGTCCATTTGCAATTGAATAGAATGGAAAATTTTCAATGGGAAATTTGGGAAAGGCTGAAGTTAAATTTGTGATCTGCCTTAAAAGAGCTGAATTTCTACAGTCATTTCTTTTTTTTTTTTTTTTTATTGAAGGGTAGTTGACAACAGTTTTACATTACATTAGTTTCAGGTGTACAACACAGTGATTCAACATTTATATACATGATAATTCTAGGTACCAGCTATCACCATACCAAGTTGTTACAATATTTTGACTATATTCCTTATGCTATACATCACATCCCGGTTACTTATTTATTTTACAATTGGAAGTGTGTTTATATATATATATATATATATATTTTTTTTTTTTGTGAGGGCATCTCTCATATTTATTGATCAAATAGTTGTTAACCACAATAAATTTCTGTATAGGGGGGTCAATACTCAATGCACAATCATTAATCCACCCCAAGCCTAATTTTCGTCAGTCTCCAATCTTCTGATGCATAACGAACAAATTCTTACATGGAGTACAAATTCTTACATAGTGAATAAGTTACATGGTGAACAGTGCAAGGGCAGTCATCACAGAAGCTTTCTGTTTTGTTCATGCATTTTGAACTATACACAGTTCAAATATGAATATTCATTTGATTTTTAAACTTGATTTATATGTGGATACCACATTTCTCTATTATTATTATTTTTAATAAAATGCTGAAGTGGTAGGTAGATACAAGATAAAGGTAGAAAACATAGTTTAGTGTTGTAAGAGAGCAAATGTAGATGATCAGGTGTGTGCCTGTAGACTATGTGTTAATCCGAGCTAGACGAGGGCAATTAACATCCATGTATGCAGAAGATTTCTCTCAGAACATGAGGGGGGAGGTTCTAAGCCTCACCTCTGCTGCTCCCCATTTTCTCACCAGATGGCCCCCTGCGACTGTGCCTGTCTTAGGTTGTTCCTCCCTTAAGGAATCTTACCCATCTCTGGCTAACCAGTCATCTTCCGGGGCCATACAGGGAAATGTTAAGTTGGTAAGTGAGAGAGAAGCCTTATTGTTTGAAAAGGTTAGCTTTTTACTTCTTTGCATATTCATATCCTGTGGCTTCGATGCCCAGCATTTGTCTTGAGGTGTCTTTACCACTTGGAAGAATTATGATACTCGGTAAATTCGACATGTGGCTACAGTCATTTCTATGTGGTAGTAAACATACATTCTGGGAGAGGCATTCTATTTCATTCATTAAACCATGGATGATTCTGTTTCTGTGCCTGAAATGGATCTATATGATAGACTATTTCAACAGAACATTGAGTTATAAACAACCTACACATCTAACATGATGACAATACATAAAATGCCCTTCTCAAAACTTACTGAGTGGTACATCTAAGATTGCACATTGCATTGTGTATTAATTTTAACTGAAAAGACAAAAGGAAGATAAATATTGAGCTGTAGTTACTGACAAGCACACTGCAGTTTAAGAGGAGGTATGTCAGTGTCTGAAACTTTTTTCGAAATGCATAAAAAATAAGATGGATGGCTAAAAGGCAAGCAAGTATGCTAAAATGTTAATGGTAAATCCGGGTGACAGTTATTGACTGCAAAAATTTCAACTTTTTCTTTGATAATTTTCATAATAAAATATTGCTAATATAATACCTTTACAAATGTTTTACATATTCTAACCCAATGGTCTGGCTAGGGTCTAATGGAAAATATTTTTTAACGAAGACCTCCATTGAATCATATGAAGTTAGATTTTGGAACCATGGTCCTAAGATACATAGCAACTTTTTAAAGTTTTTAATCATTTTTAATCATAATGCCAAATTTTAATACTATATAATACTAAGTCTCACCCTTGTAGTTGCTGTTTTCCTATAATCCAGAATGTCAGAACTAAAAACAGAAGAAACCCTCATTAGTTCTTTGTTTTTGTATTTAATGAAATCTATGCATGATATTATGTCTTCATACATGAGTAAGTTTCCCTAAGTATCTACTTTTACTACCTAAAGTAATTTCAAAATGGGTGCCCAAGAAGTTTTGAAAAATAGAAGAGAATAGAAAAATACACTTTCACTTTGCTTTTCTTAGGAACAAAACAGAAATCTTATTGAAAGATTACTTTAAAAGTAGATTTGCTAGATAAAGATTGTGTTTTACATCAGGAAATGTTGGCAAGACTTTCAGTTTTTTAAATTTAATTAGTTCTTTTGGATCAAAATTTGGCTTCCTCTACATTATGACTCTAGACCTTAGGTCCAGCTTCAAATAGAAGTAATCAAAAAACAATATAGGAGAATACAACACTTTTCAGAAACACAGAAGACATACTTTTAATTCTAATGGCCAAGAGCACAGCTGGAACGGGGACACCCTCTGTGCAGCTGGGCTCATGTAAAGGAGGCAGGGTTCCAGTGAGTCCTTCTTGCCTCAGCCCTCCGCTCAGCATTGCCCAGAACCGGCACCCTGATGTCCCCTGATGCTCTGCGGTTGGATGTTCTGAAGAAGTCAGAGCCACAGGGACAGGGCTGTACAGCCTCTGTGAATACTCTCAGGAAGTGACTTAGCAGTGAAACTAGGGATTTCTAAGAATATGTGAAAGTTCAATTTATTATCAAAGGGTGAGAATGTTTATCATTTTTTGATTCGCGTTGTTGTAACTCAGGAGCTGATTATTTTATTTTATTCTTCACCTTGGACCTCATCTTTGTGGGTTTTTGGAAGCCTCATTACACAGCCATTGATTAAACCATTGGCCGTTGCGGACTGATTCCACCTTCAGCCCTTCTCCTCTTCCTGGAGGTCGGGGATGGGACAAAAAGCTCCGACTCTCTAATCACATGATTGATTCTCCAGGCAACCAGACACGGTCCTTAGGTGGGAGCCCCAGTGTCGCCTCATTAACATAACAAAAGACACCTTTGTCACTCATCCCTCAGGTAATTCCGAGGGTTCTAGGAGCTCTGTGCCCAGAACAAAGACTAGGACCAAATACATATTGCTTATTATAAATCACAATATTCTTTCAAGAAGCACTTTAACCAACCCCATATAGATAATGATGAGTTTTCTTTTAAGTCAAGGGCTATTTACTATACATTGTATTATTTAAATTTCTATATACATGGATTTTTGTAGTTATACTTCTGCAATTAATTTATTTTTTCATAGCATTATAAAAAGAGAACACAGTTTGCATTATGTTGAATCATTAGAATTTATTTTGATATTTTTTCAGAGAATTATTCTATTAATGATTTTTGTGAGTGTGTCATATATGCTAGAAAATAATGTATATATTCTCTGAAGTGTGAGGTCATTTCCTCAGATTGTATATGTGGATAACTATATAGGAAATATTACTATAAAACTTTTCTATTTATTCCTTATAAAGCTTTTATTGTTTTTCTGCTTTCATGTCCATTCTATCAATGTAAAATTATAATCTGGTTTTTCAATCTTTCTATATCTCTTTGCTTTAAATTTCTCTCTTCTGGACAACTTATTCCTGAATTTTGGTTTTTATCTAGTGTAAGATCCTTTTTTATTTGATTAGTTAATAGATTTGTTGTCATTTTTATATTAGAGCTTATAATTATTATTTTATATCATACATTTATTTAATGCATTTTTTTCTCTTTTCTTCGTTTTTATTTGCTTGCACTGAATGCTCTTCTGCTGATCTGACAGCTATGTTCCATATGTATTCTATGAGTAGTTACTCCTCTGAAACTCACCTTACTTTTTATTTACTTTTTCCTCTCAGTTTCTAAAAGTTATTAAAATCTATGCCTTTCTTTCAAATCAAGTATACATTGATCTGCTTTTACCTCACTCTCATCTTTCCCTCTCTTTTGGAGTTTCAGTTCTGAATGATGTAGATATATGATTTTATCATATTTTTAGTTATTTCTGATTTATACAAGTTTACATTTAAAAAATATATTTGCTCAACCTTACCTTCTATAAGTAAGTAACCTTCAAGATTCATGGCAACATTTTTGGGTGCAATTCCTCCAAAAGTGCTTGAAAGTGGAGAATTATTCTTTATGTCAATGTTTATTATTCACAGTTATATACTTGGTGATTTATTTAAATGATAGTGCAACTGGGTATGAAATTGTAGGTTCAAAGTTCTTTTTTCTTTGTTAGTGGTTTCCAAATATTCTATTTTTGCATTTGCTGTGTTCTTTTGTATATAAATGTTTTGTTCTCTGGATGCATTTAGGTTTTCTATTTACACTTTTAACTTATTCTGCTTGTCACTTGATAAACTTTTCAAGAAGCCTTATGACTCTCTTTATATCTGAAATTATATCTGACATTAGTTTTTAAAATAATTTTGCCTTTTTAAATTGTATTATTTTCTTCCACTCCTTCTAGCAGGTCTTTTAAATGGTTATAAAAACAAATACTTTATTCCTATTTATCTGTTCCTTGTTCATACATTATTTCCATCTCGTTATCATTGACATGATTGGAAGAATTTTTTGACATGATCTATCAGTCACTAGTACATTTCCAGCTGGAAACATTCTTCTATTTGATACCTCTACTGAGTTCTTTATTTCAACAATTCTATATATTCATCATATCTAGTAACTTTGCTTGGTTCTTTTTAAAAAATTACAGCAACTTTTTGTTGTGTTTTGTATCGCTGATACACACTTTTATCTCTAAAAGCAATTATTATGCTTAAGTTACATCATTTTTCTGTATGGTCCATTAATTCTGCTTTCTCTGGTATAGATTATTCAGTTTGTTATTTCTCTTTCATGATGCTTGGATCTCATAGATGTTTTGTTATATAAATATACTATACAAATATACACTATACATACACAGGTTCATATACCCTTGAGATTTCTCATTTCATCAATTATTTTTATTTTAATTTTCAATCATCATCAATTATTATCAGTTATGGTTGCCTTGGCTGCTGTTATTTGGGGCTAGGCAAAAACCAAGTATGTCTTGCAGGTGAGTTTAGGGATCCAATTTGTGGGTGCATCTCAAGGAGTGTAGTTTATGATGTTGTAATCTTGGCTGCTTGTTTTACCCTGTTCACTTTACCTACCATTCCCATTCTTTATATACCATTCCTATTCATGCTGATCTGACAGCTATGTTCCATATATATTCTACGAGTAGTTACTCCTCTGAAACTCACCTTACTTTTTATTTACTTTTTCCTCTCAGTTTCTAAAAGTTATTAAAATCTATGCCTTTCTTTCAAATCAAGTATACATTGGTCTGCTTTTACCTCACTCTCATCTTTCCCTCTCTTTTGGAGTTTCAGTTCTGAGTGATGTAGATATATGATTTTATCATATTTTTAGTTATTTCTGATTTATACAAGTTTACATTTAAAAAATATATTTGCTCAACCTTACCTTCTATAAGTAAGTAACCTTCAAGATTCATGGCAATATTTTTGGGTGCAATTCCTCCAAAATTCCTATTCATGATATTTTACTCCAGGAAATGGACCTTGTGGAACAGGTCCTGAGATGTTACTGGAGCCTGTTCTTTGTTTTTATTTTTTCATCCCACCTATGTTTTAGTATTTTTCTGAAAGTGACCTTGTTTTCAGTTAATTCTGGATGGCTCTGCTGTTTCTTGATCATCTATGTGGACAGGATAGGCAATTATTATCCCAAGGTCAAGTAGGAAAGAGAAAAGTACAGAGCTAGAATATTTTTTTCTCAGAAAGTCCCTGCCTATGGTATATTTCTCTTTTTGTTTCTAGGTTAGCAATACCCTCCTAGACACCCAATCATCTGCCTATGGTATATTTATATATATATATACCCTCCTAGACACCCAAACATCTCTAGAGATGTTTCTACTAGACTTTATATTTAGTTCTGATGAAAAAGAAAAATCAACCTCCTTTTTGCCTGTTTATATATGTAAACAGGGTTGATCCCTAAAATCCAGAAGTAACATCTAGAATTTAGAGATTTAAAAAATTTATTTGTTCCTACCTCTTACCATTACTTTTCCTAGTTTTTTTCTTATTTGCTTCTTTATGTAAATATATGGAGAGCCAAAATTATATTGAGTCTGGTTAAAAGGTCATTTGTAATTAAATTTTTCTCCACCAAGTCAATTCGTGTAGTTACAAGAAATAAAACTTAATTCAGACAGCTAAAATGAAAATTATTTATTGGAAGTACTATTGAGAGGTGCAGCTGGGATTTGAACAAAGACTGGCAGGCCAGCATTAAGGCCAGGGAGGCAAAGGAGAAAAGAAATTACTGGAAGCCATTAAGAACTGGAACCACGGAAGATGGAGGGGCCAGATTAAGGGGAAACTTCTTTCACGGAGGGAATAACTTCTGCCGGGACATCTGCACTGAAGTGGGGAGAGTGAGGAAGTGACGCACCTCTATTCCCTCCTTCCACATGCCTATCCTGCCAGTTCTAACCCTTGGCTGAACCCAGATAGAAACCAAAATAATAAGGGAATCTGAAGAAGCAGTCCAAAGAGGCAACTTCTTAGAGTACAGGACAGGTTAGAGAAACAGATGTGGGAAGAGGGTAAATTGAGCCTTTCAGCCTCTCTGCCCTTACATTACACCATCACTGCTTTGCCCCTTTCAGAATAAAATGCTACCCTGGAGATTTCTTGTAATTCTGCCCTGAATGTTCTTCTCCCCCATCTCCCTGGAAAATTTCCATTTGGGCCCTATAACCCTTCACTCTGAAGCAGTACCTTGGTGAAAACCTCCCTGATTCCTTTCCTCTGAGTTTACTGTCCTCACATATTTACTATTTACTTTCAACAATTTTCACATTTTGCCTGAATTACTTATTGACTTGTTATTCTTTCTCTCATCTCCTCCAAAGCAGAAATGATCTTTGTCAGCCTTGCATCCCTGGGGTCTCCCATTATTACTGGCAGATAAGGGCCCAGGAAATTTTGATTAATGATTAAAATAGAAAATGAGAGGATTTGAGAGAGTATCTGCTGCACAAGAAAAACGAGGTGCAGGTAAATAAATCAAAGGTACACAGGAAAAATTTTGGAAATAAAAAACTAATGATAATGCAAGTGAAGGACAACAATATAGAAGACTTAAAGCCTGAAATGAGACAGAATTGGGCTAAAACTTAAGTGAAAACAGAAAATCAACAAAACAAAAAAAATGAGCACACCAAAACCCCACATATTTAAAAATGTGTAATATGAATAAAATTAAGTTCACAAGTATTGTATGCCATTGGGAAGAAAAGATCTAATTTAGGAATGGCTTTTCTAAAGGTACTGAGAAAAAGATTTTAAGTCAATTCATCATTTGGTCCTCTAATTTCAGCAATATTTTTCATTATATTTTCTATATTGAGAGTAGAGTGAGGTTGGCACCATTTCAAAAACTTGTACCCATATTTTGTCTTAATAGCCAAACAAAGTTTACATTTAAACTTGGTATTTGTCTAAAGTTAATAAGAAGGAGAGAACATATGCCGCTGTTTAAGAGATCTGGTGAATAATTTTTCCTTATTTCTAAAAATATAACTGATATTTAAAGACTGACCCACTCATCTAAAGTTTAGATACAGATTTTAAGAGTTTTTTTTCACACTCAAGATTATTAAATACGAAAGAACATATGTCCATCCAAAATACATAGTACTCATTTTGCTAAAATTTATATTATATAGTACATTCAAGAGAGTACAACACCTTGCTTATTTGATAACAGCTCATCCGAATAACTACTGGCTTCTACAGATGAGAGAGAAAGACAGAAGGAAAAGAAAGAAAAGAAAGGAGGAACGAAGGAAGAAGGGAAGAAAGGAGGGAGGGATGGAAGGAGGGAGGGAAGAAGGAGGGAGTTCCAGTAGGTTTTATTATTATTTAGATATGGTAAGGCCAACAGATCAGACTACTGACACTGAAAACAGAATCTGTTACTCAAGAATCCCAGGAGGAGGAGGGGCCATGCCACCCCACAGGGAGCCATAAGGGGAAGGACCCCATCCTTCAGGAGGCAGAGAGGTGGGGCCCATTGTGGGCAACAGCCTTTACTGTCGTTTCCTTGAGAAGGAACAAGTGAGGCAGCCTAAGCACCTTACAGCTGGCTAATTTAAATAATTTCAGTATGCTCTGAGACAGAGGGGTTGTCACTAGTTGTCTGGTATCTGGCCTTGGGGTGATAGGGATGGTGGATGGTGGCCAGGACAGTGTTGGGGGTATAGATTCCAGATTGGTTCATTTGCATTGGAAAGGCACGTTCACTGATGAGTTATTTATTGCATCTAGGAATTGCTTAACCCTGGGATTAGGTGACTCCCTCCAGGGTCAGACAAGCCCTTAATGTCAAAGCGTCAGAATACAGATAATAAAAAGACATGGTTAATATGGGAAGGAAGAAAGGAAGGAATTTTTGTTCCATAATACAATCCATACACAGGGTAAGAACAACAATAAATTGATATCCAAGCTGGAGGAAGGATATGAACCATTCTTTTTCACTTTGTTCTTATAAATAGCCCTGGTGTGTTATATTAAGAGTTCTAATTTGGATTCAAAAGAAACTGGGTGAAAATCCTGCCATTTAGCACTAGCTGTGTGATTTCTTATATTCCTATAATGTGCAGATAA
Source organism: Manis pentadactyla (assembly GCF_030020395.1). Lineage (NCBI taxonomy): Eukaryota > Metazoa > Chordata > Mammalia > Pholidota > Manidae > Manis > Manis pentadactyla. The sequence goes on along the minus strand of NC_080021.1, from coordinate 143,983,236 downwards.
AAGTACCTTCTTTAAAAGAAGGTGAGATTTAAATGTGATGATGTATACCCAGTACTAAAAACTAGCTGTTTTTCTTTTAATTGCTATTGCCTAAATACTCAGTGTTAATGCCCACCTGTAACTCCCCGGGGGGAAATATTTTTCCCAGCCTGGGGCAAAATACCCTTCAAACCAAAATCAAAGGGAGAAATAAAGTGGGAGAAACCCGTTTATAGCACACAAGCAGTTGTCCACTTCTGCTCACCTGTGTCTCTCCAGTGCCCCCCCAACCTTTCCAGTCCAGATATGCCCTTGCTCCCCCTTGTAACTACCTATTGATATGAAGATGGACTAAGGCCAGGTGAGAGATTCTGGAAATTTTGCAATTTTACCTACACCACCTAATACAGATGACAAAAATCATGCGTTAGCTTTTTATGTGGAGCTATATCATCACAATGACAACAAAGAAAAATGGGCAGTATGTGTCTCACACTGTACCTAAAAACATTATGAAGGAAGAAAGAAAAGGCAAGAAGGGAGGAAATACTATGAATGAATAAAATGAAGAGTAAATGAATAAACATTTGAACTTAGAATTCTAACGAAACACTAACAAAAAAGTATGCCTCTTTGTTCACAACATTTAATGAAGATGTTTCCATATAAAAGCAATAATACTAAGGAATCTAGTATAGAATGTTTTGGCATAGGTTGCCTCAAATGCTGTTACATTTGTAATTTAAAGTACTTGATTCTATGAGCCAGGAATTCATAAAAATTGATTTGCAGACTTCAATTAATGACCTTGATTATTTGTCAATAAGAATAGAGAGAGAGGTTGTGTGAGCGGAAGTAAATTAACCTTTCATTCCATACTCTGCTGACTTCTTGCACACTGACAAGTAATCAGGATTGTTTGACAGAAACAGCAAGTTGTTTGGCTTCTCAGCTCTCCTGCCACTAAAATATGATGTCGGATAATTTGTTCCTGTTTAGTTACAGCTTGATTACTTCTGGTTCCTTGAGATTTGAGTTGATGAAGTTTTACTTTAGTTACATGGCAGTGTTAATAAATGCTGTCATGTTTATTAATGAGATGCCAAAACTGTATTGTTATATTTAGAGGACAGAGTCAAGTTCATGTAACTTAAAGTAGTTGAATGTAATAAAAGGTTAATTAGACTTCATGACCTGTTTGGAATATGTTTTAGGTCTCAATACTAAGATAACTTTCAAGGCAAAATAACAAAACCTAGAATTAATTTATAAGATAACTATGTAATAGCCTGTCATTTAAATAGTAAATGATTCTAACAGCTCCTGAAGAAATTTTCTGGATTTAAAAAAAAAAAAAAGGGGGGGCAAAGCAAAAGAAGACCCAGCCAACGTCAGCCATGGTGATATTTCCATTTATCCTATTGTAAGCCTATTACACATATATTTTACCCACACTGTATTCCCAGGATTCCACGTTGTTTTCATTGAAAGCAGAGTCCTTAATGAGAACTTCCTACAAATTGCTTAAGATGTGTAACATGAAATTTTAAAGTGCAATGGGATCAGTGAATAGCAGAATATGTGCTGCAGAAAGTTTCTCATTCATCCTTACTCATTTTTGGCTGGAGATGAAAAGAATATTATCCTGGAAGACTAGGCAGAACAACATTCAATGACTATTGACAATTTTCATAAATAAAAATAATCCTGTAGAACTGAAGGTTCAGCCATATTGAAATTATACAATAATTTTTTTCTCATCTAATGAAACACTTTACTGAGAAAATAATTTTTTTTCATTTTGCAAGCAAACAAAATGTAAAATAAATTCATTTCTAAATAACATCAGGATGGAATTTTTTAAACTCCTATGATAATAAAAATTCCAATGGGGTTCTAGTTTTTAAAATATTAAATTAATTTTTAAAAACCAAATTTGGAAACAAAATGAAAAAAGAATGTTCAAGAGGAAAAATTAATTGTATCTTTTAATAACAGATCCAAAATTTTCTTACATTAATGAGATATAGAGAAGTGACTTTAGAAAGGGTACAAAAATTTTATTGAGTAGATGATAATGTGCATTTCCTAATAATACCTTTCTGACTTAATAATCATATTTAGAAGGAAAATCACCTACTTAAAAATAATAACAAAAAGTAAAAATTTCTATGAATAAGAGATTTTTTCTTCTGTGTTTTTAAGCACTCTCCTTTTACTGAAATCTCCACAATAATAGTGTAAATTGTTGAGTATCATGTAAATTTCTTCTTGAGTGAGATTTGGTAGCTTGGTGTTTTAAGAAATCTGTCCATTTTATCCAAGTTGTTGAATTTATGGTCCTATATAGCTTGCTAGTATTCCTTTGCCCTTTAAACATCTTCAGGGTCTGTAGTGATATCTCTTCATTAATTCCTGATATTTGTAATTTGTGTTTCCTTTCTTTTCTTTCTTGGTCAGTCTAGTTAGAAATGTATCAAATTTATTGAAGTTTACAAAGAACCAAACTTCGATTGAGTGTTTTTTTCTGCTCCCAAATTCGTTTATTTCTAATTCTTAATTTTAGTATCTTTTCTTCTGTTTGCTTTTGGTTTAATTTGCTGTTCTATTTTTATTTTCATTAGGAGGAAGCTTAGATCATTCATTTGAGATTTGTTCTCCTTTCCACCTTAGGTATTTAATTTCCTAAATTTCCTTCTAGGAATTGCTTTAGTTATATCCTCAAAATTTTGATAAATTATTTTTATTTTCATTAATATAAATATTTTTCAACTCCTCTTGTGACTTTAAACATCAATTATTGATAAATGGATGTTTATATTCCAAGTATTTGGAGATTTTCCAGATATCCTTCTGTAAGGTATTTCTAGCTTAATTCCATTACAGTCACCCCACAGAGACAAAATAGATTCCCTCCCATTTATAGTGGGCTGACTGTTGAGGCTGATGATGCCACACCAAAAGAATTTGGAAGAGAATTTATCACTCGCAAAAGGAATTCTTAGAATAACAGTGCTGATGCCATCTGGTTCATAATGACAAGAGCAAAGGTGGTGTAGTGGCTTGGGGTCTGGAGTGAGAGTTTTTTCCTATGTCCAGGGTTTGTATGGTTTAAACTTCCCATTGGCAGCAAGGGGATTGATAGATTTTTGTTTATTAGCATGCCCATATGTGGGGCAAAGGGGGCAAGGGAAGATACGGTGCTTGAAAACTGTCGGTGGTCAAAGATCAAAAATGGAGTAGCCCTCTTGTTACAATTCACCCCGATGTTTGATTGATGATGGAAATGTGCCAAGTCTCATACAACTGGATTTGAATTTGTTTAGGAATAATTACCAGAGCAATACACCTGTGTAGGAAACTACAGTGGAAAGGAGGAGGCCTTGTGTATACACATGTGTATCAGATCATCTTAGGCAGTTGGTGAGAGCCAGGAAAACAATGTCAGCAAGTGTCTGGAATATTTGTTCAAGAAATCAAGTGGTATCATTAACAAATGTATGTTGCTGTCTCATTTGTTCAGTTATTTGAGGATTTTTCCCCATGATGTCTATCCACGTATAGCAAGGGGTACATTTAGGGGAGCTTACATTTAAGGCTAGCCAGTAAATAGGCTAGGGCTGGGCAATTACGGGGAACTGGCCTCACCAGGAAACATGGCCCCTCACTGAGGGCATCCAAAGCATTGGCAGCTGGTTGTGGGTGTTTAGAGGGGTTTTCGGACATTTTCTGGTTAGTAGTAATGATATGTATTTTCTGATTGGGTTATTATTATGTTTTTCTGACTGATCTAGGCCAGTGCCAATGACCCCGAAGACTGTAAGTAGGGTAAGCATAATTTGTAGGATTATTGTTCCTTTGTACCTACTAAGCCTGAAAGAGAAATATGTGACAAGGAACCCAGGAGGAAATGTTGGTCACCCCAGTGTGCCTAAAGAAGGTACGATATGAGAGGGAATTCCTGGTGGCAGTATGTAAGATTGGAGGAACAGGGAAGAAGGAACAGAGCTCTGAGGAACTGTGTGCATCGGCTAACACATCCGGTAGCAGGAAAACCCTGCTTACCTGATGCCAAAAGGCCCATTGTAATGAGCCAAGCAGATAGCAGGAAGTTTCATAGAAATCGTAAAGCAAATCAAAAGAAGGGAACAGGTGAGCACGTTAAATAAGTATTTTAGGATTGATTAGTTTTTTAGAGTGGTACATATGAAGGGCAAGTCTGACCAATCCTTGTATGAGGTCAGCAGGGAATAGGTGGTGAGAGTTGATGACTCAGCTAGAGACTGCTGTCAGACTTAACAATTAGTCCAATAAAGGACTTGGGCTGTATGTTCAATGAGTAGTAAATATATATTACGGAAGAGACCTTTGAGGTTGAGAGGTGCTTGCTATAATGGACAGAAGTGGACCTTGAGAGAGGGAAGAAACTGTGAGCAGAGATGAGGGTGGGAGTGAACTCTGTACTGAAAATGGAACGAGGTCAATTGGGAAATGGAGTGAGGGAAGGACAAACAGAGCTCACGGAGGGGGTGGGAGTGCAGGCCAAGGAAGGTATGGAATTATTTGTGAGTGGTGGACGAAAGTTGCAAATGGTTGAAAAAGTTGAATGCATCAGACTGTAGCCTATAACAGTAAAGAATAGCAGACAGATGGTATTTTCCTAGCTCAAACAGAGTTTCAGATACTCCATCAGCAACTCCTTAAAATGTGTAGCTAAATAAGTTACTATGCATTTGAGCGTGATGCTATGCAAAGCAAAAACAAAACCAAAAGCCAAAGCCAAAACATATCTTAAGCACTGACAATCTTTTGCACAGCATTGAGTGTAGTGATGGTGTCATTGCATATGTGTGATGTAGTGAATATAGTAAATATGGTGCAGCAGAGACTTACATTTTGCGATTGGGTAAGAATATGCTTTAGACAGGCAGCTAAGGTGAGGGTGGCATTCTCTCTTCCACTGCCTTCAGAACATAACAGAGACAAGCTTCTATTTGGTCTGAGTACTGTAGCCTGGGAAGGTGAGATAGTGGCCTATGGGAGGTGAGGTAGAAGGAAAAAGTGAGATTAGTAGAATTCAAAGCAAAGCAAGAACAGAAGAGATGCAGCATTGGTCACGGGCAGTAAACTTGAGGTCAGCAGTGGGGCTGAATAAATATGGCTGAGTTCATGAGAGAGATTGAAGTGGCCCTCCCACATGGATTTGTTTGTCTCATGGGTGGAGGCCATCTGGTGGTCCATTAGACTTCCATGGAGTCCGTTATAGTGATGCTGTGGACCTCACTAGATTTGTAATAATCTTGGACTTAATTTATGACCCTAAGGCCTACAGGCTTGTTGGTCAAGTCATAGAAATGTATGAATGTGGTTGGATAGTGAGGGACACAATGAATAAAAGAGGATGCAGCTGTCCTGGCATCCTTATTGGGGGATATAACAAACTGCCAAGGATCCTGACATACAACACCCACATAAGGTTCTATATCACCTCTTCCACAATAGTCTGACATGTACTTAAAGAGTCAAAAATCTGAACATAGTGACATTAATTCAAGTGTTCTAGCAGCAGGGCATGCAGCTGGCATGTATGTTACCTCCTATGTTGTGCAACTATCTGTGAATTCAGAATAGATAATTAGGGCTGCTTCAGACATAATAAGAAAGTTTGCCATGAAGATGGAAACAGAATTATTGTGCCACCTTGGTTGAATATCTATAGTGTTGAAAAGCCAGAGTAAGTGTGGGTGGCAGCATAGTGAAACTATAGCCCAGCAGTCCTCACATTGACAGGCGGGGTCTGCACAATGGATTGTGCTCTCCCAGTCCCAAGCTCTCACCTGAACTCTGCATGGTGAGGCCATAGAGAATCCAGAAGACCCATCATTTGTGCAGTGTGGGTGCTATGGCTTGAAACCAAAGGGTTCTGACATGTATGAGCATCACGTAGAATAGCTGATGTTCCCATTCTTGATCCAGATATGGAAGGGAAGCCTGGATCTCTTGACAGAGAAGACATCTAGCAGAGACCAATTTTCATTTATCTTACCTCTCTTAGCCATAGTAGTAGGGGGTCCTAAAACTATCATCTCTACTTCCAGAATAAGATCATGATTAATAATTAACAAATATCTTTTATAGCCTGACCGTTTTGCTAGAGCTTGTGACTTAGGTAAATTATCACCATCAGGGAACCAAAAGAAATCTCTGAGCTAGCCAAAGAGACTTTAGTGGTGAACAGATCATCAGCTTTGTATGATTTTAAGTTTGCTAAAGTTTGTTTTATGGCCAAGGATATAGCTGGTCATGGTGAATGTCCACTGGAAAAGACTATGTATGTATGTATCCTACTATTATTGCATGAGGTTTTCCATAAATGCAGTTAAGCCAAATTGGTTAATATATTGTTCAGACCTTTTAATGAATCTGTTGACAGCATTCTTCATGTTTGTGACTGTGTGTTTCACTGCAATTATTTCCATTCCACTCTAGCTTATAGTTTTCATCTCTCTGTTAAAATGTCCCATCTGTTCATGCATGTTGTTCCCATTTCAGCTAATCCTCTAACCTATTAATCATAGACATTTAGAATTCCTTGACTGACAGTTCAAACACTGGGACTATCACTGAGTCTGGTTTTGTATATTGCTTGCTCTCTTGACATTGCGTTGTTTTCTCTTGCTTACTCGTACATCTTGTAATATTTGGTGGAAAACTGAACATTTGTTATAAGGCAGCAGGAACTGAAATAATTAGTATTAATGGCTAGAAGAGGGTCTATCTTTTTTGTATGTTTATTTTAAACCAGCCCTTTATTGTAAGCAGTTAATCTAGTCAGGAATTGAGTTAGTTGTGGGTTTTGGTGTTGCTCTAGCTATCCTAGTGCACCCAGATTTCAGTTCCTTGTGTATATATATTATATGTATATAATATAACTTTGTATATAAGGTGTGAGTTGGTTTTGTTTGCCAGAGGTTTTTCCATGTTTTGTTTTCAATGTTTCCTCCTTCAACTGCAGGTATTCCCTTTGTGCCTGTCTCTCAGAGAGTCTCTCTCTGCTCTTGATACTTTTCCAGAAGTAGCTTATGTGGTGTCTAGTGTCTGACACCTACCCAGCCAAACAAGTGTTCACCATCCACTTCTCCCTGAAGACCCCTATCATCCTTTGGATTTTACACTGTTTGCCTTACAACCCTAGCTTTCTCATAGTTTCAGTACAAGTCTTGTTTTTTCATATTATTAAACTTTTTTTGTTGTAAGGGTGGGAATGTTTCTCTTTCAGCATTTTAAGAGGGAGACAAAAGTCATAAATATGTTTTTAAGAATTGAATACATTTTCTGAATCTCTGATTAAAAAAAAAACACAGCTTATTTTTGACATGCAATCAGAATAGTATTAAGACCTTCTAAATAATATGCTCTGAGTCTAGAATTTATATCATGACTCTGGGCACCACTTAAGTCCACAAGAAAGTTTTCTTAATGACTCTTTTTTCTGAATTTCTTTGGTACAATACTCAGAGAAGGCAATGAATGTTCTACCAGAATTTCATTTCAAATCCACTCTGGAATGGCTCTGTGCCAGTTGGCAGTCCTGGTAGGAGTTGCTCTTTAATTATTTTCTAAGCATACAGAAATTTAAGCTGTAAATGTATTTATTTTCCTGTCTTCATAGATAAAACTGGGACTGAATGAGTAGTTTACCAAAGTATTTATGCTATCATCTAAATATTTTGGTAAGATGGGTGTCAGTGAGAAGGCTGCTGTGTTCAAGGTAGAGTAAGTACATGTGGGGGTCTCCTCAGCCAATGACTGCTGAGGATGCTCAGAACCGTGTTTTTCCATATCAACCTCTACAATGTCAAACTCACATGACACACAATGGGGGGACCTTGAGCCCATGCACATGCTGCACAAAACCATCCCCTAGTCCAAGCTAGAACTGACACCTGAACCCAATGAACCAATCACCTCAGTCCCTGAAATCAGGACTGGATTGCTGAGATTCTCCTTGGTTGATATGTGGCTTGGATCAGGGAGCACAAGAATTATGTTTCTTAGAAGAGATAGATAGGATAGTTTATTAAGAGACTCTTATTTTTCTTATGTTCATTTAAAAGGTATATTTCAGATATTTATAGAAATCAGCAGAGGTGTTTTGCTCTGTGTCAATGTCCTCAGTCATTGCAGGCTAGGACTGTAAATCAATGCTGCCACGATAAACTATGAGCTAATGTGTGTGAAAAGAAAAATAGATTTTAACTGATGAAATCCTAAGAGGTTATTAAAAACGAGAGAAGGAAAAGTAGAAAAGGGGAAAAATCCTTTTAAAGAAAATGTAATAGATAATTCACAGGGCTATTATTGTTCCACTTCTATTTGTCTAGGCTTCCTAAACCTCTTAATGGGCATGGCTACTCTTAAAGCTCTCTGGGAAAAGCACTGAGATTATTTAAGTCTCTTCTTACTCTGCTCACCTCTTCACATCTTAGAGGCTATAACAATTGGTCATGATTGAAATCTTTCCAGGCTACAGGAACAATAACCAAACACAATGACAATGTACATAATGAGCATAAAAGAAACATCACTGTCAAGTTTTCATGTGATTTGAATTGAGATGTTAATACTAATCATCTGCTTTTATAAAAGGTTTGTTTGTGTCTTTGTTGTTTGCTTTTTCTTACCCTAGTGAATGTGGTTTTCTTTCATTACTGTGCATGTTTTGTGAGTTGTGATTTGTGTGTGTTGGATCTGATTTATTTCTATAGTACTCTACAGATTTTAAAAACCTGATTAAAAAATGAGGTTTGGGATGTAAAATTTGTACTCTACATTGTCAGTTTCCCTACCAATCTCTGATGGCCTTGGCCAAGGGAGGTTTAGTAGTATTTGCTTATGTTTTGCTATCACAGATAATTTGGTACGACTATGTTTCATTCTCAGAGGCAGAACAACTCTCATTCTTTATTGTGTACCTCATATTTTGCAATTTCTGTTTCTCAGCATCAACATTCTACTAAGATGACTGGTTTGAGACAATTTAAGGACAAAAATACTCCAGCCTTCTGAAATTATTTATGTACAGATAATGTAAAGAGATAAAAAAATATATATGGAAGCCAAGGCACATTATTTATCTTTAATAATCCAATGTTGTTTTTCTATACCATTGACCCTTATAGAGTTATCCTTCTGGCCAGAAATAAAGGAGTCAGTTACAGGTAAAGGAAGATTCATGAAATATATAGCATCAAGACCTCTTGGTAAGTTCATCAAAGATTAGAAGAAGGAATCTCAAGGAAATTTTTATGTGAGCAGAAACACTCCTTTAGGGAAACAGCTATATATATATGTTTGGGTAAAACATGTGTGTATAATAATGAATATGCATGGAAACTAGAGTAGGAAAGATACCTCTATATTCTCAGATATGTTTTAGGAAAAGGGAATACACCAGAAGTCCTTGTCTATGGCAAGTGTCAGGATTTGTAAGCTGAAGATCTCAGTAACTCTATCTTTCTTCAGAAACAGAGGCTAGAAAATTAGGAAAGAGAATCCAATTGCAGCCAGTTCATACTACAAGGAAACAGAATAGAGAAAATCAATGAAAAGTCACATGCAAACACACATGTACACATTTCCTTTCTACATGTATTTCCAGCTGTATTATATATTTCTAGCTTAGAAAGTGAAGGCACAAAAACTAGAAAAAGACATCAAAAGAAGGTAAAAACAACAGACTAATAGCTCTCATGAACATAAATGCAAAAATTCCCAACAAAATATTAACAATGTAAATCCAGAAACGTATAAAAATAATTATATGCCATAACCAAGTAGGATTTATTCCAGGAATGTCGGACTGACTCAATATTTGAAAATCAAGTAATTAAATTCATCACATCTATAATTTTAAGAAAAAACATTGTATATCATATCAATAGATGCAGAAAAAGCATTTGATAAGATTCAAAATCCATTCAAGGTAAAAAGTTTCAGCAAACTTAGAATAGAAAGGAGTTTTCTCAGTTTGATAAAAAAATCTATAAAATACCTTTGTCTAACAACATGCTTAATGCTGAAAAACCAGATGCTTTCCTCCAAAGATTTGAAATGATACAAAGTCCCTTCTCAACAATCCCATTCATTTCCCTATTAGAAAACCTAGCTAATGCCAGTAGACAAGAAAAAGAAATAAAGGTATACAATGAGAAGTAACAAATAAAATGGTCTTTTTTCACAAATGAAATGATTGTCTATGTAGAAATCCCAAAGAATGAACAAAAAAATTCCTGAAATTCCTACACATTTATAGCAAGTTATCATGATACAAGATAAGTATAAAAATCTCAATTGCTTATACCAGCAATGAATAATTAGAATTTGAATGTTAAAAACATGATCTCATTTACATTAGCACCAAAATTAATGAAATAAATAGATATAAAGCTAATAAAAAGAAAAACTATAAAACCCCGGTGAAAGAAGTTAAAGAAGATCAAAATTAATGGAAAGATAGTCCATGTTTATCAGTAGGAAGACTCAATATTCTTAAAATGTCAGTTTTTCACAACTTGATCTATAGATCAATTTGTCTGGTTTATGTTTTATCCTTTAGAACTTATCTTAGACATTACACCATCCAGGATCTCTCTTCTCACCACAAACTGAACTAAATATCATTCCTAATTTAACTTAACATGACATACAAGTATAAAAATCTCAATTGCTTATACCAGCAATGAATAATTAGAATTTGAATGTTAAAAACATGATCTCATTTACATTAGCACCAAAATTAATGAAATAAATAGATATAAAGCTAATAAAAAGAAAAACTATAAAACCCCGGTGAAAGAAGTTAAAGAAGATCAAAATTAATGGAAAGATAGTCCATGTTTATCAGTAGGAAGACTCAATATTCTTAAAATGTCAGTTTTTCACAACTTGATCTATAGATCAATTTGTCTGGTTTATGTTTTATCCTTTAGAACTTATCTTAGACATTACACCATCCAGGATCTCTCTTCTCACCACAAACTGAACTAAATATCATTCCTAATTTAACTTAACATGACATACAAGTATAAAAATCTCAATTGCTTATACCAGCAATGAATAATTAGAATTTGAATGTTAAAAACATGATCTCATTTACATTAGCACCAAAATTAATGAAATAAATAGATATAAAGCTAATAAAAAGAAAAACTATAAAACCCCGGTGAAAGAAGTTAAAGAAGATCAAAATTAATGGAAAGATAGTCCATGTTTATCAGTAGGAAGACTCAATATTCTTAAAATGTCAGTTTTTCACAACTTGATCTATAGATCAATATAATCCCATTTAAAATCTAAGCAAGTTATTTTGTGGATATTAACAAACTGATTCTAAAATTGATACTTAAAGTCAAAGGACTCAGAATGGCTAATACAATATAACAAAGAACAAAACCAGAGGACTGAAACTACCCAACTTCATGGTTTATTATGAAACTACAATGATCAGTATGGTATGGTATTGATGTGAACTGTACAAGAATGACTCTTAAAGTAAGCTATGCACTTTAAGAATGGAAATAATCTATCAATATTATTTCATTAATTTTAATAAATATACCACACTAAATAAATACATTAATAATAGGGGAAATTGGGGTGGGAAGGGAAGTATCTGCCCAATTTTTCTGTAAATCTAACACCGTTCTTAAATATAGTCTACCAACTTTTTTTTTTTAATGTGAGGGTATAAGCTAGAAATGCGGGAAGTATCCTTAATACCTTCCTCTCTCTCCATACCCACTCTCTATTCAGTCATTCTAAGGATCCAATGTCCTAAATTACTTTCAAATTCATTTGATTTTCTTTTTAACTCTATTGCCATTTTCTAGCAGTGATCATTATTAACTTTTCCTGGATTTTGCAGAAACTTCCCAGCTGGTCTCACTTGCCTTTTATCTTCCAGTTTTGAAATTCACTTTTCCAAATATTGGCAAAATGATAATTCTGTAACACAAAACGTATGTCACTGTACTGCTTAAAATCCTTCACTGGATTTCTGGTTCCAACCTTCTTTCCACATATGACAAAAACTTTTATCATTTAGCCATTTTTTATCTTTAGATTCTTTTTTTCTGACTACATTCTTTCTTGCCTTCTAGGCTCAAGTTATACTGACCTTTGAGAGTTCCAGCAGAGTAATGTTCTGTATTATCTCCAGTCTTAAGACCTGATAATCCCACAGTTTGAAAAGTTTCCTTGCTATTCTTTCTTTGTCTGGTTTATGTTTTATCCTTTAGAACTTATCTTAGACATTACACCATCCAGGATCTCTCTTCTCACCACAAACTGAACTAAATATCATTCCTAATTTAACTTAACATGACATACAAACTTCTCGCTTTCTTCTTATTATCTCCATTTGATCATTACTTCTGAGAAGACAGCATCATATCTACATTTTGCATTGAGATCTTTCCAGAATTTGTAGTGTAATATGCTCTCTATTACACACTTGTAAAACATATGTTAATGCTTAGAATGAGCCCTACCAATGTCTCACAGTTAAAATTCATGTCATACATAAAAGGATAGCTCCAAATATATATTTTTTTAATTGGATGGGTCTAATGGAAGAAGAATATGGGCTTTAAAAAATTGGATCAAGGATTATTATAGTAAATTATTCTGATTTTCCAAAGCCCTTCTGATAGCTCACGTAACTTTGTTTGTAATGACTTTATTGAAATATAATTCACATACCATACAATTCACTCATTTAAATTGTACGATTCAATTATTTTTAATATATTCAAAGTAGTACAACCACTGCAGTCAACTATAGCACATTTTCACTACCAGAAACCCTGCACCTCTTAGCCATGACCTTCAATCCTCTCATTCCCCCAAACCCTAGGCAACCATTAATCTACTTTCTGTCTCTATGTTTGCCTATCCTGGACATTTTGTATAAATGGAATCATGTAATATGTGGTCCTTCATGCCTGGCTTCTTTCATTTGGTGTAATGTTTGCAAGGTTCATCCATGCTGTTCAAATAACTTTTGATAGTTTTAGCTATAAATCTTGGACATTTTCAACAACAGGGTTAGAAAAAACATATCCAAATCTAACCTAACCCATTAGTTGAAATGAAAATATCATAATGGACATTCATCCTATCAGCCAAATTGTACATCTTACCAAATGTATAAAAGAAAGCTCAAGGTTTATCACTAGTTATGAGGAATTTTCTTCTTTAGACTAGCCTGTTATTTGGGGGCTGTGCAAAGGCTAAAAATAGAATATATGTTTTTCTTTGTAAGAGTTTACTTCAGTGCACCATGGAATAGAATAATAACACCCAATAGGTTGTGTTCCAGTCTGAAAATATGTTTATGGTTATTGAAACTTTTTAAATGTATGTCTTAGGAATATTATTTGACTAAATCTTACTCCCTTATGGAAAGAGTTCAGCATGCTCCTGAAGACATAAACGCTACCTTTGTTTGATTCAATTTGGCATTATCTTCATTATCTTCTTCCAACAGTTGGTGATGAAAGCATAGGGAATGGTTTTAAAATACTGATGAAATACACATTTATACTTCAGAGCACTTGTGAACAGTTGATTTACTGCTGATAAAAAAAATATTAACAGCTCCAGTTTGTTTCATTATGTGTTCAATAAAGTAGCTAACGTTCTTTTCTTCCCTTTTGTAGAAATGGTAAATGAAGATTTGCATTAGGGGTAGAGCTTCCTTTGGGGAAGCAATAGAAGCCTAGACTGACATTCCCTAAGCCCCAAACCTTGTTAAAAGAGGTTTCAGTCCTGGGGACCTAATGCACTAATTGCTTCCCTAGGAGGAGTCTCATTGCTTGCTCCTTTCGGTCCTATTACTGAAGGTCTAATTACATCTATTATGCTGTTCAGTTTCACAGAAAGTTGGGGAAAGAAATGAGGGGTATTAGGAGATGAGACTGGGTGCATGTAACACACTTACACACACATATGCACACACACACACTCTCTCTCTCTCTCTCTCTCTCTCTCAGGTTTTGGGTTTTGAGAAAAGAACTGGTGAACAACCTAGAGTATTTCTGAGATCATACCTAAACTATCAAGTGTGTTGCTGTAACAAGACAGAATGGGGATGGTTCCGATTCTGTGTGATTGCCCAGGCAACAGGGAACCAATTACACTGTCAAAGCCTGAGATACTGGAGCGTAAAAGCCCCACAGGACATAGGACTTCTACGCAGCATTTTTATATTTTTTGTCATCAGTAAAAGGACAAATAAAGCTCTTTCTTTAATCCCATTGTAAAGTGTGATTTACATTCTGGGCTCCCCAAAACCTTTCCTAGTGTACTCTTTCCCTGTATAGTGCAAATAGTATACGCTTATGCTATGTTTTTGTGTAGCCTAGATGAAGACTGTTATCATGGCCTAATAGAGCTCAAAATGAAAAGGTAGAGACAGTAGAAGGGAGCCTCATTATTTTTTAAATGGCTTCACTTTTCCCATAGGAATCCTATAGATCCCACTTAACAGAAGCTCATTCTAGCACTGATTAAGTGGGAAATACACAGAATCTCTAAAGGTCAGATCTATAATCAGCTGTCCTCAGGGGTTGGTATGGAAAACTTAATCCAACTTGAGTTTATTGCCATCTAATAACAAAGTACAGCAGATGATATAACAGTAAGAAAGTTATATATATATATGTGTGTGTGTGTGTGTGTGTGTGTGTATAAAATATTCAGGCACATGCATGCATGCATACCCATGTGTGTAAGTTATGTGTGTGTAATGGAAGACTGCCTACCTAGACTCTCAGTAACCTGGTTTACCTGAACCATTTGATTTGGTAGGCAATCTTCCCTATAATATTTTCACATTTTTTGTGTTATTGATTTGTTTTCATTTTGCTAGAGACTTTGAAACTATAACAAATTAAGTTTACATGAAATGGCTTTGTATTTGTGAGAAACAGTTCACAAATTATAGACTCTAAATGTGTATAGTGAAAAAAAAGTGTGTAAAAGAAATAGCACAATAGTAAAAGAGGGAAACAAATAGAATTCTTAATATGTTTCCAAACTGTGTGCAAACCTGTGATAAACACTTCTTTATGGGAAGAATATACTTGTGGAACCAGATGGCTTAAGCTGGACAAAGCTTGGGTTATTGTCTCTTCAAATGTATTTTTACTTATTTTAGTAAAGAATTATTAGTCAATATTTCATTAAAAAATGACTTTGGTCAAAAGCTGAAGGTTTTTTGCTCATCACACCTT
The DNA here is from genome assembly GCF_030020395.1 of Manis pentadactyla. Lineage (NCBI taxonomy): Eukaryota > Metazoa > Chordata > Mammalia > Pholidota > Manidae > Manis > Manis pentadactyla. Next base: position 143,967,961 of record NC_080021.1, on the reverse strand, counting down.
AAAATGCCATCTCTATTTATGTCCTCACATAAATTTGTAGTCATTTCTATCACCTTTATGCTGAGAGTAGCACCCAAATGCAAAATGTTATATCAGTCATGGACCTTTGTGCTTGCTTATCTGCATGGAAGAAAATAGACTGTTCCTCTCTTCTCTCCTGGACCAAGTGGTTATTAAGTTAAACCTGGAAGAAAATTGACCTTGGCATTGTGTTGAGCTGTGAGACTGAGGAAAGGTGTGAAGGCTTTGCCTCTAAACACGATTCCACTCTCCCACTTCCTGGGAGACAACACAGTCTCATACGAGTGACGAAAAGGGAATGGTGTAAGTGGCAGAGTGACATGTTTTCCTGAGTGACTTTTCCTTGTCAGATCTTTTGAAAGTGATTGTCATTCCTATCTTCTCCTACTTCCTGAGGAAGAGTGAGAGAGGAAGAACAGACACTCAAAAGCTCAGAGCAGGTATTTCCCACCTGTTCTGCTCTCAGGAAAGCTGAGAGAAAGTTTACACGTGGAGGCAATGAAGAAATGAATGTATTCATCTCTGCTGTTCTGAATTCGGCCAAGTGAGGAAGAGCATGGCTCTTTTGCCTGTGACAGCCAGCAAGTGGGGGGACCAGTGACGAGGAGGAATAGCTCCAGGAGGACAGGAACACACCTCCACTCACTCCATCAGTGAAAGTGTGAGACTGGAGTGGCCAGCAGCACAGAGCACGGTTCACAGGGCTGGGCTTGAATCTCTGTCGAATGGCCCTAGGAAACGTAGTTAACTTCTCTGGGCCTCACTTTTTGCATCTGCAGCAAGGTGATAATAATTATAGTTGTTTCGGAAGTTTCAAGAGAGAATTCAATAAAATAATGAGTAAAGATTGATGAGCACAGTGACTAGCACCTGTAAGCACAAAGCAAAGACATTGTAAAAGTTGGCAGGAATCCGTGTCCTAATCAACAATGGCAGTGATGTGAAAATACAGAGGGATGTGTTTGCCAAGAGGCACGGATGTTTTGCCTAATTGACTTGAACCGGCCAAGTATTTCAGTATATTCAGGAATGTACCTAGAAGGTAATAGTTAACTGATAAAGAGGGAAAAGAAGTTGTTTGAGGCTTCAGTGTAGGTTACTTAGAGGTGCCAATGTGCTTACTTTCCTAACCTAGTAAGAGCTGGCTTCTGATGGAAAAGCTGATCTTGAGCTGCAAAGAATGCTTTTGAACAGTATCCAGTTAATGTACTACTTTTACTTAAACATGTACAGAATTTTCAGGAATTCCTTTGTTCTGAAATGAGCTAAGAGTTTTGGATCCTGGCTATGGCTGATGTCTGTTAACCTAGTGGTGCTGGATTCTTGAAAAGTCCTCAACAAAATCTCTGTCACAAAAAAAAATGAGACAAAAGTTCAGCTACAATTTCGGCTAATTTTTGTATCTAACTGATACAGATATTGGTCAAAAGCTATAAAGAATATTAACATGTCAAATAGAGTACTTTTCTCTATTATCCTCCCTGAAAAAGTACTTTTCTATGAACATCAGTATGGACAGACTGGGAATCCTAAATCAGCATTTATTTTTACCAGATAGGAAAAGTATAATGCATATTTTCTTTAATCCATGTCAATTAGCACAATAATTTGAGAAATTCAAATTTCAAAAATGAGTAAATAATCAACAAATTAGTAAGTTCCATTTTCATATGTTCCTAAAATAATTTTTAGTTGTGAAAAGTAAAGAGCACAAAGGATTTTTGTTGTTAATGTAGAAAAATTGTTTAAATGCCATTGTCCTTCATCTGAACATAAATATACATTAAAAGAAGTTTTAATTTTCCTGTATTTATTGAGGGCTTACTCTGTGACACTGTTCTAAGTACCAGAAGTCACTGGAGAAATATGCCTTATAAGATCTTATTTGTTAACAGGGAGACAATAAGCAAGTAAAGGAATAAACAAGTAAATAATGTTGGTTCAGATTGTGATAAACATAATAAAGGAAATATCCAATGGGCATGAAAGTGCTGGTTTAAGAAAGACTTCCTTAGGAGCCATTTGACTCAGGATATGAAGCATGGAAAGCTGGAAGAAGATCAACATGTCTGGAAGATGAGAAGGAGCCATGCACATAGGGAGCAGAGGAGAGGCATGCGTGCCAGGTGGCAGGGCCAGATCAGGGAGGCAGTGGAAGCCATGGCAGCACTTAGGATTTAGAAGCTACCAGTGTGTGTGTGTGTGTGTGTGTGTGTGTGTAAAAGAGAAAGGTTCCGTTTTACAACTGAATTACTGGTTTTCGCTTTTTTACCACCCTTATTTTTGCATGTATATAAAAAACACACAACTGAAGATCTTACCAGCTGGGTAGCTGCCCATTTCAGGGGGAGCCCCTCTCTAAAAGAAGCCATGTGACTTGAGAGAGAGAAACGTTTTCACACACATACACATGCACACACACAAACACACCCCCACTTATGCCACATCTCTTTGTTTTTCTTTCTTTAAGCAGGAGCATGACCTCATTTACATTTGGAATTAACAGTTTGACTATGAGAGGAACAGCGAATTGTAGGAGGGCAATACTGGAAGCAGAGAAGCCAATTAGGAAGCCACTGCAGTATCCCAGGGAAGAGGCAATGGTGGCTTGAAACAGCATGGGGACTGAGGAGATAGTGCATTGTTAAGATTTATTTGTTTGTTTGTTTGTTTGTTTGTTTATGGGGTATATTTTGACAGTAGAGTCAATAGGACTTATGATGGATTGAACGTAGGGGTTGAGTCACAGGAAAATTAATGTGGCTTGTGGTACGAAATAGGCAGGGAGCTGGTGGGTATTTAACATGACAGACCTCTTTTGCAGCAAAACACTCTGGCCTTCCGTAAATCACTGTAGCATGCAACATGAGGAACTCAAAAGAACCAAAAAACTGCATTAGCACTGAACCATAGCATCTCCGTAATAGACATATTTAACAAAATGACATTAGTGCTGTTCATTTTTCTTGTTTTCTTGTTATGCATATTTGGGAAAGCAGGCCATAGAAGTACAAAAGAGTGCATATGGTGTGATCATGTTGTTACTGAGAATACAGAGTGAAAACCAAAGTAAGAGCAGGCTGTTTTCCTGAGCTGGTAAACAAATGCCCTCCATTTTCCTGCAGACCTTCACATTTCTGGTGCTATGTTCCAGGCACAGCTGCAGCATGATTTCTGACAGGGAGCATTCACTGCTGTGGCTCGGGACAGAGGGCAGGCTAATGTTTCGTCTATGGCAGTGTTTTTTCAAATGATGAGTGTGACCCTCTAGCGGGTAATATATAAAATTAGTAAGAATTGACCAGCATTTGGAAAAATGTATAATAGAAAACATTATTGTGAGCCTTCTACAATACTGTTTCATGAATTCTTCATTCTTGTTTCATTTACATATATGGCTGGATGTATGCATCACAATGTAAAATGGATTTATACAATGGGTCTATGTTAAAATGACAAGTTAGAAAGCTATTGCTTTCAATCGCATCTTTACTAGGAAATTCCTAGTTTCTTGCTTCAATATAACCATCTAAAGTCTTGGGATAGGTTTATTTAACTTCATCAACATTATATCTTTATGGTAGTCAGACACTGATTAATTTAACAGACATTGGAGATCAACTCAGTGGTTGGTGGATCTTGGAAAAAAGGTAGGAAACATAAAATCCAAGAGTTTGGGGGAAATGAGAGGTAAGAGGTGGAGAGAAGTTTTCCAGAAAACCAGATGAAAACAATAAAGCCCTACTACAGTAGTCAGAGATCATGTTATTATTTGGGGAAGAGTTGGCAAACAGAAGAGTGGAGTATCTGACAGGCAATCTTTGCTTACCCCAGTTCTGCCCATGACTATCTTTGTATAGTTTTGAGGACTTTTGCATCTATGGTCATCAGGGTTATTAGTCCATAATTCTCCTTTTTTTAGAGGGTCTTTGTCTGGTTTTGGTATAAGCACAATGTTGGCCTTATACAATGAGTTTGGAAGCATTCCTTCCTCTCCTACTTTTTGGAGTAGTTTGAGAAGGATAGGTATTAGATGTTCTTTAAATGTTCTGTAGAATTCACCTGTAAAGTGACCTGGATAAAGACTTTCCTTTGTTGAGAGTTTTTGATTACCAATTCAATTTCATTACCAGTAATAAGTCTGTTTGGATTTTCTATTTCATCCTGATTCAGTCTTGGGAGATTGTATGTTTCTAGAATGTATCTATTTCTTCTAGGTTGTCCAATTTGTTGACATATAATTGTTCATAGAATTCTCTTATAATTTTTTGAATTTCTGTGGTGTCACTTGTAACTTCTTTTTCCTTTCCAGTTTTGTTTATTTGAGTCCTCCCTCTTAGTTTTCTCAATGAATCTAGATAAAGGTTTATCAATTTTGTTTATTTTTTTAAAAGAACAGGTCTTAGTTTCATTGACTTTTTCTTTTTCTTTCTTTTTTTAAGTTTCTATTTCACTTATTTCTACCCTGATAATTATTACGTCCTTCCTTCTCCTAACTTTGGGCCTTGTTAATTCTTATTTTTCTAGTTTGTTTAGTTGTAAGGTTAGATTGTTTATTTGAAATTGTTCTTGTTTCTTGAGGCAGGCCTATATTGATATAAAATTTCCTCTTAGAACTGCTTTTACTGTGTCCCACAAATTTTGGACCATGGTGTTGGTGTTTCTGTTTTCATTTGTTACCATGTGTTTTTTTATATCCTCTTTGATTTGTTCATTAGCCCATTGGTTGATTAGTAGCAAGTTGTTTTGCCTCCATGTGTTGTGTTTTTCTGTTTTCCTTGTGTTTGATTTCTGGATTCATACTGCCGTGGTCAGAAAAGATGCTTGATATGATTCCAGTCTTCTTATATTTATTGAGACTTGTTTTGTGGCCTAACATGTGATCTATCCAGGAGAACACTGCATGTGTACTTGAAAATAATATATTCTGCTGATCTGGATGGAATGTTCTATATACATCTTTGAAGTCCATCTGGTATAATGTGTCCTACAAAGCCACTGTTTCCTTATTGATTTTCTGTCATTATCTTTCCATTGATGTAATTGGGATGTTTAAGTCCCCTACTATTACTGTATTACTGTCAATTTCTCCCTTTATGTCTGTTAATATTTGCTTTATATATCTAGGTGTTCCTATATTGGATGCACAGATATTTATAATTGTTATAGCCTTATTGGATTGATCCCTTTATCATTAAGTATACCCTTCTTTATCTCTTCTTTCATTCTTTGTTTTGACATCTATTTTGTCTGATATAAATATTGCTATTCCAGCTATTTATGGGATATCTTTTTCCATCCCTTCACTTTCAGTCTGTATGTTTCTTTAGTTCCAAAGTGAGTCTCTTGCAGACAACATACAGATGGGTCTTGTTATTTATCCATTCAGCCACCCTTGGTCTTTTGATTAGAGCATTTAGCCCACTTACATTTAAGCTAATTATTCATAGGCATGTACTTATTGGCAATTGTTAATTGTTTTTGTTAATTGCTTTCTGGTCGTTTTGTACTTCTCTGTTCCTTTCTGATTCCTTTATGATTTGATGATTTTCTTTAGTGTTATGCTTGAATTCCTTCCTCTTTATTTTATGTTCATCTACTATAAATGTTTAGTTTTTGGTTACCATGAGGTTCATATATAACATCCCATATATATATATCAGTCTATTTTAAGTTGATGGTAGCTTAAGTTTGGACACATTCTAAAAGCCCTACTTTTTTTTATGATTCTCCCTTCCATGTTTTATGCATATGATGTTGTAATTTATATCTTTGTATTTTGTGTATCCCTTGACTGATTTTTATACATGTAATTTATTTTACTACTGTTGTCATTTAAACTTTATACTAGATTTATATGTGATTGGATTGCTATCTTTACTGTATGTTTCTTTTTACCAGTGAAATATTTTTTCCTTTCCCAATTTTCTTCTAGTTATGGCCTTTTCTTTTCCACTTAAAGAAGTCCCTTTAACATGATAACCTTGCCAGGTAGACCATTCTTCATGGTAAATTTTTCCTTCCAGAACTTTGAGTACATCATGTCACTTCCTTCTGGCCAGCAAAGTTTCTACTGAAGTATCAACTGATAGCCTTATGGGATTCCATTCTATGTAACTGTCTGCTTTCCTCTTGCAACTCTTATGATTTTCTCTTTATCTTTAATATTTGCAATTTAAATTACTAAGTGTCTTAGTGTGGACCTTGTTCAGTTGATATTGTTTGGGGCTTTCTCTGCTTCCTGGACCTCAATGTCTGTTTTCTTCCCCAGGTTAGGGAAGTTTTCAGTCATTATTTCTTCATCTGTCTTCTCCTTCTGGGATCCCGTTATGCAAAAAAATTGTTTTGCTTGACGTTATTGCAAAGATATTTTAGCATTTTCTTGTTATTTAAAATTTTTTCTTTCTTTTTGCTGTTAAAGTTGGTTGCTTTCTACCACCCTGTCTTCTAGATCATTGATCAGTTCTCTTCTGCATCTTCTAATCTGTTATTGACTCCTTCTAGTGTATTTTTCATTTTAGTTATTGTATTCTTCATCTCTGAATGATTGGTTTTTTTGTTGTTGTTGAAGTCCTTCCTGAGTTTATCCACCCTTCTTTACAGTCCAGTGATCATCTTAATGACCATTACTTTGAATTCATTATCAGTTAGATTGGTTATCTCCATTTTGTTTAGCAATTTTTAGGAGTTCTGTCTTTTTCTTTCATTTGGAATATATTCCTTTGCCTCTTCATTTTGCCTGGCTCTGTGTTTGTTCTGTGTTAGATAGGTCAACTCTATCATCCAGTCTTGAAAGAAGGGGATTTTGTGGTGTCCATAAGTGCAATACCCCATGGTCACCAGAACCAGGTGCGCCAAGGGTGTCCCTTGTATGGGCTGTGTGCATTCTGTTGTGGATGAGCCACAGATGCTACAAATGGGCTGGTGGGTAAGGCCAGCCCTCTGCCCAGTTGGCAGCATGACTGGCATGCCTATATTTTTTCATTCATTTGCAAGGCTCACTCTAGTTGCAGCTGGCTAGAAGGCTTGGCACACCTGCTGGTGCACTGCTGAGTGGGCCAGCCTTCAGCCTGCCTGTCAGCAATGGCCAGTGTTACTACTACTAGCATGCTAGTGGGTGAAGTTAGCTCCTCCTTCCCCAAGATGATGGTAGCTTTGGTGGGACACCTGCTGAGCTGGACATTTTGGGTGGGACAGACCAGAGTGGTGCTGGCTTGGCAGACAGAGAAGTGTCAAAACCTGCTCCAGTAAACATCCAGCCAGCTAGGCCGAGGGAGGGCACAAAAAAATGACATGTGCCAGCCCGTTCTTCCCCAGAGACTCCCCCAAAGTTAATCAATAAATCTTTGAAGCTTCTCTTTCTATGTTGAATAACAGACTACTTGACACAGCATGCCAGCCCTCCCAAAGTGGAGACTTGGCCCTGCACTGCCCTCCAGCTCTCCTGGAGTTAAGCCCTGCTAATTTTCAAAGCCAGTTTCTCTTCCCAGTGCAGTTCCCCAGGGACAAGAGTGCTGGGTTTTGGGAGTTTATCCTCTCCCCCTCCACACTTCATTCCTTCCTGCTATGGGTTAGGGTGGAGGAAGGGTTTTGATCCCATTGATCATGGCTATGCCCTTTGTCCTTCTCAATGTGACCTTCTCTTTGTCATTACCTGTAGAAGGTCTATTCTGCCAGTCTTGTGGTCATTTTCAGAGTTAATTGTATTCTATGGAGTTGGTTGCTGTCTCTTTGCATACATGGGAGATTATCACAGTGACCTACTGTTCTACCGTCTTCCCAGAACCCACTAGATAGGTTTGACTTCGATTTATAGATTTCCTCCATGGAACCCTGGTGCTTAGGTAGAAATGCCTTAGGAGGACCTTGACTGGACCTTCCCCGACCACGCATAGATCAGATAGTGAAGAACACTCTGAACAGGTTTTAGCTAGAGAAGCTCTTCTCTCCTTAGCCTTATAAAGTGGACTTCCATAGCTTCTGGGGGATTTCAAGGGTGGGTAGTGAGAGAAGACTGCCCTTGGTACAGGTACAGAGTGACTCAGAAATAATAATAAAACCGAGTAACTTGGTCTGCTTTTTTTTTAATCACCATGTGCCGGCAATCATGAACAATGTCACTTAAGAAAAACCCTCCTCCACCCAAAAGCTTTTGTTGGTCTGAGTTTAAAACAATTGTTGCAGTTACTGTAAGGTTATAGGTTTTAATAATAGGTATGTAAGCTTCACACTGGCACATTTTTATTACTTTTACTTAAATAAACATGCATTCTGCATGGAGGCTAATTTGGAAAACTCCCAGCTTCCAAAATCCAAAGACTCAATTGCAGAGGTTTATAGAGTAAGTTTCTAATGTTTCTGAACTTTTCAGGCTTGCTTTGGCAATAGTCCCTGTCTTTCATCACTGTGGGATTATAGATTCCTGTGATTAAACAGAGCATTTGAAATAAACAATGTTAGCAAAGAGATGTAAAGATGAAGAAAAGGAACCTGAGTCACAGCAGTTGTCACTCTATGTGACCACTTGGATATTTCTTTGTGCTTAAAATATAGAACTGTGAAGTGGATTGCAAACCATGGGGTTGTCTTAGTCCATTCAGGCTGCTGTAACAAAATGCCACAGACTTGGTAGTTTGTTCATAGATGGTGCCTTATTTTTATTTTCTAATGGCTATTATGTTTCTTTTTCTTTTATTTTTATTAAGGTATCATTGATATACACTCCTTTTTTTTATTAAGGTATCATTGACATATACTCTTATGAAGGTTTCACAAGAAAAACAATGTCATTATTACATTCACCCTTATTATTGAGTACCCCCCATACCCCATTGCAGTCCTGTCCATCAGTGTAGGAAGATGCCACAGAGTCCCTATTTGTCTTCTCTGAACTACACTGTCTTCCCCCTGACACCCCAGTGCACCAACCATTGATACACCACAATCCCCTTCTCCCTCCCTCCCCAGCCGTCCTCTCCCACCCCTCCCCTTTGGTAACCTCTAGTCCCTTCTTGGAGTCTATGAGTCTGCTGCTATTTTGTTCCTTCAGTTTTGCTTTGTTGTTATACTTCACAAATGAGGGAAATCATTTGGTATTTGTCTTTCTCTGCCTGACTTATTTCACTGAGAAAAATATCCTCTAGCTCCATCTATGTTTTTGCAAATGGTAGGATTTATTTCTTTCTTATGGCTGAATAGTATTCCATTGTGTATATGTATCTATTCAGATGGTGCCTTCTTACTGTGCCCTCACAAGGTGGAACGGGCTAGTGAATCTCACTGGACCTTCTTTTATAAAGGCATCAATCCCATTCATAAGGGCTCCACCTTCATGACCTAAGCACTACCCAAAGGTCTTACCTCTAATTACCATCACCTTTGGGGGTTAGGATTTTCACTTATGAATTAAGAGGGGATACAAACACTCAGACCATAGCAGAGGAATACTATTTTGATGAATGCAAATTTTACTTCAACAATATATTATGGAATTTGAATATCTAAAATTGAAATTTATTACTTCTTTTAAAATTGTTTTTAACTTGTTTTTTAACAAAGAATAATAAAAAATACAAATTATTGATTATCACATTATAATTATTTAAAATAATTTGGCAACATAGAGGAGATAGTTAAAAAATTGTCTGCTCCAGATATCAAGAATGATAGGTACCCCAATCCATGAACAAAAGTTGGAAATCACTGGATTAGAAGTCAAGCCACAGAACCAAAGTTGGGATAGTAATACATGATTTTAAGAGGGAAGGCTTTGTTCACTGACTCCAGTCTCAAGAAATGCTTTTGTAAATGATTAGAGTAATCAAGAAATGAAATGAACTTCTTTAGATTAAGGCATTTCTACATAGTAAAAAAGAAAAAGTGATTAAAGACCCAACATCCTTTTTAAGACTCTCTGATATTTCTACTCAACCTATCTATATTGGTTATCTACTGTTGCATAACAAATGCCCTGAGATATAGTGACTTTAAACAATAAATATTTATTATCTCATCATTTCTGTAGACCAGGAATCTGGGCATAGTTTAGTTTGAGCAAGAGTGTGGGGGGCAGTTGTAGTTCAAGATCTCTCATGAGGACACAGTCAAGTGGTGGCCAGCAGTCTCTTCTGAAGGCTAAACTGGGGAAGGGCCTGCTTTGAAATTAAGTCCAGTGGCTGTTGGCAGGCCTTAAAGAGGAGTCTGCAAACTATGTTTAACTGGAACACAGCCATGTTCATAGTTTAAATACCACCTATGGCTATTTTTGCTCTACAGTGACAGAGTTGAGTACATGTGTGTGTGAACTGTTTTTTTATTGTCTGTCTTCTTGATGCTCTGACATTTGGGGTCTTCATGACCTGGAAAGAACTGCCTCTTCCAGGGTTAGCTAATTCCTAGAGATAATAAACAACTTACTTGAGAGAGCATGTTTTTATATACAAACCAATCAGTCCAGAGCCTATAGGCCCAACAATCTCCTTTTATACTCTGGACTACTATTCCATCTGCCCTAGTCACTCCAGGGCCAGTTATTAGGTGACAAGGGACAGCTTGCTTAGCTGATGCACTTTGTCTTGCACATTCCTTCACAGGGAAAACAAAATAAATGCCCTCACCTGTAGTTTCTCTCTCTTTCTGATGACTCATTGTACCTATGTACTTCCCCGTCTTGTGTAGCATAGTATGTGAGTATAATAAAAACTTTTCCTTATTGATAGTCATTTTTATGTCTGTGTATCTTACCATACCTAATTAAAACAAATCCTGTGTACTATTAAAATGTTATGATAGAGACTACATGGCCTTCAAGGCCCAAAATATTTCCTATCTGGCCCTTTACAGAAAAAGATCACTGTCTCTTCTTCAGCATACACTCTTCTAAGTTCATTCACATGGCTACTGGTGGGCTTACAAGATTCCAAACTCACTCTCATGGGCCTCATGCCAAGGTGACCAACTGTTCTATATATAAGACTTCCAGTGCTAAAAGCAGGAAAGTTCCAAGAAAACTTTGAGTTTCCAGTTGGTCACCCTGGCAAGACATGGCAGCTAGCTTTCCCAAATTAAGCAAGTGAAAAACAAATGTCCAAAGTGCAAGGTGTAGTCTTTTTATAACTTATCCTAGAATTGATATTCCATCACTCCTCCCATATTCTTTAGAATTAAATCAAGTCCATCCCACACCTGAAGGGAGACTATATAAGACTGTGAACACCAGGAAAGCAGGGCTCAATGGGGGCCAATTTAGAAGCTGTCTATAGTACCATCCTCTCTTTTCCTATCTTTTCACCACTACAGCAGTAAATGAAAACATATATTTTTAGTGTGCATAGAATATGAGTCAAAATTTCTTGGTGCTATACTCTGTATATTGCAAGAAGAGATCCAATAAATCTGAAGTCATGATCAAGTATGAGATTGAATTTCTACTCTGATGAGTATCAAGCTTTCCATATCACTAATATATTAATATGTCTTATAGAATACCTTCTTCGAAATGCACAAATCAGATTTCCTTATGGATTCAGCAATGCCTGGCATTGTACACCAAACACTATGCATTGTAGGGAGCAAAAGCAGGCTACCCCAAATTGTGCCATTGTGGCGTGCAGATTATTCTGAGCTGAAAATAAGCAAGGCCCAAAAGACCCAGGAAGATACTTTGACACCACCCTCACCCCCAACTGCATAAAAGTAATTTACATGGAGGAACTAACCCAAGAAGAGAACTCTCACCATAGATAGTTTTATCATAAAGCAAACTAGGGATAATAGACAGGAGGGAATGTGACAAAGTCAGCTAAAATTTCTCTCTGTGCCACATTGTTTCTGTGTGGTCCATCAAATATTTTACCAAACATTTACTCTCTTCATATTCCTGTGAATTGCTTCCGTCGTCCCTGAAGCCTCAAACCCCTACCCCTTCTCCTTGGTTCAGGGTGACATCTGTACCTCCTTGTCCCTGACCACCTGTGGAACCCATGTCTATGGCTTCCCCATATGTATGTGATTAAACTCTTTTATTTCTCCTGTTAATCTGTCTCACGTCGATTTGATTCTTAGACCAGCTAGAAGAGCCTCAAGGGGTAGAGGAAATTTCTTCCTCCCCGACAGCATCCTCATGCAAATTTAAGAAATATATACACATCTGTGTTTAAAATAATTAATCCATGAAAGAACCTCTCATGGATATATTTCCCAAATTTTTTCCCTCTTTCAATTTCTATCCTTTACTCTAGAAAAGCAATCATTAGTTGAATGATTACTTAATAAACATCTACATTCTAATTACGACTTTCCCTTAAAGTGGGTAATCTTCCCATTCATTCCTTTTCTTTTAGGAACAACTGCTTGAAAACATAATCTCAATTTTTAAGACATCATCTGTCCCTATAGCTCCTTCCTCTCTCAAATCTCCAGTCTTGAGCTCTGATATCACCATTAATTGCTATGCAAATGATTATGATGCCACAAACAGAGAATTGTGACTTCATGCTGTGAAGTAGCAGTGGGAAGCCCACTATTATAAAAAAAAAGTTAACTTTCTAGCTGATTTTAAAATGAGTGGGAGGGAACTAAATTCAAGGAAGAAAACCCTCATTGGTTGCTCCAAGTGTGCTGTGTTTTCAGAACTGTCTTTACCTGATGTAGAAGAGCTTACACCACTCAGTGTGTGATTTTTCTGATGAGTCACCAAGTTTACCAAACTCTGAATGACCTTTTATTTCACTTACCTAAACTCTGCCCATGTCTGCATGCAGTGGATGATGGAATTGTGAATCAGCTGACACTGCCATTTCAGTCTCCTTAATGGTAAGTACCAGTGTTCATAGACATACCAATCACAGGGCAATCCCAAAAGATCGTTAATTAAGAGGGCACAACAAATGGATGGAGAGTGCTGCATTTCACGTGTTTCATAAGTATACACAGCCTCCATCTAAAATGAATATCAAAGCACTGAGCAACTTATATTAATTTGAATTCTGCTGCATAAAACATGATCAAAGGGTCAGCTTCCAGAACAGCAATGTTATTTACTGCAGAGAGAAAATGCCATTTGGAAAGGGAGCCCAGGGATCTGGATTCTGGGTTTAGCCCCTCCTTGCCTTGAGACTACAGCCTTGGGCAATTCATGGAACCTCCCAGGGCCTCTGTTTCATGGGTACAGTGAGAGTAACAGGAAAACTTCTGCTACAATTGCAGCCCAGGGATCCTCTAAGAATTAATGAGATAGTGTCTACAAAGCATTTTGAAGTCTTTAGACAAAATGAGAAAGATAACTAAGAAATATTTTAAGGTAGTTTAAATCAGGATTAAACTTCAATTTGGATGTTTCTTTTCAAGGTGGCCTGCTCAAGGCTGATTTAGTCCTCAGAAATCCAAAGGTAACAAAGTAATCAACCTGAGTTGCCTTACAGATTTTAAAATAACCCAATTATCATTATTAATTATGAGGCTGATTTTGGCAAATCAAACTAATTTCTGTTCACAATGAGAAAAGATGAAGGAAATTGTGTTAGACAAAACTAGCCAAAGTGTATATTTAAATACTGATTGTATTTGAGGGTCATATCAACAGATTATAAAAATTATGATGTAGGTATCTAATTAATGGGTATAAAATATGTTAATAATATATGAAAAAAGCAGCTTACAAATCATCATATATAGTATGTTTTGAATATTACTAGAAAAAGTTCTTTAAGTCTAGACATGGAAATATTTTCACTGGTTATCTGTATAGTGGCATGTCAAGAATATTTTTACTTTCTTCAAATAAATTTTGTGAATGTTCTGAAATTCCACACAATGAGCAAAAACTAAAGCTGATTTTATTCAAAAACTAATTTTTACAGGTGGAGCTGTGTTATCCCTCTTTCCAGGGTTCTCTGAATTTCAGTTGAGATAATGAATGTAAAAGTACCTTGGAAGTTGTGAATTGATGTGCAAATGCATATTGCTGGCGAAATTATACTCCAAATTTCCAGACCTCAAAAAATGAAGACTATGTCTCTGTCTATTCCAGGAATAACCCTGCATTGCAGCTGTGTAAAAATATTTTCTTCATTTGGAAACCAACTCATGATCACTTTTACGTAAGTTAGAAAAAGTAAAACACATTTCCTTCACACCTCAAATATCACAGATGGAAAACTGTCACTGGCCTCACTATTTCAATGCTAAAATGACTTTTTTTAATGTGGCAAATGGCTCATCTATGCCTTAAGAAAATTTGAGACTTTAACTATTTCCATTTACAAGTGACTATTTGTGAATAAATTAATTTTGGTCTACTAATAACCATTTCTTAATGAATCGAATGTGCAAACATCAATGGAAAGTTCATTTACAACTAAAAACAATACTCACTATTACCCATTTATGTAGTGTCTGTTCCTAAATAAGTCAATTTGTATTGCTTTCAATGGAAGACTATTTTTTTATCTAGAGTAATTCAGATTGCAAATATAGAGGGAAATTATATGATAATGTCATTTCATTTTCTGATATGTAAATCTAAAAAATAAAAAGAGACAAAAAGGTCATTTTGATATTTTATGACTTGATGATTTTAGAATGACTACATGAACAATAGTACATAATAATATAAGTAATAATGGTTGCCCCTTGTTCAGAAGATGTAGGCATTTATTTTGTATCACCAGGACATGTTATCTTAGCTGGTTAACTCAGATGCATAACAACTTCTTTAATGAATCACCAGCTAATTATTTCATCTGCCACTTTTGGTTGTGCTATGTTGGTCCTACTATTGCTAGCCACCTCTGTCACTAGATATGTGCACCAACCTTCTTTTTCTCCCCATGTTTTAATAGTAGTTTTTGCTACCTTAAAAAAAGTGAAGTTGCAGTTAACCTGCTTAGGAAACTGAGTCCACAGACTTGGCACTTCCACTGTATGCACACCAGCATACAGATTTTGATACTGTAGGTACCAAAAATAGAGTCTTATACACAAGGACTCACTGTAAACATACTTTCTTTTTTAAAAAAGTTGCAATATGCAATAGATAATTACTACAAAATATAAAAAGATAGTTATTAAAGATAAATATATAAAAAAATGATGACAATATAAAATACACAATTTATCTGAAATAAGCAATCACTTATTAATCATTAATATCAACCCTTAGTCATTAAAGAGTGCTCACATGTCATGATGTTCTGGAATTCTGTGCTTCAGAGTAGCTGATGATTTACTTCCAATTTAGCCTCTGCGTGCTCCTTAAGGGATGAGCTGATTACTAGAACCTGATTTAGCCTCTGCGTGCTCCTTAAGGGATGAGCTGATTACTAGAACCTGATTTAGCCTCTGCATGCTCTTCAAGGGATGAGCTGATTGCTAGAACTTGAAACATACAGGGACTCTTCTCTACTTTCCAGATCACTGAAAGCTGGGTTCTTCTTGGGAAAATGGACATCCCAGACATAATCATTTTTATTTTTAATTCTTCCTTTCTGCTCAAACTCTTCTGGGTAGATAGATAAAGCCCTGAAGGTTTGGTAGTCACTCATGTATAAATCAGCACCTCAGGCTGGTGTTCTAAACCTCCTTCTAAATGGCTTGCTATAATAATTCACCAACTGAATGACTCACAGGGACCTGAAATTTTAAAAACCAAACTTACCTCTGAAACCTTCACCTGTCTGGAAAATCTGAAGCTTTTGTGTAATGCTAAATTCCTCAATTTTTCCAATTTTTAAATTTCCTCATCTGTAAAGTGGTGACAGTAATTTCCTCTTTTAGAGGCTTAACTGTGGTAATAGATATAAAAAGCTTAGCTTTTAATACGTGTTAAATGTGAAAGTGGTGGTGGTGGTAGGTGATCTCTATTTCCTCTACTTTTGCTTATATGTTTGTTTCTGAAGTTAGAATGTGAGCCCATATTTATAAGAACCCTATCCTAATATTTTTGGCATAGTATAACTCTGGAAGGGATATCTTTCTCCCAGCCCAGAGATTACCTTTGAAACCAAAATCAGTCAGAGGGAGAAAGAAAGTGGAAGAAACCATTTATTGCTTACAAGTAGTCATCCACTTCTGCTCGCCTGTGTCTTTCACCACCCAGCTGCAAATGGGACCCCACCAAACCTCCAGCCCTGTTATATCCTCACTCCCCCAACCCTTATAATCACCTATTGACATGAAGTAGGACTACTTCTCTCCACCCTTGGAAACACCTATTGACATGGAGATGCACAAGGCCGGGTGAGAGATTCTGGAAATACTGCAATTTTACCCACACATAGTAATTATCTGCTGTTTGTTAAATAGCTAAATTCATAAATATTGCATTACTTATAATTGTATTTTACATGCTATAACAATTCACATTTGATGTAAAGCTTCTTTTCTGCTGTCTTTTTGTTTTGAGCTTTACAACTATCTTATGAGGTAGTTGAGACAAGTACAGTGTTCTCATAATCCAAGGAAAGAGGATGAGAAGTTAAGTGACTTGTCTAAACTCACATAATGAAAGTAAATGGCAAAGGTTAGAAATGATTTTCTGGCAGTATGTTGTTCTTCCCTTGCTGTATTAAGAACTTAATCATCGTTTTGCAGTTGTACTTTTATTTAATTCCAATTGGATCTGTGAATAAGGGCATAAGAGGGGTAATTGGAACAAAGTGATAGCCAGTATAGTTCCCAAAATATCCACTTAATGATTCCCTCAATAATAATTTTATCATAGGCCAAAATGGGTTGTGATCTTCCATAAAAAAATTGGTTTGCCCTGAAAACTAAGCTCAAAATGAAAAGACTTGCCGATGCCTCCTAGACTGATGTTCTTCACAGCCAGCACAAATTCCTTTAAACTCCAAGAGCATGACTCTATAGAAATGCTCACATCTGAATAGACTACGTATGTATATCTATAGAGGAAATAAAAAATCAGAATTTGGGGTCAATCAGAATTTAGCCATCTCTGATTTTTCAGTGTGAGGATGACCTCACTGTTGGATAAGACTGGCCTGTTTCTATGTGTTGGGAAGCGATTTAGCCTCAGAGAATAAAAACTGGAAAGGGTTCAGCTGAATCCTCATGTGACATCACCAAGCATACTAAGTACAAGTAAGTCACTTGAATCTTTCCATAATAGGGAGTTCCAGGTATCTCTATGTTCTGCAATGAGATTCAGGTTTCATTTGAGGCATTGAGTGAAGGGGAGCAGGATTTGTCACTCCAAAATATGGCTCTCTGGCATAAGGATTATCTTAGGCTGATTATTCCTAAGAAAGAATGGACACAGGAGAAGCACTGGAAACCAAGTGTAAGCTACCCTTTGGTAAGAGACATTTACATGATAAGGAAATCTCCATTTGTAAGTGTGTCCTCTTTTCTGCACCTGCAAGAGGAGGGTGTCTATAAATCTTGAGAGACTCATCAATGGAGAAGATGGAGACAACAACCATATCCTCGTTTACTGTGCTTTTCCTGATGACCCTCCACAGTCGGCTCCTCCCTCCTCCAACATCTTTTGTCTTTAACTGGAGATGATATTCAAGGTGGTGACTTGGGACATTTCAGAGAGTTACTCAGTTTTCCTTGGACTTTCCCATATACACAGGAGGTATACATGTTATTAAATGTCTGTATGTTTTCTCCTGTTAATCTGTCTTTTTATTATAAGGGTGTCTCTGCTGAGAGCCTAGAATGGTAGAGGGGAAATTAATTCTCCTCCCTGATACAGAGGAGAGCAGATAGTTCAACTTCTCCAAAGCATCTGTAATACATTCCTGGCATTGTCTCCACTCATGACTGTTCCCAAAATAAAGGGATGGTTACTATCATTTTATGCTTAGGAATGTGACAGGAAATAGATGTGCCAAGAGCACACGAGGAAGCCATAGATTGCAGATCACAAGTTAGAGGATGGAAACCTCTAGAAGGTAGACAAAGGGCCCTGCTATAGCCACACTGGCATGAATAACATTAGGACTGTAGGTAATGTATAAGCTATGAGCTAATGGTGATGGGATGACAACAAAATCAATATGGTTGAGAGATCTGTTAGGGAAAAACAAATGTTTCCCTTTATGGGGAAAATTAGCACAAACCATTCCAGAGAAATTGTAGGACCCTGTGAGAGCATATGTGTCCCCATCCTTCCCTTTCAAATGATTTTCTTGTTGGAAGCACAAAGAAAAAAATGAATGTTGAAGCTTTGGGGAATTTTCATTAATCTGACAGATTGGATGCACCCAATGTCCCAAGATCTTATTTTTTTGACAAGTTTCTATGAGACATGCAGGCATGTTGTCAGGTTACTCTTTTAACAATGAAAAGCATCCCCATTTCCTTGTAAATGTCAGGCATATTGAAGAATTAGATAGAGACTATTATCTGGTTCTAATGTTAATCCTCCTGTCCCAGCTTTCCTCCCATTTGAACAAAGTCCTTCTATTCTTTTTGGAAATGATAGGCTAATGCTAATTGAGGGGTGACCACAGATACACAAACATGGAAACATTTAGGCCATTCCAAATTCATTTTCACTTCTGTGTTTGAAGTTCAGACTTTTTTTTGCGAATTCAAGGTAAATTAGAATAGGGCACTGTGATACTGTGATTTGTAAGTAATAGATATTTGGTCTTCATCCACAGTTCCTGGATCACAGCTCTCAGAATCTTGGAATTTTCAGCAATAATCACAATGGGGGCATCTTTAGTCATGATATTTGGTCTATTGTCCTCAGTTCCTGAAATTGCTTCAGAGCCGTAAAGATGAAATGGGTATCTTGTTGTCACAAGCCCCTTTCCACCACACTGACTTCTGATATTAAGGTGACTTTGGGAAAGCACCGAAGATGGAGGTTGGTTGTCAAGAGAATCAACCATATGACTAGAGGGTTGGAACTTTCAGTCCATTGACCTCTAGAGACCAAAGAGAAGAATTCAACCACCAGTGGCCAATGATTTAATCAATCATGCCTATGGAATGAAGCCTCCATGAAAACCCACAGGACCAGGTTTAGAGAGCTTCCAAGGTTGCTAATCACGTGGAGATTTGAGGAGAGTGGGTCACTCAGAGAGGGCATGAAGGCTCCCGACCCTTTGCCCATATGTTGCCCTGGGCACCTCTGCCATCTGGCTCTTCCGGAGTTATATCTTTTTATAATAAACTAGTGATCTAAGTTCTTTGAGCTACTCTAGCAAATCAAACCCAAAGAAAAGGATCATTGGAACTTCTGATCTATCGCTGGTAAGTCAGAAGCACAGGTGTGATTGGCATCTGAAGGCAGGGATGGAGGCAGTCTTGTAGGACTGAATCTGTAACCTGAGGGATCTGACACTGTTACAAGTTGAGTTGTTCTCAGACCTTGTCCCTGCTGCAAGAAAGAATTGACAGGCAGAGACACAATAGCGAAACAGAGTAAAAGTTTTATTTGAATACATTCTGAGGGAGGAGCAGGCCAAAGTCAAAGTAGACAAAGGCCTGGAACTTTTAGGAGAGATCTGTTTATCACCACCTAGCTGGGAGGCACTTCTTTTGATTGACACGGTGAGGTCATTTGATTGACACCTGTAGTTATACACCATTTCTCTTGGTGCACATGTCTTTTCCCAAAATGCACACAGAAAAGCCCATGGGGTGGGAAGCAAAACTACAATTTTATTTTAATGAGATTATGAGGTGGTATGGTTTGGGAGGTTCTTACTTGTGTTTGATTGAGCCATTGGGACCTAATTAGAGCCAATCTGGCCTGGTCCCAATAGACAAGAAGTTATCTGCCTGCAAAGCCTTTGTTGTCTTCACATGGGACCCCTTACCTGGGCACAGTTTGGGTAGTTTTTTTCCTTGAATCTTATCTTCCCCTTCCTTAGCTACTCATGTCTATGTTTCTTACTAACATTCAACACTATCTCCTAGTAGGTAATGTCAGAATTGAGTTACATTGTAAGACACCCCGTTGGTGTCTGGAGCATTGCTTGTTGGTGTGGAGACCCCCCACGCACATTGGAATTGTTTGATATAAGAACTCATACGCATTCAGAGCTGACTGGAACACCTCCTTATTCCCTTGTAACACTCTGTGGCTGGTTTCTGCAAAGCCTTCCATGATTTTCTCTTATCACCACTTCACTTACATTTAATTACCTTTAAAATTTTAAATTTTTATCAAGTAAAAATGCTTCCCACTTTCAAGGCAACTCAAAATCTTCACCTTTTTATTGTTCATTGTTAAATGGCAACATTTTTGACATGCTACCAATAATGAGGATCTAGAATGGCTTTACGGCTTCCTGGTGTTCACAAGGGGTTGTAAAACCTTCTTTACAACCCTAGGAATTTGTAGGAGCATCCCTTCTGCTACTAGTATTTTGGCCATCAAAAGACAGCCTACAGTTCTGTAGTCTTTTTTAAACTGTCCACCATAGGATATAGGATGTAGTGTAAGGAGATACTAGTTGTTTAAGAAAGGAGATGCTCTACAAAGTACATTCTACATTGTTGTTGTACTTTTTTCAAATATTTTGTCTTCATAATTGTTATTCAATTAGAAAAAATTATGCTTTGTGTATATTTTATTAGGGACAGCTGTGGTAACAAAGAATCCCCAAATCTCAATGGCTTATAACACAGGCTATTCATACCTCACATTACATGTCCTTCATGGGTTCTTCAACTGTGGTTCTTCAAGGTGTGTTTTCTTCATTCTGGGTATCAGGCTGAAAGATCAGTCTCTTGTCGGTTATGCTCTTCTCATGGCAGAGTGAAAAGAGCAGGAGATCTAACAAAAACACTTGAGCCCCTAAAACTTCTGCTCTCCACTGGCCATCTCCAACCAGTGCTCAGATTTCACTGGCTAGAGCCAGTCACAGAGGGCTCCAGATCCGATGTCAGTGAGGTGGGGAAGAAAACTCCTACGAAAAGGCTCAATAAGGCACATAGCAATAATCAGAGCATAAAATTGTCTTATAAAATTAAGGTGTGAACAGCTGAAAGAATAATCTACCATAGCCTCATAAAAGAAAGAGTATTCCTCATAGTCTGTCTCTCTCCAAACAGAATTTTATCCACAAACAGAAGCAATGTAGCACTACTGCCACTATACCTTCAAACTATATCATAATCATTTATTTAATATTTATTGAGCATTTACTAGGTGCTAAACAAAAAGTGCACATAAGGAACCAGAACATGGAGGAAGAAAATTAATCTATTAATTATAAGAAGCTACATTGTGAACTGCAAGTATTAGTGTCAGGGGAACAGAAAGGTTAGGTGATTTATTTGCTAAGAACAATGGGGAAGAAGTCATAGCAACTAGGCTTTGACAAAGTAATGAAAGTGTACCAAATAGATTAGAAAGAGTAGAGCCTTTCAGGCCCTCAGAACAATACAGACATAGATGGGTATTCCTGTGTGTTTTTAGGAAGGAAAACTGAAGGAACTTCATAAATATAAGCAAGGAGCATCATCTGAAAGAAGTTTGCAGCCAGAGAGTAAAGTCCTCATCTATCAAGCGTGTTAGACATTTTCCATGTGCTACACCTCCCTCTGCTACCATCCCAGAATCCTTTCTCATGCTTCTCTGTTCTTCCCTGTACCTTGGAACCTGATCTTTGCAGAACACATCACCGAGTTTCTTTTGTCCTCTGCCTTCCTGCTGTGTTTGACCAATGGGAGGCCCTGGCAAGAGGGCAGGAAGAAAGTGAGCCCATAGATTTTATCCCACCCTGGCCTGTCTAATAAGAGGAAGAGAACAAATGAGGCTTTCAGAGAACACTGCACTGCAACTTCTGATCATCCAGAAAATGCCAACAAAATTAAGATTGCCTCTCTACTAGTCTTAGGACTGTGGCACAATCCTCGTTTACGTCCCTGATGAATCAGTTAGCTTTTGTTGCACAATGAATTATCCCGAAACACAGCAGCTTAAAACACAACAATCCATTTGTCTAAGGATCCTGCAATTTGAGCAGTTCTGGTCTGAGCTGACTTTCGTGCCCTTGGGTGGGCTTGCTCCTGCATGCAGGTCAGTGAGCAGCTAGACTCTATATGACGGTCTCATCCATGTATGTGCCAGTTGGCCAGGGTGATGGAGGCAACTGAGTCACATAGCTCCCAGCATTCAGCAGGAGAGCCTGAGTTTGCTCATAGTGGGTCTTCAGGAGCATCAAGAGAATAAGATTTAAGGGTTCTTTAAATCTAAACTCACAACTCACACAGTGACCATTTCGACCACATCGCATTAGTCAAAACACGTCACAAGATCAGCCCAGACTCAAGGACTAGGAGGTCCTTCGAAATGGTACGGTATTTTTCCCAATCTGCTACAACAAAGACAGCCTCACATCTATCCTGCCCCTAGATTACAATCCAATTAAAATTCCAATTGTCTTTTAGTATTCCAGAAAATTGAACTTTTCTCCTGTCCTCATCCCATTCATTGTTCCATCATATTCTTGTCACACAGCAGCCTTATCCCCACTTCTAAAATGGAATTCTTGAGGCAAAGTAAAGCACTGCTTTTTTTTTTAGTAACCATTCTTACAAAGGTGAGATTTGAATGTTTAAGCTCTAACTGACTAGTTCTGTAAATAGACTAAGGCTGTTTTGCCTTGGACCTTCCTTTTTCAGTGTCTGCAGTTTTCAAAAACATAATTATCCTTTACTCTTTGGTTCACAAGCTTGCGGCATTCACCCGCAAACCCAAAAATATACTTCTCCTTTATTTTTATGTTGTCAGTTCAAATTTGCGAGTTAACAGTCCGATGTTTTAACTTGTGAGTGGATGACTTTTTTGGAGATACATATAAATAGGACTAAGTTTGCATTCTAACAGTTTCCATAGGGATTCACTGTGCATTTCGGTATAAATAATCCTGTTAGCAAAGAAATGTTGAAGATGAGTGTGTGTGCGTGTGTGTGGTCTGCAGGCGGACCAGGAGGGCAAAGATGTGCTGGTCTGTGTCCAGGGAGGGGCAATAAATAAAATCCCGAGAAAGCTAACTAATGAGAAGCAAAAGCGGAGAGATTTTCAAAAGAAACATCTGCACAACTTCCTCTGGGCAGCTGCCCAGGTATGTGAGATCATTGCTGGAAAAGCAATTGAAAATTCCCAACGGCCTTTATAGAAATCCCTTTTGTTCTGGGGTCATCCATCAGTCTCAACAACTCAGGAGGAGCCGCCATTGGCTGGTCGCTGCATGCTTCTGTGTATGTGAGTTTTTATCCTGTTGCTGAGTGCCTTGTCAGATGAAGAGCGAGCCACATTTACCTGCAGCTGCCTTAAACTAGCTTGCGATGCCTAATCTCTTTTATTGATCCTACTTGCTGGCTTCTGGAGCCCATTGATTTTCCTGGCTGTCAGTTTGTGGCCTTGCCTCCTTAATGTTTATTTAGACCAGCCTCCATAAATTGCTTCGGGTATGGAAGGTGAGGGAAGCAGCAGGAGGTCAGGGGTGCGTGTATACCTGTCCATAAATATAAATCACAGCTCTTGTTCTTTGCTGCTGTTTGTGAACACCGCTTGCGAGGGGCATGAAAAAACGGAAGTATTCCACTAAAATGTGGGGAAGCCATTATGGATTCCCCTGTGACTGTCTTTCTGTCTTTTTATTGCAGACTCGGTTTTCATTTTTCTGACTCTTAATGGTACCTCTTGTTGTCTACTCAAACGCGTCATGTTTCTTTTTGTTCATGTGGGAGAAAAAACCGAAAGCCTTGCTTTGCCAGCCAGCACAGAGTTGCATTTTTGAATGCAGGTGGGTTGGTTCCCCCTTCCCACCACCCAAATTGCTTTTTGTCAACACAAGCATATACATTCATAAATTTCCATCTTTCAGGGGGAAAAAAAAGTAGTACTGGAGTTGGCAGCGTCTGGTTGAACAACGGAACCAGCACAGCTCTTCATAACAAAGCTTGAAGGACTGTCATCACACAAGGGCCAAGGCTGTGGTGGGAGAGAACTCTCAAGCTGTGTGGCAGTCCCCGGTCAGCACGTTCAAAGTGGGGGTTAGAGGGTGAAGGGCAGAGCGCTACTGTACCTGCAAGCCAGTTGACAGGGCCAGTTGGACACCAGGCAAAACGGAAAATAGTAGCAAGCAGGTGGCTGATCTGTTATAAATAATTCAAGGACACGTTCTGTAAAATCCAAGGGAAAGGCCCCACAGCTCATTATAGCAGTGAGCTGGTAGACTGCTAGATCCTTAAATCACTAGAAAATGTTTTGCAACAGCTAAGATTTTTTTCTGCTATGCAGTAGTAGACATCATAGCCACTATGAGGTGACAAGTGGTTCCCCTGAGGCCAGAAGGACAGCAATCAACAGAGGGACAGCCTGGACTATGACTCTCTCAGTTGATATTGAAGCCTTGTACCCAGAAATAATGCCCAAAGTAAATTATCAGGAAAAGAAGCATCCTCAAGACAGGGAAAGCACCTTCTAGAAAATACCAATGAAACAGCTTGCTTGATTTAGCTATCTCTGTTTTAATTTAGCCTTTTCAAATTAATTAATAGTCTGGATCTACCTGAGTTATCTGGCCTTCTTACTTCCACCTACTTCCCTAATATGCATCTTGTTATTTTCCTACTTTATATCTGTAGCACTCACATGGGCCTTACAATTTTATATGTACTCCTTATCCTCTACCTTCTAAATCTCTAAACTCTGTCATGAAAGAATTTCTTTTTGCTGCTATTGTCAGTGGTTTTCTATTTCTCAGAAATCTTACAGCAAGTTTAACCAGTACCAAAGTGTGATTACTTAGTTTGACACCTGAATTAATCAGGAGAGACTCATTCATACTGCATTAACCAATAATCAACAAAAGATTTATTTCTTATTGTCAGAGCCTGGTACTCATCAGGAGTTTTCCTTACTGGCTTCCTTCCGGGTATTGGCTCAGGGGTCCAGACTCCTTCCACCTGGACATCCACGCGTTGAACACATGGACTACCGGGTTGGCACAGAGGGGAGGAGAGAGCGGCCAATCCCACAGTGGGTTTTATAACCACATCTGAAAGTGGAGCACATTTCCACTTTAGAAAGTAATTCTTTTTTTGACATTTGAGTACTTTTTCATCTGAAATATGAAATAATTGTCTCCCTGCCCCATCAAGGCTAAAATGCACTCCAGATTAATCACTGATGCACATATAAAAACTTAAGAATTATAAAATATTAGACAAATATTGTTTTAACTTAGTATGGGGCTTTTTGAAGCAACATGAAGCAAGAAGTTAAAAGAGAAAATATTGGTAGATTAAACCATACAAAACATTTCAGTAACCTATTAGGCAACTGACTGTCATCTTGATTATAACAATTAAGGTTAAAAACAAATCACACATGAGAAGGATATACGGGCAGTATAAAAAAAAATCAAAGAATTAATATTGCTCATATAAAAAGACCTCTTACAAAACAGTAAGGGAAAACAAGCAAACAGAAAAAATTCACAGATGCTATAATATAAAAGGAAAAAAGTGAACCAGTAAAAGTAAGAAAAATATGCCTAATATTTCTGTTGCTTAGACTCATTCAAATTAAAATGAGATAAATTTTTAATTTAGACTACCAAAATTTTAAAAAATAACACAATTGTTATAGTTGCATGAAAAAAGGCTCTGGGACATGCCATTGGTGAGACTGTAAACACACTAATTTTTAGAAGTATAATTTAGTAATGGCAATCCAAATTTAAAATGCACATAGGCATCAAGCCACCTCTAGGAATCTATCCTACAATAACTCATACACAGTGCAGCACAGTGACTCACAATAATTACAACAATATATGCCATAGCATGAAACACAGAAAACTTGAAAGGTACAAATGTTAACTAAATTACAGTGCATCTATACTGTGGAATATTATGCAATACTAAATGATTTATGGAGATCTATGTGCACTGATACACAGTCATCCCCCTTATGCACAGGGTATATGTTCCAAGACTTCCAGTGGATGCTTGAAACTGTATACCACACTATATACTATGTTTTTTTTGTGGTACATACATACCTATGATAAAGTTCAATTTATAAATTAGGCACAGTAAGAGAATAACAATAACTAATAAAATAGAATAGTTATAACAATATATTGTAATAAAAGTTACGTGAATGTGGTTTCACTCTCTCAAAAATATCATATTTACTGCACTCATTCTTCTTGTGATGATGGGGGATGATAAAATGTCTATGTGATGAGATGAAGTGAGGTGATGACAAAAGCATTGTGATGTGGCATCAGGCTGCTGATGCCCTGGCCATGTGTCCGAAGGGGCATCCTCTGCTTCCTGACCACAGCTGAAGGTAACCAAAAGTACAGAAAGTGAAACTTTGATTAAGTGGGGACTACTATAGTAGAATGTCCAGAATATTACTGAATAAAAAAAGTATGTGCAACTCCATTTCTGAAAATATAGCAAATCAGCAAAATAATATGTGTATGACAGCATGCATGTGCATAGGAAAAATCTGGAACGACAGAGACTATTGTTCATGGGCCTTACTATTCAGCAGGGACTGCATAGTGACATCGGTTGCTGCTGTTTTTACAGCTATAGCCACAACCCCTTTGAGCCAATGCCCACAAAGAAAGGCTCTAAAAACTGGGCATGTTAATTAACCTAATTCCCCCAACACACTTCTGAGGTAAGTATTAGTAACCTTCCCATTTTAAAGATGAAGAAACTGAGGCCCTGAGAACGTTAGTACCTTGGCACAGGGAAGGGAGAAAATTTCAGTTTTAATTTCATAAATCTCTACTCTTGACTGCTAGGCTGGAGGAAGGAAAAACAAGGACATGCAAACAGAACAGAGAGATGCCATAGGGGGAGAACAGACCAGACCCCAAGGTCTGTGCCTTATATGGAAAGGGGACAGCTCTTCCTGAATTCCATCCTGATGTGCCAACTAAGACCCGGATGTCAGCCTCCTCCCTCTTGGAAGGAAAAAAAGTTTCTAGTTGTCTATTATGTCACCTTTAGCCAATCATACCTCTCCACACCCCCTAGGATAGCTTGCCCACTCCTCCCCCTCCTAACCCCTTATAAGCCCCCACCTCCCTGACCTGGTGTGATTTCCCAGGCCTATAATACCCAGACCGCGGAACATCACCTGCGAGTGGCATTCAAATAAACTACCTGGCCCTTTGTTGCCTCTCTTTGCCTGCTTATTTTGGCTAAAATTTATCTTACATTGACCTCCAGGGTAACCATGTTAAAACTGATAATCAGATCACAGCACTCCTCCACCCAAGAGCCTTCCACGGCATTCCCTCTCTTCAGAATGAAAATGTTTTGTCCTGTTTCCAGCCTACGGGGTCTTGGCTTCTCCTGTTGAGCCTCATCTTCTGTCAAGCAGCCACATTTGTCTCCTCCTTCTTCCCTGTTCTTTATATGAATAGACTATTTCACTTAGGCTTTGCTCATATACGCAGCCTCCCACACACCACTCTATCCCTCTTGAACTCCTTACAGTGTTTATCATATATTTATTTATGCATTTGTTAATCATCTGGTTTCTCCTGCAAGAATGTAAAATCCATGAAGGTGTGGACTGTGTTTTGTCCCTATATCCTAAGTGCTTAGAAGAGTCTGTGGCACATAATAGGTGTTCATTAGATATTTGTTGGATAAATGAATTACTTTTAAAAACAACAAAAAATGTCATAGTGAGTTACTGCTGGAATATGTGGAGATTAAGATTAAATAGTTGTATGTGTATGTGTGCCTGTGTGTATGTGTGTCTAGAGTGAAAGCAGAGTCGAAATCGTTGAGCATGGGGGTTTTCTGCAGTGTACAGACAAAATACAGATTTTCTGTTTAGCAAGCAATTAGAATTAGTTACAGCCATATTTGGTACTTTATTTTGACTCATGTCAACCAAAACAAAAACAAAAACTGAAAAAAAGAGAGAAAAGGAAGTAGTCTATATGCAGGATTGTTCCACTTATAAAAAAATGTACAGTGACCTGGAGTAACCTTTTATCCCCCTCACCCTGTCACTTTCCCTTTATCCTGCACCCACCTTCCTCAACTACCATATGTTCAGGCAGATAAAAATATGTTACCGAATAAATTAACTGTATCTGAGCAAAAAAATAGATTAAACATCTATGGAGAAAAGTATTTTCTAATCTTATTTATCAATTAAACAATTTCAAGAACAGTCTTTGTAGCTCTATAACTCTATGATTCTAACTTATCTAAGACAACCACTTTCATATCCCTATTCATTCAAATGCTGTATACACATTGTGGTTTGGTCAGAAACCACTCTATGTATTTTGGTTATGAAGGTTTTATAAAATGTAAGGGATGGGAGACTTACATCACCTGAAAGCTTAGTCAGCACGTAGGGACAGGCCACTACTGATCCCCTCAGCTTGAAGCACTGAATCTGGTCATTCTCAAGGATGCCCCGGGAAGCTGCTGCATTTCTTAAGAAATTTAGGGAAATTCCCACCAACTATTTCAGTTCGAGGCAGCCAAAGAGTGGTTGTCAAGAGCTCACTAAGAAGCTTCTGTGAATCACATCTTCCTACCCATCTGGAAAGAACTATTTCCAGAGAATAATGGTCTCTCTTTCCCTTCTGCCTTCCAATCTTTGTGCAAGTGACTCTCATTGGCAAACTCTCTCACAGAGGATATTCTGGAAATTCCAGAAGAAACCTTTGAAGAGGATGGTGGTGATGCCGATCTGACAACAGGTTGTCTGACAGACTTCCTTTAACAGCACATCTGCTCATGATCGAGAGTCATAAACACCATCGTCATTTTTATCTAAGCATATATACATGTGTTTATGCAGACCCTAAGCCAGACACTATAAACTAGACAGTTACTACCAGCTTCTACAGGTTTTGTTTGTTTGTTTGTTGGCCCACATTGTATCTTTTGTTTTTCTTTTCTCTTTTGGTTGTTTGAGCCAATATTTACACATTGGAAAACTTCATATATAAATCTGGATTTCAGGCTGTCCCTAAAAAACTAAAGATTAGCCAGTGCTAGCCTCTATTTCCCATGATGACTAGATCTGAATACCTGTTGCCCTTTGAGACTCAGCCTATGTTCACAAGTTTTCCATAAATCGTCACCTCTCAGAATGTTTCTTACACCTAGTTCTCTTAGCTCACTGATGTTATCTCCCTGAGATGTTAGAGTTTGTAACCCCTGCTCCAGAACGCAAGGAGTGAAGTAAGACTTTTATAGAGCTCCAGTGTCCTAAATACCTTGCCAGCAAATGCTTTTATGAGCTATTAGCTAAGTCTGAAGCATGTTCTCCTCTTCCCCCAAAGCACAGTTTCCTATGTGTATTTTCACAAGATAAGCTAGCAACCTTTCATCTTATCCATACTTCTTTATTTTTCATGCAAGTTATATTTAATGCAAGAAAAATTAAAAGTAATTTTTGTCAAAAGTTACTGTATACCCCATGACATAAAAAAAAAAAATGCAGAGGTTCCACTGATACATAGGTTTGAGTGGGTAGATATAACCAGTGATTTGGTTACTCCAACCCACCATACTTGTAATCCATGTGTCTTGAGTTCACAGTCCAGCAAAATACAAATTATTATAGAGCATGGATATTTTGAGTCACTGAAAAGTAGACAAAAACATGGCAGCTAAATTGACAAAAGTCAAAAGTTTGCTGTCAACTCATATATATAATCTTTATGTGCATAAGTGCATCTTTGCATCACAAACACAAACATACACACACACATTTCCTACAGTTTTCTCAACCTCTCTGCACCCAACAAAATTTAGCTCTAGGTGATAATATACTGAAAATCACCTTAACTTTTTTGGATGTGACAAAAAGTTAGGAACATTCAAATCAAATAGTAATGGATTTTCCTATGAAAATCATGCAGCAGTGAGGTTTAGAGGTATGTGCTATACCAAAGATAAACAAGGGAATAAATACAAGGTCAACTAACTACCTCAGCAGGTGAGCAATGTTTTGTTTCGTATTTCTGAGATTCAGACCGGAGCTGAAATTAAGTGAGAAAACACCTTGTCACCTAAAGTGATTATGGACTATTCAAGTAATTTGGAAACCTCAAGTTAGAGGGCTGGAAATGTACATATTAAAAAATACTTAAACTTAGAAAAGTCTTATAAATAATGTGCAGCTGTCCAGCAATATGTATAATGTCTGCCAACTGTGTAAAGTCTCCACAAATGCTGTTTTGGTTTGGCACTCAGTGTAGAAAAATAATATATCTGTTCCTTGTTTTCTACTTGAAGGCGACTAGCTTGAGTGTTCTATATACAAGTCCTTATTTTTCCCCATGACTGACATTTAAATACCAGAAATGACAAGTTATTGGCTATTGCGGAGAATAAAATTTCATTTATATCTATAAATATCCAAGAATTGTTTAGTTAGGAGGAAACAGATGACCTAACAGAAGACTAAATCTTGGCAAGTTGACTTTTGTTGGCTGAACCCTGCCAATTTCATTCTAGCCAGCTGGTTTCCTCTAATCCTCTCCTGTTCCTTCTGTTTGAGTGATTTCGTAGGGTTTTTTTATGCCACATGCATCCATCACCACCACCTCCAAACAAAGAGCATGCTGGGTGAGAACAAAGCACAGATGAGCTGTCTAGGGGTTCACTGTACTGGGGAGGAGGCCAAAGAAACTCATCAAGAAATCTGCACATCCATAACTACAAGTTAGTGACAAAACAGAAAATGAAATTAAAGAGGGAGCCCAAATCCTTCACTCCTGTAGTTTTGTTTACTGGACAGCTGGAGGTTGTCCAAATGACCTTTAGTTCAACCTAATTATGTCATTATTTTCATGATCAGAGAATCAGAGCAGAAGGACGAGGGGTCCACAGGAAAGATGTGCAGAGTGATGGGAAGCTTGCCCTGTTTGCATAAGGCAGTGAGTTAGTTTGAGTCAATTAAGCTGGTAATTTATTTCTTTTTAAAGATTCCAATTTTTTTTTCTTAACATAGCCCTTTCTAGTAGTATTTTATTTTTTAAATTTCATTTTAATGACATGATCAAATGAGGGTTTGATTACAATTAACCTTTTCTGTCTAAAGGCTGGAGTGCCTTGTCAAATAAAGTTGGAAAGGTGAGGCCCACAGAGGCAAGAAAGAGGCACAGGGAAAAACCAGAGCAGGTGTGGGATGAAGCGGAGTTCCTGAAGAAAAACTGGAAGCACTCTGAAGAATGTATAATCGGGCCTGCCTGTTTTAATTCCTAGAGGGAGGGGCCACAAAGAGCATACAGAGAGAAAACAGAAACAGTTGTTTGATGGATGTTACACATTTAGGTTCTGTAATTACATGGGAAGTTGATTTATCACAGTGCCCTTCCATCAGTGAAACATCAGGGTGAGACACATGTGTGTCCCTATCAGAGGAGGAATTGTTCTTAGGAAGCTCTGGCTTTGCAATCTGGAAAAGACAAGAAAAACATAAAGCCAATGTTATTACTTCTGAGAATTTTCAACGCAATTAATGCATGAAATTAAACAAGTAAAGAAGTAGAGAAGGGGAGAAATTCAAGTAATAAGCAAAGCTCTGACAACTTTGAGAATTGTAACACTGCAAATGTTCCCGAGACTGGTTTTGCTTAAATAAGAGGGCAAACATTCTCACATTCGCTCTATTAATACACATTAAGCTGTCCTATCTGGCATATGTTCACTCCGTGTACCACAGATGAAGATTCTTAAAAACATTTCATGATTTTTCTTGGCCTGTACAAGATATTAAATGCCTGGACTTTGTTGTTTTTAGCCATTGTTCATGTTAGGAAATTGAAACACTCATCAAGGAGTAAGCTGTCAGTTGTAGCCAAGTTGCCAGTGTAGACAAAGCTGTAACAAATAAATGCATGATCTTGAAAGATAGATAAGCAGTAAACAAGTGAATTAAGTAACACTGAAACTCCTTTTTTGTTTGGAAAATAAAGCTAACACCAATAGTATACACACACACACACACACACACACACACACACACACACACATGCACACAGGTATACACACACACACACAAAACACGTGATATGTTTTAGATAGAGTTGAATATCAAAGGCTATAGACTTACCTGTCTCCTTCTATTCCCCCTGCCTTATTCTGAAGTTGAATATTACATTATTTTGAGTACTTATGAACATTTTAATCAGAGTCAAAGTCATTCAGTGGATGATATAGGCATGGACGAGGCAGACAGTGTCTTATCATCATTAAGAGTGCAGTGGTATTGAAGGCATTTGGACTGAAGTTTAAAAATCTCAATGACCGTTGTTTCAAAATTTCCATGTAAGCTAATGGTTACATTTTTTTCCAGCACCAGGAAAATACCTTGGGAAATAAAGTAATATTTATGACTTTGCAATGTAAGTAATGTAAATTTTGATGACTTCGTTATAATTGATTCCATAGCCATACATAAGGTGAGTGATACTGATTGGGGACACTTATATTAGTAATAGTAGTAATACTACAATTGTTCCTATGAGCATTTTTCAAAGGTCAGAGAACAATAACTATCAAGTTGATGATAACTCATTCAAGTTGATTTGACTGAGGATTACCCAGCAAAGTAAATTATGAAACCTTTGCTATAAATGAACAAAACTCAATTCTAGGGACCAAGTGGAACCCTAGCATCACCTAATTATATGTGACTTATTACAACTGTGCACCAAAGCCAGCACAAACACACTTGCGCAGGCAATTGTTAAAATTTCCAAGAATGTTGGGAGCTGATGATTAGAATTTAAATTATATAAACTTAAAATAAATTCGATTAAAACAAATAATTAATACTTACAATGTTATTCACTTATTCATTCACCACATTTTCCTATCGTCTGTGCTCTTGGAATTATTTACATCTGTGTATGTAAAT
This sequence comes from Manis pentadactyla, assembly GCF_030020395.1. Taxonomy (NCBI): domain Eukaryota; kingdom Metazoa; phylum Chordata; class Mammalia; order Pholidota; family Manidae; genus Manis; species Manis pentadactyla. The sequence continues at coordinate 143,935,065 of NC_080021.1, read as the reverse complement.
TTTGTTCTTACCTGTATGATGGAAATTATATATAAAATGTTCTGCTAAAATCTCTTCTCAACCATGTGCTTAGTGAAATCCCATTTGTAGCTTGAAATTGGCCGTGATGGTATTTACAGCAAGGAGATGGCAGCAGTACAAATCAGACCATTTTATTTTTTCATTTTTGGAGATCAGGTTAAACATTTTTCACACCATTACCATTTCTTTGAGAATTCTCGGTGCATATAGGCCCCTCTTCTTTTCAATATCTGTGTCTGTTTTCGGCTTTTAATTCTTGGAAGCTAACTCTGTCTCCAAGGCCTGACTGCCGTGTTCCAGGGGAAATAATTAAGTAGTGAGGAGAACAGGATAGTGTATCCTATAGAGCCCTATAGATAGTGTATGCCCTGGATGCAGCAGCAAGAAGTTCTGCTCGCTCAGGAAGTCATTTTCCACCTCTCTTCTGTTTGCAGTGCCTGGAGGTTGTTGAGAATAGAAGTTATGTTTTCACTGTTGGAAAACTGGTTGACAGAATCACTTCAGGCCCCTGCTGTTTACAATACACACTCTGACAAATAATGCTGGTTAGAAAAAGAATTATTTCCAACTTACTCCCTTTGGCAGGTAAAAACAAAGACAAAAATTGGCACGTGTGTGCACATGTGATTCTGCATTTGTGCTTCATCTGTTTGCTTGTGGTGGCAATGTAAGACTAGGAATCAATTCACCTGTATCTCCTTTAGTATAATATACATTACAATTAAATATGTATCCTATACTTAATTATAATGTATAAAATTCTTAGTCTAAGGCATCTGAATAAACTAATTTATAGAAGTCAAATCATACCTAAAACATGGCCCTCTGAGTCATGGGTGCATCCCCAGTCCCTCCTGCCATCAAACTTGCAAAACACCTGCCACTGTACTTAGGAGCCAACAAAGGGAACTCTAGCTGATTTAGGCAGAAATTTATTATTTTTAACCACTGAGCTACTCTCAGTATCACCACAAGGTTGGGAGAATCGCCACAGGGCTGCAAAGCCAGAGGCAAAAAATATCTGTAAACACTCTGGGTGCACAACCAAGTACTGTTTGCTATTCCATTTTTTTGTGTTGACACAGGAATAGGTGCATTTAATTGATGGTGCCTAACAAATGCCTGATGGTGGCTGTGAAGGAGGCTAGAAAGTGTGGTATCAGGCCTTTCCAGTATTTATACTGGGAGATCTCATAATAGGGGAACTTGCCCCTGCACAGGTAGGCCCTAGAGATACTGAGTGGCCTAAAGAATGACAATTGTCCACCTCATTCTCTGAATACTTAGCTTCTACAGAGAAACTCAATCATTGTATAGAGCGTGCTGTTTTGTTCTCTGCTCTATGGCATATGGTGGGAACCAATTCCAGGAGCCCTGGAGACACTGCACCTGTATGTCCTGCACCTAAGTGATGTTTTTACTCTTGAGAAGAAAGAGCGATGTTCTAGCATGCACAGAACATATGCTAATCAGCTGCACTCTTCAGGCACAAATGAGGATAATGTGTTCATTGTTTAGACACTGGAATTGTTCATTACAAAATGACACAGTGTTTGCCAATTTTGTCTTCATTATAAATGTAAATATTAACTGGCGATATGCAAAAGAATACAAAAAGTCAACAGCAATTAATTGGCTTCTGCAGTAATTAGCAACTGTAAGGCAAACACTTAGGAGCCGTGGTAATTGTCTGCATTCGGAATACACCTCCTGTACAGATCTAATTAGCAATTTAAATAGTTCAGAAATTATATGCCTCTTGCCTTTACACTCCCTGAAGAACTGTTCATTAATGGGGGAAAAAATTGCTAGTAAATGTCATTTGCATTGTCTTGCATTAAGGGCTCTACATCAAAGCCTCCGTTACTGCCTCATACTGAATAATTCTGAGCTGTGGCTTGCGGACCAATACAGCTGTAATTAGTCAATGATGCCTCTATAAACATGTAGCACAAAATCTGACATGAGTTTAGTTTCTCTGAGGAATCTCCTTTGTGATTTAAGCTGTGAACAAGATGAACTATTACAGGGCTCTAGCTTAAATAAATAAATAAAAATTGAAACACATATTGACTCTTCATGGGCCATTTAAGTGATGGTCGAAAAATAATTCAAAGACCTTTCAACTAAATTTTACTTGGTCATATGATTTTAGCAATGAAGCTGATGTAAATACATCTACTGGGAAACTTGTCAAAATTATGATCTAAGGATTAAGTCAATGGCAAGGTGTTTTGATGATGTGTGTGCTAAGTAGTAAAAGTTACATATAATGCATCAGGTCCACAGTGATGGTCTAAAATAGAACTCAGAGGCACTTTATTTCAGAGATGTTTCAGTCAGAACTGAGAGCTCTGGTTACCAAAATTCCATAGTTTGCATAGTTGCAAGTGTATAGTGTTCTGTGTGGAGCACAACTACTAGTTGTAAAGACATCAAGGAATAATATCCCTGGTGGAAGCTTTGGAAGTGCAGACATTTTTCATTCAGTTAAGAACTCCTGAAAAATCAAAATCAATTACTTGGATAAAAAGGAAAAAGAGAACCATACCATACTGTGGTAATTAATCTGGGAGAGATGATCAAATACAAGAGGAGCCTGAATCAATATTCAAAGTGATATCAACAGGCTCACATAAAAAAAAAGACACCAAAGATAAAATATAATGGGGAATAATGAACAAACCTGAACTTTATTTCAGAATACAAGGTGTGACTAAGACCTGAAGATCTTTACAAAAATATGTAAACCTAGTAGAAAGCATGATATGGTATGCCTTGCAAAAGACAATAAAATTTTTAGGTGGATTAACAGGAATGTATTATCCATAAGAAAGATGAATAATAGTGTCCCTGAGTTTTGCATTACCTACATTTGTACACTATGATCAAATCTGGATTCTATACTTAACATAGACACAAACTAATTAGAACGTGTCAAAGAAAGTCTAACAGCATAGAATATCCGATGCCATATCTCAGGAGAACTCATCGATAAAATTTGTGGTGGTACATCTCAAAAGATAAGGCTTCTCCTCTATCTTCAGAATAGTCTTATACAATGGCTAGAGAATTATTTTGCATGGCCTCACAAGATAGAGCAGGACTTAATACAGAAATATTGTTTGATGATTTTAGTTTAACATATAAGGAAAAGCTTAGACAATTGGAGGTGTTAGATAGTAAGAATGGGTTGTTATTAATATTGTGTTCCTCTCATTTAACTACTCTTTAGTATAATCCTGCACTGATATGATGCATTACTTACATGGGTCTCAATTATGATAAAGCAAATGTAGGGAGGAATGTTCATTGCCACCTATTGGTAAAAACACAGAGCTAAAAAGGATTGAAGATCATTTGTTTGTTCAAAAATCAGAATCTGTGAGCAAACAGATAATATTTAGTGGTTATTTTAATAATTGTAAATTAAAATCTATGAATGGAAGTCATATGTTTATATTACACAAGCACCATTTCAGCAGAAAAGCCCCTACTTTCAAATGAACATAATGAAAATATAAAGAAAGGACAACTATGTGATATGTAAAAGGATATATTTATTAAAAAACTTGATACCATATGCATCGACCTTGAGAAATAAAACAGGATTAGTGGTTATATCATAATTTGTGCATGTTATGACTTTTGCATCATTTTCATGTTTACAATATCATAAAAGCACAATGTTTTTAGGCTAAAATATTTAGAATGCATTGAAAGATTTTATGAGATGAGTGATGACAACATTAAAATTTAATTTCATATTTATATAGTCATTTTTGATGTATAAAACAAACTAGCTTTGTTTTCGCAATTAAATAAAAATGTAAGGTTTGCTTTATGTGATTACTAAATTGTCAGTGGAGATGATCTCTGGTAATTTAGTTGACTTATTACATTATGGTATTAATGGATTTTTCTACATTCAACCAAAGACACTGTAGAAATATATGAACATTTCTCATGTATGCATCTTTTATATTTTCTTTTATTAAGAATTTAGCAAGCACTTGCTGTATGCCAGGGACCATTGTAGGTGCAGAGGATATAGCTGTAAATAGAAATGGTACAGTCTCTGTACTCTTGAGGCTCACAATCTATCTTTGGGTGGTGGGGTAGGAGTGAATACACACTCCAAACAATAACAAATAAAATCATTTCAGAGAAGTGCAAATGTTACAGAGAAAATAAAGTGGGGTCATTTAGAAAGACAGTGCTAAAGCTGCAGAATTTTGGCATACATGGTCTGGGAAGGCCTTTCCATAAGGGCAGTATTTGGGAAGAGCTGTGAATTATAAGAAATTGCTAGATATGCAGAAAATCTGGGAGAAGAGAATTCCAGGCAGAGTAAAGAGTTGATGTGTAGGGTTTATGTTGACAATAAATTTTCAGGTTCAAACAATTATAAGGGAAATACACCCCCTTGAATACGGAGTGGGACTAAATAGTAGAAGAATTTGAGGAGACGGACAGTGGTGAGATCATGTACAATCTCATGGGCAGGTTAAAATGCTTGTATATTGTTCTAAGGGAAATGGGAAGCATTTAAGGAGTCTTAATTTAGGGAAGGGGTAGACCAAAGTCAGCAGCATACTGCTTTTGTAAATAAAGATTTATTGAAATGCAGCCACAGAGATTTGTTTACATGTATGTATCATCAATGACTATTTTCATCCCGTGTGGGCAGATTTGCTTATTTATGAGAGACCATATGGCCCACGCAGCCTGAAATATTTATTATCTGACTCTTTACAAAAATATTTTTGCACCCTTGAGATCAGGAGTGATGTCTTTTGTACTTTCTGGGTCACAAATTCTGTGAAGAAGAACTGTAGAGGGATATGAAAAGAAGTTAGCAGCCTATTGATATAGTCTAAGTGAAATATGATTGTGCCTTAGACTAGGCTGGAAATAATGGAAATGGAAGAGATGAAAAAATGTGGAAGATGTTAAGGAGCTGGACAGAGCTACAGATATTGCTAGTGGTTTACATGTATGGGTAAAATTAGGAGAGAAATTGAGATTAACTCCCAGAATTTTGGTTTGAACACCTGCACAGAGGTGATTTATATACAATATTATTAATAATTTATAGAAGTTTAGGACTAATAATTACATTATTATTAGTGATATGCATAAAAAATAGGAAAACAATTTTTCATCACATGAATTAACAAGATTAGTCTATCATTTGCCTATCATTAAAAATGTATGACCTTGGAATTAGATGAACTGTTTAGTCAAGTATTAGCTGAGGGGTCTTGTACAAGCTGTTTACCATCTCTGAGACCTATTTTTTTAAAGAAATATTCAAAACTAATTAATAACTATATAGAGATATCATTTTTTTCCAACTTTATTTTTTAATTTTTTTAATTGGGGTAAAATATACGTTTAATTTACCATTCTCACCATTTTTCAGTGTAAATTCAGTGATTTTAAGTACATTCAAATTGGTTTGCATGGTATACAACATCATCTACCTCCAGAATTATTGTAATTTTTCAAAACTGAAATTGTACCTATTAAGCAGTAATTCCCCATATCTCTCCTCCCACCCTTACCAATTTCTACTTTCTGTTCCTCTTAATTTGACCACTCCAGGTAACTTATAAAGTGAAATCACATGGTATTTGTCCTATTGTTATTGGCTTATTTCCCTAAGCATAATTTCTTCAAGATTCATCCCTGTTGTAGCATGTGTCAGAATTCCCTTACTTTTTAAGGCTGAATAATAGGTCATTGTACATTTATACCACATTTTGTTTATCCATTTGTTAAAGACTGAATATTTGTGTCTCCCCTCACCAAATTCATATGTTGAAACCTAATTCCCAATGTGATGGTGTTTGGATATGGGACCTTTGGGAGGTGATTAAGGTCATGAGGGTCGAACCTTCATAAATGGGATTATTGTTCTTTTAAAAGAGGCCCCAGAGCGCTCCCTTATCCCCTTCTGCCACGTGAGGACACCATGAAAGAAGGTCTTCTATGAACAAGGAAGCAGGTTACCACCAGACACCAAATATGCCAGTGCTTTGCTCTTAGAATTCCCAACCTTCAGAACTATGAAAAATAAATTTCTGTTTGTGCCAACTAAAGGTATTTTTGTTATAGCAGCCAAACCCACTCAGATACCATACATATGTTAAGTTACTTTCACTTTTGACTGCTGTGAATAATGTTGCTATGTCTTTGGCTGTATAAATATCTGTTCAAGTTGGTGCCTTCAGTTCTTTTAGATATATATCCAGAAGTGGAACTGCTTGATTATGTTAATTCTATTTTTAGGGCATTTTTGTTTTTCCTTTGCAGATGCACCATTTTACATTCCTGCAAGAGTGCACAGGGTTCTGATTTTTCTACATCTCTTTGCCAACATTTGTTATGCTGTTTTGTTTTTGTTTTTGTTTTCAATAATAGCTACCTTAATGTGTGTGAAGTGGTATCTCACTGTGGTTTTGATTTGCATTTCCCTAATGATTAGTGATGTTGAACATATTTTCACGTGCTTATTGGCCATATAAATCTTCTTTGAATAAATGTTTATTCAGGTCCTTTGTTTATTTTTAAATTGGGTTATTTGTTTTCTGTTGTTAAGTTGTAGGAGTTATTTATATATATTTGTATATTGTATATTAACCTCTTGAGATACATGATTTAAAAATATGTTCTTCCATTCTTTGCAATGTTTTTTTAACTTTGTTGATAGGATCCTCTGATGTAAAAAAGATTCTAATTTTGATGTGTTCCAGTTTACCTAGTTTTTATATTTGTTGCCTGTTCTTTTGGTGTCATATCCAAGAAATTATTACCAATCCTATCACAAAACAAAAGTTTCACAAGCTTTCATCTTATGTTTTTAAGAGTTTCATAGTTTTAGTTCTTATGTATAGGTCTTTGATCTATTTGAGTTAATTTTTGTATATGGAATAAAGTAAGGGTTGCACAGCTTTCTTTGTGGATATCCACTTTTCCAAGTAACATTTGTTGAAAATTGTCCTAGCTTCATTGTATGGTCTTGGCATCCTTGTCAAAAATCATTTAATCATGAAATCAAAAATCATTAATCATAAGCAAGGGTTTATTTCTAGGCTCTCAATTCTATTCCATTGGTTTATGTATCTGTCTTTATGCCAGTACCACACTGTGGTATTAAGTTTTGAAATGAAGTAGTGTGAGACCTCCTACTTTGTTCTCCTTTTTCAAGATTACTTTACTGATTCAGGACAGCTTGAAATTCCATAAGAATTTTAGGGTGAGGTTTTTTATTTTCCATGAAATGTTGTTGGGATTTTGATAAGGACTGCATAGAATCTGTAGTAATGATAGCTTAATAGTATTATGTCTTCCAATTCACAAACATAGGATATCTTTCCATTCACTGATGTCTTCTTTAATTTCCTTCAGAAATGTTTTGTAGTTTCAGTGTACAAGTCTTTTGGTCTTTTGCCTCCTTGGGTAAGTTTATCCCTAAGTGTTTTATTTTTTTGATAATATAGAATTGCTTTGAGGATTAATAATTAATGACCCTGAGGGGAAAACATGGTTCTCTCATTCTGAAGAATTCCAAATAATTTATGTAGATTCTTTCCTCTCAAGAAAGTGGAGCGTAACTCCCCACCCATTAAGTGTGAGCCATACATGGTGATTTCCTCCTGAGGACTAAGAGGTGAAATAAGAGTAACTTTGGAAAACTTGAGAAACACTACCCCAGCCCAGTCATCAAAGTTAACATCAGCAGTAATAAGTCATGCTGATAGTACATACCTTTTCTATGATGTGCTGAAAATGGCACTTCTGTGGTGTTTATCCCCCAAAACTTAGTCAGAGAAAAACATCAGAAAAATAAACAATTGAGGGATATCCTACAACACACCAGACTAGTATTATTCAAAACCATCAAAGTCATCAAAAACAAGGGCAGTCTGAGAAACTGAAACAGCCAAGAGTAGCCTAAGGAGACTTGACAGCTAACTGTAATACTGTATCCAGGATAGGGTCTTGGTACACAAAAAAGGGTATTAGATTAAAATAGAGAGAATCTGAATTTTGCATGGACTCTCACAAATAATAATGTCTCAATACTGCTTTGTTAATTTTGACCATTGTATAAATATCATTTGATCATACACCACTGTAATGTAAGAGGTAAACAAAAGACTGGGTGTGACATATATGAGAACTCTTTGCACTACCTTGGCAACTTTTTTATAAACTTAAAGGCACTTTTAACATAAAAATTTATTTTAAAAATAATACATGGAAGCCTACCTTATTTAAGAGCTCAATAAATTTTGGCTCAAAATTTATTGAGCTCTTAAATGTTTTTTTTATTTAATGACCTTGTTACTCTGGATCACTTCTATTCCCAAAATATTTGATTTCCTCTAATTTTAAAATTATGCAAGAATATTTTGGCCACCAGACAACCTCTTGTTAAATGATCGTTTCCTTCTCAAACTGTAATGGAGTTGGGGAGAGGATGGCTTTTTTAATAGATGGGGCTCACTCAATTGGATATTCTTGGAATAAATCTATATCTTGACCCCTACCTCACACTATACACAAAAGTCAGTTTAGATGGGTTTTGCAGGTCTAATTGTGAAAGCAAAAATTACAGTTCTTAAAGGGAAATATGGAAAAATATTATGTTGCCTTGAAATTAAAATGATTTTTTAAGCTTTGCACAAAAACACTAACCATGAAAGATAAGTAAATGAATAGGAACATATTAAAATTTAAAAAGTATTATTTATCAACAAACAAGAGAATATAATGGCAGAATTCAAGGTTAGAGTAAATATTCACAATGGATATATCTGACAAAGCTCTATCAGTATATTTAAAGCTATTCTACAAATAAATATACAAAAGCTAAAATGTCATTAGAAAATAGAAAATAAAGTGAAACGTTTAAACAGATACCTTCTAATAGATGATACATGAGTAGCCAACTAATATAGATAACTGATGCTTAACTTTATTACTCTTGAAAGAAAGGCACATGAAAACCAAATATAATAATAATGTTATATGCCCATCAGAATAGATGAAAAAGGTGAAGAAAATGTGAATGAAATTTTGGAACAACTGGAACTCTTTGTACATATTGCTGATAGCACAGTACCATTGAGCAACAACATTGGAAAGCTACTTGGCAGTAACTGCAAAGTGGAGCATATTCTTTACTGATCCCACCCCTAGTTAGCATCCAATAGGAATACACAAATTTGTTTACCAAAAAATATGTTCTTGAATGTTCATCACAGCATTCTCTGTAATAGTCCCAGACAGAAAACTACCCAAGTGCCAATCAATAGTAGAATGAGGTATACTCACAGATTGGAATGTAGAAAACAATAAGAATGAATGAATTGTAACTACATGTTACACACACACACGCACACACACACACACACACATATATATATATAAAACTACATGTAGAATATAGATGAATTCCAAACAAAATAAGCCAGATATCCCCCTTCTAAAAACTCTACCATTCCATTTGTATGAAATATAAAGTAAAGATAAATTAGTCTATGGTGCTAGACATGATGTGGGTTTTTTTGTATATTTTGGGATGGGTAGTGACTGGAAAAGAGCACAGTGACAGGTCCTGGGGTCTGGTGATCAATGCCTGCTTTTTTGATCTAGTTGCTTCTTATACAGCTATATTTGGTTTGTGAAAAATCATTTTATGATATCCACATTCTCTTTTTGGAGAATACTCTTCAATAAAAAATTATCTATTGTCTTTTAAATTGTCTTCCACATCATTGAATAAAACATCAGAGCATCCAACTAACTGGGTAGTAGTTGCAGTGGAAAAGTTAACCATGTGGTAGAAAGAAAGGACAATCCAATTTTAAATATAATTTTAAAAAATTTGTAAAATTGTATATCTGGCATGCCTCTATCTATAATTTTCCAAAGGGATACAAAAATGTTCTTCCAAAGATTTACTTTCCATCCTTTGCTTGGATGTCCCTATTATTCCTTTCCTAACACTCAATTTCAGATTCCTTCATGAAAAAAACATTTGCATGCTGAAAGCAGTCAGTTTTTAAATAAGAAATTATTGTTGTTGCTCAGGGATTATTACACCAACTCTTAAAATTTTATGTAAAATAGAGTTTCTCAGTGCTGTTAAATGCTGTAAATAAGCTTATCCCTAAAATAGAAATCATTTACCCCTGCTTGTTTTCCTTATGCCCTAACTATGTTGGATAATCCAGATTATTTAAATAAATAACATAATTAGTAAATGATTTATTTGGTGATCTATTGGTTTTTAACTGCTTTTAACTTAGTAAACCTTATATTGACTTGAAAAGATATGTTGTTTCTTAGTGAAATTGGTATTATTCTCTTGCCTTATTAAAAAAAGGAAGATGTCAGGTTTCAATGAGTTTCTGATGTATTAATCAATCATCAACCAAGATCCTAAAGCTATGCTAAAAACAGTAAGTCATACTAAACAAGGAAACACCTTGATATTCTGACTTAATGTATTATTCTATAAGTAGGTAGGACAAGCAAACTAATATGTAATAATGAGAGAGCAAGCTAGAGCTAAACTGTGACTTATATTTCGGTGCAGTTCAGAAAGGAAGAGACCATGGTTAAAGGCAGCGGTTTTCAGATTTGACTGCATATTAGACTCACCTGAGAAGCCTTTGCATGTTGGGGATGGTGGAGGGAGCAGGCTTTCAATAGTGACTAACTAGCTCCTTTAGAAACTAGTTACATATATCTATAGGCCAGTCGTCCCACAGATAAAATCTATGAATTTTAAATGAATGGTAATAAATAATAATCTGAAAGCACTGATCATTAACTAAAGAAAACAGATTCTGGAAGGATATCAACAATTGGAAGAAGTAACTGGCCCATACAAAGTTTATTTTTTACAGCTTTACCCTGAAATATGAGGTCACCAAAACTCAGGTGGTGGCCAAGGTGGATTTACTAGTTTGAAGAACCAGAGGACAAAGTTTAGGACAAACACAGCAGCAGAAAAGTGAGGGAAGAGGGTCTTGGAAATGAGACATCTGGGGAAGGAAAACCCAGAATTATGGATATAAACTCTAGGCAATATATTTGTTTGATCCCTGAATTATGCATGTGTAGGGAGAATCCAAATGTCTCTATGAAAGTTTTAAAAAAATTGAACTGAGATTTCATCAGCTGTCTAATGAAAGGAGCATGAAGTTTTCTGTTTGAATTCACTCAACTTAACTGCATTCTTAAATATCTCTTTACAGGAGCATAACAAAATCCAAAATCTAAATTACTGACCATGTGAAAAATTACTATACATATGAGGAAAATCTAAAATGTCACTAATACTTAAGAAAATATGCAATATTATACATAGGGAAATTAGTTGACAAAGATTTTAAAACAGATACTAATTATGCTCAATAACATAAAAGAAAATATGCAGAAAATAAATGAAGAGATAGGAAATCTCTTGAGAAAAAGAGAAACTATAGAAAAAGACTGAATAGAAATCCTAGAACTAAAAAAAATACAATATCTGAAATGGAATAATAATTGTATAAACTTATCATAAGAGAAGAATCAGTGCAAAAACTTTTTAGTTTGATGCAATCCCATTTGTCTATTATTGCTTTTGTAAAGTGTGCTTTGTAGGTCATATTCAAAAAATTATTGCCCACACCAGTGTCAAGAAGTTTATTCTCTATGTTATCTTTTAGTACTTTTACAGTTTCTGGTCTTCTGTGCAACAAAGGAAATAATCAACAGATTGAAGTGAAAACCTATGGAATGGGAGAAAATATTTGCAAACGATACATCTGATAAGGGGTTAATATCCAAAATATATAAGGAACCCAACTCTACAGCAAGAAAACAAGTAACTCAATTAAAAAATGGGCAGGACCTGAATAGACATTTATCAGAAAAAGACATACAAATAGCCAATAGGTAAATGAAAAATATTCACCACCACTAATCATCAGGGAAATATGAATCAAAACCACAGTGAGATATCACCTCACACCTATTAGAATGGCAATTACCAAAAAGACAAGAGATAACAAGTATTGCTGAAGGTTTGGAGAAAAGAGAACCTTTGTAAAGGTTGGTGGGAATGTAAATTGGCACAACCATTATGGAAAACAATATGGAGGTCCTCAAAAAATTAAAAATCGAGCTACCACATGGTTCAGTGATTCCACTTCAGGTTGTATATCCAAAGGGAATGCTAATGGGTGCAAAATTTCTTTTTTACCCACTCCACACATATACCAAACCCACTGAATTTTATATTTTAAATTGGGGACTATTTATCTCAATAAAGGTTTTTAGAAACACATTAGATAAAACCAATTAGCCAGTGAAAGCCTTTAATAAACACAGGTAGGGAAACAATACACAGGAAAATAAATAGTTACCTTCAGCAGTATGAGAAAACAAAGCGCAAGGTAAGCCAAACAGTTGCTGAGTTGTGTGGATGCTGATTTATCAACATGGGCATTTCTGAGGGAGAACTGCTGTTCGGGCATTAGAACTGCTTTTCTCTCCCAGACAGTGATATAGGATGCTACTATTCCATGAAGACTAATTGCAGGACTACAGTGGGATTTACTTTGTATCATTGTCTCTTTGTATTCTTTCAACAAACTTTGATCACCTGAAGCAAGTTAAACTTTGTGTTTCTCACAAATAGAAGACATTGCTAAAACCACATGTGCTAGGTTGTTCTTACTTCACAGAGAGTGGAAAACAAAATTGTCTAGTTGATTTTTGCAGAATATTATTAAAATAGATAAAAATGAATTTGGCATTGCTTCTAGTTCATTTGTTGCAGAATAACTTTAAAATAATAGATAAAAATGATTTAGGCATTTAAGCCAAACCTAAGAAAAGCTTAAGTAGGTGACTATTCTCTTTATTTCAATTTCATCAACCATTTAAAAAAGAAGAAATATCTTCTTTCAAAAATTATAAAATAGTAAATGAAAATATTTTATTATATACCTTTAAGGTTTTATTTTTACATATATATATACAAATACATACACTTAAATTGTAATACAAATACAAAAATGTTATGGTAAAATCAGATTACTATTAATTTGTTGATGTCAATTGAATTTGGCACAGTTATTTTGTATTTCAATTTGACAGTCTTTATCAGGAAAATTTACATTTTAGAATTTATGGTAAATTAAAATACAAATGAAGATTTCTCTCCCTGTCCCTCAAAAAGGGATGATAAAGAATTGGATAAGCAAATTATAAAAACCAAGGCCAAAATTACAGGAGAGATGGGAAACACAAGTGATCACGAAATCAAAAACAAAAGGCCAAATATAATTTGCATTCCTGCTATGATTATAGCAATATAAATATTGAGTGTACAAATGGAGAAAGTATAGAAAAGAGAGAGTAAAAATAAAAATAGTTGTATGAGTGTAATGGGGTCACAGGTAATATACTTTTTCTCTGCTAAATTGTCTTTAATTTTGTCATACTGATTCTGTTATGGGGAAAATTCAGGAAAGTCTTGATGTGCTTATAACTATATATTACAAATAATTTAAAAAGTCGAAAGGAAAGTAAAAATATGTAAGATAGGACAAATTTTAATAGTTGCTCCTTCTGTAACAGCAGTTTCTGAAATAACAGGATTTTGTGTGTGTGTGTGTGTGTGTGTGTGTGTGTGTGTGTGTGTGTGTGTGTGTGTGTGTGTGAGAAAAGATCCACACATTCAGAGAATAATATCTTGGAGAAAATATTTTTGTAAATACACTGGTGTTTTTTTTTCTTATCTCCATGGGTAATGGAAATAACAGTATATTTTTGAATTATGCCTTTCCAACTGTGCTTTAAGTTTCTCTGAAAAGAACATCAAAAACAACTCTGCCAGACAAAAGCTTGAGACAATCAGCAGCATCCACAGGACTTGTTAACAAATGGCTCCTTTCAGGAAAGTCAACATTTTAGGTTCAAACTAGACCGTTTCCACCAGGGAAGGCTCCTGGAGACTCAAAATCCTGTTCTGAGGGTCTTTGATGTTGGGAGAATTTTTGCAAATGGTTTGGAAATCACTGAACAACTCTGGTAGGCTGGAAATTTCATTACCTAAAGGAGATTCATTTCATGTGTTTTATTGTCCAAAATGAAAAATTAAAGGAATAATACAGGCATTTAAAAAATGATATTTGCAATATCTGAATAATTCAAATAGAGAGTTATTTGCTTAAGTTAGTAGCATAATTGCCTAAAATCATTTTTGGTGTATGCGTGGTTACTGCCTGTGTTGTTCATTTTTGATGTACAAGTGCAACTGTCCAAATTTGAAAGCCGAACCCAATGATTTTCAAAGAATTTACTACTGTCATCCAAGTCTGGTCCCCTCTGCTCCTCTGCGGCATGTGGCCATGATGCTGAACTACTCCTTTCTGATCATTAACCTTAATGTTACCCCTTCCATATCAGAGGAGGAAAAATAAGGACAAGAACTAATGACATTTCATTTTTACTGTAACAATGTTTGGCCTTTTTTAAGGCATTTTTATCAAGACGGTTTTTCTGTACATGGCAATCATTTCTAAATGATCACAAAATGGTCGGTAGAGGTGAGAATACAGTGGCCCCTTCGCCCACTGGCTAATAGTCCAAGAGGTGAAGAAAAATGTGATATGCACTGGCTTCATTAAGAAAATGATGAGATATATCTTGTAAATTTACAAATTCCTAAAATCTAGATTCTTCTGCAACTAGGAACAAACCCCAAGTCTTTGGGAAAAAATTTTTTTGGATTTCTAATTTTGTTTTCTAAAATGGACTGGCTTAGTGTTCTTCCAAAGCTTTTAGATAGAGGATCATATCTTCATTTAAACTCTTGTGTGGAAGCTTATTACCTGTGAGAAACAAAATCCAAGCTACTTGGTCGATGTCATTTGGGAAATTCAGAGCTCCCGCATTTCTGTGCCCAGAAACATCTTTGTGGGAACTCCCTAGTTACCAATATCATACAGTGAAAAGATTATTGAACTTGATGGTTATGTTTCTCTAGCAGGTAGACAGCAGAATAATCTCAGTCACTTACTTTTGCTTTGTAAAGTAATTTGAAGGTTGCTCCTACAAGTGAGTCAGTATCCATTCAGATTAAATCTTAAATGAAGAATCCTTTTATATGTAACTGTCAAAAAAATTGTTTTTCAAGAATAGCTTAAATTCATTTACATCTTTTAAATTGTGAAGTGTATTCATTTTATCAAAAAGAGGACTAGTGTGCATATATATATATTGTAATATTTTATCTCCCTGGAAGGAAAGGGAGGGAGGGAATGAGGGCAGGTGCAGGGGGTGTTGGGGGAGGGAAAGGAGGAAGGAAGAAAGAAAGAGAAAGAGTTCAAGACCAAATAATTGATCTTCAAGTCTGAGATCTTTTCTTTTAGTTCTTGCTTATGTACAACTCTTCAATTTTTTTCTTCTAAATATGAACTTTTCTGAGAGCCCTCTGTGTAAAAATCCCTTTAACAGATGCCTCTTTCTTTCATTTCTCAGAGTGATGGGTCAGAAGTGGGTCCTGAACACCCATATTAAGAGCAGGGTTCATTGGAAACTCACATGCCATCCTGATTACAACATGATTATCATTTCTGAAAGGGTGTCTGTTCTAAATATGTGATTTTATTAAGGTTAAGGGACATGAATCCAATTGAAACATCTTAAGAGAATACGTTCATATTGGACTCGTTTTCCTTTCCCCATCCCTCTCTTCCTGTGCAAATTAAAATGCTAGTCTCCTTTATCTCAGTCTTTAGAAACAAAGTTTAGTCCCATCTGCCCTTGTATGCAAGTGAAAAGGTTTTCCTTATATGGTTTCATTCTAAAAAAAGTCTTTTCAAATGTTTCTTGATACTTTTACCTTGCCTGTTAAATAATCTTGATAGCAAATATTTTAATTTTTGTTTATTCTTATTGCAAGCACCCACAGACATGAAAGAAAATCATGTCAAAGCACTTTTTAACCTTCCCCTGCCAAAGGGACAGTAATTCAGAAGGATAAATTGTACACCATGCTAGTTGTTCTCCCCCTCATTTTTATGAGATGCTTTGCAGAAATTTGGAATTTGAGGTAGAGAACATAGCTTCTGGCCAAGTTTTCAGTGTTTTATCTCTAGAGATTCTTATCTGGAGGGATTTATTTCCTGAGTATAAGCAAAACCATGTTTAGATAAAAACAAAAGTTTGTTGATGGCTAAATATAAATTCTGGAAATAATTTTTGTTAATTAAGCAATTTTTAAAGCTTTTGGAAAAGTTTATTGTTGAATCAGAAACTTCTTGGCTTCTCCTACTAAAATAAGAGGGCAACTCTTTACTTTGTTCAATAATTACTCTAACTAGCACCCAAAAAAAAAATTATCCACTGGAAACCATTCAAAATACGTAATTGCTTCTGGCTTGGTGTTTTTCAATCAATAAAAGGTATTCTTCCACTCACTGAACCTAGAAAATTTCCACATGCTTGGATAATGATGCTACAGAAATGTTTAATTATTGCTCCCTTACCTGACCTAAAACTGTTCATGAGTTTTGGCAAAGAGAAAGGAGACTCAAAATTCAGCAGGCATTGGACTATGATATCTTTCCAATGTGGAGATCATATAATTATAAATCAAAAGTTTCTCTGCTTTCAGCCAGTGAAGCTTTGATGATAACCTACATGAGAATCACTGTTTTACATAAAGGCAAGTGAATTTTCGCAATTTACTTATCCAACGAACAATATATATGTACAACTCAAGAAGTCTGGTCTCATAAGCCTTTTGCTACTTGTAGCAAAATAATACAGAACTAAAGTGTGGGACTGGGATGAGATGTCCTTGGAAAATATTCAAAAAACTTCACTGTATAGATATTATGTATGCAGTTCATATATTTCACTGAAATTTAAGTGATTGTTTGGCAGAGACTAAGTCTAGCACAGTGTCTGTCAGCAGTAATTATAGGTGATATTAGCTTCCCAGAGTATATGATGCAGTTTTTAGATTTTTGTTTTTAATTAGATAATTATTTTGTTCAGAGAAGTGACTTACCTTTGTATTATGTATAAAGGTGAATGCTTAAAAGAAAGGCTGAATCAATGAAATGAAGGACCTGATCAATTTTAAAAAGCATTTTATACTGCAAAGATAAACAGAAAAGTAATGGTATAGTTTTAAAAAAATTTTAAGTGGGCTTTGCAATGTCTCTTTAGTATTTAAGCTGAACTGGGAGTTTTCCTTTCAGTGGAGTTTATTCTGTATCTGTTTCCTTCTTCAGGGGCTCCATTACATTTGTCCATAGGTTATTTTATTTGATCCTGGGTGGTTGACAGACTAATGCTCCCCACCGAAGATGCCCGCATTCTAGTCCCCCAAACTGGTAAACATGTTACTTTATGTGGCAAAATGAACTTTGCATATGTGACTAAAATTTGGAGATGGCAAAGTAACCAGGGATTATTTGGGTAAGCCCCCAAAAATCACAACGGTCCTTATAAAGGAGAGGCAAGACAAGTAAGAGCCAGGAAAGTCAATGGGACCAAGGAAGCAGAGATTTGAAGACTGTACTGCTGGCTTTGAAAATGGAAAGGAATCTGAATCAAGGAATTCGGTGGCCTCTATGAGCTGGAAAAGGCAAGGAAACAGATTCTCCCATAGAACCTCCAGAAGGCACGCCACTTTATCAACACCTTGCTTTTAGTTTCAGTGTGATTAGTTTTGGACAACCGATGACTGTAAACAAAGAAAATAAGTTTGTATTGCTTTTAACCAGGAATGTTGTAGCAATTTATTATAGCACCAATAGGGACTAATACACCTATTAAAAATTCTGAGATTTGAGAAGATGAGACATTATCTCCAGTTTACAAGGATGTCATGATTTTTCCAGTATCATATAGTGAATATGGCAGAATTGTGAGTAGAACCCAGGTTTAAGGACTTTCAAGTCTAGTGCTACTGTTCTTCTAGAATTTAATTTAACTGTTTTTTCAGTATTTATAGGGTAACTCTTAATTAGCTTCTGATTGCTGATGTAACAAATTACCCCAAGCTTCAGGTCTTAAAACAATGCAAATTTATTCTCTTACAGTTCTGGAGATCAGATGTCTAACATGGGTCTCACTGGGCTAAGATCAAAGGGTCAGCAGGTTTGCCTTCCTTCTGGAAATCTATGGGCGAATCCTTTCCTAGACTTTTCCAGCTTCTAGAGATTATCTGCCATTCCTTGGTTTATGGCCTCTTTCTCCATCTTCAAGCCAGCTGCATAACATCTTCAAATCATTCTCTTTGATTAGGATCCCTATTTATTTTGTCACATCTTCCTCTCTGATTTTAACCTTCTTACTGTCCTGTTATATAAGGACCCATGCAATTACCCTGGGCCACAGAGATATTCCAAGATAGCCTTCCCATCCCAAGATTATTAATTTAATCACATCTGCCAAATCCCTTTTACCATATAAGGACATATTCACAGGTTCTGGGGATTGGGTTATGGATATCTTTGGGAGCCATTATTCTTTCTACCAGGATCTCCTATGTACCAAAATAATGTCTTAATTTCTGAGAATAAATTAAAATCCCAAGATTGATGGGATTCTATTGAGAAATATTGACTGCTGTTCGTAATTTTGTGTGTGTGAATAAGTGGCACACAATGTACTTAAGCATTCTCCTGCCTGTGGTACTTTTTTGTGTCCAGGTCGCTGTTGCCTCTACTGTGGATAGACATAGCTCTTCATGTACATTTGTAAGAGTTACTCTTGGACATATACCTAGAAAAATAATTTTGGCTTTGAGCATGTGAATTAGCTAACTTAAGATAATAGAATTATTTCAAAGTTGCTGTACCACCACAAAACTCAATAAATATCAGTATCTCTCATCTATATATAATCCATCAATCCATCAATAAGACTTCTTGATTTTTGCAACTAAAGTTGATGTAAAAAACCTATCTTGTAGCATTCCTCATTTGCATTTCCTTAATTACTAATAATGAGGTTGAACATCTCTTCAAATAACGAATGACAAAAACTGTTGCCTTTTTTTAATGAAGTTTGTTCTTATATTTGTCCATTTTTATTGGTTTGTCTCTTTAATATTAATTGAAGGGAGGTATTTATATATTCTTGATAGAAGCCCTTTATTGGTTTTGTGTGACATCTGTGATTATTCCAAATTTTAGAAGTTATATTTAAACAAAATCTTTGTCACAGCCTGGTAAATTACTTATTATTTTAGTATTTCCTGGACATTTTAATTGAAATATTTATTCTGTTTTAGTATTTAGCAGCATATATTTGGATTTGGTTTTTGACTCAATCCCAGAGTTTTTGAATTAATATAATAATTTAACCATTTGCATTTATTCTATAAATTACATGTATAGATAGAAAATTAACCATTTATATTTGTGTTATAAACAATTATTGCAATAATCTTGTTTTTAATTGAATTCTTATGCTTTCTTAAGTGTTAATTTTCCTTTTTATAGTCTATATAATTTTCCTCCTAGTGGCTTACAAGATATAACTTTATTTTTAAGTCTAGTGGTAAGTATCTTTAATTTTTCAGTAATATACTGGAATCCACATTTCCCTTGAATATTAACCAAAATAATGTCACAGTAAATGCTGACTAGTCTTAATAAAAAAATTTGTCCCATTTCTATTTCTCCTTACAGGATCAATGAGGATTCTCATAACAATGACCTTGATTCATCAAGATAAAACTGAATTATGTTAATACCATCTGTTTAGGAGGTAAAGATTTTCATTAGCAAAGAAAAACATTTTCAGAAATGTTGAAATAAAAACAAATTGGAGCTTAAAAGTCATCTTTGTGCAACACCTCATTCTGAGATAATGATGAAAAAATCAGTTATGCTCAAAAACTTCCCAAATCCACATAAACGGGTAGTATTTGCTTAGCAAAACATGTATCCTAAGTCTCTGCAAGTTTTCTATTAATAACACCAGTGAATTCCATGGAATCTTTTGTAAACTTTGGATAATTTTGTTTAGTTTCAGAGGTCTGGGCTTAAATAAAGCTCTCGAGTGTGATAATGTTGGGCTTCTAAGGTAAATTTTAAACTTGGCTGAGTCACTGCATGAAGACTATGTCATCTGACCTCTTGATGACTCTGTAGCCTCATTTATAAAGTGGAGTTTATGTTGAAACACTGCTGGGCGTGTGACGTGTAATTGGCTCCAGGGTTCTTCAGAGCACTCTCCAGGGTGTGAAAGTTGCCTGGTGCCTGAACCAAACTATCAGAATAACAGTGACAAGGAGACAAATCTGAAGAATTAAAAATAGCTGATAGAAGCTAGCTACTACTTAGAATGGTAACTTGAGATAAAAAACCTAAAACAATGGCCAGCCTGTTCCTATATAGAATTAGTTCCTCTATGGTTTTCTAGGAACCTTTACTGCATCTCTTGGCATCATATCCTCTGCCCTCAAATTTAAGCATAACAAGAAACTTTGGGCTTATTGGCAACTAAGTTGGACATTGTCATGCAAATGTCAGCTTTTCTGGCAAGTCTATCTTAAATATTTTACTGTAAGTTAATTTGGGAGGCAAAAATAGACACGACATCTACAACTACTTCAGTCAGTATCCTAGCAATTGCATAATTATTATTTTTCCAAATATAGGTTGACCTGTTAGAAGCAGGACAAACACACATCCTTCAAACTGATCTGTCAGAAGTACTTGATTGACCTTGTTTTTTATCAAATTTCATCCTGAAGCATCGTTATACACGTGGAAAAAATGTTATCAAAGAATTTTTGAACATTTTTTAGTATACACATTTTGAACTCCCTTTTGTAGGAGAACTGAGAAACAGCTGGAAGACAGAGCAGGTAAAAGGACTCTGGAGTAGTCTCATCCCATTCCATCTAAGCATTTTAGCTTCTCTCTGAATTGGTTTTCCTACTAACCAATTCCTTAATCCATCTTAAAGTTTCAAGTAGTCTTTAAAATTCAAGAATTTGAGACCCTCTGTGAGAGCAGCTTCTTCTAAGAGCATGGAAGCTCTGTGATTGCTTTCTCTTTGGGTCTGGAAACTAGCAGAACTCTTTGGAGTCAGAGCTGACAAAGAAAGAATGTTGCTGACTTGGAATTTAGTGGAAAGCATGTTTAGAAAGTGAATAAAACTGGAATTTATAAGCTGCGCAAAATGAACCGGCGGGACAGTTTACATTTAATGTCTCCAGCCTCTTGCAGTTCAGGTGACATCTTCCAGCCTCCTGCAGTTAAAGTAAGACCCATGTCATTCTTGACAAGTTTTATTACAAAATATAATTACAAAGATAAGAAAGCAAAACAAAACAAAACCCTGAGACAGAAGCCTTGAGAGCAATAATTTTAAAAGTATCTTTCCTTTTCTATTAAAAAAAATGTTGGGAATTGGTGAACTAAGAATAGCTAGGATTAAGACAGAGAGAAAAGACCACGGCCACAGAGATACGTTCTGCCAAAATGATGCTCGGCAAATACTATCTGGTGGGGATGATTAGTAATTTCCTCTTGCTGGAGTGCTTTGTGCTTTTGGAGTTAGGGGCTCAGGGGGTAATCCTCACTCCTAGTATTGGCAAGTCAGCCAAAGTGCCCTTCTAAGGGATTTCTCTTATAGTTACAGATTTCCCATTTCTTTTGGTGGTGTGATCACAGAGAGAATGAAGAGATCTGCTTTACCATCAGCACATTTTGTATGGATTCTGGGGTTCTCCAGTCAAGTTCCAGTCAGACACACATTTAATGAATGCCTAATTACATCTAAGCTCATACTACAAATGATGGGAGAGTGATAGATAAGGAAAATATATATCCCTTCCCTTACAGATATAATTGTCTAACAGGGAGAAGTTTCATAAACATTTCAATGAGTGTATTTTTGTTTCATTACTGATGTGCTTTGGAAGAAGAGCTCAGATTAATTCCAGTCTCACGTAGTCTCCTTCATTGGTATGTGGAAGTAGGATGGGCTAGGTGAGGGTTTCTAGGGGTCCCTTGCATATTCCCTGCCTTGGGTGAGGATATGCATTGGAGAAAAGACATTCAGCCACATAAGCCATTTCAAGTGAGGCTGGGCCTGAAAGATGGTTAAAGGCCGCCCGGGCAGAATCTCCCAATTTAGGCACCACTCCTATTGATCAACAAGAGGTGTGCTGGCTATTCTCAGGGGCATGTCTCCTCTGGACCGCAGTGGGAAGGGCAACTATTAGAGCTCTTTAGTACTAGTGATTTATTGGACCCTTACATGGATATTGGCTCTCAAAGTGCTGGTCTGGTTTCCCGGTAGTATTGAGAAAGAAAGCTTTTTGTGACAAGTTAGCTGATTCCATGAGGTTTCATTCCTGTCCACTTGATCTGTCCACATGGGACTCCTTAGTTCCAGGACTCCTACCCCTCTCTCCATTTCTCTCCTTCAATGTTCCCTAGGCTCTGACAGCTTTATCTAGTTTCCAAGGATCCAGGCAAACTAACCGTGTTTCATAATTAAACTACTGCTTTTGAAAACAAAGCCAAGAATCTGACTCTTATTGGTTAGTTCTCTTGTAAATAAATTCTCTTTTGAAGTAATGAAATGTCTCCTAACCTTATATAAGCAAGTATCACGGTATAGTAGAAAATAAGGGGAAAGATATACTGGCTACATAATAAATAACATAGTACAGTTATATTGAAGAATTTCATGTATCATATAATTAAGGAATAGAGCATTTCTCATAAAGATCAAAGAGATATGTATAGTGAGATAAAAAATGAATGAGAACTCAGAAGGTTTTTCTTCTTGTTCTCTCCTACTGGTTGTGTGGCCTGCAACAAAATATTTAATGTCTATAAATTATAGGATCTTCTCCTTAAAAAATGTGTAGAATAATAAATATCATGCCTACTACCTGGAAAGCAGTATATATTATGACTATAGGAATTTAAAGTCAACCTTTATAGTTTTGAATTTAGTCTCTACCACTTAGCTGTGAAATTTGCCAAGTTATGCTACCTTTCTAAACCCCATTTTCCTTGATAAGATTATATTTAGGATCAAATTAAATCAGGTATGTATAGTTTTTGTACTATCCCTGACACATAAATCACTCAATAACTATGTTCCTACTACCTCACCCTAAATGAGTGGCAAATGGGTTCATATAACAAACTACAAGATTCCACATGATCATTTTTTACTGTTTTTTTTCCAAAACTCAATTATATGTGATCCTGTGTTTGTAGGCTCAGCATTTTTTTCCCCTTGAATGTGAGTCAGTGTTCTCAATTCAAAAATCTACTGATGTATAATGCTAACTCACACCATAGCTTTGATTATTTTTCAGTTTGTTTACCTTTTGAAAATGCTTTCCCATATCTTGGCTATTGTAAATAATACTGCTATGAAACAGGGATGCAGATATGTCTTCAAGATAAAGATTTCATTTCCATTGGCTATGTACCAAGTAGAATTTCTGGATTATATGGCAGTTCTATTGATATATATATATATTTTGAGGAACATTCCATGGAGTTCTCCATAGGGGCTGCAACAATTTGTATTTCTATCAACAGTGCACACGGGTGCCTTTTTCTACACATCCTCACCAGCCCGTTATCTCTTGTCTTTTGGTAATAGCCATTCATTCTAACAGGTATGAGGTGATATTGATTTACATTTCTCTGGTATTAGTTATGCCAAATACCTTTTCATGTACCTGTTGGCTATTTAAATATCTTCTTTAGAAAAATATCTATTCAAGGTATTTGCCCATTTCTTAGTTGGATTATTTGGGGTTTTCTTGCTGTTAAGTTTTACGAGTTCCTTACATATTTCTTATATTAACTCCTATCAGATATGTGGTTTGCAAATATTTTCTACAACTCCATAGGTTGCCTTTTCATTTTGTTGAGAAGCTTTTGAATTTAATGTAGTCCTGCTTGTTTATTTTGGTTTTTGCTGTTTATGCTTTGGTGTCATGTCCATAAAATCATTACTAACGCCAGTGTCAGGGAGTTTTTTCCTATATTTATTCTGGGAGTTTTATGGTTTCAAGTCTTACATTTATGTATCTAACCCATTTTGAGTTCATTTTTTATGGGCCATTAAACATTGGGGTCCAGTTTCATTCCTTTGCACTAGAATATCTAGTTTTCCCAACACCATTTATTCCAGAGATGTCTTTTCTCTATTGAGTATTCTTAGGACCTTGTCAAAACAAATATCAGTTGACATATATGTGTGGGTTTGTTTCTGGGCTCTCAGTTCTATTCCATTGGTCTATGTGTCTATTTTTGTGTCAGTACCATACTATTTTGGTTACTTTAACTTTGCAGTATAATTTGAAATCAAGAAGTATGATGCTTTCAGCTTCACTCTTTCTCAGGACTACTTGGGCTCTCCTTTTTGTGTTGGATTTTAGGACTTTTTTAATTTCTGTAAAAAATGCCATTGGAATCTTGATAGGAATTGCACTGAATCTGTATATTGCTTTGGGTATTATGGATATTTTAACAATGTTAATTCTTAAAAATCCATAAACACAGGATATCATTCCATTTGTTTGTATCTTCTTCAATTTCTTTCATCAATGTCTTATAGTTTTTGGTGTATAGCTCTTCATCCCTTTGGATAAATTTATTCCTAAGAATTTTGTTTTTTTGTGCTATTATAAATAGGATATTATTTTTCAGATAATTCATTATTACTGTATAGAAATGCAACTTGTTTTGTATGTTGATTATGTATCCTGCAACTTTACTGAATTTGTTTATTAGTTCTAATAGTTTTTTGGTGGAGTTCTTAGGATTTTCTGTATATAAGATCAGTCATCTGCAAATAGAGATAATTTTACTTCTTCCTTTTTAATTTGAATACCTTTTCTGTCTTCTTCTTACCTGATTGCTATAGCGAGGACTTCCATTACTATACTGAATAGGAGTGGTGAGAGTGGGAACCCTTGTCTTTTTCCTGATCTTAGAGGAAAAGCTTTCAACTTTTCACCACTGAGTATAATGTTTGTTGTGGTCTTGTCATATATAGCCTTTATTAGGTTGAAGTCTGTTCCTTCTATGCCCAGTTTGCTGACAGTTTTTATCATGAATAGATTTTGAATTTTGCCAAATTTTGTGCATCTACGAAAATAATCACATGATATATCTCTTTCATTCTATGAATGTGATGCATCACATTTATTGATTTGTATATATTGAATCATCCTTGTATCCCAGGGATTAATCCCATTATGATCATCGTGTATGATCCCTTTAATGAGCTGTTGAATTCAGTTTGCTAGTATGTTCTTGAGAAATTTTGCATCTGTGTTTATTAGGGATACTGCCCTGTTGTTTTCTTTTTGTTGTATGTCCTTGTCTGGGTGTGGTATCAGGGTAATTCTGACCTCATAAAATGAGTTTGGAAGTTTTCACTCTTCTTCTAGTTTTTGGCAGTTTGAGAAAAATATTTAAATATTTGGTAGAATTCACCAGTAAAGACATCTGGTTCTGGACTTGTGGTTTTAGGGAAGTTTTGATTATTGATTCAGTGTTCTTACTTGTTACTGGCTGTTTCAGATTTTGACTTTCTTCATGATTCATTCTTGATAGGTATGTTTCTAGGAATTTATCCATTTCTTCTAGGTTGTCTAATTTGTTGATACAGTGTTATTCCTAATAGTCTCTTATGATCTTACGTGTCCATTGTCAGATGAGTAGACAAAGAAAATGTCCATACAATACATTGGATATATTGTATCCATTATATTCATTAGAATATATTCACTAATAAAAAGAAGGAAATTCTGCCACTTGTGATAACATGGATGAACCAACAGAATGTGTTTCAGGTGAGTATAATGCTAGAGAGTTACCTTGGGATTGTCCTAAATCTTGCCCAAAGGGACACCCAGAAAGGTGAGGAGGCCTCAGCAGAAATAGCCCCATGGCATATTCATGGCTGCTCAAGGGCTGAAGTTGGAATCCTAAAACAATCTTCTGGAGAGGATTATTCAGCTGCAAAGCAATTGCAGCTCAGGGATTCTCAGTTATATTAATTTTCTCTTGATGCTATAAGAAATTACCACAAATTTAGTGTCTTGTCATAAGACAAATTAATTTTTTTATAGTTCTAGAGGTCAAAAGTCTAAAATCAAGAAATCAAGGTGTAGTCAAATTGTATTTCTTCTGGAGGCTTCCAGAGAATGGTCTGGGTTTTTTTTTTGCATTTTCCTGCTCTTAGAGGCCACATGAATACCTTGGCTATGGCTCCTTCCTCTGCTTCCAAAGCCATATCTCTCTCTCTTTCCCTCTTCTTCCATCACCATATTGCCTTCTATGTCTTGGACCGTCCTGTCTCCTTCTCTTATAAGGATCGTTGTAATAAAATGGGACCCATGTGAATAATCCAGGATAATCTGTCCATCTCAAAATCATTAATTTAATCACATATTGAAAGTCCCTTTCACCATGCAAAGTAACATATTGACAAGTTATGGGGACTAGGACATGGATACCTTTGGGGGCTATTCCTGGGACTATCTTACCAGTGAAAGAAGATAGCCCAAGAACCAGGAGGGAAAGAACTAATTTTGAATAAAGCCAGGCTAAGAGAAGCCTGGCACTAGCTCAAATGAGTAAAATCCAAGATGTTTTTTGCCTCTTAGTGCCTCTTGTCTCCTTCCATTATGCCATGAGGATAAGAAACTTCTGTTGGCAGGCTGGGAAGGAGGGAAGAAATACAGGCTGTGAAGATAGGAAGTAAATCAATCATTTCCTTCTCCTTTCCTATTACAAAATCCCACCTAGAACTATGTTGAGTTTAGGGGGAGGAGAAGCTTTTACTTTAAACAGGATTCAAAGTTGATCATTATTTTGGAATTGACACTGTAGTTGGTGACTCAAAGTTATCAGAGAATGTTTTTTATTATTATCTGAGAGTGACCAGTTAAGCCATGTCCAGGGCTCATTTACACATGGTAAAATATTGGCCCCACAAAGTGGGTGATAGACAGTGCCAGTGGGGAAGGAGGAGGGAGAATTAAGCTATTTCCTTATTGAAAGTTTTATACTCCTTTAACATAATAGTTATATAATATAATCCTTTCATTGTTGTATGCACATGAAAAACAGATAGAGCTGAAATCACAAAGGTTCACATGTGAATATGTTGGGGGAGTGTTGTGTATTTTCCTCCATCCTTGTCCCCGCGCAAACAAAGAATTGAAGTGCAGAGACAGTGGTGGAGTAGAGTAAAAGTTTTATTTAAAGTTACCTAAAGAGAGAAAAAGTACAAGCCACCTAAGCAAGGAGAGGTGGCCTGAAAGGTTGGAGAGAAAGAGTTTAAGATTAAAAGGATACTTAGAAAGTGTGGGTGACCTCAGAGAGAGGAGCACCCTGAAAGGTTGGGGGTTCCCCCTTTTAACGATTCTTCAGGAATGTGACTAAGGCCTCTGGGTGAAGACCTGTTAAGTGGTCTTTGAATACTTAGAATTAACTTAACACAAGCAACTTCCTGCTCTGATTTCTCTAGAGTCTTGGTCTGGGAGCATATCAAACAAGGCTGCCTACGCAGCCCCCAAGGTGAGCTGAGTTATTGTCTGTTTGCTAAAGAGTAAGTTAAGAATCTTACTTCTGAACTTCTTTGGTATTAAAATACAATCTTTAAAATGGAATCCTTCCTGCCTTTTACTATGTTGTTTACAGCTGAGCCTGTATGCTAAATTAGTTGCCTAGGTTACAAACTACTTGATTAGGGCTGAAAGGAGAAAAAAACAGTGTTTAGGTAAAGTTAAAAAATAAGCTGGGCCTGTATGATTAATATAATAAAGACATGGGCTATCCTGAGGTATCCTCCTTTATCTGGGGAATATTCAAATATTCCAGTCCAAGTTGCTCTTGGCTTTTTGAGCTTTAACTGATTAACTCTGGGTCTTTTTAGTGTACTTTCCTGGTCTTTTTCTTTTTCCACCCCACTCATATCTATTTACCTGCCTAACAATTGTACTGTTAAGAATGCAATACCCTGAACTAGAGTTGATAATTTTAATTCCTGCATTTTCCAAGGCTAAGAAATGGCTTAAATGGCAGGAAAAGAGAAAGAAGTGAATGTGAGAAACTGTAAAGAAGTAACTGCTGAGAGTACAAAAATAGAAACAACTTAAGTTGCAAGATATGGAACTACTGATAGCCATAGGGTGACAACAAAGGACAGAAATTGCCACTAGGGAAAAGACAAGAAAATGTATTAATAAAAACAGAAATATAGTTTGGGGGCATTTAATGAAAGGGTGCACTAAAATACCCTCCTGATATGAAGATCATATAATAAAGGCATGTCAGTGAAATAGTATATCTATTTTGACTATTCCATGAAGGACCACTTATCCCTTCATACCTCAGTTATCTCTGAAATCTTCATTGCTCTACAGCACAATAGTACACAATGTTCATTATGTCCTAACCTCATAAAAAAGAAAGGTTTCTTTTTTTAAAGTAGACCATTTTCTATGGCAGAAGCATGAATAGCACACTTTAGAAAGATTGCATTAAAAAATTCAAATGAAAGAACTGTTGCTCGAAAGTAACTAGCCTCTAATATGGCCCAAATGATCCTCCTATTCTGGAATTCTTGCCTTCCCTTGAATCAGGGCTTGCTCTGAGTGAACAATAGATGAATATGGAAGTCAGTGTATGATTTTGGAGGCTCTGGTCTCTTGGAGATAACATATCATGTTAATAAGCTCTAATTTAGCTCTGTTGGCCTCTCCTTTCAGCTACTTGGACTATGTGAAATAAAGTATAAGAAAAGAAAAGCAGGTATTTGTTAGTACAATGCAGAGCAAGTAATTCATTGTGCAGCAATTACCCTTTTTATTTTTTCCTTCCCGCTAAGGGGGAACACAAATCAGTTCATTTTGAGAGTGGAACATTCTTCTTATTTTATTAGATCCTTTCTTTTGTTTTTGTGCTTTCTTAAATAAACATATATAGTCTCCTTCCTTCCCCTCCCCATTTATAAAACAGCTTTTATATTCTCCTTCTATGCTTCATCTCTGAAATTTGACACCAGACCAAGAGATCCATGGTAGTGGATGGTCCAAAGTGATTGCACTCATTTTCTAAAATTTATGGATAGTTTTGATAGTATTTCACAGATATTTTCTCCCAACTCAATAAATACATGGGCAGACATTTATTATCAGCTCATCATTTATAATCCCCCCAAAACTACTTGGGACTCAGCAAATACTTATTTGAATAAAAAATATAAATCTCATTCAATCACATTATTGAATTCCTGTAATATACAAGTACATATCAAGTACTTTGAAGAATACAATGTTTAAGATTTGGTTCTTGCCTTCTGGATGTTCACATTCTAACAGTTGAACACTAGCTAGAGATGTAAGTCAGTTAAGTAACAAAAATTCTATTTTAGATTGAAGCAACCATACAAAGATGTTAAAGTC
Source organism: Manis pentadactyla (assembly GCF_030020395.1). Lineage (NCBI taxonomy): Eukaryota > Metazoa > Chordata > Mammalia > Pholidota > Manidae > Manis > Manis pentadactyla. The sequence continues at coordinate 143,905,535 of NC_080021.1, read as the reverse complement.
ATATCTGGTTATTTTTAAAATAAATGATAAACTTTCAAAAATATGAATGACAATTTAGATCTTGAAATGCATTTTCTTTAATTTTTCATATGATCTTGTTTTGAATGCATTTTTAGAAAACCAGGTAAATACTCATGAACATGTTATACCAATTGTTTGGTTGCCAGTAATTGAAACTGTGTTTTAGTGCATTTTACTATATTAATATTTTTATTTAGAGAAAGTGCTCTAATAATGTAATATAATGTAATGTCTTAACAATGTAATCCATGATTAGAGTGAATGACGTCCAAATTGGAGGTTGGAGTTATTTAATAAATCAATGGAACAGTGATTGACAGTACTGCTTTGGTTGGGTCCAGTGAAATGACCCAGATGCCATTATGGGTCTGTGGTCAGACAAATGAGAGCAACTGAAAAAAACCCAGGCAGTTGAATAGCTTTGTAATACTTGACCATAAGCAAATTCATCAGCAACTGAACTCACTCTCTTCTGATGGGAACTTGTAAATTCTTTGAGTTTAAATTTGCATTCTTATGCTAACTCTGGCACTAACTGGCTGCTTGATTAAGAGCACATTTTTTAACTGCTTTGAGCCTTTTTCCAAATGTAAATGGGTTAATAAAAGCAACCTAAGTTTATTAAGAGGCTTAAATATGCAACAAATTTAAAGCCTTTGGCATGACACAAAGCAAGTCATCAAAATGTTCATTTCCTTATTTTTGCTCTTTCTAAAGCTTTTAGATTGATAAAATCTCAGTTATAAAGGCTGCATATTGAGTAAATAACTTACAATATTGAGATTCAAAAATTCTAAAGAGTATCTTAACAACCAGTAGCTTTGTATTTTCCCAACACATCTAAACAATGCTTTGGGTGAGATGGACTGGTCATGTCTTCACAGTGCTCTTGGATGCCAAATTATATTGATTAATAATTGCTATTTGGAGTGTTGTGTGGATTCAGAGGAAATTTTCATATTAATTGCGAGGGCTTAGAGGAGATTTTCTCAGTGTACCAAAAAATGTTGGAAGGAGTATTCCAAAACAATTGAGAACAGTCACTAATAAATAATACGTTTATTCTGAAACACAATGATTTGATTACAGGAAAGCAGGGAAGAGGCAAGGACAGAACTGGGCTGAAATTTACTCAAATCTACGGCAGGTATGGTCTCAGGATTTGGGCAGCTTTATAATTAAGATCATTTGCCTGCTGTGGAGATTAGATATTCACCTGCCAGTTTTCACCTTTTCTAGAAAATCTTTCTAAATTCATTCTCACCCTTGTTTGGCAGCATATATTATAAAAACTCTACATTTCTAAATAGCTAACAGGCAGTAGGGTCTCTGTTCACTCTACATTCTTTGTGTTTCAAGTTTTGTAGTTATTCTGAGCACTTTAGTTCCAAGGTAGGCTCTTTCCAAATGATTTAGGTTTGGCCAGACTGACGTGAGAAAACTGCCTACGCCATAGTCGGCCCTGGTGGTCCTGCTGAAGTTGGAATTAGTTCTACATGGTTCTGCCATGTTTAATTGTATCGTTCAACCTTCTTGAGGTTATCCCCACAACTTTAACTTTCAGCGTCAGCAGAACAAGAATATGAAGAACATTCGCAGCGCATATAATCTGGACTTCCCTGAATTTGGAGATTTTTAAATTACCAAACCATAGGAATCAAAAGGCTAGACATAAATCATACAATTCATTTTATTCCTAATGAGTCACAGCTGCTATCTCTCACATGGATTTGCTTTTGTGTTCCAAATAATTGCACCTCTGCTCTTTTCAAATCACCTCTAGAAGCCCCAAGAGTTAGTAATTCACATTAAATACATATGTATATATTAAATATATTATATTTAAATATTTAAATAGATTACATACAATATTTATGTGTATTTAAATACTAAGATTAAAAGAAAATTCTGAACCAGCAGCATCCAATTTGGCAGCCACCAATCATATGTAAATAATTAAATGAAATTCAATTAAAATTTCAAGCCCTAAATTGCACTAATCTCACTTCAGAGGTTCAGTAGTGGAACTCATGGACAGTGCAAATAGAGAACATTTCTATCATTACAGAAAGTTCTCTTAGATGGATCTATAACAGATCCTTGAAACTGCCCTCTGAAGAGCTACTGAATGTTTGGACTATAGTCCATCCCTCCTTTAGGAGATAAGCAAATTATGGCAATGACAGTTGCAACAAGTTTCTTACAATAAGGATGGTTTAGAGAGGAACAGAAGAAAAGACAAAGGGAGGGAAGAAAGGCAGGAGGGAGAGTGAGGGGAACGGAGGAAAGAAGGGAAGGAAAGGAAACTTCTTATGTGTCAGCTCCTTTCTTACGTATAGGACCGTATTAAACTTTAATGACAAACACTGAGGTTACCTTTATTTGAATCCAAGTGAAATACTCCCCTCTCTAATATTCAACATGCTCCTTTGGGGTAACAATTGTTCTTCTGCACTAGTTTGTTACTCTGTGTCTGTGTAACCATAACATCATCTTAATGGGAACCAAGAAAAAGAAACAAAAACTGAATAGTTTTGGGGGTTATATCTCTATGGCTGTGCCGATGGCAGTGACCTGGTATTACTCCTTGCAGAAGGCTGATTAATATAGCCCATGGATACAATACAATTTTCATACTCCTTCTGATTCTGTAGACATGACCTAAAAGTTCATTTCTCTAAGTGGACATTTCTGTGCAAGATTACAACTTTAAAATAATATTACTGCTTCACATTAGTCATAGAAATATGATATAATTTTGTGTAATTCATGATGAATTAACAGCCCAGGGAAATTTTCACTTCAAGCTTCCCCTTATAAAGCATAGTCTGAGCTTCCTGGGTATAGATAGAGCAAACAGTTTTTCGTGACCTGGATATTATGATGAATTTTCTTTACCTCGGCTCTTATTCCTGTGTAATTATTGCACAATTTTAATATACCTGAGGTTAAGGATCTGTTTGCAAGACTAAAGACAAGGCTAGAGGATATAAACTTACAAAGAGTCCAACTAAACATGCTGTGTGGTTTTTAATGTGCAAAGGGGAATATAACATGAAAAAGATAATATCTTAAATATCATTGCTTCTTAAAACATAGGGAGCAATTCCTGAGCAGTGTTAGGTCTGGGCTAAATTTTGATGAAGGTGGAGACTGTTTTCTAACCTATTTGTCTCATTCTTTCTTTTTATGTTTTTTTTTTCTGAATCCTCCTGTATTCTTTAATTAATCGATCTCCATCTGACAAAGACGATGTGTTTTTCAGGCTCTCCATAGACAGCCTAGAGCTTTTCACATCTGTGCCCCCCAACAATGGACATTGCCTGAGGCTCTGGGTCTTCAAGTTTCCCCAGTCACAAAAATGTTTATCTATCACAGGAAACTAGTAATTTAATTAAAAAAAGATTTACCCCTTCCAAATGATGTTTAAATGTTAATATTTGTTTTCACCTCCAATTAGTGAGAATTTCAGGTGTGGTGGCAAATTGTTGGGGGCTTCCTTGTCTTGAATGTGTTATTGGGATGCCTAGCAATTATTATATTTTATAAATACATAATTCACATACCATAAAATTTGTCCTCTTCAAGTGTAAAACTCAATAGATTTTAGTGTATTCACAAAAGTTTAAAGCCATCAACACGATCCAATTCTGGAACATTTTCATCATCCTAAAAATAAACTATACCCATTAACATTATCTCCCTGTTCACCCTTCCTTTTATTACTTAACAACTACTAATCTACTTCCTGTCTCAATGAATTGATAAATTCTGGGCATTTCACAGAAATAGAATCATATACTATGGGCCTTTTTGTGTCTGGCTTCTTTTACTTAACAAGCATGTTTCCAAGATTTATCCATGTTGTAGCATTTATCTATACTCCATTCTTTTTCATGGCTGAATAATACTCCACTGCACAAGTACATTATATTTCTCTGTTTATCAGTTGGATTTGTTATTTGGGTTGTTTCCACTTTTTAGCTCTCATGGATAATGCTGCAAAGGACATTTGTATATAGTTGTTTTGTGAACATGGCTTTCAGTTCTGCGGAGTACCTACCCAGGAATGAAATTGCTGGATAAAATGGTAACTGTTGAACTTTTTTTGAACTGCCAACTGTTTTCCAAAGATTATGATCGTCCCAAGGGATCCAAATCCTCATCAATAGTTCTTATTGTCCTTTTAGTATTTAAACTTTAGTTCCCATAGTGGGAATTAATTGGTATCTTATTATGGTTTTGATTGCATTAACCTAATGATATTGAGCATTTTTTTATGTTCTTATTGATCATTTATATATTTTCTTTGTAGAAATAGCTATTCAAAACCTATGATCATTTTTAAATTGGTTTCTTTGTCTTTTTATGCTTAAGTTATAATGAGTCTTTATATATTCTGGTTACTAGTTTCTATCAGATATATGATTCACAAATATTTTCTCCCCATCTGTTGTCTTTCACTTTCTTGATTACCTTTGAAGTACAAAAGTTTTAATTTTGATGAAATTGAGTTATTTTATCTTTTGTCTTGTCTTTATGCTTGTGCTTTTAGTATCTAAGCAACCATTGCCTCGTCCAAGTTAATGAAGATTCATGCCCAGGGTTTCTATTAAGATTTTTTTATAATTTGGCTCTAACATTTAGGTCTTTGATTTATTTTGATTTAATTTCTTTATATAGTTGAGATAGAGTTCCAACTTCGTATTTTTGTATGTGGATATCAAGTTGTCCCAGCATCATTTATAGAAATGACTTTCTTTCTACTTGACACTATTGGCACCCTTGTCAAAAATTAATTAACCGTAACTATAGGAGTTTGTTTCTGAGTTCTCAATGGTATCTAGTTAATTGTTGTGTCTTTACTTATTCCAATACCACATTATCTTGATTATTGTAGCTTTGTGGTAAGTTTTGAAATTGGGAAGTGTGAGTTCTCCAACTTTGTTTTTCTTTTTAAAGACTATCTGGTTATTCTGAATCCCTTGTAGTTACATGTGAATTTTAGAATCAGTTTGACAATTTTCAAAAAACAAAGAAAAAGCCAGCTTGGATTTTGATATAAATTATGTTGAATCTATAAATCAGCAGAGAAAGCATTGTCATCTTAATAGCAGTTCTTCCAATCTATGAACATAAGATGCCTTTTTATTTGCTTAGGTCTTCTTTAATTTATTTCAACAGTGTTTTATAGTTTTCCATGTAAAAAACTTGAACTTTTAGTTAAGTTTATTTTTTTTATTATTTTTGAAGCTGTTATAAATGGATTTGTCTTCTTAATTTCATTTTGCATTGTTCATTGCAAGTACACTGCAATAGAATTGATCCTGTATTCTGCAAAGTTACTGAAATTGTTCTTTAGTTCTAACTAGTTTTACTAGCACATGTTCATTATTAATATTATTTTTAACAGTGTATTTTGGTCCAGTGTATTACTGAGCTGTTTTAATAGTCATCAACCAATAAGGTACTTAAACTAATCTAATGGTATGGTTAGGTCTATTTATCTCTATAGTTGGAATGACTAAATTCTGAGAGGTTAAATTGCTTACCCAAGTTCTTATGTGTAATAAGTGGTTGATCCAAGATGGCAATGAAGGTGCAGACTTCTGTCAGTTCATATCCTTTCAGTTTTCTCTTCACATGTGTCAGATCCCAAAAATAAAGTTGTAGAAAGGGCATAGGACTGAGATATGTTGGAGTAAAGTCAATTTTGTTGTTGTTTCTACATTTCTCTGCTAATCTAGAGGTGACATGACAAAATTTCTCTTCCAATAGTCTAATAACATGACAATGACTGAGAGATCATGAAGGGTCACTGGGATCAAATTCCCAAATTTCTAATTCACCTGATGCCATAAGAACTTGAGTCAGTTCAACTTTCTTTGAACTAAAGTACTGTCTGTTTATTTAAAGCCAGAAATAAATTGATTTAATTATTGGAGAGAAAGAGATACAGTTTATAAACATGTATGTATATTGTATAAAGATCTGTTTTGAACTATTCTGTAAAACTTATGTCATTTCTTGACTGAATACATGCTGTACCAAAAAAAAGAAAAATCAACATTTACCAGAAAGGATAAGCTTAAACTTTTCTAGCAGAGTTTTATCTAGTCAATATTTTTATAACATCATCTTTAACAGCAACCCACAGTCTTACTAAAGCTAGGCAAGTCTTACCTTTGCTACAAAGATGATTCTAACTTCCATATTTGCTAATAACTACACCCTATTTATGCATATTAGATTCATGCTTAACAGTAAAATTAGTGCAGCTCGAGGCATAAATGGGCTACATTTCCTCCTTTTGTCTGTCATGCTAATTACTACCAATCTCTATAGATTAGTCAAGCATTCAAATTGCCATTATAATCAGACTAAACATTATACATACATACACATACATGCATAGACACACATACACACTCACAGATGCACACATTCTTACTCACAGGCTCAATCCAAGAATTTTGTTTCACAATATTACAACTTTACTGGATGATAATGGATGAAACAAAAACTAAATACATAAAATATTATACACTCAGATGTTTAGAATGATGATTTTTAAATTTATACCACATTATCCTGGAATGTGTATATGGTTATGGTATTTCTGGATGAAATCTGACATAGTTTCTGTATCAATAACAAGCTACTAATGAAACCCAAGGTGAACATGTATATATGAAGTGTTTATCTAAGGATCCAATTATGGGGTTTCATTCATTCCCATCTTGGCACCTCCATTTTCTGTGTGACCCTCAGCAAATCCATCTCATTTTTTGTGGCTCAAGTTTTATATATGTAAAATTGAAGTAATAATTGCCATTTATATATTATTTTTTTCTGAGAAGATATCGTGAGAATTAATAAGATCATTAGTGAGTAGACCTCTGGGCCATTGTCACTGCCAGGATAAAATGACTGGCCTCTGGAGGAAAAGGGATGGGAGAGTATAGGAAGGAGAGAAAGAAACCTTAATGAAATGGGACAGAGATTGGAAATGGAGTCAGGTAAGACATCAGCCTTTGAAAAATTAGAGGGAGTAAGTGACACATGCAGAGGGAAGTCCTTCCATTTTCCCTTTTCTAAAACAGACCTGCCTTCTCTAATTCCATACCGCCCCACCCACACAAGGTCATATACATTTACTCTCTTCTCCATTGTAATCACTAGTACCTTTCTCTTTCCATCGTTAATCAGAGGAGACTGTTAATGTGACTTTCTTATCCTCCACACTGTGATACTTAGAGACAGATGCTGTATCTTATTTGTCTCTAGATCGACAGAAGAAAACAGAGTGTCAGGCACTTAAGAGTCCTCAAGAAAAATGACAATATGGATTTGGATGGAGGGAAATCTTGATATGGTTGAAAGGTACTGTTTCATTTGGAAAGGAGAAGTGGCTTCCTATTTCATAATGAACATGCTATGAACATTATTTGCCACATGGAAATGGATGTCAGGAAAGGCTTTAACCTAATATTCATTCATTTATTTCCCCATTTGCCAAGCCTTGTTTTCTCTGATGGCAGAGAAGCAGAAAGAACTTCCTATCAAGCTGAGATTGATGTTCAAAGTAAAGGTACTCAGCACTAAATCTGACTTAGTAATCAACTAATTAGATCAGTCCATATGCTTGATGGTGATGTTTTAGTTAACATTTTCTTTAATTAGCTAATGATGCAACCACTAAGCTTGCCTCTTTTTTCACTTTAAACTTCTTGAATGTGAAGTCGTCTAATCACCTTTTAGCAAAACATATACCTAAAATGGAGAGAGTTTTTAATTTTTAAATCTAAGCCTAATTTCTATTTTAGTTAAGAGAATCAACCTAACTCCTCCCTCACTTTTCTCTCTTATCTTCTGTACTGAGATTGCAGGCAGTTAAAACCACTTTGTTTCTCAAAGACCAAAGTTCAAAACCAGATGTCATTTCTAAATAATCACAAATACCACGTACTGAACAGTTTGTCACAACATGTCTATCAACACATGGTGTAGGCAACTCATCCCAGATGACTGAGAAGATACCAAAGGTTCCCATTTTACCTGATTTGCCTGCTCATATAATTTATAGAGGTGAAAACGGTCAGGGTTGCCTAATTCCTCTCTCCGAGCACAGATGGAGACCCTGAGCAGTGGCTGCACCGGGATGCCCAGGCTGCAGCTGAGCTTGCAATGCCGGGACCCTGAGCTCCAGGCCGGTGGCCTCCCACTAAGTCATGCTCCTTGCCTGAACTCACCATTATATTTTTCAAGTATAACTCTGTGAAGTAATTTGATTTCTTCATTCTTTCCCTTTGCCAGTTCTGTTCATTACAATATTTAATTAACATGCTGTGAAGAGGCTTTTAGGCCTCTACTTCAACTTTTATAGAGAGTTTGAGTTAACTCAAGTCAAGTGTTGGAGATTAAATATGCTTGAAAAACGAAGAAGAAATGAAAAAAGTGATTTAGAAAACATCTGTGTTTGTAAACATACTACCATAAAGAACTTCCATAATGGTGAGAGCCAGGGTCCATGTTTTATTTAAAAGACAAAAGGCTTGTAATCTGAGCAACATTTAACTATGAAATATGGCATGTTTTAAAGAAAACAAAAAAGAAAGCAAAGCATTTGCAGCAAAAAGAGAATTTACCTTTCTTTCCTGAGAAAAAAAAGTTACATCTTGTTAAGAATATAGCTTTAATTTCCCTTTCAGAATTCCCAGGCCTTTTCCATCAGCTTTTTAAAATAGCATTAATGCACTGCTGGATATATATATAAAGTTTGCAAAAATATATATACTCATGATGTAAAATTAAGGGCCTTAAATATGGGTAATTTTGTACAAAAGCTTGTCCTATGTCAGTAACTGGAAACATAGAACCCAGTTTTCTATAGTTTCCGTTGTAAATGGTACTTCATTTTGTAGGCAAGTTCATGAAAGGCTGGCTTTTTTATATTCCGAGACAGAACTTAAAAAAGCAGAAACACATCTCCTATGATGGCAACAGTAAGAGACAAGTCCTCCCCCTTTCCCAGCAGTTGAGAAAATAGCTACACCACAGCTCCCAGAGGGATTCAGATGTAAAGAATATTCATAAAACAGACTTTCCTAGCTTGTGATCTATTCATGAAAGAAATAAATGATGCACTAATCTCCTTCCTAGTGTTGTACAATAATAATGAGGTGGGCATACAAATACATATTCACGGGCACTGCAGTAGAAAATGAAATGTAAAATAACTCTTCTGTGCTGTCCCACCGCCCTCACCCACTACACAGAAAGAAAACTAAATTCATGAGCCATTTCCTACATAAGAGGAGTCATCATACAAATTATTTAAACTTTACTTCAACCCTGTCACAGAGGTATTATTAAGCCCAGTTAATAGAGAAAACTGTTTGTCCATAGACCAACTATTTGTCCCCAGAACTCTGGCTCACTCTGCCTGATTCCCATACCCAAGGCTGGTTCTTCTGCTAATCCAGTTGGCTGCTATCAAACTCTGTCTGGGAGCTAAGAGGTCCAAGACTACATTTTTCGAACAAAACCCAAAGGGCTATGAAACCTTCTTGTCGTATAGATTTAAGTATCTCTAGCAACCAAAAAAAAAAGGGTGAAGAAGCCAACTTTAAATGATAATTACATTAATTTCTCTGCGGGGATAAACAGAATTTTTAAAACCACATAATTAAACACATCACTATAACTATCTGGCCTAGGTTTCAGATCTAACCACCAGTGTGGAGCGAAAATCAATTTATCCCAGTCTCTAAAGTAGAGGCTGACAGCCAATAATGTCTCAAAGGAATGGAACAAATATTCAATTTAAGTATACACATAGCTGTTTTCAGATAGTGGTACTGGTGTGGATACTTTAAGAAAAGTACACCCAGAATAATTTATATTTCTCTTTTTGACAAATGATAGTATTTTGTAACTTTAATGTCAACTTCTACTAAAAAAAATTTCAAGGGCCTGAAAACAAATATAATATTTGACAATATGCTTCATTACAGCTGCATTTTGTGCCAGTACACCTCTTTTCTATTGTTGTGATCCATACATTGTTTAAGTATTTATAAGTTCAGAAAAATAGATGTACATCTGTAAAACTATTGCTTCCTTTAAACTCTGAATTAGAGTGCACATCAAATTATCATTGGACAATATCAGTTTCAAGAACAAAGAAAAATGGACATTTGAGTTATTGTTTCTTACCTTTGATGAGTATCAACATTCAGAACTCTTTGCCTTCTTTATTTTTCGTGTTTTATTCAGTACTGACAATTTTTCTCTAGATGCTGTTTCTTAACTTCACAGTAAAAAAAGAAAAAAAACAAAAGATGGACCGACTGATAAAATTCCAAAAATCTTACTAACTCCAGGAAAAAAATAAGAGGACATGTTCATTTTTCCTAAAAAGATGCTATTTCAAACATTAGAATATGTTAAAAGACATTAATAATATTAGACGGTTTTACATGTACCCAGAGATTTTGCTAATGTGCATACACATAGGAACCAAGGAAGAAAAAAGTAGAAAATACTTTGGAATGAACTGAACTATGAAAAAAATCATTTTCAATTATTTCTGAGGTTTGCATTTTCTCTTATCTCATTCGTTGCATACATTTACAAACCATGACATATTAAAGTGATATTGGACAGTTTCTCCAGAGAAACAGAAAAAGCTTTTCAAAACACCACATTTTAAGTCTATTCTACACATGTTATAAGTCATCACTGATGTAGTGAAAATATCTGTGCTTTGAAAATCAGACAGCCCTGAGTCTGAATTCTGGTTTACCTTTTCCTGGTTGGGAAATGCTGAGCAGTTTATGCAAACCATTCAAACATTTGTTTCCCCATCTATAAATAAAGACAATAGCATCTATTCTACAGGTAATTGTGAGGATTAAATTAATTAATACATACAGAAAATATGTTATCTGGCACATCATAATCACTAAAGCAATGTTAACTCTCGCTCTATGCCTGTGTTTCAGATTTATCCTTTATTTGGTATTGTGTGTACTTGTAGCTTAAGTCATAGTGTAGTTAACTACACAAACTTCCTAAATATAGTATCACTGTATTATCCTATGATCGTTGGGTTGAAAGGGAGCATAGATTTCATTTAGTACAACCCCTTTAAGCAAAGAAGCATAGGAATTACCTAGCCCAACCCCTCCTGGACTTTGTTTTCTTTGAGGTACTAATGGAGTTTTTGATTCAGATGAAGCAGGCTAGGCAAGAAGCTTTCCAACATACAAATCTGTAAGGGTTGTTAAAACATTGCTAGGTTCCAGCTAACCCAGTTTCCTACATATGATATTTGAGAAACTAGAAATATGTAAACTCATGTTCCCTGTTTGTTTTCCATTACCGTATAACAAGTGATCATCAGCTTAACAGCTTGAAGCAACACGAATTTATCTCATGATGTCTATAGGTCATAAGTCTAGACATGGCCTAACTCTCTGCTCAGTTTCACTGGGCTGAAATCATAGTGTCAGCCAGGACTGCCATCTCATCTGGGGCCCCCAGTCCTCTTCCAAGATCACTGGTTGTTGGCAGGATTAAGTTCCTTGCAGTTTAGGATTGAAGTTCCCATGTGTTTGCTGACTGTCAGCTGGGACCACCCTCAGCTCCTGGAGACAGGATGCAGGTCCTCGCCATGTGGCCCCAGTTAGATAGTTCACAATATGGATATTTGCTTTCTTCCATGTGAGCCTGAACGTGTCTCTTTGACTTCCTACTCTGTGACCAGTCAGAGCCACATTCTACTTTTACGGGCTTACCTGGTTAGACCAGGCTCACCTAGCATAATCACCTTTTTCCTTATGACATTGTATAATCATGGGAACAATACCTCAGCATGTTAACAGATTACCCACATTCTTGAGGATTATACATGGCTTGTACACCAAGGGATGGAAATCATGGGGCCACCGTAAGATCTTGGCTACCACACTCTCCCAACAAAGGGAAAGTAAACTTAAGAAGAAAAGAAAAAAAAAGGTCTTTGCCAGCATTGACATATCTTGGTGGGGTATTCTGACTGTGGGCATATGCAAGTTGCAAAACATATCTGAGCTCTGTGCCACCAGCCATAAGAAAATCATTTGTCTTCTTAAAGTCACACCAAAAAATGCTTCAATAAACAATATTTAAATGTTTGTTGCTTGAAAGTACAATAAATTACTGGCCTACTCTGGACTCATATTTGAAATGAGAAAACATTCTGCTAAGGATAGAAACCACTATTGACTTGATAGTTTTGGCCTTGGGATAATGGAGAGATGCTACTTTAAATATATTTGGTTACATAATGAATTTTCATTTCATAAATGTTAATTTGTAAGTAAGAAATAATCAAGTTTTGCAACCTAGGAGATACTATGTCGTTATGAGAGATAAAGTCCAAAGAGATAGAGATGTTAAGGGACTTCCTCAAGGCCACACTCTAACATGGTCAGGATGAGTCGGGAAGGGGTATGTATGTGGCTGATAGCATCTCCACCAGCCCGTAGGTGCAGAGTATTCTCCAGACAGTCTCTCTGTCCAATCTCTGGCACTGCTAACTGTGGGCTTCACATGCTACCAGGGGTTAGGGGGTTAGTGAGAGCCCTCCTAGGTAAGGGCCACTGTGGGAGTTGCATAGGGCTGCCCTGCAGGGGAAGGACTATTGGAACTATAGTCAAGGGTGGTAAGAAAATGCCACAGTGGCAAAAGGTTGGTTGTGTGAAGGCTTCCAGGAAATCACTGATTTAAAGTCAGTTTTAAATGGCTCCCTACAATCAATAACTTCTTGTTTCTTTTAGTTTCTTCTGGAAGCCAGTGAGGCAGGAAATTCCCCTTCTCCACAATTCCTGCAGGAAATAAACGAAATAAGTAAAAGAGTGGCAATGATTTCAACCACTGATTTTTGGAAGAAGTGATTTGCAGGTATAGCCTCCTCAGAACCAGAGAAGAAAATCTAACAGGAAACTAGAATGTTTCTCGAATGAAGAACATGGAGAGTGGACTTGGTGTGTGCTGGTTATGCTGCAGTCTTTGGGAGGGCCTTCTGTGCCTGTGGGAGAGCAAGTGGAAGGCAGCCCTGTGAAGATGTGCACACTCTATAAAAGGTGGCAAAATAAGCTTATACATGTAGCAGCATGGTCTTATTGGACCATTTGATTGGCCAACTTCTTGGGGAAACTTGGGGAAGATTTTACTTACGCTTTTCTATCATGTTAGGGCAACTCGAATTTTAAGAGAGTTTAAGACTGATACGAATAAGGGAAAAGGAAGTAGGAATACATGAGTGATAGAGATGGAAATGCACGGGTTGAGCAGTATTTGTAGAGTGCACCATTCCTAGGTTAGCGAGGAAGTAGAATTGCTTGGTGAGAATTACTCAACATACAACACGAAAGAGTAAGGGAATGGAGAAAGGCAACTAGTGTACACAAAACCACCACCTCCTGGAATTTTTGGTTAAAATTATTTATGGGCAGTTATTCAAAAGAAATTTGGGGATGTAGCTATCTATTAATAGTTTTAATTAGATTATCAAAGATTGTGTAGTAGCCCTACTCTGGTATTTGTCACTAGTTTGATATTTAACTGCCTTGCAGTAAATATAAAACTATGTTCTCTCATCCTATCCAAGAATGAATAGTAGGGCTTTTTAGTTAGATATTTTCATGTTAATGTCATGGCTATAAAAACTGTAAAAATGTGAATTGGTTCCAAAGAATCCCACTTAACTTCTATTTGCCTACAAGAAGCTCCATGTATCAGGACAGAGCTGAGCCTAAAATAGATATGGCCATTTTAAAGGAGATACGAAATACCTGCATGTTCTGAGAATGATAGAGACTTAAAAAGATCTTCAAGTTTCAGCAGAGAGAGCGAGCTGGCCAAACTGAGTTACAGAAAGACAGGTGATACACTTGGGAGCTCTAGATGGACTAAATTCACAACACCCAATAAATTATATCTTCAGGAGAAGAGCAAGGGTCAATGAGCTCTCTAAGAATATTCCAGGCACAGATTTTCATACTCATATTCTTACCGCAGATACATCTAAAGTTGAAACTTAAGTTTTGGTAATTCACGCCTATGAGATACAGCAGTCAGCCTGTGGATATAAAACCAAAATATAATGAACAGCTGCAATTTGGGAAGGTACATGAAAGATAGGTAAGACTGTCCCATCGTTTCTCTTAAACATGGAGCCCTATCTACTTCACTCAGTCAGAAGTTTCGAGATTTCTCTGCACAGCCCCGTTTACCCGATTTCTTGGACCAAGCATCCTAACCAAAATAAAACACTTAGAGACTAGAAAGATAGACTCAAACAAGTCCTATTTTCCAGTCTGTAAAACTTAAATTTAAAAAAATCTGATTGTTTTCTAGATTTTTAGAAATTGTAGGTTATAATACAAAAGGAAGAAGGGAGCCTATCTGAATGTCTGGAGAGTCTCCTTTTGAATTAAAAAAATTTTTTTTTCACTTTCTCCTTCCTTCTAAAATTTATCTGAACACATTTCTATACTATGAATCAGCTCCCAAATATATCTGAATAATGCTAATCGACTATTCAGTTAAACTTACAACTATACTTTCCCATGAAGAGCTCAGAACCTGCAAAGCTCCCATCAGAAACCACTCTCTCTCAGTGTTGACAATAATACTGGTAGGAAACATCTTTCCAGTACTCGCACTTCTTTCCTGCATGTAATATAAGGCCTATCATCAACTCAGCCTGTAAATAAACATAGCAATATGTGGTCTCAACATGGGAGCCATTCGTTGCTCAGAAGACAGCGTCAATTATTGCTCAAATATTCAAAACTGTCTCTGCATCCAACACTCAGCAGCAGCACATTTCCTCAGCAATGACACTTAAATGTAATAGGAAGCTTTAAAAAAAAAAACCTGCCACTCTCATCTATTCATATGTATTATATCTCCCTTAAAACTCGAATTTGTACTCACCCAAGCACACCCAACTAAGTTTGAATTATATTGTTATTTATAACAGTTTTAGGTACACAAGGTAATATTATCTCCAAATAGATAATGAACATTATGTACTGAGAGGCAGTGCTCCAACCCCTGTCTTATTTTTAGGGCCCTCTGTTCTAGGAGCAACTCCAGGCCTCGCTGGAACATGGTAAGTTGCCTTGAAGAGCAGAAACCCACGTGGCATTGTTGTTGCTATTAGTTATCCCTCTTTTGTGCATGTTCATCTACATGACTCCAGTTCCTTACTGACTTTTAGTGATGCTAAGTCCAGAGCTATGGTTTTCTCCAGGACGGTTATTTCTGTTTACTACCATCTCAGCTACCTATCTCTCAGATACATGCACCCAAATTCCCACTTCTTATACATCCAGACATTTTAAAGATAACAGAGTGAAGATGAGGTCATGCTTCAGTTGTTTGGGCTGATCCAGAAGAGACCAGGAATCCTTTCTAGCCTGGAATATATTAACCCAGCCAGAAATGGTGGGGTACAGTCTGGAGTCCAAAAGCTCTTACCCACCAATGCTCTTGATACTAACATTCAATGTACTACAGTGAGGACTGGGCACCCCAGGGCAGACAAGCTTCCATACGTCTTAACCTTCTCACAGACTGTATTCCCTTGTTTATGATACCCTCCCCACCTAACTGGGTATTTCAAGGTCAGTATTTAAGAACTAAAGATGTAGTTTATGAGATAAACCCTGTGGAGAATAGATCTAGTTTTCCACTGAGCTATTTCACATCAGTTATAAAGCTACTGAAATATTTCCCAACACTTTCTGCACCCTCAGCTCCTGCATTAGCCCTACAGGTTTGCCAGCTATCCTCTGTACTAGCCTCATCTTGTGAGGGTCCTGCATACCTCAGATCCAAGCCAAATTTCCAACATTGTTCTCTCATCTTTTGAATCTTTTTCTTATACCTTTTCCTTATACAGTAACCCACCATCATGCCATGCTTAAACTCTACTATGGATGCTCATATATTTATTTTTAAGATGGAATGACTAGAGTTAAGAAGAGGAAAAAGCACATTGCTTGCATAGGAGCAAATTATTTTTATAATAAAATTATCCAAAGAGTATATAATTATTGGACAAATTTCCAGTCTTTTCAAGGCCTCTATTATGAAATTTACTGTGAAAATTTTCAGGCATTGCAATGAATACAGAGGACATCTGGTAAAATTTTTAAATCAAAGAATCTGTGACTCATAAATTTTAAAATCTCCTTTTCTACAATAGCAGAGCTTTGCTTCTGGATTTTCCTACACAATTCAACCTTTGCTCTGGTCTCTTTTTCCTCTAAGATTATGCTCAATACCTGAAACCTCCAATTTCTCATACAAGGAAACTTGAAACAACAAATAACAAATGAACCTGCTTTAGTAACCTTGAAGATATTGAGTAAATGATCTGAGGTGATGGAGCTGCAATCAGCTTAACAGAATGTTCCTATGGCTGTCCTTCTCTGCAGTACCTGAAACTGTACACTGTTGGTTGGTCACCTGTGTAGAAAATACTCTGGAATATTTAGGATTAGAAAGGATGAAATTTGAAATTGAGTCTAGATGAGAATATAAATAGGCTAAAGCATTCCTTTTACATTCACAAGTGAAGTAGGAGGTAAAGAAATGTTGCATGTAACTTTTCCTAACTCTTGGTACTGAGGGTATTTTACCAACAGACTAAATTCTGTCAAGGTTGTTTAAACTGGCAAATAGCATATAGCCAAAAAGTGTTAGTATGTCTGCAATTATTCTTGCAGACCTAGAATGACAATTGAATATATCTAAGACTCAGTTTACCAAGCTTCAATCATTTATATACAATTGTTCTTTAAAAAAAAACTTCCCTCTTTTATTTGTATTTACTTAATATTTTTCTTACAGTCAATTCACATTTTTATTTAAATTTGTTTTATAAGGAAACTTTATGTAATTTTCATGAATGGAAAACCAATAACCTTGGGCCATATGAAAGTGGTAACTACAAACCAAACTTAATGGAAACTGCACAACGTTATTAAATTTTAGCCAGATAATGATGCTTAACAAAAGCTCATAGCCTGAATTGTATCTCAGTTCATTTAAAGGGAGGAAAAAAAGTTTTAGAGAGCTGTCCAGGACACACTGGCACTGAACTGAGACTTTCTTCTTTGAAGTATTCAAGACTGAATGATAACCGGAAAAGGCTTTTCTAACATGTAATTTAATAATACCGAAAATTATCTCCACTGGTCAGAGTACCTTCTATAAGATCACGAGAAATACTCACTTATAATGACCCACATAGGATTTTGTTCAGTTGCATATAACAAAAATCCAACTCCAGTAGTTTAATCAAATAGCGGTTTTTATTTGGTCTCACATTAATCAAAATCTGGAGACAGTACAGGAAGGGGGCAAGTGCCTGAGAAAGTTATCAATGATCCAGCTTCCTTCTAATCTCTCTCCACCGTGCTCAGCATGGCATTTATCCTCCATGGCAAAAGAAGAGTTAAAGACAGAGCACAGCTGGCCAAGTCTTCCTTTCTTTAACATGAAAAAAAAAATACTTAATCTTCAGGTAGACTTCCGTTTCCATCTCACCAGAATGAGTCACATGGCTCCTCTTAGCTGCAAGGGCTTTGAGGCAATTAAAGGTTTTTCCTGGGCAATTGCTCTCTAAATAACACTGGGATCCTATTGATAAAGATGAAGGGATAAAGCAGTATCTGGCAACAGACATACCAAACTTCTCCCTGGAACCACAAATTAACCTTGACAGTTCCTGCTATTGAGAGAAATTTGTACCAGTCCCCGCTCAGGGTCATAGGATGCATAAGTCTGGGTGTCCAGCAATGACACTGTATTTATGTTGCTGGCTGCCGTCACATGAGAATGGACCTACCTAAAGGGCAAGGTAAGAACTTGAGTTTAATATCTGCTTGATATACTGTAACTGTAGGCTTATTGCTACCCAAAGCTAGTTGAAGAGCTCCTCTCTCCCTAGCCCTGTTTGCCTTCTCTTCTGACTCTCTCCCCACCTCTACGTTATTATTCAAGCACACCTAACAATTCTATCAGTCATATCAACAAATGTGGAATGTGTTTTGCTAATCATATTACTAAATGCCTTAGTTCTTTATAACACTGGTTTGTTTGTTCAGCCATAACCACTGTATATATAATGTTTTTTAATCTGATGCTTTGTGGTTAATCTAACTGCATTCTGGGACTATCTGCTTATGTGAGCGATTTATCTCATTCAAATGCACAGGATAACATCTCCTCCAAAGAAGTCTGAACACTTTAGAAAAAAAGAAAATGCAATTGAGAAAAATTGTGGCTCCCATGAGTTTAAGGTTTTAGAAACTTCTCTTGTGTTTTCCATTTTCCTGGGACATCTAAGGCTTAATGTGAGTAATCACTGTGGTTACACTTTATCCAGAGAGATTACATATCTGTCAAGATACTAAATGCCCAAGTCAACTCTAGTAGAATGAAATGCAGAAAAAAACAATTTATTTGATAAATTAAGACTTCCAATTTTTATGTCTAAACTAACCAGAAAATCTATGTAGAAATGAGGTTTAAAAATTGCAGTTTTCCTAATGCATGCCTTAGATCTTATTTTCTCGGTCTATATCTGACAATGTTAATAATAGTTGATACTGCTTATTATGCTTGAATGTTTCAAAAGTATTTAAACTTACATAATCTTTTTTTGGTGTACAACTTGATGAATTTTGACTTGTATCAAAATTAAACTTACATAATCTTATTTAATTCAAATTTTTATAAAGTAGGTGGAAAATATATTATCATCTACATTTTATAGAGAAAGTTGAAAGTGTTTAAATGTCAGTTGTAAGAACCTGCATTACTGATTACCAGACCACTGGGAAAAATTTCCTTTTCCTTCATAAAATGCACTCTGAACTATTGTATATATTGACAATGAGCATAAAGCCCCATAACTAGAAATTTCATTATTACAGTTTCCCTGTGAAATGGTTAAATCTGCCAATTTCTAACATGAGAAAAAGCACCTCTTTTTTCTAACTTGGGAAATAAAGAAAGAATGAAGTCTGACAGGAGGAGGAGGAAAAATTATTTTTTTCCATCATGGTTTATAACTTTGGACATCTTATTTAAGCTGACTTTTCCTACCTTGAAATCTTAAAGGCATTCTCCTATATTTTTATAAGAATTTTTAGTTTTGGTCTCTCATTTATGTTCTTGAAATTACATGGCATTTACTTTTACAAATGATGTGAGGGATGTATCTCTTCTTTTGCTCACACATATAAGCAACTGTCCTGGATTATTTACTAAAGTGTCAGTCTTCCCATAAGCTTGTGATGGTACCTCTGCCATATATTATTCTTGTATATTTGTGGATCTGTCTCTGGATCAGCAAGGAAAACAATATGGCTGGAGGAAATGATATTCTTTGGCCTGGATGCAAAACTTTATATCAGTGATACACTCTATTAATTTCCAGACTTTATAACAGTAAATCTTCATATCTGGTAGGGTACTCCAATGTTTAGAGGTTGTAAGTATTAAAGGAAATGAGAAGTATGTAGTTTGGTTGAATTAATAGGTGAAAGAAGAGAAAATGATTATCTAGAAAATTATTGAAAAAGATCTCACCTGGAGTATTGCAACAATTTGCTGCTGTTTTTGTTCTTGTTCTTCATGGTCTATTCTCTCTTTAGCCAAAGTAAAGTCATTAAAATTTAAGCCAGATCATTTCATTCTTCTCATCAAATTCTCTACTGATCTCCCATCTCACTTAAACTGCAAAGTCCTTAACATGACCTACACAGTCTAAATAATCTCAAGCGACAGTAAATCTAGTGTCATCACCTACCACTCTCCACTTTTGACAATCTGCTTCAGCTACACTGTCCTCATTGCTGCTCCTCAAACACAAGAGCCGTGCTTCTGCTGCAGGGCCTTTGTATGTGCTCTGTGTGGAAAACTCCACTGGATGGATATTGTCTTGGCTGCCCCCTCATTTTATTTTCATGTCTTCTAGAAAGACAGCTTATTAGAGAGCTTTTTCCTGGCCTCTCTATATAATAGAGGACTCCCCCCACTGTTAATCTTTAACACTTTACTGTACTTTATTATTCTTTAAAGCACTTAATACCCCTAGAAATGTTATACATTTATTTTCTTGCTGTCTGATCTCCCTCTCCTCCCAATATTTGTAAGCCCCACTTCAGCAGGGCCTCTGTCTCTTTGGTTACTGCTGTATCCATGATAGGAAGACAGAGAAATATCTACCTCAATGCAAGCACTGCATCCCTCCTTATAAGAAGAGAGAGAGAAAACGGCATTTGCCTTCAAAGGACAGTTCAGGACTCACGGAGGAAGCCTGGCAAAAATCATGAGCTTTGGGTTCAGATGGATCAGGAGGTTAAAACCCTCCTCCAAGAGTCATCAAATATATCTGGTGAGTTACTTTAAGCCTTGAACTTACCATGTGTTCTATTAGATAATAATACCCCAACCTCATAAGACAGACTTAACGATTACATGCCATACTTTACATGAGGTGAATCCTCCATAAATATTAGTTCACCTTCCTTAATCTGCATTACTTTTCTGTTTAAAGATCAATTCAGTGAAAGCTAAAAGGGTCAATTAAAAGTAAAAGCTAAAAAGACTTAGAATCAGGTGAACCGACAGAAATGTAATTAACCTGGTCTTAACTTGGACAGCTTACAAGTATATTTGGTGGTGTTCGGTTTTCAGGGAAAGGGGGAACAATGAAGCTAATATTTATTGAGAACTGGCAATGTGCCAATATTTTTACTGTAGTATTTTATTTATTCTCTTTTTATTTTATGAATTATATAATCCTGTCATCATAGGCATTAAATAACTTGTTCAAAAGCTGTCAGGTAGAAGCAGAAGAGAAGATT
Source organism: Manis pentadactyla (assembly GCF_030020395.1). Classification (NCBI taxonomy): domain Eukaryota; kingdom Metazoa; phylum Chordata; class Mammalia; order Pholidota; family Manidae; genus Manis; species Manis pentadactyla. The sequence goes on along the minus strand of NC_080021.1, from coordinate 143,884,575 downwards.
CCCGTTTAAGATCTGTCCCACTTCTCCACCTTCCCTTTATCACTGTGCTGTTTCCAATACAATGGCAAGAAGGCATTAATAAGGCATCTATCCCCTTTGCTGTAACTGCTGGAATGCACTGAACCAAACTGCGATTATTAAAGCTACCGACAAAGGTCTGGTACCACCAGTAAATGGGAGGACAGTAACTCAGTTTTTTAAAGGGAAGCATTCAAATATGCAACCAGAAGAGATTTTGTTTCTTTAAAACCCTTGCACTCTATACTGTTTCATAATAAGAAAATGAAAATCCTTAATTTTTGTTGTATAAAAACAAATCTGTTTCCATTTATAAAAGCAAACTAGGAATAAATGGGGCAACCTCATTTTCTTGCCCAGGCAGAAAAAAGTTCAAAGGTTAAAAGAATATTCAGTGGAATTTTGGGAGCTGTGGTCATGGGAATGTCTACAGGCTCCTTCTTAAGATACCTCATGGAGGGCAATACTTTAGTAAATCTGTCATAGTCTGGCCTTTTTTGTAGACTTCCTAGATTTGTTCCTATCCCTAGAATGGATCTTTCTCTGGGGAAGCTACTAGTTTTAACCAACCACTTTCATCTTCCAAACCCCTGCACATTATTTCTTTAGATACATTGGCTGCAACTACTCTGGTTATAATAGTCTCCTGGCCAGGTGCATTGCCTGAAGGTGTCAGCCCCAGGCAAGTTCACTATGAATTCAGTGAGATAGGGAATTGACAATGGAATAAATTGTTGGGGTAAAGGATTTATACCTCTCTTTATTCCCCCAGAGATAGGCTGAGCACTGGAGTCACATCTGCATTCAGCAGTCTGCAGGCCCATAATCCACCTCCACCTCTGCATCTGCCTAGAGCACAGGCAGAGAGCTCTTTATATTAGTGACTCAGTAACAGCTCCTTGCCTGCAGGTGTGGAAGCAGTAGCCTAGCAGCGGGCCAGTTACATGTCAAGTAGTTTAGGGTCAGGTGAGGATCCTGGCCACAGGAACTTCCATTTGCTCCACACTGGGACTGCTGCCTGTGCTCCAGCCACTCAGCTGGACAGCTGCATAAAGGGGGCTGGGCATCTTTCATGCAGTCTGATCTGACCTTAGTTGATTTAGCTCTTTCAGGGCTCAAAAGACAATCTCATTTCCTGCTCTTGAGTTATGAAGAAGATGAACAGCGGCAAAACTTTTTGTAGGCACCAAATACTGGCAATATAATGACCTCATTTTTAGAAGCACATAGCGGGGGGGTGTGATGTGTTAATGAATATCTGTGTCTATTTCAGGGTTGAAAGACAGTTTAGAGCTCTGCCTGATAGGATTTAGAAGCATGAAACATGGGGATACTGTGGACATTTTGTTGGTTTTGTAGGACAAGGCATAAGAGTGTTGGAGATTAGAAAGGATGGGAGATAGATAAAAGATAAATATACATATAGATAGATAGATGATAGATAGACAGATAGATAGATAGATAGATAGATAGATAGATAGATAGATAGATAGATAGATAGATATAGACAGATAGATAGATGAGAGATAGATAGATAGATACATAGTTAGGTAGATAGATATAGAAAGATAGGTAGATAGGTTGATAGAGAAAGAGAGAGAGCCCATAACTGAAGAAAATCTATCTGCCATCCCTGATCTACCATAAAATTCTGGGGTTAAAGGTAAAATACCTGAGGAGGAATAAAAAAAACTTTCTAGAGTTTCTAGTGTATACCCTGAAATCTCACCATTTTTGAGTGATAGAGAAAACTCTTTATATCATGAATTGGTGGCCTGTCCCCCAATAATTGCAATATAAAAACTCTGCATTATATTTTTTTGTGAAGTTTCATTTCACAGTTTCTCATACTGTGTTTTTCCCTTAGGGAAATTAAAAAAAGAAAAAGAAAAAGAAGGGGCACCTTTTATTCCTGTAATATCCTTACACAATTTCCCTATTAAGTATGTGGAATTGAAATATATCTGACCAAAGAAAACTGAAGAAAATGCAAAACTCATTATAAAGTATGTGAATATTAAAAACTGGAATAATGATGCTAGCCTGAAACTGCAGAAACCCTGGGCCTCATAATCATTAATTTCCTATGTTTCAAATAGTATGCACTATTGCTTTTCTGAGTCAGAACCTCCTGACACATAATGTCATAGAGCTATTTTTCATCTTCCTGTTGTTTTTGAGTTTTTTTTTTACTATGCATATTTTTTTTTATTTTGTTATCATTAATCTACAATTACATGAAGAACATTATGTTTACTAGGCTCTTCTCTACCCCAAGTCCCCCACACACACACCCCATTACAGTCACTGTCCATCAGCTTAGTAATATGTTGTAGAACCACTACTTATCTTCGCTGTGTTGCAAAGCCCTCCCCTTTCCCCCACCCCCCACATTATACATGCTGATCATTATACTCCCTTTCTTCTTCCCTGCCCTTATCCCTCCCTACCCTCCCATTCTCCCCAGTATCTTTCCCTTTGGTAACTGTTAGTCCATTCTTGAGTTCTGTGATTCTGCTGCTGTTTAGTTCCTTCAGTTTTTCTTTTGTTCTTATACTCCACAGATGAGTGAAATCATTTGGTATCTGTCTTTCTCCGCTTGGCTTATTTCACTGAGCATAATACCCTCTAGCTCCATCCATGTTGTTGCAAATGGTAGGATTTGTTTTCTTCTTATGGCTGAATAATATTCCATTGTGTATATGTACCACATCTTCTTTATCCATTCATCTACTGATGGACACTTAGGTTGATTCCATTTCTTGGCTATTGGAAATAGTGCTGCGATAAACATAGGGGTGCATCTGTCTTTTTCAAACTGGAGTGCTGCATCCTTAGGGTAAACTCCTAGAAGTGGAATTCCTGGGTCAAATGGTAAGTCTATTTTGAACAGTTTGAGGAACCTCCATATTGCTTTCCACAATGGTTGAACTAATTTACATTCCCACCAGCAGTGTAGGAGGGTTCCCCTTTCTCCGCAACCTCGCCAACATTTGTTGTTGTTTGTCTTTTGGATGGTGGCCACACTTACTGGTGTGAGGTGATATCTCATTGTGGTTTTAATTTGCATTTCTCTGATAACTAGCAATGTGGAGCATCTTTTCATGTGTCTATTGGCCATCTGAGTTTCTTCTTTGGAAAACTGTCTGTTCAGTTCCTCTGCCCATTTTTTAATTGGATTATTTGCTTTTTGTTTGTTGAGGTGCATGAGCTCTTTATATATTTTGGATGTCAACCCTTTATCAGATCTGTCATTTATGAAAATATTCTCCCATATTGTAGGGTACCTTTTGGTTCTATTGATGGTGTCCTTTGCTGTACAGAAGCTTTTCAGCTTAATAGAGTCCCACTTGCTCATTTTTGCTTTTGTTTTCCTTGCCCAGGGAGATATATTCATGAAGAAGTTGCAAATGTTTATGTCCAAGAGATTTTTGCCTATGTTTTTTTCTAAGAGTTTTATGGTTTCATGACTTACATTCAGGTCTTTGATCCATTTTGAATTTACTTTTGTGTATGGGGTTAGACAGTGGTCCAGTTTCATTCTCTTACATGTAGCTGTCCAGTTTTGCCAGCACCATCTGGTGAAGAGACTGTCACTTCCCCATTGTATGTCCATGGCTCCTTTATCGAATATTAACTGACCATATATGTTTCGGTTAATGTCTGGAGTCTCTACTCTGTTCCACTGGTCTGTGGCTCTGTTCTTGTGCTAGTACCAAATTGTCTGATTACTATGGCTTTGTAGTAGAGCTTGAAGTTGGGGAGTGGATCCCCGCCACTTTATTCTTCTTTCTCAGGATTGCTTTGGCTATTCGGGGTCTTTGGTGTTTCCATATGAATTTTTGAACTATTTGTTCCAGTTCATTTAAGAATGTTGTTGGTAATTTGATACGGAGTGCATCAAATCTGTATATTGCTTTGGGCAGGATGGCCATTTTGACGATATTTATTTCTCCTAGCCAAGAGCATGGGATGAGTTTCCATTTGTTAGTGTCCCCTTTAATTTCTCTTAAGAGTGTCTTACAGTTTTCAGGGTATAGGTCTTTCACTTCTATGGTTAGGTTTATTCCTAGGTATTTTATTCTTTTTGATGCAATTGTGAATGGAATTGTTTTCCAGATTTCTCTTTCTATTGGCTCATTGTTAGTGTATAGGAAAGCCACAGATTTCTGTGTGTTAACGTTGTATCCTGCAACTTTGCTGTATTCCGATATCAGTTCTAGTAGTTTTGGAGTGGATTTTTTAGGGTTTTTTATGTACAACATCATGTCATCTGCAAATAGTGACAGTTTAACTTCTTCTTTACCAATCTGGATTCCTTGTATTTCTTTGTTTTGTCTAATTGCCATGGCTCGGACCTCCAGTACTATGTTAAATAACAGTGGGGAGAGTGGGCATCCCTGTCTTGTTCCTGATTTCAGAGGAAAAGGTTTCAGCTTCTCGCTGTTCAGTATGATGTTGGCTGTGGGTTTATCATATATGGCCTTTATTATGTTGAGGTACTTGCCCTCTATACCCATTTTGTTGAGAGTTTTTATCATGAATGGATGTTGAATTTTGTTGAATGCTTTTTCAGCATCTATGGAGATGATCATGTGGTTTTTGTCTTTCTTTTTGTTGATGTGGTGGATGATGTTGATGGACTTTCAAATGTTGTACCATCCTTGCGTCCCTAGGATGAATCCCACTTGGTCGTGGTGTATGATCCTTTTGATGTATTTTTGAATTCGGTTTGCTAATATTTTATTGAGTATTTTTACATCTATGTTCATCAGGGATATTGGTCTGTAATTTTCTTTTTTGGTGGGGTCTTTGCCTGGTTTTGGTATTAGGGTGATGTTGGCTTCATAGAATGAGTTTGGGAGTATTCCATCCTCTTCTATTTTTTGGAAAACTTTAAGGAGAATGGGTATTATATCTTCTCTGTATGTCTGATAAAATTCTGAGGTGAATCCATCTGGCCCGGGGGTTTTTTTCCTGGGTAGTTTTTTGATTACAGCTTCAATTTCTTTGCTGGTAATTGGTTTGTTTAGATTTTGTGTTTCTTACTTGGTCAGTCTTGGAAGGTTGTATTTTTCTAGGAAGTTGTCCATTTCTTCTAGGTTTTCCAGCTTCTTAGCATATACGTTTTCATAGTAGTCTCTAATAATTCTTTGTATTTCTGTTGGGTCCGTCATGATGTTTCCTTTCTCATTTCTGATTCTGTTGATGTGTGTTGATTCTCTTTTCCTCTTAATAAGTCTGGCTAGAGGCTTATCTATTTTGTTTATTTTCTCAAAGAACCAGCTCTTGGTTTCATTGATTTTTTTCTATTTTGTTCTTCTCAATTTTGTTTATTTCTTCTCTGATCTTTATTATGTCCCTCCTTCTGCTGACTTTGGGCCTCATTTGTTCTTCTTTTTCCAATTTTGATGATTGTGACATTAGACTATTCATTCGGGTTTGTTCTTCCTTCTTTAAATATGCCTGGATTGCTATATACTTTCCTCTTAAGACTGCTTTCGCTGCGTCCCACAGAAGTTGGGGCTTTGTGTTGTTGTTGTCATTTATTTCCATATATTGCTGGATCTCCATTTTGATTTGGTCATTGATCCATTGACTATTTAGAAGCATGTTGTTAAGCCTCCATGTGTTTGTGAGCCTTTTTGCTTTCTTTGTACAATTTATTTCTAGTTTTATACCTTTGTGGTCTGAAAAGTTGGTTGGTAGGATTTCAATCTTTTGGAATTTACTGAGGCTCTTTTTGTGGCCTAGTATATGGTCTATTCCAGGGAATGTTCCATGTGCACTTGAGAAGAATGTGTATCCTGTTGCTTTTGGGTGTAGAGTTCTGTAGATGTCTATTAGGTCCATCTGTTCTAGTGTGTTGTTCAGTGCCTATGTGTCCTTACTTATTTTCTGTCTGGTGGATCTGTCCTTTGGAGTGAATGATGTGTTGAAGTCTCCTAAAATAAATTCATTGCAGTCTATTTCCTCCTTTAGTTCTGTTCGTATTTGTTTCACATATGCTTCTGCTCCTGTGTTGGGTGCATATATATTTATAATGGTTATATCCTCTTGTTGGACTGAGCCTTTTATCATTATGTAATGTCCTTCTTTATCTCTTGTTACTTTCTTTGTTTCGAAGTCTATTTTGTCTGAGACTAGTACTGCAACACCTGCTTTTTTCTCCCTATTGTTTGCATGAAATATCTTTTTCCATCCCTTGACTTTTAGTCTGTGCATGTCTTTGGGTTTGAGGCAAGTCTCTTGTAAGCAGCATATAGATGGGTTTTGTTTTTTTATCCATTCAGTGACTCTATGTCTTTTGATTGGTGCATTCAGTCCATTTACATTTAGGGTGATTATCGATAGGTATGTACTTATTGCCATTTCAGGCTTTAGATTCGTGGTTACCAAAGGTTCCAGTTTACTTCCCTTACTTTCTAAGAGTCTAACTTAACTCACTTAGTATGCTGTTACAAACACAATCTAAAGGTCCTTTTCTATTTCTCCTCCTTTTTCTTCCTCCTTCATTCTTTATATATTAGTTATCAAATTCTATACTTTTTCTCTATCCCTTGATTGACTTTAGGGACAGTCAATTTAATTTTGCATTTGCCTCACAATCAGCTGCTCCACCCTCCCTACCGTGATTTTACTACCTCTAGTGACAGCTATCCAACCCTAGGAACACTTCCATCTATAGCAGTCCCTCCAAAATAGACTGCAGAGATGGTTTGTGAGAGGTAAACTCTCTCAGCTTTTGCTTATCTGGAAATTGTTTAATCCCTCCTTCAAATTTAAATGATAATCTTGCCGGATAAAGTAATCTTGGTTCCAGGCCCTTTTGCTTCATGGCATTAAGTACATCATGCCACTCCTTTCTGGCCTGTAAGGTTTCTGCTGAGAAGTCTGATGTTAGTCTGGTGAGCTTTCCTTTGTATGTGATCTTATTTCTGCCTCTGGCTGCTTTTAACAGTCTTTCCTTATCTTTGATCTTTCCCATTTTAATTACTGTGTCTTGGTGTTGTCTTCCTTGGGTCCCTTGTGTAGGGGGATCTGTGGATCTCCATGGCCTGAGAGACTATCTCCTTCTCCAGATTGGGGAAGTTTTCAGCAACTGCCTCCTCAAAGACACTTTCTATCCCTTTCTCTCTCTCTTCTTCTTCTGGTATCCCTATAATGCGAATATTGTTCCACTTGGATTTGTCACACAGTTCTCTCAATATTCTTTCATTTTTAGAGATCCTTTTTTCTCTCTGTGCCTCAGCTTCTTTGTATTCCTCTTCTCTAGTTTCTATTTCATTTATTGTCTCCTCCACCGTATCCAACCTGCTTTTAATACCCTCCATCATGTTCTTTAATGATTGGATCTCTGACCTGAATTCATTCCTGAGTTCTTCGATGTCTTTCGTACCTCCATTAGGATGTTGATTATTTTTACTTTGAGCTCCCTTTCAGGAAGAGTCACGAGGTCCATATCATTTAAATCTTTCTTGGGAGTTGTGTTAACAATTTTACCCTGGACAAGGTCCTTTTGGCGTTTCATATTTGTATATGGCGCCCTCTAGTGTCCAGAAGCTCTGTTCTGGAACTGCTGAGCCCCTGAAGCAATGTCGGGGATCACAGGGGAGTGGTACTTTGGGTAGAAAAGAGTTGTTCCCTGCCTCCCGGCTGCTGTGCCTGTCTCCACTGCCTGAGCTGGTGGGCCGGTTACACAGGTATAAGTTTTTGTCCCAGAGCAGCCAGATATGGATCCCTGCTTTCCACAAGCAGCCGGGATCCTAGTCTCCCCAGGGACTCTGCCTGTATTAACTTTCCAACCTGCTAGTCATGCGAGTCTCATGAATGCACCATGAAATGTAGGTTTGTGCTCCCAGCGCAGATCTCCGGAGCTAGGTATTCAGCAGTCCCAAGCCTTCCACTCCCTCCCTGCTCTGTTTCTCTTCCTCCCGCCAGTGAGCTGGGGTGGGGGAGGGGCTCGGGTCCCGCGGAGCCACAGCTCTGGTACGTTACCCCATTTGCTGAGGTCTGCTCTTTTCTCCAGGTGTGTGCAGTCTGACGCGTCCTCTTTCCTGTTGCTCTCTCAGGATTAGTTGCGCCAATTAAATTTTCTAATAGTATCCAGTTTTAGGAGGAAGCCTCTGTCTCTCCTCTCACGCAGCCATCTTTAATCCCTCTCCGAGTTTTTGTTTTTTACCCTAAAACTCGTTGTATCAATTTTTTTTTAACTGCTACTTGTCATGTTGATCTTTTGTTGTTGATTTCAAGTATTTCTACTAATGGACTTTTTTTTTGTGGGGGAAGGATTTCCAAACTCTGTAAGGTTTTCCTTTAAATCAAACTACTTCAGTTACATAGCTCTCAACTTCATTATCCCAGCCCCTAAATTTAAAAAATGTATAAATGTATCACACTAGCTCATGGCAAGTTTAGGAATGTACTCACTTCCTTTATCAAGTCTGAACCCCCAAATTGGGCATGTCTAAGCAGTCTTCTGCAGATGTTTCATAGTGTTGAACTTTCAAAGTTATAATTAAAGGTTAATGTAATTGGTTTTTATTAAGGGTAATTATAAGGATTAACTTTATAGAAGTTTTCAAAGTATTGGAGGCTTTATTTTCAAAGTCACAATTTATCATATAGTTCAGTTTCCTTTATTTGAAGATATAAACATAAAAACTTCAGAAAAACTTGTCTCTCCTGTCAAACAGGTCTAGCCAAGTTATCATTTTCTCCTAAGATATAGATGAATTATACATAGCAATAGTGCAAGTCATAGAAAACATAAAAATCCTGTCCATGATTTTGGATTTTTCTAAGAGTAGGAGTTTTCATTGTACTTCTACATGTAATTCTTACATTCCTAATATTATGTTTTCAGTAATATGCATAATCACAAACAATAGCACAACTTTCACTGGGTCCTTCAAAAAACAAAAGCTTTTTATGAGTTTAGTAGCTTTTATTCAAAACTTTGGAGGTCATGGAGATGGTTCAAATCAGGTTGAAAAAACTTTCTGTAATCTTGCTGTCTCACTCATCCACCACTGGTTTCTTCATGAGCTCCACGTTTTCTCTGCTATGGGGTGAAACACAGCTTTCCACATCTCTTATTCCTTAACATAAATGTCCCAAACTATCAACATGCTCTATGGAACAAAAAACCACGTAGTATCAGAATTTAACTTTTTTCAAAAGGAATTATAGTTATGGAATCACTATTTTTTCTTCATGTTACATACAATACTACTTATCTATCTACCTATCTATTCATGTTACATACAATACTTTTATTATATATTTATAACCATGTGCTCAAACCAATTCCCCTTTTGACTGTGCTTTTCAGAAAGCTCAAAGCTAAATACATTTCTTAATCCATGTTTTTGGATATTCTGTTTTTTGTCCTCATCCTGCTTTATTACAAGATTCCTAAGATTTTATTCTCATCTAAATTACTTGTTTTATTTTAAGTAGGTCAATTACATTTTTAGAAGTAAATAGACTGTTAATACTTTTCTCCTTGTTTTACATTCATGTGTAGGCATGTGTGTGTGTGTGTGTGTGTGTGTCCTAAGAACCTTTCCTCAATCTCTCTAGTATAGGCTACAGTGCTATTCATGCTACCTCATCACTGTGAATCCTCTTCTGTCATTTCATTTTTCATTTTAGGGGAGTTTGTAGAAAATATTTAGGAACTTATGTGACATCTGGTGGATGGTTTCATCTCAGATTCATAAAAGAACTAGGCATTAACATATGTGAGATTTTGCATTTGTCCTGGAGCTCCCAAGGCCTAGTCACACCTTTCAGTTGGATAAAATGGCTCATTGCCAAGATCAAATGAATAGAGTAGCTTTCTGGAGAGTGATACTATCAAGATGGTAGAAGATGTGTTTTCTACCCTTTACTCCAAAAGAATACCAGTTTGGACAATTACAGACATGAGTACCTTTGTGGGAATCCAAGAATCTAGTAGGAAAGTTTTAGTGCACCAATGCAGCAAAAAATATCTAAGATTGGACCCACTGAAGAGGGTAAGAGGAACAGTTTCACTTGACTCTTCTCACCCCCACCAAGGTGGCACAGTTCAGTGCCAAGACGGATGCCTTGACCTATGATTTCTCCCAGGGGAAGGTGAGAGTGTGCAAGTACATGCCTTGGCTCCTCAGCAGCATGGGATGCTGCCAAAGAGGTCAAGTTCTTTCTTACCTCATTCAGAATACTGAGGTTATCTGCACAGAGGGGCAGGAAGAGGCTGGGGGCATAGCAGCCAGTGCTCAGATCTCATCAAAGACACACGGATCCTGCAAACCACTTCAGGATTCCATCAGGAAGCCTGCCCATGAGCTGCTGGGCATGCCTCACCTGTGGACCCGCTAACTGGTGCTAGGCATTCCCAGTGCTCTGAGTGCCTCACCCCTGCCCACACACGTACACCATGGTCATGGCCCAGAAGGCAGTGAGTGTGAGCCTTCTGGTGAGCATGCACAGAATGCTGGCTGAACTCAGAGGGACTGGGAAAAAGCACACAAACTTGAGCATTCAGACCACCTTATGGAAAGCAAAATGAGAGGCTGTCAGTGCCAACCTGGCTTTGCAGGACCAAGAGAGGGCATACAATCATCTTAAAAATTCCATGTTCCCCCACCATCCAAAGAGGGAACAAGAAGTGTGGAGCAGAAGTATCCACAGAAAAGGTTTCACAAAGCCTCAGAATCTGGCAGAGCTGACAGGTAAAGGTATTTCTCTCCTGAAGCCAGGGAGTAAAGGAGACTGGAGGAAGCAACTGCCTCTTTAAATGTGAAGACAGCGATGCAAGACTTTAAGGAATATGAAAAATCAAGGAAACATGATATCACCAAAGAAACACAATAATATTTCAATGACTGACCCCAAAGTAATGGAGATCTACAGTATGTCAGACATGGAATTCAAAATACTTGTTCTAAGACAGTTCAGTGAGCCACAAGGAAACACAAAGAAGATAACACAACAAAATCAGGCAAACAGTGCAAGAACAAAATGAGAAGCTTAACAGAGGGACAGAAATAATAAAAATGAACTCAACAGAATATGTGGAGCTGAAGAATACAATGAATGAAATGAAAAAAAATGCAATAGAGAGTATCAACAGAACTTGATGAAGCAGCAGGCAGCATCTGTGAACGTGAAGACAGGTCATTTGAAATTATCCAGTCAGAAAAGAAAGAAAAAAGAATGAAGAAAGGCTATGTGGTTCAAGAGCTATCATCAAGTGAAAGAATTTACACGTATGGGAGTTCCAGAAGAAAGGAAGAAAGGGGCAGAAAGATTATTTAAAGAAATAATGGCCGAAAACTTCCCAAATCTTGGGAGAGAGGTGGATATCCAAGTACATGAAGCTTTCCTATATCCAAGTACATGAAGCTTTCCTTTTACAGTGAGGAGTAAACAAGGCTAGCAAGAAGTGCATGTAGGATAAATAAATGGCATGATTGCAAAGTTGAACTGAAAATATTTTTCTCCTCGGTCAGCTGATTCTCAGAAGGGCATTGAGAAGAAACGTTCCACATTTCAGTCTTGCTTAAATTTAGAGGCAACACAAAATTCAAGGACCTGAAAGAAGGAGAGAAGGCTAATAAGTCTAACTGAAGTTTGGTCAACTCACCTTAGTAGGAATTTTGCTCAGATTGGTCAATGGAGACAAACAGCTCCGCTAATCATTTATGACACGAGAATGGGACTTTAGAAGGTCTACATCAGCCCTTATCATAAGTAAACAAGGAGGACACTGGCAAGTCTTATCTAACTTAGATTAGGAGGGGTGGTTCTTTGCAGTAAGTTGTTTCCCACAACACAAAAGTGTGGAGGATTTCTTAATTGTTACTGTTTTTCAGGAGAATAGGTCTCAGGTAAAATTCACCTCAGGGGTTACTGGATTGTAGAATCCTCTACTAGGAAATGGATCAAAGTTCTACTAAATCGTGGAAGAAATGTATTGCCAAAAGACCATGAGTCCAACCTTTTAAAAATCCCCTTTGACTCATCAAGTTTTAAAACAACTCAATATCCCACATTTGAATGAGTAAGACACAGCCTGCAGAAGTTGTGAAGTTTCTAAGTTGCACATTTGTCCTAATTTCCATTTCAGATATGACCATGAAGGATAATGAATGAGGAAGAACCTCAGGCAGTGCTGAGCCCAGGTCATGGAGAACAGTGAACAAATGATGTATCCAAGAATCTTCAGCTATTTAAGGAACTTCTGCACACTCAAAGCAGGTCTTCACAGTCGCTATGATTGAAATCATCCTTTCTTTTTGAGTATCCCACATCTGCTTCCTTCTTATGTAATGGTAAATCTATGGAAATGTACAGATAGCTTGTTCTTTTAGATCCTAGGCCAGTGGACCTTGAAAAGACAGGTCAAAACACGATTGTAAGGACTGTGCAACTTCTGGAAATCCTGGACTTTGAATGGGATGGAGGGACTGGAGTGCATGTTGGGCTGTCTCCCTAGAGATTCTTGCTCCCACTACTTCCTTTGCTTATAACTAGTTTCAAGTGACTAGCTCTGACCAATGGGATGTGAATATATACATATACATTATATGTGTGTGTGTGTGTGTGTGTGTGTGTGTATACACAGCAAAACAATTTCCTCTCCAAAAAGTAGAAAGTGAGCATCCCAATGTCCAAAACTTAAAGGCAAATAAGGCAAAACAGGCTGCTCTGGATATGTATGCTAATGGCAGAAGAAGGGAAAAAGGGCTAGTATATATCCAAAATATATTAGATGTCCCTAGTTGGATTACATGCTTTAGTGACATTTCCTCTGACCAGCATCAGTATTTACACACTTGAGAAAACCTAGGCTCAGAGAAGTTAATTACTTGCTCAAGGTTAAAATAGGACTAAGAAATGGAATTAGTTTTCAGATCAAATACATCGGATTCTTTGACCCCATCGTTCTGATTTGAGCTAGAATTTCCCAGCTAACACATACAGCATTTCTTCTCTGTAATCGTCATCATCATCATTATCAAAATCATCAATAATATCATTATGATTATCATCACTATCATTATCACCTCACTTAACATTAATGGTGCACCTACGGTATGACCAGAACTGGACTAGGGATTTGCCATGCACTCTCTCTAACCCTCTTTTCAAGCACACTTTATCCCACTTACTATTTGTTGAGCCCCTATTATGTCCCAAGTGCTAGGCCAGATGGTCTGAGTGAAGTAGTTATTATTCCTGTTTTCCTGAAGCAGAAACTCAGGTTTGGAGAGAGTAAGAAACCAAACAGCGTTCATACACTTTGAAATAGAGTTCATCTTGGCTATTTGGCAGTGAGCCAAGATAGCATTCAAATTCCTCAATATGTGCAGTGCATTATGTTTCTTTCAGAAATCCTTCTCATACATTGCATTATTTAACCCCCATTTTTCATCTTAAAGATGAAAAACCTGAGTTGCATAGAAGTGACATGACTCAAGACTCAAAATGTCTTGTTGGAAGAGCTAAAGCTTGAATGGATCTCTCATTGAAGTATGTTTTCTACCCCTTCATGAGACCTGCTTTCAATGGCAATCTCCCCCACCTGAACAAGGGTGTCCCACTTTCACACACATGTGAAAAGTAACCAACAAGTCCAATGGACAGGCATTTAGAACATGAACTTTTCTGCTTTGGTTTCTAGGTGATAAATTTTCAAAGCAGCATCATTTTACCACTTTCTCTGTAACAGACATTTAACTAATTAACTAATGCATTTTGGAGGGAGTTTTTAGAGACGATTAACTTTGTCCAGATGTAAGGGGTGTAGATAAAGTAGATTTTAAATGACAAAAGAGAAGTATGCTTTTCGTTCTCACAAGATACCATTTTTTCCTTTTGCTATTGATTTCTGCTGCTCACAACTGTAGATACACAATAATCTGCAGAACCAGAGCAGAGCTGAAGCAGAACTTGAGAACGCGGGGAGATAAAATGAGTTGTGAGTTGGTACTACTAACTAGGTGTGTAAAGGTGTGGAAGCCTCCAGCTCACCTTCGCCCCCAGCCATCACTGAAACAAAAAGTTTCCTCCTCAAATTGCTGTTGATGATTTTATCCTGAAATCCTCTGCAACACAACCAGAAAGAGTATATAATTTAAAAGTGGTGATGGCGGGAGAGGCCTAATTACACCTCTTTACTCGGCGTCATCTGTGTAGGTGCTTTTGCATATAAAGGTTCTGAGCCAAACAGGGTGTCCCCCTGTCTCCAGACTTGGGGAGATGGGAAAGAATTACCAACTTAAAATTACATCTCAGGCCTTAGGAAGGGGCCGTGTTGAGAATCATTGGAGGGCTGCTGGCTGCAGGTTGAATCCCGCTAAATGTGTGTCTCTGTTTGGAATGCATTGTTACTATACAATCCCAACCACATTGGAACCAGCCCAGTGGTGTGAAACCACTAGGGCAAATCCAGAAAGTGCATTTCATTCTGGCCAGCTCAGACTGTCTGAGCATGAGGATCAAGAGATCAAAGGAGCCCACGATAGCTGCAAGTATTGTCAAAAAATGATGTGTATGGTAACAATTCCAGGGCAAAGAATCCCCCATCAAAGCAAACGATTACTAATTTTTTAGCCCTTTCCAGTGAGACAGGAAATGTGACACTGAAGATCTATCCCTTTCCCCTCCATCTGTGCCACACAGGAGGATAGGAAAGGGAGGGATGAACGTCATGCCTGGGGACGGGGAAGATAGATGAACACAACAAAAAAGGCAGCCCATGGTCCGGAACACGAATGCCATAAATTCACAAGTAAAGCATTATTAAAAATTTCCAGCCCCATAAATGCTGCCATTAATCACTTTCAAATTAACCTGATGTGAGTTAAATTATTGCAGGTTCCTGTGCAAATTAAATCATTATTAGTTGCAGACTTTTTTTCTTTTTGGTACAGGCAGCAACTGCGAAGGAAGGGATGGGGAGAGCTACTGGTTTCAATTTACTAAAAAAAAAGGGTTTGGGGGAAAAAGATTTTTGCTTGATTACAAGAGCAAAACCACTTCACAGTATAATATCACAGTAATTGTACCCATATATCATAACATGTCATAAGTCCCAGACAAAGCTCACCCACCTTTCGTAAGCAGCAGCCAGGAAGGCAAGAAAAGCAACTGAATGAGGTCATGGATTTCTTTCTCCTTATTCCACTAGAGAGCAGTGTTCTTTTGTACAAATCAGGTAGGTGGTTTTTCTGCAAAGAACCTGAGAGGAAAATCTTCTGCATTAGAAGTTTTTATAGCCGCAGAAAGGCCTCTCTTTTGCTATTGACCAGCGAAGGTCACTCTTATTTTCCTAGGTGTGCTTCTGAGTCTCTTCTTTCCATGTGGAAAAGTGTTGGCCATTCAAAAGGAGAGCATGTACACTACAGTTTACATCCTACGGTACACTTTTTCAGATGGCAATCTCCTGCTAGAACATGTCCAACTATGAGTTATCTTTCTAGGTAGAACAAGGATATAAGTAATAATCTTTAAAAAAATACCTAAACCAATTCAAGAGACAATAAACAACTCTGTGAAGAATAGGAATAAAGGCAGATCAGAGGACGAGTAAAGAGAAGGACCACAAATGTGTTCTGAAATTTTTTCTGACCCACTCTTTTCATTTTTTAACTCGTTACCCTTCCAGGACCTTTACTGCAGCAAAGTTGTATCTTTCCTGTTCAAAACAGCAGGTTTGCATGATAGGCATTTGTCTGCTTCTCTAAGAGAAAATACTCGGTCACAGGTGATTTGGCTCCTACTCCTTGATGGATCAGTTGACATTCCAAGGAGCCCAAGGCCATGCTAACAATAGCTGAAGCTTGCCTCCTTATTTCATGTTGGGTAAATATATTTCTAACCTTCAGTCTCAAGCACATGAAAACAGGCAAAGCAAAAGCAGTGAGCTTAAGTGTGTGCAAGTATGTAACGGACTACCTTTCCTGTTCAATAAGAATTAAATTATGGGGTAATTTTGGTTTCTTCTGGAAGGAAATGAATATGCTCTTAAGTATTTAGAATCACTAGAGAGCCTTTTAGGCATTCCTGGGTACAAATCAATGTCACCTGAAGTGTGGTTTCCTTATGGATTCGGCCCCATTTTTCTCCATTTGCTCTTAGTGTTATTTTTCTGACATATCACATCACTTTGCTGTTTCCTTTTCCTAAAGACACTGAACAATACAAGTGTAGGTAAAAGTACCTTGGGAGAAAATAAATGAGGAAAAATCTGAGGCCTGACGAATAACAATGGAAAAGGATCTTCAGAGAGTTCAAGGTGTTAATTTAGAGAAATCAGAGCCTGTCAAGTCAAATTTGACATCAGCAGATCCAGGGATTTGTTTAGGCCTTCTCATCTGGCCAGTGTGCTGCATTTTTTGACACAGTAGATGTAGGGAATTCAATACTTCTTGACCAAAATAAACTTGGGCTTCCTGAATTACAAATGCAGGTATCTTGAAGAACAATGTTTTGCGTAAGATCTGGCATGTAGAAGATGCTGAATAAACAGGGCTGAATACTTGAGTGATTGAATGGAGAGAGGAAGCAGTAAATCCCTCCATTCCGATCTGCTTTAATGCCAGGTGCTTAGGATTCAGCTACAACATGAGCTTTACTTGTATCACAAAAATACATAAATCTCCTAATTAGACACCAAGATTAACAAAGAGGACTTCACAGAAGCTCTACAAAGGTAGCCCTGGGTTTGAATCATGACTCTACTACATGTGTCACATGGTACAAACCTCTCTGAGCCTCACCTTCAGACTTTATACACACAGCAGGATTATAATCTTTTGCTTCTAAAATTGTGTGGACATTAGGAATCTTCTTTGCTGTTAGCAAAGCAGACACTCAAAAAAATGGAAGAAAATGTATCTAAATAAGTGGGATCACCCAACCAGAGGTATAATCTCTCACTTTGAAGTGAATTCTTTTCATTAGGTCAAATTATCTTAATACTGCAGGGAAAATGCTAAAAGACTAGACTTTCTTGGCTGCAGCAACGTTCTGTTCCTCTTGGGAAGACAAGTCAACTCAGTAAATAATTAAGTGAACCATTTGATTTGAAATCTCTTGAATATCTCAGCCGTGAGCAGAGGAGAACAGAAAGTTTCAAAAGTGTTTTGGATTTATAATCAATGCTTTGAAAGGCACTTAAACTATAAATGCATGTACCCATTTGGGAGGGCAAGTTGGCAGTTTGTTCAAAAGCCTTAGAAAAATTATAAACTTTGAGGTTGTAATTCTATTCCAAGAACTCAATCCCAGAGAGAGAACAATTTGTGACACATAGTCAACAGCTTACACACAAGATTGTTAGTATTTTTTATAATAGTGAAAAAGTGGATACAGTTTAAATGTCTAACAACAGAAGATCAGTCATTAGTATTAGTATTTTATGGTATTAAAATAGATTAGTTTCTTTACAAGAAAATTACAGAAAACCTCCTTACAATAGTCTATTATAAAGCTATTAAAACTGTATTTTCAGATAATGTTTAATGACATGGAAAATGCTCAAATATAAATTTAAATTAAAAAGAGGATATAAAACTGAGTTTACAATGTGAAGCCAATTTTGTAAAACTAAGCATTTCACATAATGATTTTATTCAACGTGTTTTAAGTAGCCAACCAAAATATCATCAAAGCGTAAGAAGTTAAGACAAATGAATTTTAAGTTTATTCTATTCTTTTCTATTTCAGACTCAGATTAATAATCATGAATATATATAAAACAGTCCATATTCTTTACACATTTTGTTGCTTTCCAAATTCTGACATAAGGATATATAACATTTATTGATAGAGACAATAAGCTTTGTTTGGATTTCACAACAGAGAGGGGTGCAGTTCAAGATACTGCCTTTTACTACGCACCAGTACATTGAAGGAATTTGGGGCATGTTTGGCACATTTTTTGATAGGCCCAAATGAATTAGCTTTGTACTTAATCTGAATTTTCCAAAGGGGAATATCATGTTGTGATGAAATTTATGTGGACATATCTGACCAACAACTTAAGGGTACTTCATAGACATTTCTTTGCAAGGAAAATCCAGAAAACCGGCTAAGTTATAACAAAGCAGGAATGACGAAGCAGGAGCTACTTCTTTTTTACCCTCAGAGAAAAATAGTGTTTGCAGGTGGCCTTGACTCAAAGCTGTCCATGCCCAACCCTATGCTGTCCTGTCGGGGACAAAAGGAGAGCAAGAGAGAATTGTAGGTCAAATCTGGACATGCTGCTTTCCTGAACTCTACAACACATTTGTCTCAAACAACACTTCTTTGGGATCCCTCCAACTGATTATTATATGAAAAGAAAAAACAGCCATTCTTCATTCCTCTACAGTGCTGGTACCCTGAACACTCATAGAATATTCCAGTGAAGAAATTACAGCCTTGGTTTATCAATGAGAGGGACTTTGCACCACGACAGGAACATTGCTATTCCTAACAGAGGAACACCAAGAAGCACGGTGACTGGAAAAGAGTGAACATTTTCTTGAACACACATGAGGTACCCAACAGATACAATGTGGAGGGAGGTGATTTATATGCAGTTGGAGTTTCTGCATGAAAAAGAGAGACAGACAGAGCCAGGAAAATAAAATATATTTTGGTTCTATTTCCCTGGAAGCTATTTATTTTCAGATCACAAGCTCAAGTTGTTTACCCAATCATGATTCTCACAGTCTTCCACCTACAGGGGCAGTGAACTAGATCAAAGTCCTCAGGACTGATCTAGAGAAAACTGATGCTGAATTGGTTTTATAAGGAAAGTTGCAATGCATAAAATTAAAGTAGAACAGGAGAGTGCTAGTCCCAAATATTGTACAAAATGTAGAAGAATGGATAGTATGTTTCAACACACTTTTTTGTTATGTATCTGATTAGCTCAACACATTGCCAGGGTGCATCTGACCCAGTTTTAGTTACTGGATTTCTTTTCTTGAATAGTTCTATTTGTAAGTATTGATATTTCATGACATTTATTCTTTTTTAGGGATCTTGCAAAGGAAAAACAGAAAGATTCACTTTTTTTATTAAACTAGAATGAAACTCATTCTGTTTTTTAATTGTCATTTGGAGCCATTAGAAACTTTGATATCTCTAAGATACAAGTTCTTAGAAGTTTCATTTTTTTGCTGTATCTTAGAACATTTTGCTATCTAATCATCCTAGGAATCATTTCCTCATTATTATCAATTATTCCCAGGTATACTTAAAAAATGAAAGAGTAAGAAAAAATCCAGAAGAATGCTGAAGTCACCGAGAAGCATAAAATACTGAAACAAATCATTACTATTGTGTCATCCTTCAGTTATTTTTGTGGGTGTGTTTGCCGTTCAAAGTATTGCATCATCTTTCGAGAAGGTATAAAAGGAGATCAGAGACCTCATCTTTGTAGGCTACTTTTCGTTTCCACTAAACACAATTTTGATTTCAGGATTTCTCACGTGCGGCCCGTAATGGCAAACAGAAGAAAACTGAGAGAGGAAGACATTTCACATCTGCAAGATGATTCAGAAATTAAATGCCAACAGACAGATAGAAGCACCCTACCCTCTAATGACACTAGTGAAATTCATCACCTAAGCCAAATTTCATATTCTACAAATGCAGAGGAAAATATACTAAATGAATTTTCTCAGACTCATACATCAGTAAGTGAACAATGTATTTCTAAGGATGAAAAAGAAAGAGGTTTTCTCATATAGTTGTTCAACAGAAAGTACATCCCCATGAAATATTTGTGACAAAACTGGGCTATCCCATTTTGTTAAAAGGATGTGGGGCTGTATTCTTTTCCCCATTATGATGTTGATGCACCAAACTTTACCTGACAAAGTTTTTAAGCAGATAAATGCTAGGACAGGTGTTTTATAAAAAGGTGATTGGAAAAAAATAAGTGATGTAGAAATGAAAACAATCAGTCATCACTCTAAATAGTGTGTATAAATATAAAACTCAAAATGATTTGTAAGTACAGAGCAAAGAAGATGCAACTAAAGTAACATCATCCAAAAGTTTCAAAAATTGTTTTCAAATATCATTTTAATGATGCAAATTCAAGAAGGATAAGAATTAATGATAAGCTAGACCTATTAGATAGGTATTTAAATTATAGAATATATAAGAGGGATACATCCCAGGTTCATACCTGACTGTTAATAAGCAATTAGTTGCAGTCAGAAGGTAGTGCCCCTCGTGAGCATGTATAATATCAAAATCAAAAACTTATAAACAAGTTGAATTTACTATGTTCACATTCTTATTAAAAATCCCCAAATGATTTTCAGTGTCCCTCTATTCTTACTGCTGTGCACTTTTTTGTGAAATAATTAAAAAATATGATAAATTCATAAAAAGGCTTATTAGATCCAGATAGTAAATTGTAATGGCTATGTTTCCTGGCATATGAACTTGAGGCTTTAGTACAAGGACTAGAAATAGGTTCTTGAACTGGACCCAGGTGTGATGTCAAACTAGGAAAATATTCCATTGCACAGTTCTGGGTGCTCCTTTAAAATAATGGCACATGTGGTAAAAAATAAACTTTGAGGCCAAAATTACAACTAAAAAAGGGTGCTAATATCTGAAGACAAACATGACAGTAGATTTTTAATCCAATCTTCCGCTCTCCTTCTCTGCCTCTCTTTCTTGCTGCTTATATCTTCTTCCTTTCCCCCCTGCCTTCCTCCATGTTCTTTCATGAGTCTGGATTAATCTGAAAGAACATCTAAATGGCTGTTCCCCACTTTTTTCAATTAAGGATCAAGAGGAAACAATGTTGGCTGTCTCTCAAGGAAAGCCAGTCCACTGAGCACTTCCAGACAATATTTTCAAACCCAAGGGATTGATATGATTTCAGGGGAAAGATTCTAAATCAGGACTAATTACCTTCATCTCAACTAATATAATTTGCAGGGTATCCTTTTCTAATCCTGACTGCCAGATGAGTGATTCAGTCTGTGTATCTTCATCAAGCAGCTACTATATGCCAGACATGGTGAATATGAGAATAGATAAAACACGGTCCCTTCTCTCAATGAGAAACGGCTTCAAATAGTAAGCAATTATGATAATTCAAAGGCAAAGTAAATAATAAAGGGTGTGAGAAGAGCAACTCAGAAAAAGAGAATGCATTCCCAGGGCAGAGATCTAAACAGTGTGTCGAAACAATGCAAACAAAATGTAGCCTGGGTTTAGACTTAAATATCCAAGCATTGCCTATGTTTTTTGCTAATTTAATAGATAAGCGAACAAGATTTGTTTACTCCGTGACAATAAAGTGTCCGACACAGCTATCACAAGTTTTAAGTTTCGCACAAGTCATTACCTTATCGTTGTTTCAAGGTGCATGTAGTTGAGGAGTCCCTTTGGCATCCCTCTAAAAGAGAATGATGCCTTAGCTTTGGACTAACCTTTTGCCCAACCAAACTGATGTTTCTTGCCAATGGCCTGAATCTTAATCCAAATGGGCCATAATGTCATAAAATGGATGAAATGGATTTTTTCAACTTACCCACCAGGGTAGTAAAAAAATATATGAAATCTACATCCAAATACACACAATAAATTTCCATTGCTTTAGGGGCAAAATTAAAACATTTCTATTTCCTTTTTATTCCGGATCACAGCCCTGACTGTTTTTCTTTTCTTTCTTTCTCTTTTTTTTTCTTTTTCCTCAAATGGACTTCCAACTCTTAAGGTCATTTTCTTTTTGAAAGTTATCCTGGTAACTTCTAGGAAAGCTGCTCTCTGGAAATGCTCATTTTTTTCCTTCTACTTATTTTGCCCCTTCTGGACCCACCCCTCAGGTCCCATTTTTTCAGTAATGCAAATTGGGCAATTATTTACTTTTTCCTTGAGTTTAAAAAGCACATCCACAGGCACATACATGCATTTTGGATCCTATTCATGCAGAAAAATTACTGGTAACTTGATGAATCTGCAAGTAATTTTACAAAAATGTTTTACGAGTTTTGCCAAGGATGTCTGACCCCCGGCCTTACTTCACTGATGTAAGGTTTTGAGTGCTTAGCTGGGTCTGATGATTCCCAGCTGTGAAGGCCTTGGTTGTGCATATCAGATGTTAAGCAAAGGAGAAAGGGCGGTGTACTCCAAGGCATGCTTGAACGTTTGTAAACTAGGACAGAAATAAGATTGCAGTTGAAACTGAAGCATGTCTCCCAGGTCTGCTAAGTTCCCCTTTGCTCAGTTAAACTATTTGATGGATCCTAATGTCACTTAAAATCTTTCTCAGTCAAATAACCCAATTAAAAAATGGGCAGAGGAACTGAACAGACAGTTCTCCGAAAAAGAAATACAGATGGCCAACAGACACATGAAAAGATGCTCCACATCGCTAATTATCAGAGAGATGCAAATTAAAACTACAATGAGGTATCACCTCACACCAGTAAGGATGGCTGCCATCCAAAAGACAAACAACAACAAATGTTGGTGAGGCTGTGGAGAAAGGGGAACCCTCCTACACTGCTGGTGGGAATGTAAATTAGTTCAACCATTGTGGAAAGCAGTATGGAGGTACATCAAAATGCTCAAAACAGACTTACCATTTGACCCAGGAATTGCACTCCTAGGAATTTACCCTAAGAATGCAGCAATCAAGTTTGAGAAAGACCAGTGCACCCTTATGTTTATCACAGCACTATTTACAATAGCCAAGAATTGGAAGCAACCTAAACATCCATCGATAGATGAATGGATAAAGAAGATGTGGTACATATACACAATGGAATACTACTCAGCCATAAGAAGAGGGCAAATCCTACCATTTGCAGCAACATGGATGGAGCTGGAGGGTATTATGCTCAGTGAAACAAGCCAAGCGGAGAAAGAGAAATACCAAATGACCTCACTCATCTGTAGAATATAACTAAAAAGGAAAAACTGAAGGAACAAAACAGCAGCAGAATCACAGAACTCAAGAATGGACTAACAGGTACCAAAGGGAAAGGGACTGGGGAGGATGGATGGGTAGGGAGGGATAAGGTGGGGGAAGAAGAAGGGGGCTATTAAGATTAGCATGCATGGGGGGGTGGGAGAAAGGGGAGGGCTGTACAACACAGAGAAGGCAAGTAGTGATTCTACAACATTTTGCTATGCTGATGGACAGTGACTGTAAAGGGGTTTATAGGGGGGACCTGGTATAGGGGAGAGCCTAGTAAACATAATATTCGTCATGTAAGTGTAGATTAATGATACCAAAAAAAAAAAAAAAGCAGTTCCTGTGTGGTGACCTCCAATGAGTTCTACACAAGGGTATAAAGGGCATATAAAAGTGTAGGCAAAGGGCCTGTTTGTGTTTATACAGAGGATCAAAGCCTAATTGGGCTACCCCAAAAATGAACTAAGATACGATATGAAAAAGAACTTCCAACATCAGCACTCTCTGGAAGACTCATGCCAGAAGATGATCATCAAAAAACCCCAACAAAGATCCACGCACTGCTACAGCTGTAGATGCACTCATCCCACCAGTTCCTGGACTTGCCATGGGAATGAAGAAGGAGATATCTAAGCTGGCCTGTGTATACAGTAAAACAACAAATTTGACTGGATCTATACTGTTGGAACTCAACCAAGAATTAGGAGAAGTGCAAATTGTAGCGCTCCAAAATCTTACAACTACAGACTATTTACTGTTAAAAGAACATATGGGATGTGAACAGTCCCCAGAAATGGGTTGTTTTAATTTGTCTGATTTCTCTCAGACTGTTCAAGTTCAGTTGGACAATAGCCACCATATCATAGATAAGTTTTCACAAATGCCTAGGGTGCCTAACTGGTTTTCTTGGTTTCACTGGAGATGGATGGAAATTTCAGGTCTGCTTTGGTTATGTAACTATACTCCTATTATGCTAATGTGTGTATGCAATTTAATTAGTAGTTTAAAACCTATACGTGCTGAAGTTACTCTACAAGAAGATATGTCAAAGAAATAATCAATCTTCCCATGTTTTCTTCCTTCTGCTACTTCTATAGCTTTTCTTCTTCCTTCCTAATTACAACCCTTAAATAGAATTCGTGCCTCATATCAAATTTACCGAGTATCATAACTCCTCCAAGTGGTAAAGATACCTCAAGACAAATGCTGGGCATAGAAGCCACAGGGCATAAATATGCAAAGAAGTAAAAAGCTAACCTTTTCAAACAATAAGGCTTCTCTCTCACTTACCAACTTTACATTTCCCTGTATGGCCCCGGAAGATGACTGGTTAGCCAGAGACGGGTAAGATTCCTCAAGGGAGGAACAACCTAAGACAGGCACAGTCACAGGGGGGCCATCAGGTGAAAAATTGGGGATCAACAGAGGTGAGGCTTAGAACCTCACCCCCCCTGTTCTGAGAGAAATCTTCTGCATACGTGGATGTTTTATTGCCCTTGTCTAGCTTGGATTAACACATAGTCTACAGGCACACACCTGATCATCTACATTTGCTCCCTTACAACACTAAACTATGTTTTCTACCTTTATCTTGTATCTACCTACCACTTCAGCATTTTATTAAAAAGAATAATAATAAAGAGAGAAATGTGGTATCCACATATAAATCAAGTATAAAAATCAAATGAGTATTCATATTTGAACTGTTTATAGTTCATAATACATGAGCAAAACTGAAAGTTTCTGTGATGACTGCCCTTGTACTGTTCACCATGTAACTTATTCACTATGTAAGAATTTGTTCTCCATGTAAGAACTTGTTCGTTATGCTTCAGAAAATTGGAGACTGACGAAAATTAGGCTTGGGGTGGATTGATGATTGTGCATTGAGCATTGACTCCCCTATACAGAATTTTATTGTTGTTAACAACCATTTGATCAATAAATATGAGAGATGCCCTCACAAAAATAAAAGAAAAAAGTACACACTTCCAATTGTAAAATAAATAAGTAACCGGGATGTAATGTATAGCATAAGGAATATAGTCAAAATATTGTGACACTTGGTATGGTGATAGCTGGAACCTAGAACTATCATGTATATAAATGTTGAATCACTGTGTTGTACACCTGAAACTAATGTAATGTAATAGTGTGTGTCAACTACCCTTCAATAAAAAATAATTATCTACAAAAAAAAAAAAAAAAAAATCTTTCTCAGTCAAATGCTGCTTTGACCAAAGTGGATCTCTCTAACAAAGGATAAGTAGAATTACTCAAAAAATAGTTTTTCTTGATAGATATTTTTGAAATTATATTTTTGGTCCATATTTCTTCATGGAACCCTAAGGAAAAAAATAAAAACAATGCAGTACCAATGCTATATTGTAATTTCCCTAGGAAAGGAAGTAATAAATCCATTTCAGGATGCATTGTTTTGGCAGGAGTTAAAATAGTTTAGTTCTTTTCATTTTTGCTTTGAAAGATCATGTGGCTGGTGACAGCACAGGCTATTTTGAGTGTATTTATATCCAGCATAAAGGGAGATGCCCCTGAAATCCATTTATAAAAGTGGAGGTATGTATTCTACCATTACATCTAAACATAAACTAGGACAAGGTTTATGGTACCAGAACAACATGCACTTAAGGTTGAGAATGACAGATACTGTCTGTGGCTGATGAGTACTGTTGGGGGAAGGATGGTAGTTAGGGCTTGGTGGTGGAATGTCCATGAGAACAAACAAAATGATAGCAACATTATTCATAGTAGCCCGAAAGTGGAAACAACCCAAATGACCACCCCACTGTTGAATTTGAGAAACAAATTGTGGTATATACATACAATGAAATAATATTCAGCCATGAAAGAGAGTGAAGTACTGACACTGGTTGCACCATGGATGAGCCTTGTAAATGTGATGCTCAATTAAAGAAGCCGGAAGCAAAAGGTCACATACAGGAGGATTCCATTTATATGAAATATGCAAAATAGTCAACTCCATAGAGACATAAAGTGTAATGGGGGGGTGGCTCCTAATGGATATGGGATTTATTGAGAGGTAATAAAAACATTCTGGAACCAGATTGTGATGATAATTGCCCAACTTTGTAAAGAACACTGAACTGGACACTTTTGAAGGGTAAATTTGATGCAATGTGCATTATATGTCTCAGTTTTTAAAAGTTGTGTCAAACAGGTATGTTTTCTGCAGTATTTCTCTTTTAAGATTACTTTTAGCTCACTGGAAAAAAAGAGGTCTCCTTCAAGGATTCTGATTTTATCAAGGCTTTTATGACTTTATTTTCTATAGGCTCTAATTTTTGTCTCCTGCTCCCTATGAAGATTCACAAAATAAATTAAAATGAAGAATCTCACTTGTATAGGAATGTATATTGCAGTGTTACTTATTTAGAATAGCCCTAAGCTGAAAACAACCACATTGTCAATGTATAAGAAATGGATAAACATATTAAGATCTATTTTATAATGGATTACTCCTCAGCATTAATTTTTAAAAATTAACCAACTGATAAACATAATGATATGGATCAATCTCAAAATATTCTGTTGGGTGAAAGAAACCAGCCAAGTAAATCTGAAATTAGACAAAGCTAATCTAAAGACATAAAGTCAGAAATGTGACTACAGTAGGGAATTGGAACTAACCAATGAAGTTTAAGAAAATTTCCTTTATCTTACCTAAAAACATTTTTTTATCTTAAGTGGGGTTACATGGATATGCACACACACACACACACACACAAATCAAACTGCATATTTAAGGTCTGTGCATTTTAAGTTACATAGATTCTATCTAACTAAAACCTGAAGAATCTTTGGAAGGGGTAACTAAATATTTGACAATTTTGTAGATAAATGAAAGAAAAATACAGTGATTGATGACCTTTTGAACAAAGGATGGCAGAAAAATCAGATGGCTCAGTGAATAAAAACAAATTTTAGTTTATTTAATCCCACCTAAGGATTACAAATACATGGTATGTATTCTAGTATTTCCTTCCCATCCACACATGGTCAACATAATTAATTGTTTCAACACTTTTGTTTTACTTTGACTCAGTTTTCTTTTTAAAAACGTTTGTAGGAAACCATTGTCAATATACGAACAAGATGGAGATTACTCACCACTAACATTTTAAACAGCCATAAGAAACTCCTGTATTAATTCTTCTTTTTCTCTCTTATTTCACATTGAATCTGTCCTTAAATTTTGTTAACACTACCTAAAAATTGTATTTAAACTCTGACTACATTTCTCCACCTCCATTACCATCATCCTCACCCAGCCACCCTCGTTTCTTTACTGAACTATTACTCCTTGGTTTGTGTCTACCCTTTCCATTCTGCCTTTCTTTGTAAGAACAGACAGATTCTCTCAAAATAAGACAGGTAGGTGGCCTTCCACGTCCTTTAAAGCCAAGTCCTTAGATGGCTTAACTCACCAGTGAGTCCTAGCTCCCAACAACTTTCTTGCTGGTTCTTCTACTGTGCTCCCCTTCGACCACTTCTCAGGACACAGGCTGACTGACTTCTTTGTCCTTCCTTCAACACAGTATGCATGCCCCAGATTCCCCGTCTTAGCACTTATCATCCCTTCTGTTGGCATACTTTCTGAGTTATCTTCATGGAACATCACCTCACTTTCTTCAAGTATTTACTCATCAACCCACCAGAAAAGCATTTCCAGACCATCCTTTCTTAAACATTATACTGTCCTCCATCCACTGTGCACATGATATCTCCTTGAACTGCTTGATATTTTTTTAAAGCATATACCATTTCTCTTGCACACACAAACATACGCAATTTTTTTCTTTCATCTTCCACTTGAAAGCAAAATGTATGCATATGGAGAGTATATTTTGTTCAAGGACCTATCTCCAGACCCTAGAATGTACTCTAACTCTAGTTATATCTCCAGAACCTGGAACACAGCAGGCATTCATAAATATGAGCTAAAATGAATATACTCAGGGAATTTTTCTTTGAGGAAAAAGAATCATGTTATATCCCTCTCCCTGAGAGCAAAAGGAAAAAAAAGACTATTCCTCTCCCTTCCCATATTATCATGTATCTGGAGACATTATTTTTGATTGGAAAAATATGAGTTCTGCTGATACTATAAATTATATGTATGTAGGACAAGTTATTTGATGCTCTATTCTTTTTCTTCACTCTTTTTATTTCTCTGTTTCAGTTTTTATAATTTATATTGACCTGGATTCAAATTCACTGATACTTCATTCTGCTCTGTCAACCTATTATTAAATCCAGCCCCAAAATTCTTAATTTCAGACATTTTCTTTGCAGTTATAGAATGCCTGTTTGATTTTCTTTTTTAGAGTTTCTACTTCTTTGTTAAAATTATTTTCTCCACCTATTGTATTTATCATTATCTCTGTTTAACAATTTTGATAATCATTTTAAATTCCTTATCTACTAATTCTAAACTCTGAGGCATCTATGTGTCTGTTTCAATTTCTTATTTTTGCTCTTGACTTTGAGTTATTTTCCCCTGCTTTATCACATGTCTTGAAATTTGTGGATATATATCGGATATTACACATTTTCAAAAAACAAAGACACTGAAGTATTTTTCCCCAGAGAACGTACCCTTTCCTTTCTCTGGCAGCAAGGGTGAGGAGCTGAATGTATATTGACTTATCCAAGAGATGTGCTATGTCAGCAATGGGTTTGTTTTAATTTATGCGTGTTTCAGATGTTTTTAGGATGAAATCTATGCTATGTGTATTGTAGGCACATCATTCTAGCTGAACAAAGTACAAGACAGTGAAGGTCTCACTGCCTTTCCAGTCTAGTTCCTGACATCCTACAATGCCACACTCTTGGTAGTGTTTTATGAGTTAGGTCTTGTAGGCAGGAAGGACAAGCTTTGCCATGTTCCATTGGATCACACCATTTCCACAGCTATTAAAAACACTACTAGTTTCATGTTACCCTAGTAGATTTCCTCTACCTATGATACGTGTAATCTTCCACCTACATGCTCGTATTCAGTGAAGGCCTCCAGAGAAGAAGGCGCTAACAAATTGCTGCATTTACTCAAGGTTTCATTGCCCTCTAGAACTTAGTTTAGATTTTTTTACACCACAACTCTTGAATGTCTTTAAAAATTAGCATATATATACTTTATCTACATCTTTCCTTGTTGTTATGGAGGGAGCAATGTTTTTTCATGCATTTTCTTTATTCTGATAAATTATGGGAAATCAATAAAGTCTTGAAAATTTTGTGATATGCATTTACTGAAGCAGCTCTCTCTCTTTTTCTTACCTGCTGTTTAGGCAGCAATTGCTAGAAAGAAAGATGAAAAGTAGTGATTAGGAGCCAAATCAAGAGTTATGGGCTAGGATTTCAACTTTTTCCCAAAATGTTCAAATCAAGCATAGTCAAAATCAATTCTTTGAGAATTAGACATTTCTCCTATGAAAACAAGGCTTGTTTTTAAATTGAATAGCCTAAAAATAGAGCAGCAGAAAGAGAATAAATAGGTCAGGGTCACAAGAATTTCCCTCTCTGTTGAAGTAATAATGTCAAAATGATTTTGAATAAAATCATAAATACTCATCTTGGAATTCTCTTCAATGAGCACTTGAATGGGAAAACATTTTACCTCTGCCACTACATGAGAGTATGACATTAAAGACATTGTCTTTATAGACTTCTGCTTCTCCATATTCAAATGACATCTTTAATAATGTCCCTTTCAGTTCTAATTTTGACACTTTTCTGATGCTCTCTATGGTCCACATAGTCTTGAGTAGTTAGTAAAGAATTGTAGGTATGATATCGTGAAATAAAACAAATTTGAGTTTGAATCTCAGTTCTCTCCACTGTGATCTTGCCCAAGTTACCTAGACTTTTTAAGCCTCAATTTTCTTGTCAATAGACATAAAAATACTTCAAACTTTTCTTGTAAGAATTAGACAAATGAAGACTCGGTATGTGCAAATATATTTTGTATTTCCCCACAGCTAAGGTACCATTCATTTAATAATATTTTGTGAGAGTAAAGTAAGATAAATACTTTCATATCAAATATATGCATTAATTCTAAGTTGTCCCCCAATTCAGAAATCTAAAATGAGGGGGAAAAGATTTCATTAAAGAAATTGCTCTGATATATTCTTCCATTCCTGGCTATGATTTGCTATTGGTAATAATTGTGGGATTTCTGAAAAGGAGAAAAGACAGTGCTGTGGTTTCAAATAAGCAATTAGCATTCACAGATTGTCAGCCACACCTCGAACTCTATACCACTTTTCCCACTAATGAAAAGAAGAAAGTAAACTTACATCATAAACTCAAATTTAAGTCAGAGAAATGTTGAAGACCTACTTCCCTTTACAGATTCTACCTGAATTATGCTTGTAAGTCAATTCTAAAATATTTGTTTAGAGAGTAAATGGGATAAAATTCACTTAGTTGTTGCCGATATTACTTGGTTACAAACATGATTTTTTAGCTTGTGTGACAAGCTGTATTTCTCAAAAGAGTGGCAACCTGGGGCAAAACCATACAGGTAAGACAAAGAACAAAGCAGGGAAAATCAATCTTTGGTCTAATCTGAGGAATAATTATAAAATTGATGATATGTTGAACAGAAAAATCAGATCGGATGCTTTCTTAAAAACTCCATTTCGTGTGAGCTATTCCATATTTAACACTTTTCAAAAGATCTATAACCTAGAATGAAAACCTAGCCAACATTTAATGAATGATTCACTTCATTCCTAATGTCTTGAAGTCCATTTTTACTAAAAATTCAACATAGCCTGTATTAGTGGAGGTACAATCTAGGGGCAAAAGATAAATCTATTTATTTTTCTAGCTGTCATCTATTTTGGATTTTCAACTATACCCTTTACCAAAAGTATAATCTGGAAAAAAATTAGCTAATGTTTTTCCTATCATATTTAGTATGAAGGATAATGACCTAGAAAAATCCAAGAGAAATAAACCAGGAAAACTGAGATGGCATTGACCAAAGAAAAGACGGTTAACCAGGAGGAAAAATATTTTATTGTTTCTTCCACAGAATTGTTCAAAATGAAATGACTAGGGTTTTAAAATCTGAAATGTGGAATTTTGGAAGAGACTTTAAAGAAAAAATATGAAAACACTTACCAAACTACTCAAATTCTGAGTACATATGATTCTGTTCCAGTAGCACTGCAGTCTCAGTAAACCCTGTAATTTTATGGTTCATGGTAGAGAAGAACAATGCTTTATCTAGTGTGCCCCAGACTCGAAAAATAAAACAGAACAAAACAAAACAAAACAAAAGCTCCTTCTGGGTAAATCATTTGTCTTTTGATATGGAAATAGTTCACTATTACAACATGTCTAGTCTATTCCACCTGCCTACTCAAAGTAGTGTTCTGCATATGAGATCATTAAGAATAGAGGAAATGGGAAAATATTTATTAAATAATCTCAGGGAAGAAATGGGCCATCTCTGTAGTCTTTTTTGGGTCAAAAGGCAATAGCAAAACTTGAGGAGAGGACTTGGTTGAGCATTTAATTAAAGTGTCCTTTGGACACAGCCTTCACAAGGGGCTTTGTATAACACACAGGAGCTAATTTAATGAGGCACTGGAGAGAAATCTTGAAATCATGGGTTCAATTTATTGTCTTCAAATAAAGGGGAAACAATTGCTCATTTTACTGTAGCTTTATCATTAAAAGTCTCTTTGAAAAAAGTGAATGAGAGGTTATACATTTCTGATAAAGAAACCCTTTATTTACCCGTACATTTCAGGGTTATGGTTACAGCAATAGTAACTGGCTTGAGAAGAGATTGTCCTGAGGCAGATAATTCAGCTCATTGAACTATGTGATCTGGGCAGAACACACACTTGGTATAAAGCTCTTTCTGGGATTAAGGACCTGACATTTTGGATTCAGAGTTAAGAAGAGACTTTTGAGAAAAGCAAACAACAGTTAAAACAACAGAACCAAATTATTTTTTTCTGTTAAACTGTGAAACCACCTTCCAAATTCTAGTGTCTCTTCTCTGCCTATACACTTCCTAAAGCATTTTCTATGACTACTTTGAGCTTATAATATTAAAAGCAAAATAGAAAGTATAGCATTATGTGACATACTGTGGTACTAAGTAGAATAGTAAGACTAACTAAACCAATGTTGATTAATAAATAGTCATTTCTTTTATACTACTAAGGTCTAGCTAATGAAAATACACAAATTCTGGAGTACTGTTTTTACTAATAAGTATGTTTCCAATACAACCTGATACTTGACAATCATAAACAAATAACTCTACCATGTTTTAGAAATATAAAATACTATGAATTGCAATGATTGTGTTTTATAAATCTGAAAACTTCAAAATTATGGAAAAAGTTAATACAGCCAGCATTTTCCTATGATTTATTAAAATCATACTGTGATACATGAACACAAGTATAACTTACCAGAGACTTTAATTTAAATTTGAAAATATTTAATTGCACAATTTTCCTCTTATGCTGGTTAACTTTTGCATGTATGAAATACACCTGATTACACATTTGTAAATATATATAGGTTAGAAGATAAGAATGAAAAAGAATAAAACCAGCAAAAAATGCAACAAAAAATAGATCCTTATATTCTGCATATACTCTATAAAGAACTCCAATAACCTTCCCACTAATGAATGGAGTGTATCTGATGAAATTCCCCTTTGGACATTTTTCAGATATTAAATTTTGAAATGACATATCTTGCAAACAAAGGTAGAAGCAATTTTATAGTATTAACAGCTTGAAATTTCACACAGTGAAAATGGAAAGAGAAAGTAAAATGTAGTTAAAGAGAAAGCTAATTAGAATTTGGAGGTTTGCTGTGCTAATATCTAGGCTTAGGGGGCCTAGGTCTCATGATTTACATACCTTGCAACTTAGCCTTAAGATTGACCTGTACTTAAATGTTTTTATGAATAAACTTCTGTCTCTTTCTGAGTGTGCAGACCCACATTGCAATGTCACAACATTGCACAGGGAAAAAACTTAAGAAAAAAATGCCAAACTTCTACAAATCCTGTGTACTCAGATTGTACTCAAAATTAAAATATGGAAGAAACTATTTTGGTGAATTAACCAACCATGGAATAGCCTCTCAGAATTCATTTGCTTAACTAGTAAAGGCATAGCCCAGAAATATTCTCCACTGTACTTGCTGAATTGTTTTGTTTGTTACACTCTGAACTTTTGCACCAATTATAAATTGATTTGGATCGAAACTGTCTCTGTGAGGCTGCACAGTCCCCGGGTATGAATAATTAGATGGTCCCGTCTAAATATTTAAGATCACTACCAAAAAGGAAGAAGAAAGCATGGTCTGCTGGTGGAGGGGAGAGCCAGCCCTTCTGGACCTTGGAAAGCTTAGTGGTGTAGCACATGTGGAAGCAACAGAAAGATAAGAGGGACTCAGCAAGCCACATGATGACCTTAGGTACTGGAGGATTAGGAAGGAACTAGAGAATCGAAAAGGACAGGATAATGTGAGAGAGAAACCCTATGACATATACAGTGATGTCCAACAAGAACCCTGTCAGTGTGGTGTGTGCGCCACATACTGATATGTTATTTTAATTAAGGTTTCACTTGTAAGTAACAAAACGTCCAGCTCAAACCATCATAGACAATAAATAGGGCCACAAGAGAAAACTGGCACAGGCTGCAGGTTGCCTTTGCCATCCCGCTTCGAGATGCCATAAAATGAAAAGGAAAGCACAGGAATCGGAAGAGCTAACACATAATTCATGAGAAGCCCCTGAGAGTGCGTAGCTGAATGTAACCATGTGTGTGTATACGGGTTTGGAATGGGGAAAAGGCTGGAGAAGGGTGGGGCCAAGGTGGGAAACTAATCAAGGGTAGTCAAGATTTTGTGGGGAAGAGTTGATTAAAACTTCATGGTAATTACTCTATTAGATAAAATATCATTGGAATAATTGGGCATATCTAGTATGTTTAAAGATGGGAAAACTTAGCCTGCAAAATACAGATCTCCCAAATTAATCTATGAATTCAATGTTAGCAAATCAAACTGCAGCTAAGATATTTTGGGCATTCAATAAATTCTAAAATTCATATAAAAGAATGCAGTTCATATTAGCAAAATCTATGTTGATAAAATTAAAAGGGTGTGGCTAACTACATCAGATATTGAGATATACAATGAAAATATAACAAGAGTATGGGACTATCATAGGGACAAACAGACTAATGGATCATAATAGACAACTCAGCTGCAGACCTATATCTATAAAGGAATTGGGATGTGACAAAAAAGGCAACAGAAAGCAATGGGGAAGGGAATCTAATAATGGTGTCAGAATGATTGGTTTACTAAATATAAAGCTGGATCCCTAATCTAGGTTATGTTCAAAAGTATACTAAAGGATGATTAATAATTTATTCTGAAATGTAAAACAAAAAAGCTAATATGTAAATGTAAAATTGCTTTATATACTTGGGATGGGGAAGCATAATAAACAAAACCCCACAAACTGCCAATCGTTAATTATTGTTAGATTTGACTTAAGCAAAATTAATAATGCTTATTCCTCAATGTACAATTTAATAGATAATAGAGTGAAAAAATTTTCATGTTTATGATTGACAAAAACCATGTTATATATACAAAATAAGATCCTTTTATGAATGAGTATGCTTCCAATACTTTATATTTGTAAATGTAAATTTTTATTTTTTAAATTATCTTTTTAAATAAATCAATAAAGAGTCAGGAAACCAAACAGAAAAAAAAATTGCAAAGAATATGAATAGGCAAATCAAAGAAAAGGGAGCCAAGATGTCTGACAAGCATTTGAAGAGGTGTTAAAACCAATAGGTCACTACAAACCAAAATAATGATGTGATAGTTTATACACATAAGAAAGGCAACAATTAGCAGGACTGACAAATACAAAATGTTAACTAGGATGTGGGGAGAATGTCTACTAGTTTTGGTAGAAGTATAAATTGGCTAAGCCATTCTGAAAAGCAAGCTGGCAGTATTTAGCACAATGTAGTGTACATGTTCTGACCCAATGAGTCTACTCCTGGGTATATATCATGAGGAATATTTACACAGTTCCAAAAGAGGTCACATATAAGTTTGTGTACTACAGTAACAATAGTATTTCGCTCCCAACTCAGTTTCCACAAGCACAGCCTGGGGGTGGAAGAAGGGATGTCTCTGTTCTTTGCATCATTTTGAACCAACTAGAAGTATAGACCGTGTCATAAATAAGTCTTTAGGGCACTGTACCAAGTGTAAAGGAAGGAAATAGAACATAAATCATAGCAAAATGCTGTGTAAAATAACATACATGCAGAGAACATGTAATTTCAGAAGGATGCAGATGTAAATAAACCCATCACAAAGATTTTTAGTGTGGAAGCTTACAGCAGGGAGGGGAGAGAAGGTAGAATCAGCATGACAGGGAAAGAAATTGCAGGGCTCTTGCATGGTCAGATGGTGCTAATGGGCTCTGAACTGCGAGTATTTTTAACTCAGTCCTTTAACTTTGACATCACTAGAAGGAAAGGAAAGATTGGGTATCCACTGGCCTAATCTGGTGGCTCAAACATGTGAGCAGGACATAGTCTTTATTTCTTATGTCCGATGTTTTTCCTGTTGTCCCTCTTTCGGCAAGTTTCTCTTCCTGTGATCCCTTGCTTCCTGCCAGAAGTTCTTGAGCTACATGTTTCTCCTTATATTCAGCCAATAAATGCACTTTTCACTCCTACTCAGAAAAATTCCTGCTGTTCGGTATGGTTAGGTAGGTCATGTCTGACCCTTTGCTCTTCCTTAGGGCCTGGAGTCTAACTTCCTGCCCCACGCAGTCTGAGGCTGATGCTCCAAGACCCTGTTTAAAGGCCTAAATTTGTTTCATTTTCCCCAGGGAATGGCTCTTTTCAGCTTTCCCTCCCCACTCCAACTTTGACATCACTCTTCCATTTCTGGACTGTATGGATGCCAATTTTGAGATCTCCGGGGTTTTTGTTGTTTTTTGTATGTAATAGTTCATACAGAATTTCTATATATTTGTACAGGAATGTAATTTTTCCTGAATTAATGTATTACACTGTAATGTATTATAATTAATTAATTAATTTTTCACCTTTTGATAGAAAGTTTACCCTGGGTTGCAAAGCCAGCTACATTTTGGGATATGAGCTATTAAAAAATTGGAAACTACCTCCATAATTAGATCATTCCACAATATGGTCTAATAACTTATGAAATATTTCTACCAACCAAGAATGAGAATGTTAAAATTTCAAAAAACAGTTTTTAAAATTCCAAAAAACCAACTTACAAAATAATTGCAAAGTAATTACTGTTTAGAATTAAGAATTTGACTTTCCAAGAAAATTGGCTCACAGCAAGTATAGGAAAAGAGAGGTGACTGGGTATGTGACTTCACTGTCTTTGACAGGATAATTTACCTCTTTTGAGTAATTCTTGAGCCAAATACATAAAAACCACTTGAAGAGTTTGAGTTGCTAATGTGGCCAAATATATTTATTGCCGAAACTAAGCTTTACCTTAGGAAAAATCATCTATAGCTGTCCTTCCCAATATTTTAAATTGCTTCCGAGTGTGATTATTAACTCTTAGAGGGCACTGATGAAATCTAGAACATTTTGTAGATGTTAGAGCCTCAGTGACTTGGCCAAGGCAAATAGGTCAACTCTTGACCATCCATGAATGCAATTACCACTGTTTTGTTGTTTTCTAGGTCATCCTCTTCCTACATTACTATAGTTTATAAGCCAGAAACACTGACACCAATTGGAAATCTGTGTCCTTAACATATGACTGTTGGAATCACTACTCAAAATCATATTTAATACAAAAAGTCATTAATATCTCTATAGACAGGAAAGGACATTTAAATCATAAACCAGTATCCTAGAATAGGAGAGAATTTCAGACTTAAGGGTTAATTTAGCTCAATATATCCTTTTCTTGTTCATTTCTTTATCCCAATGATGAGACTAATGTTTTATCCTAATGATGAGATTTTATCCTAATGATGAGACTCTGAACTATTTCATAAGGTCTATGGAAAACATTCTACTGGTTAAATCTATTTTTCTGAAAAATATAAAATTTATATTCAACTCGTCAGGAAACACACATACACAGATATACACACACAGCTGCTTTTGGAAAATTGTTTAAGAAGCTCTTTCAAAGAATATATCTGGTTTATATATTTTACTAGTATTCAAAATTATTATATCATTCGCTCATGAGTCCTAGTATCTCTTGCTCTTTTATTCTCAATTGTACTTTAACATTACTCTTTGAATTTGTTCTTCCTGGTAGAGAGGATATTGGTTTTTAACAAAATTCAGCAGAACACTTGAAATTAAATAACTAATGTGTATATTTCAGTTAAATTCATCATACTTCCAGAGAAACTAGAAACAAAAGGATTCATCACAGCATCAGAAAAATTACAAAGAGAAGGGCTAAATTTGCCTAATGCTTAATATGCTACTGAAATACTTAACTAAACAGAAGGCAAACAATCCAGAGTTAATGCAGTTTTCAAGGACTTTAATTTGCTCTCAGAAAAAAATTTATTCCAGGAAAAAATCTCACACAATTCATCCCATATTCCATTTGTTCATAATGTGTAGAATCAGTGAAAAGCATAATGAAAGCACGGTTCTTGTTTCACATTTGCTTGTTTGTCTCCCCCAGTGTAGTGGTCTAACTAAAACATCATTGATCCTCATATCTACTTTCAAATAGACAGCAGCAAATGTAATGGCACTGACTCATACAGTCAGTCTCCAACAAAAGTACTTGTTTTTTCATATATGCCCAGTAAATTGAAAATGGGTCTGTTAGATTTTAGGAAGTGAAATTCAGTATAATGGAAATGAAAATCAGAAATGATACTATCCAGTAGACTGAGAAGTCCCACTCAACCCCATTATTTGATCTTAGATTTATAATATGGTAAATTACCTTAGAACACTAGTGTAAAATATGGGATACATGAAGAGGCTGCAAGTAGTAGTAATAAATTTCTGAAACACTATGGAAAATTATATTTTTTTTTCTAAGAAAAACATCCAAGGCTTTCATTGTATTCTCCAAAGTGTACGTAACTAGAAAAAGTCAAGAACCAGTATCTTAGAAAAGGATTATAATTAATTTCCTAAATGCAAACCAAGGGTTGTCCAGTTATATTTGTTTGTTTTCTATGACTAATGCAAATAATCCCATTGATCCAATCTCAGGGGGCTTGACTTTCCATTTCCTGTTTGTTCAAAAACGTCAACCTCTTTGCTGTTTGGGCCTCACTACTGTTACTTCTCCTGATAGAAACCATCAGCCTAAGTGATTGCTACCTTTACCAGTCTAACGGTTCTCTACCCAGAGATACCTTGCAACACTAAAGCAAACCATAGGCAAAATTTATCAGGGTTTTGTTTTGTTTTGTTCTTTAAGCAGCTGAAATATATACTGTAAAGGATAGTACTTTCGATATGTCTTCACCCACAATCTAAGATGTGTCAGAATGATGTATTGCCTTTTAAAAAATAATTTTAAAAAATTTAAGTACTTTTAGATTTACAGAAAAGTTATGACAAAGATTTCCCATATGCCTTTGCACTCTGTTTTCCCTATTACAAACATCTTACATTAGTGTAGTAAGGACCTACATATAATAGAGTATGTTTATCACAATTAACCAATACTAATACATTATTATTAACTAAAATTAATACTTTATTCAGATGTCCTTGGATTTGGATTGTATGTAATGATCTTTTTCTGTTCCAGGATCTCATCCAGGATACTACATTACATTTAATCATGATGCTTCCTTAGATCCTGTGTACCATGACAGTTTCCCAGACTTTCTTTGTTTTCAAAGACCTTCACAATTTTGAAGATTACTGGTCAGATACTTGTAGGATGTCCCTCCATTGAGACTTGTATCTTGCTTTTCCTCATAAGTAACTGGGATTAAGGGTTTGGGGAGATATCAAGGTTGTGTACTATTAAAATTTGTTGCTGATGTGAATACTGATGAACTGGCTTGAATAGTGTTTTTCAGGTATCTCCACTATAAAGTTACTCTTTTTTAACCCCCTTCATTACCGTACTCTTTTGAAGGTGGTCCCAATGCACAGCCCAAACTTCAAGAGTAGGGAGCTGTGCTCTACCTCCCTTAGGGCATAGTATCTACATAAATTATTTGGACTTTTCCTGCATGGGGAAATTTCTTTTCTCACTTGTTATACATATATAGACTCATGAATATTTATTTTATAGTTTGAGTTATAATTCAATACCATTTCTTTATTTTATTTTTTATTTTTTGCTCAAATTGTTCTAGCTCTGGCCATCAGTAACTATTTTAGTGGTTCTGATATCCCTCCAACCTCTTACCATCATTGTGGAGTTTTTGAACAGTTTCTTATTTTTTGACAGTATGATGTTCCCGGCTCATTTTTTTTCCTTCTTCCCTCCTTCCCTCCCTCCCTCCCTCCCTCCCTTCCTCCTTCCTTCCTTCTTTTCCATTCTTTTCTCTCTTTCCTTTTTTTCTTGAAACTCTAGGTTTCTAATCTACATCATTTTCTTTGTCCCTGAGTAACTCCTTTGAATATTTCTTGCAAGACAGGTTTGCTGGCAAGGAATTCACTCTTCTTTTTTTTCTTTTTTTTTGGTCTGATGAGAAAATCTTTATTTCTTCTTCACTTTTGAAGGATAAATTCCCTGGATATTGAATTCTAGGTTGGTTTTTGTTTCTTTCTTTCAAAACCTTTCTTTCCATGACCTTAAATATATCATTCTACTTTCTACTTGCTTGCATGATTTTTGAAGAAATGTCTGCTGTTATTCTTGTTCTTCTCAAATAAGGTTTTAGTTTTAATTTTTTTCTTTCCTTTGACTTCTTCCAGGATTTTCTGTGTCATTGGTTTTCTTCAATTTGAATATGATATGCCTAGGTGTGGGTTTTCTGGTATTTATCCTGCTTAGTATTCTCCAAATTTCCTACATTTGCTGTTTGGTGTCATTAATTTTAGAATGTTATCAGCCATTATTATTACTTCAAATATTTTTTCCTCTTTGTATTTTCTTCTGCTGCTACTCCAATCACTAATATCTTACATATTTTGAAATTTCCCCATAGTTCTTGGATTTTCTTTTCTGTTTTATTTCTTAACATTTTTCTGTGCATTTCAGTTTGGGAAGTTTCCAAAAGTTTCTCTACTCTCCTTGTTTGCCTCCGCTATAGGCTGTGGGCTTCCCTAAATTCTCCTCTTAAGAGGAAGGTCTGTATCATGCAACCATCTCTGCTGTCAGCTACTGTATTATACTGGAGACCTCTTGGTACATAAAGTTTGGAGGAAGAAAATGTTCTATGATGTTATAATTAAATCTCAGTTTTTTAGTTGGTTGGCGTTCCTGGCCTGTAACCTTCAAAATTATATCTTAACTTTCCTTCCTCTCCACCCACTTTTAGGTAAAACATGAAAATTAGAGGAGGCCTGGAGCTGGAGAAATGCCATTCCCTAGGTGGGATAAATCTCTGGTAAAGGCTTTTTCATTGAAGAGTAATAGGCCTTTGTTACAGAAGATCCTCCTGCTATATTTCATAATGATTACTTTTTCCTGTCCTTTCCAGAGCCATAACTCTCTCAGCTTTCCACTGTAAGAAGCTGGTGGGGTTCCCTGAGGGAACACCCATGAAAGTGTGGGGGTCCCACTAAGGCAGAAGTCACCAAGTGTTCCACATTTTCATGCTATTCACACTTAACCTCCATTGATTGACCAAGATTACCATTAAGTATTCCTGTCAGTATGGCTCTAGTGACTTCTGCTCAAGACAAGCAGATTTTAATTGCAACTCTGTATTCACCAGTCTTTCCAGATTTCATACAGGTGGTTTGTCTTCTAATTTCTCTAAGTTCTCTACTGGGTCCATGAAAAGTAATAAATTTTCAGTTTCTTTAATTAATGCCTTACAGTTTGCAGTATACACCAGGTCATTTACCTCCCTGGTTAAATTTATCCCTAGGTGTTTATTCTTTTTAATGAAATTGTAAAAGGGATTTTTTTTCTTAATTTCTCTTTCTGATGGTTGGTTCATTATTAGTATAAAAAAATACAACCAATTTTTGTGTTTTGATTTTGTATCCTGCAACTTCACTAAATTCGTTTATTAGGTCTAACAGTTTTGGGGTAGAGTCTTCAGGGTTTCTATATATAACATCAGGCCATCTACAAACAGTGATAGTTTTACTTCTTCCTTTCCAATTTGGATACCTTTTATTTCTTTTTCTTGACCAACTTCTCTGGCTAGGACTTCCAATACTAAGTTATATAAAAAAAAAGTAGACATCTTTGTCTTGTTCCTGATCTTAGAGGAAAAGCTTCCAGCTTTCAATGTTGAGTATGATGTTAATTATGGGCTTCACATATACAGCCTTTATTATGTTGAAGAACATCCCTTTTACATATACACTTTGCTCAGTTTTTATCATAAATCCTCTGAATCTTTATTTTCATGTATGTTGTAACTCTCTAATTTAGTGAAAGTCCAACCATCTTCTGGGATCACCTCACTTCTGTGATCACAAGAATATAAATGCTACAGAATTCTTTTATTAATGTTACCTATTTATATAAATTTTCTGAGTGAGACAAATTCTTTTAAATACAATAACATGTAACATTTATTATACAAATATAACATTCAGAATATTTCTAAGCATGTCTATCCATATGATTTTACCTATATAAACTTTCTAAACAAATATAATTATACAATTTTTGCTTCATCTAATATATTTCCAAACCTTAGTACAACTGATTTCTCTTTCGATTAATTCTTTACATTTCTTTCAATGTACATACAGAATCAATCAGACTTTTTAGGCCACAAAAATCTTCTTTTTCTAAGTCTCACTTAAGAAATTTTACCCTTTCTATTCACATAAAATGAATGAGTCTGAATGAATTATTTGTAAAATAATTGTTCTTTGAAGTGCACATAATACCAGATAATATTATGTGTTACATGAAATCTCATTACCTAAGGAAAATTAGGACACAAAGAAACCCAATGCAAGGGCCAAAGAAGAAACATGGGTACCCACAAGTATGTTACACTTTATGTATTTTATGTGGTGCATAAGAAACATCTGGAATAAATAAACTAGAATGGGCCACTGAATTAGGGTGCAAGAATGAACTCAAGAGGAAACAGTTTCTATATAAATTATAAGGTGAGGAAAAAAAACAAAATCCAGGAAAAGACTGATTTTCCAGCCAAAATCTACAAGTCTTGTCAAAGTGTGGAGGGTGAAGAGAGGCTGAAGTAGGCATATATCACCCACACTTATTTCCTTAAACCCCACTCATTGACACAAAAACCTAACATTTCATGTTGGCAACAGCAAAGATATCTAATCCATTTGCACACATTACTAACTGTTCCAAATTTATATTTCCATGTGAAACTATGGAACAGGAACAGTACATGTGTTTAGTTACAGTACACCTGGCTTTTTAAAGTTTTACCTCTCTTCACAAGTACAGTACTTGCCCTTTTAGTTATTCTATTTCAGAGCTTAGGGTTT
This sequence comes from Manis pentadactyla, assembly GCF_030020395.1. Classification (NCBI taxonomy): domain Eukaryota; kingdom Metazoa; phylum Chordata; class Mammalia; order Pholidota; family Manidae; genus Manis; species Manis pentadactyla. Next base: position 143,841,945 of record NC_080021.1, on the reverse strand, counting down.
CTGAACATGGACTTAAGAAGTATGCATCCAATATGTGGTGGGGGTAAGCAACTTAGGAAATTGACAGAATGATAATCTGGCATGTGTGTGGCCCATGTGTAGCTTCTGTGTGATAGAAAACTCTACTGTATTCCCTGGTCTAGGGAGTTCTAATTCAATTCTTCTCCTCCATATGTTTATTATCCTAGAAAATAAGGCAGTGTGAACCAATGCCAGCTCACTACTGTCATATAGTAATCATACAATTGTTAAACTGTAAAAACCTCAGAAGGCTGAAATCCAGAGGCCTACACTTGGTGAAAGGATGTAACAGTGTGACAGGCTTCTGCAAAGGTTGTGTTGGGTGGGGGGTGGGGGGGATGTTACTAATGATAAAGGAAGAATCAACCTGCCAGAAACTACTGTGGTTGATGAAACCCCCAGACTACCTTTAGTAGGAAAGAAGAGTAGAAAGCATAAGTCAGAGAGAGACATAGGCAGACAGAGAAAAATGATGACATACCTCATATCATGATGTTGGTAACTTACTTTTAAAATTCTTTAGCATAAAATGGGATAGGAATGTATGTATTAGTGGTTTTCACTTCACTTTAGGACTATCAGACTGTTATTCGTTCTGGTAAAAACCCACACCCCCATAGGTGGTCAGCCAGTGAGATATCAGAAAAGCCACACTTCAGAGGTCTTTACAACATAGCTTCATCGATATTTATATCTAATGAAATACCAGATGAGGGGCTAATTAACATAATTAATGGCAGAAATGGATTTTCACTGGTGAATTTAGTGGCTTGTTATTCAGCATAATGGATGTTAGAAATGGATTCTCATTTAGGAAGTTAGTAGAACTCAAAATACATAGATTGATTAAAGTATTTTGGATGCACACCTAACACTCACATAAAATGGGGAATTAAAATCTATGAGATCTGCCTCCTATATACTTTGGTATGTGTCTTAGTCACTATGACCCTGTTATAACAGAATCCACATACTAAGTGGTTTAAACAAGAGACATTTCTCAGGATTCTGGAAGCTCGGTAGTCTAAGATCAAGTTGCCAACAGATTTGGCTGTTGATTGGGGGTTGGGGGGTGGTGTCTCTTCCTGGCTTGTAGAAAACCACCTCTTGCTCTCCTAACTTGGCCTTTCCTCAGTGGCTGTGCATGGAAACAGATATCTCTCTGTATTCCTCCTCTTATAAGGTCACTAAGCACATCATGAGGACCTCACTCTCATGACTTAATCTAAATTCGGTGGGGGACATGGGAGCGGGGGGACACACACATTCAGCTCATATCAGGATGTCACCCAAGGCTAGATTGCTAAGTGAACTCGAATCCAGTCTTTGAGTGGCAGAATTTCTTTTTGCCTGATAGTAATTTATAAAGGCAACAAAATAGGCCACTGAAACATTGTTGTGTCTGTTTCTGATTAACTTTAAGGTATTATTTGTTTTAAAAAGACAGTGAGCTGGGAGTTTATCTAACTTCAGTACCATTGTGTTAATTCTTTTGTGTCTGCCTGCTAAGACATGTTTAATGTATGTCTGCATGAATATAAAATTTGGTCTGAGACTTAACTTTTCTCACAACTGGGAAAAAAGTTCTGAAGGAGCAGCAAACCCTCATCCACATCAAAATGTTCAGCTTTTTCTATTAGAATAACCTCTGAGCTGTGTAGAACCAAATCAGTTTACATCGGCTGAGAACAGGTTACATCCATGTCCGTGAACATGCACAGCTTCAGAGGGGTAAATGTCTTCTGTCCCAGCGCTACAGCATTCTGTGTAGCATTAGAGACATGCTAGTCCATAACACTATCTGTGCTCCTCATAAGAACTACCCTGATGGTTGAACAATACTGTTGTAAGTTTTAAATAACTGACATGTTGCTATTCTTGCTCTGTAGAGGAATAAACCAAAGGTCAACGAGGTTAAGTGTCTTACCCGATTCTAACAAGTAATAAGGGATAAAGCAAGTGGTTGATTCCAAATGTCATACTTTTAAACACTGTGTTCTTTTCTGTAAGTCACAGTTTGATATCTGAGGACACAAGAATTAGAAAACAAGTTCCAATAAACAACACAGCCAAAAGAGAAGTTTTGTGGAAAAAAACACACACAACTCCCTAAACTTCAGGTGCCTAAGAATATGTCCTATTTTTTAGGGATCACAATAAAATCCTCTCCTTATAAATTCTAGTAAGTTAATTGTTTACTGAGCACTGGAGTCGGTCAAGTTATTCTCAGCTAACCTTTTTTGTTGTTATAAAATCTTGAGTAGGAGAAACCTTGTCAAATTCTGTTAAGAAAAAGGCAATGTGAAAAGGATGGGGTTGCCTGAAATTTAGTCAATATTATGTTTCTCAGAATTGATAACAAGCCATTTTTAGCAAATGCAAACTGTCTTATTTCTAATAGAACATACTTTACTTCACAATGAATCACATTTAACTAGGAATTATCTGATTTTGAAATAAAAGTCACATATTTATACATACCCCCCTTATACCCAGATGCAGATATATTGACCATGTCAATTAACTCCATACAGCCCTGATTAAAAGTTTGTTTCAGACCTTGTAAATAGCAAGATTCACAGTCATCTCCAGGAAATAATGATTTCACCAAGACTGGAAAACTGGCAAAGCTTTTTCCTCTCCTGCAGCTGGAAGTATTTCTTTCCTTTCTGGGATCTCCCATCCTCCCTCCTTGGAGAAGCGCCTTCCATAACACACTGAGGGCAGAGAGTGCTGCTCCGGTGAAAGCAGCATAAAAACCTGGAGGTACTTACTGAGAACGCTCAGCTGGACGGGGAAGCTGCCTGAATGCCGGCGACAGAGTGGGCCACTTCAAAGAGATAAAGCTGCATTAGTGCTTTTAAATTTGTCCTTGGGAATGCACTCCTCTGAAACAATGATTGCAGAGGCAAATCAGATGAATGCTGCTTTCAGAACTAAATGAATGTCCAAGAGAACAGCTCTGAGAGGAATACATTTAAAGAGTATGAAGAGTCATTTCATGGAAAACAGATTGGGTGCCCGGTTTACCTGAAAAAAAAAAAAGTTGGGCGTGGAAAAAGAAAAAAAGAAAAAAATTATTTTAAGGGCTATTTGCACATGCCATAAAGTATGCCTGCACCAAATGTTTTATGCATGAATTTGATACCTGATGAAGAGTTATTGATTATAGACATTGATCTAGACATAAAAGCTATATCCCTAAATTAAGACTTTCTACCCAATATGCTGACAGTTCAAATGTTACTCTCATTTCAGGTATAATTTATATATGCAGGGATTACATAATTCCAATAGTAAAAGCACATTAAGAACAAAAATTCCATTAAATGACCAACAGGTCTAGGATATATACATTTAGTTTGAAAACAAAAAAATCCCCTATCTCCAAATGGCATTCTCTGAATAGGTTCTGTTTCCCATGTATTTAGGTCCCTGATGGATAGATATTTAGATATTTGGGTGACTATTCAGGCCCTAGGGCTACCAAGTGCTGTTTCATCCCTGTGTGACCCAGAATGTGGATGATCCCTGGCAGAAGAGTAGGTCTGGATCATGGATGCAGATACATCTTTTCCTTTCACTTCTCTTCAAAGGAGAGCATCTGCCATTGGGTCTTCAGGAAAATGAGATACCTTGTCTATGGAAAAGTTGATTGTTCTAGGTAACAGCTCAGAAGAGTTTTACGTAAGGCTTGAAAATTAAAAAAACAAATGATGAGAAACTTACTTAGGATTCCTTAACTTTCCTCCTGGACGAGTGTTATTTTACCCCAAGGGTATTTTACCTCAAGGCACAGCCCCTGGCTTCCTTAACAAGGCTGGTGTAAGTTCATCTGAACTCTCCTGGAGCCCAAGAGGGAAGACTGAAAACCAGCACACAGGTTCTTGGCTTGCTTGGTGTGTGAAAAAGGATCATCTCCCCAGTGATGGACCCTCTGGAAAGCTTTTCACTGCTCATAGAGCAGGTAGGAACAGTTTGCAAAGCCTCTGCTTCTTGGGATGACTTGTACAAAGTTTCATTTCACTTAGTGATATGCAATTCGGGAATCAGAAGCAATAGCCAGGGAAGGAATCTTTCACCCAGAATAGGTGCACCCATGCTACTGCCACTGTGCTAAATTCTTGAAGGAATGAGGTACTTTTGAGGGTCTCCTGATATGACAGAATGTGCTTACTTAGTAGTTCAGATAATTCTGAAAAGTCACTCCCACCTTCCTGGTCTCGAATTGAGCAAGATAAGTAAATATAATAATGTGTACATGTACCCTAAAGAAGTGCATACAAGTAAAATGTCTGACTCCAGTCTGCATCCGGAAAAGCCAATGGGATTCTAGATAACCAAGTCTTCCTCCTCTCCTGTTACAGTTCTTAGTGCCTGATATCTTCTCCTTGGCAAAGTTAACTTGCCTTGGACACATGACCGGCCACTCTCTTGACTGCTTAGTAATGTAGTTAGTTAGTAATGCTCCTTTATCACCTGCTACGTATCTTTGTTGACATCGATGTAGCTCTTCTCACAATCGCAAGTTCTGGTGCTTTCTTACTGGACTCCCAAATGGTGAGCCATGTTCAATTGTCTTTTATCATATGACTTTTCTCTTCGATCTTGCAGAAAGACTCCCTAGGACTCTGTCAGAGAATATTCTAGTGGTCTCATTCATTGTTAGAGCCAAAAACATTGGATCCAATGACTGGAATTGTCTCAGGATCCCAGTAAAGTGCTTGATTTTCCTCCACCGCAGGTGCAATGTTCTGCATGCTCATGGCAGCACATCCCTGCTGCATGTTCTGGTGTCTCTCGAGGGCCCTCTTTGCTCAAAACCTGACCAGCGTTTCAGAAGTCATCACTAGGAGCTCACTGCATTCTTATTTAATTTGAATAAGTACAGACAACTCAGCCTTGCAGCCGGGTTACAAATGAGTGATATTTTGGTTCTGATAAGCAGTTGACCGTTAAGAATTTCAGATTAGCATGAGGACTCTCAATCCAATTCTTTGTCTCTATTCATTGAAATTTCTTTTATTTCTCCATGCTGAACAATTAAAGTCTCTACAGGAATTAAGAACTGGTATTTCTGTATATTATGTTCTTAAATGTCAATACTTGGTAGGACATTATGCGCTTATCTTTTGTGTAGTTTTATTTTCATCTATAACAATTTGACTCCTCAAATAAAACATCTGTCAGTAAAAATCTTAAATGATTTTTTCAGCCATTCATATTCTGATATTAAATTTAGTTAGCTGATGCATTAGGTGGCTAGTTCCAGTTGAGTGAATAACTGATGGGTAGTAACAATTAAGTATGCAGAGACCTTGAGGACACTACTGCAGTAACTCCCCTTGAGGCTGCCTGCTGTTCTCTCTAAAAAATGAATATGTAAAAATAAATTATACCCCAAATGGTATATTAATTTCTTCAGGGAAAGATTTTTATTATAAACTGGTTCAGGACCATTTGCACAATGTCTTTGTCATCCCCATGGGGGCAAGCTTAATACAATGTAGGAAAATGTAAGACACTGGAGTAGATTTTCTTTTCTTAGATCCATATACAGCTCAAGAAAATTAAAGATGATTGACTTTCACTATGTGTCACATTAAATTTGAAGGATAAACTCTTAGGCTAGATAACTTCTAGAATAAACACCAAAAATATATATATAATTAGGGATATAACCATAATAATGTACTGAAATTATAGAGAGAAAATTGGATTATTTTCTTCATTTCAATTAATATCACAGCAATTCTAATCACTCACACCATCAACACACAACTGTAGCCAGAATCATTATGTTTGCTTTTCTTTTTTATATTTATTTTAGTAGAAATTATAAATATTTTAAGTGTACATGATAACTTAATATACACAGATTGTGAAATGATTACTATACCCAAGCTAATTAGCCTGTCATCTCCTCCCATAGTTATCTTTTGGTTTTTGTGATAAGAGCAACTCTCAGCATTTTTCTAGCTATTTCTAATTCAATACTGTATTATTAGTTATAGTCATCATGTTACATATTAAGTCTCTAGACTTATTCATCTTACATAGTTGCAACTTTGCATTCTGACCAACAACTCCCAATCTCCCCACACTTTAGCAACCACCATTCTACTCTCTGCTTCTAAGAGTTCAATTTTTTAGGTTCCATATAAGTGAGATAATACAGGTATTTGTCTTTCTCTATCTGGCTTATCTCACCTAACATGATATCCTCAAGGTCCATCCATATTGTCACCAAAGGCAGGATTTCCTTCTTTTTAAAGGCTGAATAATATTTCTTTATAGATTGTTACACCTTTGGTAAGTTAACATTTGCTAAGTAGAGTCCCAGGGTATGGGTGGTGAGCCATGATTCAACAAAAGACTGCAAAGCAAAGTGAAATAGAAAAGTTTATTCCTCACAAGTCCTGGAGGAGGCACATGCATGGGATACCTTTATTAGAGCCTGTGAGTCTAGTGCTTTGCGGTACCCAGGCTAAGGCCAGATTGATAAATTCAAACCAAAAAGAGCAGGGTTTTGTCAAACTTTGGCATGGTCTTACCTAAGGGGCACATAAGAGGAAGGTCCTGGGAGGTAGGGGAGAGTTGTTTAACACAATGGTTATTGGAGAAATCATATTAAGAACTTACATTGACTTGTGACTCTGCAGGCTGTTATCTAGGGTGTGTGCTCATGGGAGGGGCTAGTGTCAGTTCAAGGCACCTGCAGTCCACTTGTCTGTTTGGTTGTGTGAAATAGATTCTCATGTAGCAATATTATGAAGTAGTTCAGCTAAACATACCCTCTCTCCCTCTCTCCCTCTCTGTCTCTCTCTCTCTCTCATCTTGGCTTTTGTGAATAATGCTTCAGTGGACATGGGAATGCAAGTATCTCTTCAAGATAGTGATTTTATTTCTTTTGGATATATACCCAGAGGTGGGATTGCTGGATTATATGGTAACACACTTTCTGATTCCAAATTATATTACAAAGCTATAATCAAAATAGCATGTTACTAGAATAAAAACAGACACATAGACCAATGGAATAGAATAGAGAGCCCAGAAATAAACCTATACATATATTCAACTAATTTTCAATGAAGTCACCAAGAATGTATAATGAAGAAAGGATAGTTTCTTCAACAAATGGTGTTGTGAAAACTGAATGTCCATATGCAAAAGAATAAAGCTAGACCCTGTCTTACACTGTATACAAAAATCAACTCAAAACAAATAATGACTTAAAAGTAAGACCTGAAACTGCAGAAATCCTAGAAGAAAACAGAGGGGCAAAACTCCTTGACATTTGTCTTGGTAATGAAATACTGGAGATGACACCAAAAGCACAGGCAACAGAAGCAAAAATAAACAAGCATAACTATATCAAACTAAAACCTTTCTTCACAGCAAAGGAAACAATCAACAAAAGGAAAAGACAACTTATAGAATGAGAGTAAATATTTGTAAACAGTGTCTGATAAGGTGTTAATATCCAAAATATATAAAGAATTAATATAACTCACTAACAAATTAAAAATAAAAATAACCTGATTTAAAAATGGAGAAAGGACCTGGATAGATACTTTTCCAAAGAAGACATGTAAGTGGGCAACATACATGTGAAAGATGCTCAACATCACTAATCATCAGGAAACACAAATCAAAACCACAATGAGATATCCCCTCATACCTGTTAGGATAGCTCATATCAGAACATCCAAAGGTAACAAGTGCTGGTGAGGATATAAAAAACTGGGAACCCTTGTGTCCTGTGAGTCGGAATGTAAGTTGGTACAGCCATCATGGAGAAGAGTATAAAATTACCTCAAAAAATTAAAAATAGAACTACCGTATGACCCAGCAATTTCACTTCTGAACTTAGTTTTATTTATTAAAGTATCATTTATATTGAACTTTACTTTTTTAATGAAACTCCAGGTTGTTACGGCAGTTTTAAACTGTACAGTAAAGATACTTAAAATCAACTATTTGGCTAGATTTGTTCCTAACTCAATGCCAGATGATATCTCTGTGAATATCTGCCTTCCAGGTCACATAAATAATAAAAAGATGACGTGGGCCATGGCAAAGCAGAAAACAATCTTACATGTAAGTGATTTGTCCAAGTTACACAGTTAGCGAGCTGCAAAGCCCAGGTTCCCTGACGCCTAAGATAATATTCTTTCTACTCATTACACAAATATATTGAGTATTTTTCTCATCTGAACAAAGCCATGGTGAGAATTTTATTGGCTCCATTACCATTAATATACCCTTTAAATAAGGATATCCTTTTTTCTGTGAATTATCCATGTAATTCCCTTGATTTCTCCTTGTTGACAGTGTGTCTTATGAATTCAATTAGTTTTCTTACTCTCAGTTCCCTCCTCTCAGTTGATAGTCTTATGAAAATCCAATCTTCTCAAGATAATATATTTGATAATCCTCTGAGGCATCTTGTCATTTGCAGCACAATTTTTTTTCTTTGTCAATTACTATCAACTGTAGGCACTGTGATCTATTTTTGGCACAGCAGGGGATGTCCTTTGCTCAGCTAACCTAGGCTACTACAGTTAGATAAGACAGCAGTACTGAGGCTGAGGAGCTAATTTCCTTCCCTTGTTGTGTTTATGATCCTTATAGAATTATATTGTGAGGCATCCTCTCAGATCTTTTTGACTGTGTGAGTTCTAGTTGCCCAAATATTTAATGCACTATTACCGAAGAGTGAATTCTAGAGATTTACAGCATTGTTTACTACTTTGCCATCTCACCAAATAATTGAAAAGGATACAACTCCTCATTTAAAAAATAAACTACACAATGGTGGGACGAATTATATTTGTTTCCTAGGTAATGACTATTTACTCTTGATCAACTTCAGACATGGTTTTCCTTTATAAAAAGATAGGTTGTAATAGGCAGAACATGAAATAAGATGCATGTTGGCAGCACAGTTTCAGAAGAATATGTGATAGGATATAGGAAATGAGCTTTTCAATAGTTTCCTAATTACTCATTTATAGAAAAAAAACACCAGGCAATTTATATAGGTTATTTATTTTTTTTCCTTAACTTTAATCAGGCCTGAATTGCTGCCAGTAACTTTACTTATGACCACATTCTGGTATGTTGGTGTTCATTTCTGTATTACTTTCTTCTCTCTCTCTCTTTTTCCTTTTATTTTTTGACAAACCCAGGAAATTATAATTGTTGCCACTAATCCAGATACACACTGTAATCAAGAGCTTTTGCATATAAAAAATATTTCTTAGTATACATTTTTGAGCTTTGAATATTCCAAGCCTTCTCTGGGACACTTATGATGGCCTTTGGTAGGCTGCAGTAAATTACACAGACCCCCCTGGGTTTCATTATAACCTGCATATTGTACTTATAAGACCAACGTTAATATGAAATGACTTGCCTGATGCAGCCTCTAGAGAATATCTCACCTTCTTTAAGTGTATAATTCAATCTCTATAAGAGAAATTTTGGATTGCAATTATAGGGAGAAAGTGAAAAGAAATATCCCTAATATGGGCAAGGAGAGGTAAATTTAAGAAAGCATAAACTGTTCATCAAGTAGTTTATTGTCTTTTTTTAACCCCTCTAAAATAGCAAAATAACAGTAATCTACAAGCTTGGTTGCATCTTTCACTTCACTCATATTAAAGAATAAAATGTGCATTGTAATGATTGGACTTTTACTTAATGGCTACAGTCTTGGTTTTAAAAGTTACTAGTTGGGGGTGAGATTTGTTTTTACCAGCTGTAAAAATCATAGATCATATTAGACTAGGGTGCTTAAAACAAGATTCCACATGGTCAAAGAAATATATCTTACCAGAAACATAAAGAGATAATAAACCACTGTTCACTCTGAAATAATTTGCACTCTAAATTAAGCTTCCCAAGGAATCCAGGCATGGGTCACTGAGGCTCATATTGGGCCTGAGGTAAGAACTCAGAATTTCCACTTCAAAAAGTGGCTCCATCAGGACCAGCTCAATGCTCCAGTTCAAACTGAAATCTGGGAAATGAAATCCAGCAGAGCTTAGTCACCAGAGGCAAAGGCTTAGTCACCAAAAACAAAACAAAGCAAAATACAACCACAACAAAACACCCAAACCAAAATAAAACAAAACACAACTTCATGGGAATCCAGCAGCCAACCTGGGCCAACCTTCTGTAATGGGGGCAGAGAAGGGCTCAGACCCGGGTGGATTTGTTAATGCCTCTCTCCAGGGAATCCTGGTTCAGTGTAGGGTGAGGTCAAGGTTGGGCAACTAGGATCCTAAGTGCTATAATTAATAAAAAGGTTTTGTTATCAGAACAGCAAAAGACAAGAATGAGCCTGCAATGTAGGGAGAAAAGCACTAGAGATAAAGTAAAATTTGGTAGAGATAAAAACAGATGATCCTCTCAGAGGTCAATAGCACAGACAGCTCCTGACCAACTGTTTACAATTGCCCATTTCTTAACCTCTCCTTGGCCTGACGGAATTTCAGTCAAACTTCTTTCATCCCCATAGGCCCCCATGTCTGAGCAAGAGCTAAAATGCAAAACACCCCTCTTTAACAGCTCACCCTGAGAACTGGTTGACAACAGCAAGAAACATTTCCTATCAGACATCCTCTATCCTGCTATCTGCTCACTCCCTCACTTCCTCAGTTTCCCTATAAAAGTTCCAGTTAGCACCGATTTCCCATCCTTATAAAAAAAAAGCCTTTTTAGGAAAAACATTTTTTAAACAACTTTGTTGAGGTATGATTGACATATATTGATATTTGAGACACTTGTAGATCTCAAGATTGAAATGTTTTCTCTATTGCAATAGTCTCTGAATAAAATCTCTCCTTATCTAAGTCTAGATTTGTTTTTGTCTGACACACTAAAGATGGGAAATGGGCTGTTTTGGTTAGTAAACCACCCAGTTTCATCTAAGTATCTCTGTCTGCACTCTTAATACCTATACATATTCCCTTTCCTCTGGTCTTCCAATACTGGAGGCTGAGCTCTCTTCCACTTTTTAGTGCCAATCATTCTTTTTATGTACTACTACTTTCTTTTTGGCTGGTTTGGCTTTCTTGAGTATTTTATACTCCATCTGGAGTTATCTCCAAGTGCCTCAGGATCCAAGCCTTCTCCAGGGTCCTATCATGGTGGGATGACAAAATCAAGGCACTGAGGACTTGAGCTTTGCTACAAAAATTTCAGGGGAGGTAAAGCAATTCTGTGAAAGAAGTTCAGAGACAGAAGCCTCTGTTTTGCAAATCATCCTCTGAATTTTCAAGTGGTAAGATGTTGGAAATATCAATCCCTTAAAACTGCCATAAAATAGGAATAAGAATACCTGTATGTTAAGAGCTTTATGCAGATTAAATGGGGGAAAACTGGCATTGTACCTACCATATGACTAGTACTAAGAGCAGCTCACGCTTCTATTTCACCAGTCATCAAGTCCTTCTGATTCTGTGTCTTGGATATCACTCCCTTGCTCTCCACTTCCCTTGCTGCTGCTTTTCTTCTCCCCTCTACTAGAATTAGGTAAACTCCTTGAAGTCATATCTCGTCTTTTTTACCCTAGGACCTAGATCAGAGAAATCACCCAACAAGTGCTTTTTGAATGAAGCTGTATGCATGTTGATAACCTAAAACAGATATTGGAGGTTAATCTTTCCAGACACCAAACAGATTTTTCTGGAGTCCCCTTGGTTTACTTGCAGAAATACCACAAATGCGTTATGAGCAGAGTCATATTAGATGTCCTCTAAAGCCCATTTCAAGGCTAAGACTCTGTAATACTTTAAGAAAAAAATGCACTGATGTGTGAGAATGTTCTGTATTTCCTTAGTTCTAACCATCTATACGATGGTTTGTGTTATGTGATGCCAATCAGCCAGATGAAACAGTGAGAAACACTGTCATGCATCCAGATATTTTACTTACTTTGTGCCAAACATCTGGATGTTTAGAAACACTGACTGAATCTTTCACTTTTCACCTGGGTGTTCAGCATTGTACAGACAGAGCGAATGGCAAGCAGACATCTTGGCAGAGCATACACCAAAACATATGGATGCGATGGTAGTATTTTAGCATTCAAGCTGTTTTCATGGAAGAAGTTCACAATAGCATTTTGATCAATGTGATATATCCTGTCATTGAAGAGACTTTTCCTTCAACAGAGGTTCTTAGGCATTGTTTTGGGTTGTAATAATTCTTTGGTGTCCTGTGGTATATCTTTGTACCCCTTGGTGCTGTGGCCAATTAACCAGTCTAGAGAGACACCCATCCAAGATGCTGGGACCCAGGAGGAACTCAACAACTCACTATTCACACTGAGTCAGTTTTGCAAAGTGACTTGTTCTTACCTTATTCCCATTTTCAAGACAATACATTTTGGCCTTTTCTGGAATTTTACCATAATCAAATCTCTATAACTATTTCACTAACTCTATTAGTTTTTGTTTTATACTGTGGTTCCTAATGATTGGGTTCCTGCTTCCTCTCCAGACTTCTGAGGCTCTAAAAACTTTCCTTAGGTCTATGAGTTTTCTTACTTCTTACATGCTATGCATGCATCTTATCTCTCTATCTCTTCTATTTATGCCTCTGCCATTACCTCAGTCATCCATGTATAAATGCTGTATTAATCAGGATATGCAACATGATGCTGCTATAAACAACTTCACAATTTCTGGAGGGTTACAACAAAGTTTTGCAATATCTGAGTTTGAGAAATTCTCCAGGGCACCAGTTATTCATTCATATTATTGCTCCTCTTTACTAATGCATGCCTCCAAGATTACTACAGCAGATTCAGAGTAGGATGGAGGGTTAACTACCAGCAACAAAATACTTGTTAATATTTCATTACAGCTAATATTTCATTGGCCAGGTTTCTGGCTTATTGCCAAGATGTGGAAAGCTGGAAGGAGGTTTCTTCTCAGCCTTACAATAAAAGTTAACAAAACTGACTTCAAAATCATAACTTTTTTTTTTAAACTATTGGGAAACTGATGTTACACAGCAACTAACTGAAAACAAATCTGTGGAGAAATGGTACTTATAGGAAGAGTGTTACAAGTACCCGCTAAGCTGAGGTAAAAACAACCAAAACTGCTGAGAGTTCAGCTATAATAGTTGAGAAATTGATAACAGCAGAATTCAAGATGATGGGGCAGTGTGAAACCCTGGGCTGCATTCAAACGTGGGGAGTCTGCCTCTTCTTGCAAGCTCTCCCTCCACTGTAAAACAAAGCCCTAAATGCTGAGAAAGGATAACAAGCAGTTGGGACATCTGTGTCTGGCCTGTGAGGGTCCTCCTCCCTCCAACAAGTTCACTCTGGATTCTGTGAGAATGAATAACAACAGAAGGCTAGGGGTAAAACAGTTTATACCAAGCTTTACTCTCACAGTGGCAGGTCAAGTGCTGGAATCACGTCTGCCTCTGGGATGTTCCCTATCTGTTTCCATCTCTGCCTCCAGGCAGGGCACTGTATATAGGAACACCAACAATAATGGATCATTGCCAACGGGTAGGTAAGCATTAGCCTATGCAGTAGGGCAATTACATAATCAAGTAGTTTAGGGCAGGTAAGGATCCTGACCATAGGAACCTTCATTTTCCCTGTAGTTGGTCAAAATTTATTACAGCTAGGAAGAAAAGAGGAGAACTCAGTTTCTGGGATAAGGGCAGGGTTATGATGGATCCCATTTACAAAGAGGGTATGGGCAGTAGAACAAAGATGGCCATAATTAAGATTGCGGTTTATTCAAAATAACAAAGACTGCATTCTTCTCCTACAACTCCTTCCACCAAATGAACACATTTGAATAGCAAGTAAAAAGAGAGTATTGCTGGCAGAGGGTAAGGTGAGGAAAAACAGCATATGACGAGAAGCTCTTTGAAGCAGATTGTGAAAAAGACCTAAAAACTATAATGAAACACTTATTGTGCTGGTAAAACAAGCCCATTATAAACACAAGGTATCTCCATAGGAATTTGAAACATATGTTGCACTGAGAATAACCATAGCTTCAACAAATCTCAAGTCCAGCACAATTCCTAGGTAGGTTGATTAAATCTCCTTGATGAAATACCTAGCAGAAAGAAAGGTGTGCTCATGCATAAAATGTTTATCTTGGGTCAACTATCCTACAGAATATGTCTGGCATTCAGCAAAACAAATATATGAGGCATATAAATAGGCAAGCAAAAAACCCACTTAGAACAAACAAAGCAATTATTAGAACCAGACTTGGGTATGGCACAAAAACTATATGAAACTATACGACAGAGAACATAAATTATTATGATTCACATGTTAAAAATTTCATAGAAAATGTAGATAAAATGCAAGATCTGATGGGTAATTTCAGCAGAGTGATGAAAAATCTAAGAATCAAATGAAAATTCCAGAAATAAAAAAAATTATGACAGAGATTGAGAATGCTTTATAAGTCCTCATAAGAACACTCAACAAAGCTGAAGAAATAATCAGTGAATGTGAAGATAGTTCAATAGAAATTACTCAAACTGTATACATGTGTACTCTCACACACACAAAGTTAAAAAAAATTTTTTTTAAGCATAGAACAACATCAAATTCTAACACATGCATAATTCTATCCCAGAAGAAAAGGAGAAAAACATGTAGAAGTAATAGTTGATAAAATAATGACCAGGAATTTTCCAAATTAAAGGACAAACCACAGAGCATAGATCCAAGAAGCTTAGAGAGCACCAAGAAAGATAAATAAATAAAATAAAACAACCATAAAAATGTATAACCCTTAAAAACTGATAAATATAAAGGAGAGAAAATCTTGAATGTAGCCAGAGGAAAAAAATGCTATTGTACATAAAGGGTTAATTCCTCAGGCTTGTGATGTTCCAACACTGAATATTTCAAAGAAACTGGCTCTTGAGCAGATCCTGGGAGATATATTGTAAATCCTTGCCCTATCCTCCTTGATAAGAGGTTCTTTGTATACCTAGGGCCTTGGGCCATGCCAGATATTTTATGCTAGCTATGTGATTTACTGTAGGTGCTTGGAATACTCTGTACCAGTTCCATTTCAAAAACCAAGTAAAAATGAGGAGCCTAAATTTAAAGAAAAAAACGGAAAAGACAGAAAGGATAAAGATAACAGTAAAATTCAATGAAGTTAAAAATGGGAAACACAAAGAAAATGAGTGAAACAAAAGCTTACTTTTCAAGTAAATAAGTAGACAGATAGATAGATGATAGATAGATACATAGATAGACAGATAATCTAGTGAGACTGACAATGAAGGAAAAAAAAAGGGACAAATTACCAATGTCAGGAATGAAAGAGGGGATATCACTGCCAAATCCAACACTGAAAGGATAAAAATGAATATAGAGAATAAAAGTATATAAATTTGACAGTTTAGATTAACTGAAATGATTTCTTGAAATATAAGCTATTAACACCCACTCAAGGGAAATTATATAACCTGAGTAGCCTTATAGCTACTACAGGAATTGATTTGTAGACTTTGTATTTGAAAGCCTCAGAAGAAAACAAAACTCTTGCCCCAGTGATTTTACTTGTGAATTGTACCAAACACTTCAGGGAGAAGTAACACTATACAGCCTCATCCAGAAAATAGAAGAGAGGAGAGTTTCCAAATTCATGGTATGAAATTAGTATTGCCCTAATGCCAAAATCAGATGAAGATATTATAAGAAAAGAGAACTATAGATTAATCTATCTCCTGAAAATAGACACAAATTTTCTTAATTATCAAATCTAGTCTAACAATATATACAAGAATAATATATCATAATCAAATGAGGTTCATCCCAGGAATGCATGAGAGGTTCCACAGTCAAAAATCAATGTAATTCACTATATTAATTGACCAAAGAAGGAAAACCATGTGAGCATCTAAGTAAAAGCAGAAGAAAAGATTTGTCAAAATTCCATATTCATTCACGAAGAAAGCTCTCAGCAAACCAGGAATAGAAGGGAACTTCATTAACGTGATAAAGGCATTTACAAACTTCCGTGTAGATAACATCATACTTAATGGTGAAAGATTGAATGGTTTCCCCCTAATATTGAGAACAAGGCAATTATGTTCTATCTCACTATTCCTATTTAACATCATCCTGGAAGCTCTAATCTGTGTAATAAGGTAAGAAAAAAGTACAGATTATAAAATAAGAAATAAAAAAGTTTAGAGAACTTATCTACATAGATAATCCCCAAATATCTACAAAAAAGTTTCTAGAATTAACAAACAAGTTTGGCAGGGTTGCAAAACAATAGTATTTCTATGTTCTAGTAATAAATAATTGAAAATAAAATTTAACTATATATACACATATATTATACACATCATACACAATATATACATACCACATATATGATGTATATACCATATAATTTATAATTGCATCAAGTAAAATTAAATGCTTAAATATAATTCTAACAAAATATGTGCAGGATATGTATGTGGAAACTACAAAACACTGATAGTGCAATCAATGAAGACCTAAAAAATGGAGAGATATACTATGTTCATGGATTGGAAGATTCAATATCACTAAGATGTAAATTCTCCTCCATTTGATCTACAGATTCAACATATCCCAATCAAAATATTAGATGATTTTTTGTAGATATTGACCTGATTCTAGAATGCATATGGACAGGTTAAATAATTAGAAAAGTCAAAATATTAAAAATGAAAACAAAAACAAAGGACCCACACTGATTTCAAGACCTACTATAAAACCACAGTAATTGGAGATTGGAGCCAAGATGGCGGCGTGAGTAGAGCAGCAGAAATCTCCTCCCAAAACCACATATATCTATGAAAATATAACAAAGACAACTCTTCCTAGAATAAAGACCAGAGGACACAGGACAACATCCAGACCACGTTCACACCTGCGAGAACACAGTGCCTCGTAAAGGGGGTAAGATACAAGCCCCAGCCCCACGGGACCCGAGCACCCCTCCCCCCAGCTCCGAGCGGGAGAAGAGTAGGCAGAGTGGAAGGGAGACGGAGCCCAGGACTGCTGAACACCCAGCCCCAGCCATCCGGGCCAGAGCGCAGACACAGTGCGTGTGCGGGGAGACCTGGATACTAGGGAAACAGGGCAGCAAGAACAGTGAGCGGGTACCGAAGGCCTGGCGCTGGAGGACGTAAGAAAAGCGAGCGGCCATTTTTTTTTTTTTTCTGTTTTGTTTTGGTGAGCGCTTTTTGGAAATCTTAAAGGGATAGGGACCCCAATACTAGGGAAAAAGGGCAGCAAGGCCAGTGAGCAGATGCCTGAGGCTGGCGCCGGAGAATAAAGAAAAACGAGAGGCCTTTTTTTTTTTTTTTTTTAATTAAAAATTTTTTTTTGGCGGTCATTGTTTGGTTTGGCGGGTGCTTTTTGGAAGTCTTAAAGGGGAGGGCAGGACACTTAATTCAGAGATAGAGAATCCGGGGATCTCTGGGCACCCTAATCCCCTGGGCTGCAGGGAGCTCGGAGGCCCCTTACGGAGATAAATAGCCTCCAGGCCGCTCCCCCACCAACGCAACTCCACCATTTTGGAGGAGCAGCTCGAGCCAGGCCACACCCACAGCAACAGCCGAGATAAACTCCATAGCAGCTGGGCAAGAAGCAGAAGCCCTGTCTGCATGCAGCTACCCAGCAAAAGCCACCAGAGGTCGCTGTTCTCCCAGGAGAGGAGGGCCACAAACCAACAAGAAGGGAAGTTCTTCAAGCTGTCACTCATCCCAGCTCTGCAAACTATTCCTAATACCATGAAAAGGCAAAACGACAGGCAGACAAAGATCACAGAGACAACACCAGAGAAGGAGACAGACCTAACCAGTCTTCCTGAAAAAGAATTCAAAATAAGAATCATAAACATGCTGACAGAGATGCAGAGAAATACGCAAGACATATGAGATGAAGTCCGGAGGGAGATCACAGATGTCAGAAAGGAGATTACAGAAATGAAACAAACTCTGGAAGGGTTTAAAGCAGAATGGATAGGATGCAAGAGGCCATTGATGGAATTGAAACCAGAGAACAGGAACGCATAGAAGCTGACATAGAGAGAGATAAAAGGATCTACAGAAATGAAACAATGTTAAGAGAACTGTGTGACTAATCCAAAAGGAACAATATCTGTATTATAGGGGTACCAAAAGAAGAAGAGAGAGGAAAAGGGATGGAAAATATCTTGAAAGAAATAATTGCTGAAAACTTCCCCAAACTGGGGGAGGAAATAATCAAACAGACCACAGAAATACACAGAACCCCCAACAGAAAGGATCCAAGAAGGACAACACCAAGACATATAATAATTAAAATGGCAAAGATCAAGGACAATGAAAGAGTTTTAAAGGCAGCTAGAGAGAAAAAGGTCACCTATAAAGGAAAACCCATCAGGCTAACATCAGACTTCTCGACAGAAACCCTACAGGCCAGAAGAGAATGGCATGATATATTAAATGCAATGTAACAGAAGGGCCTAGAACCAAGGATACTGTATCAAGCACGACTATCATTCAAATATGATGGTGGGATTAAACAATTCCCAGACAAACAAAAGCTGAGGGAATTTGCTTCCCACAAACCACCTCTACAGGACATCTTACAGGGACTGCTCTATATGGGAGCACTCCTAGAAAGAGCACAGCACAAAACACCCAACATATGAAGAATCGAGGAGGAGGAACAAGAAGGGAGAGAAGAAAAGAATCTCCAGACAGTGTATATAACAGCTCAATAAGCGAGCTAAGTTAGGCAGTAAGACACTAAAGAGGCTAACCTTGAACCCTTGGCAAACCGAATTCAAAGCCTCCAATGGCAATAAGTACATATCTTTCAAAAGTCACCCTAAATGTTAAAGGACTGAATGCACCAAGCAAAAGACACAGAGTAATAGAATGGATAAAAAAGCAAGACCCATCTATATGCTGCTTACAAGAAACTCACCTCAAACCCAAAGACATGTACAGACTAAAAGTCAAGGGATGGAAAAACATATTTCAGGCAAACAAAAGCAAGAAGAAAGCAGGGGTTGCAGTACTAATATCAGACAAAATAGACTTCAAAACAAAGAAAGTAACAAGAGATAAAGAAGGACGCTACATAATGATAAAGGGCTCAGTCCAACAAGAGGATATAACCATTCTAAATATATATGCACTCAGCACAGGAGCACCAGCATATGTGAAACAAATACTAACAGAACTAAAGGGGGAGATAGACTGCAATGCATTCATTCTAGGAGACTTCAACACACCACTCACCCCAAAGGATAGATCTACCAGGCCGAAAATAAGTAAGGACATGGAAGCACTGAACAACACAGTAGAGCAGATGGACCTAATAGACATCTACAGAACTCTACATCCAAAAGCAACAGGATATACATTTTTCTCAAGTGAACATGGAACATTCTCCAGAATAGACCACATACTAGGCCACAAAAAGAGCCTCAGTAAATTCCAAAAGATTGAAATCCTACCAACCAACTTTTCAGACCACAAAGACATAAAACTAGAAATAAACTGTACAAAGAAAGCAAAAAGGCTCACAAACACAGGGAGGCTTAACAACACGCTCCTAAATAATCAATGGATCAATGACCAAATCAAAATGGAGATTCAGCAATATATGGAAACAAACGACAACAACAACACTAAGCCGCAACTTCTGTGGGACACAGCAAAAGCAGTCTTAAGAGGAAAGTATATAGCAATCCAAGCATATTTAAAAAAGGAAGAACAATCCCAAATGAACGGTCTAATGTCACAATTATCGAAATTGGAAAAGAGAAGAACAAATGAGGCCTAAGGTCAGCAGAAGGAGGGACATAATAAAGATCAGAGAAGAAATAAATAAAATTGAGAAGAATAAAACAATAGCAAAAATCAATGAAACCAAGAGCTGGTTCTTTGAGAAAACAAACAAAATAGATAAGCCTCTAGCCAGACTTATTAAGAGAAAAAGAGAGTCAACACAAATCAACAGTGTCAGAAACGAGAAAGGAAAAATCACGACGGACCCCACAGAAATACAAAGAATTATTGGAGAATACTATGAAAACCTATATGCTAACAAGCTGGGAAACCTAGGAGAAATGGACAACTTCCTAGAAAAATACAACCTTCCAAGACTGACCCAGAAAGAAACAGAAAATCTAAACAGACCAATTACCAGCAACGAAATTGAAGAGGTAATCAAAAAACTACCAAAGAACAAATCCCCCGGGCCAGATGGATTCACCTCGGAATTTTATCAGACATACAGGGAAGACATAATACCCATTCTCCTTAAAGTTTTCCGAAAAATAGAGGAGGCGGGGATACTCCCAACTCATTCTATGAAGCTAGCATCACCCTAATACCAAAACCAGGCAAAAACCCCAACAAAAAAGAAAACTACAGACCAATATCCCTGATGAACGTACATGCAAAACTACTCAACAAAATATTAGCAAACCAAATTCAAAAATACATCAAAAGGATCATACACCATGACCAAGTGGGATTCATCCCAGGGATGCAAGGATGGTACAACATTCAAAAGTCCATCAACATCATCCACCACATCAACAAAAAGAAAGACAAAAACCACATGATCATCTCCATAGATGCTGAAAAAGCATTTGACAAAGTTCAACATCCATTCATGACAAAAACTCTCAGCAAAATGGGAATAGAGGGCAAGTACCTCAACATAATAAAGGCCATCTATGATAAACCCACAGCCAACATTATACTGAACAGCGAGAAACTGAAAGCATTTCCTCTGAGATCGGGAACTAGACATGGATGCCCACTCTCCCCACTGTTATTTAACATAGTACTGGAGGTCCTAGCCACAGCAATCAGACAAAACAAAAACATACAAGGAATCCAGACTGGTAAAGAAGAAGTTAAACTGTCACTATTTGCAGATGCCATGATACTGTACATAAAAAACCCTAAAGACTCCACCCCAAAACTACTAGAACTGATATCAGAATACAGCAAAGTTGCAGGATACAAAATCAACACACAGAAATCTGTGGCTTTCCTATACACTAACAATGAACTAACAGAAAGAGAAATCAGGAAAACAAGTCCATTCACAATTGCATCAAAAACAATAAAATACCTAGGAATAAACCTAACCAAAGAAGTGAAAGACTTATACTCTGAAAACTACAAGTCACTCTTAAGAGAAATTAAAGGGGACACTAACAGATGGAAACTCATCCCATGCTCATGGCTAGGAAGAATTAATATCGTCAAAATGGCCATCCTGCCCAAAGCAATATACAGATTTGATGCAATCCCTATGAAACTACCAGCAACATTCTTCAATGAACTGGATCAAATAATTCAAAAATTCATATGGAAACACCAAAGACCCCGAATAGCCAAAGCAATCCTGAGAAAGAAGAATAAAGTAGGGGGGATCTCACTCCCCAACTTCAAGCTCTACTATAAAGCCATAGTAATCAAGACAATTTGGTACTGGCACAAGAGCAGAGCCACAGACCAATGGAACAGACTAGAGAATCCAGACATTAACCCAGACATATATGGTCAATTAATATTTGGTAAAGGAGCCATGGGCATACAATGGCGAAATGACAGTCTCTTCAACAGGTGGTGCTGGCAAAACTGGACAGCTACATGTAGGAGAATGAAACTGGACCATTGTCTAACCCCATATACAAAAGTAAACTCAAAATGGATCAAAGACCTGAATGTAAGTCATGAAACTATTAAACTCTTAGAAGAAAACTTAGGCAAAAACCTCTTAGACATAAAAATGAGTGACCTCTTCTTGAACATATTTCCCCGGGCAAGGAAAACAACAGCAAAAATGAACAAGTGGGACTATATTAAGCTGAAAAGCTTCTGTACAGCAAAAGTCACCATCAATAGAACAAAAAGGAACCCTACAGTATGGGAGAATATATTTGAAAATGACACATCCAATAAAGGCTTGACGTCCAGAATATTTAAAGAGCTCACACACCTCAACAAACAAAAAACAAATAACCCAATTAAAAAATGGGCAGAGGAACTGAACAGACAGTTCTCCAAAACAGAAATACAGATGGCCAACAGACACATGAAAAGATGCTCCACATCGCTAATTATCAGAGAAATGCAAATTAAAACTACAATGAGGTATCACCTCACACCAGTAAGGATGGCTGCCATCCAAAAGACAAACAACAACAAATGTTGGCGAGGCTGTGGAGAAAGGGGAACCCTCCTACACTGCTGGTGGGAATGTAAGTTAGTTCAACCATTGTGGAAAGCAGTATGGAGGTACATCAAAATGCTCAAAACAGACATACCATTTGACCCAGGAATTGCACTCCTAGGAATTTACCCTAAGAATGCAGCAATCAAGTATGAGAAAGATCAGTGCACCCCTATGTTTATCGCAGCACTATTTACAATAGCCAAGAATTGGAAGCAACCTAAATGTCCATCGATAGATGAATGGATAAAGAAGATATGGTACATACACACAATGGAATACTACTCAGCCATAAGAAAAGGGCAAATCCTACCATTTGCAGCAACATGGATGGAACTGGAGGGTAATATGCTCAGTGAAACAAGCCAAGCAGAGAAAGAGAAATACCAAATGATTTCACTCATCTGTGGAGTATAAGAACAAAGGAAAAACTGAAGGAACAAAACAGCAGCAGAATCACAGAACTCAAGAATGGACTAACAGGTACCAAAGGGAAAGGGACTGGGGAGGATGGGTGGGTAGAGAGGGATAAGGGGGGGAGAAGTAGGGGGGTGTTAAGATTAGCATGCATGGGGGGGTAGGAGAAAAGGGAGGGCTGTACAACACAGAGAAGGCAAGTAGTGATTCTACAACATTTTCTATGCTGATGGACAGTGATTGTAAAGGGGTTTATAGGGGGGACCTGGTATAGGGAGAGCCTAGTAAACATAATATTCGTCATGTAAGTGTAGATTAATGATACAAAAAAAAAAAGGCAGTTCCTGTATGGAGACCTCCAATGAGTCCTACACAAGGGTATAAAGGGCATATTAAAGTGTAGGCAAAGGGTCTGTTTGTGTTTATACAGAGGATCAAAGCCTAATTGGGCTACCCCGAAAATGAACTAAGATACGATATGAAAAAGAACTTCCAACATCAGCACTCTCTGGAAGACTCATGCCAGAAGATGATCATCAAAAAACCCCAACAAAGATCCACGCACTGCTAGAGCTGTAGATGCACTCATCCCACCAGTTCCTGGACTTGCCATGGGAATGAAGAAGGAGATATCTAAACTGGCCTGTGCATACAGAAAAAAACAAATTTGACTGGATCTATACTGTTGGAACTCAACCAAGAATTAGGAGAAGTGCAAATTGTAGCGCTCCAAATTCTTACAACTACAGACTATTTACTGTTAAAAGAACATATGGGATGTGAACAGTCCCCAGGAATGGGTTGTTTTAATTTGTCTGATTTCT
Source organism: Manis pentadactyla (assembly GCF_030020395.1). NCBI lineage: Eukaryota > Metazoa > Chordata > Mammalia > Pholidota > Manidae > Manis > Manis pentadactyla. The sequence continues at coordinate 143,818,434 of NC_080021.1, read as the reverse complement.
CTCAGACTGTTCAAGCTCAGTTGGACAATAGCCACCATATCATAGATAAGTTTTCACAAATGCCTAAGATGCCTAAATGGCTTTCTTGGTTTCACTGGAAATGGCTGGTAATTACAGGTGTGCTTTGGTTACGTAACTATACTCCTATTATGTTAATGTGTGTGCACAATTTAAGTAGTAGTTTAAAACCTGTACATGCTGAAGTACTCTACAAGAAGATATGTCAAAGAAATAATCAATCTTCCCATGTTTTCTTCCGCCTGCTACTTCTATAGCTTTTCTTCTTCCTTCCTAATTACAACCCTTAAATAGAATTCGTGCCTCATATCAAATTTACCGAGTATCATAATTCTTCCAAGTGGTAAAGATACCTCAAGGCAAATGCTGGGCATATAAGCCACAGGGCATAAATACACAAAGAAGTAAAAAGCTAACCTTTTCAAACAATAAGGCTTCTCTCTCCCTTACCAACTTTACATTTCTCTGTATGACCCCGGAAGATGACTGGTTAGCCAGAGATGGGTAAGATTCCTCAAGGGAGGAAAAACCTAAGACAGGCACAGTCACAGGGGGGCCATCAGGTGAGAAAATGGGGATCAACAGAGGTGAGACTTAGAACCTCTCCCCCACTGTTCTGAGTGAAATCTTCTGCATACGTGGATGTTTTATTGCCCTGGTCTAGCTTGGATTAACACATAGTCTACAGGCACACACCTGATCATCTACATTTGCTCTCTTACAACACTAAACTATGTTTTCTACCTTTATCTTGTATCTACCTACCACTTCAGCATTTTATTAAAAAGAATAATAATAAAGAGAGAAATGTGGTATCCACATATAAATCAAGTATAAAAACCAAATGAGTATTCATATTTGAACTGACTGTTTGTAGTTCATAATGCATGATCAAAACTGAAAGTTTCTGTGATGACTGCCCTTGTACTGTTCACCATGTAACTTATTCACTATGTAAGAATTTGTTCTCCATGTAAGAACTTGTTCATTATGCCTCTGAAGATTGGAGACTGACGAAAATTAAGCTTGGGGTGGATTAATGATTGTACATTGAGCATTGACTCCCCTATACAGAATTTTATTGTTGTTAACAACCATTTGATCAATAAATATGAGAGATGCCCTCACAACAACAACAACAACAACAACAAACAATACACACTTCCAATTGTAAAATAAATAAGTAACCAGGATGTAATGTATAGCATAAGGAATATAGTCAAAATATTGTAACAACTTTGTATGGTGATAGCTGGTACCTAGAATTATCATGTATATAAATTTTGAATCACTGTGTTGTACACCTGAAACTAATGTAATGTAACACTGTGTGTCAACTGCCCTTCAATAAAAAATAATTATCTACAAAAAAAAATAATAATAATAATAATAATAATAATATTATATTATTGGTTTAATATGTAATAATATATATTCATCTTAAAATATTCACAAGGTTCAGAGGTGTGTTAAGAAAAATGTTAAAGCCCTTCTCAATTTCTTCAGTGCTACTTTTCAGGCATAATTTACTTTAGAAATGAGATTCTATTACCATATTGCTAAATATATTCTTACTCTGAAATAAAAAAATAAGAATAAAAAAACCACAGTAATTAAGACAGTGTGGTGTTGGGGAAAAGGTAGAAGCATCAGTTAATGGAAAAGAGTAGAAATCCTAAAGTATCCAACAGATTGTTGACAAAGATTCAAAGGCAATTTAATAGAGAAAATATAATCTTTCAACAAATGATGCTGAAACTATTATATACTCATATCCAAAAAAATACTCAAATTACCTATACTTCACACATTATACAAAATTAGCTCCAAATGACCCAAATGTAAAAATAAACTATAATTCTTTTAGAACAGGAGAAAATCTACATTTTTACGTTGAGTTAGATAACCAATTGCCAAAACAAACTTCATTCTGCATAGCAATGTGTCAGCCATCCTTCCATGGGCTCAAAACTTACAAAGGAGCAGAATAGGGCTGGAGATTGTTACTGTCCATCACACAGACATGATTCTTAACATTGTTCTGAATTTTCTTTTCACTGTGTTTGCACCTTATCTGCTTTATACCTCCTGTGCACTCTGTTGCCTGGAATAGTATAATATCTGTCTTTAGACATTCATTCTCAAGTATACCCTTTCCAAACAACTAAATCCATGACCAGACATTCTACCTTTGTGGCCTATTTGTCTAATTACCATATATCTATCTATGTTCTTGCCATATATGTCACATACCCCATATTTCCAACACTTGTTCAGAAACAGACTTAAAACAGCTTGAGCCTTTAATTTCATCCACAATAAAATAGGCAAGAATATCATACCCTTATTATTCTTTCTTTAGCCCACATCAGTGATGAGGTAGAAAAAGCAGTGATATTGTTTTCCTGCTCTGAGACCCAGAGAAAAGATTAGAGCATACTTATCTTATATATTTCCTACTTATAGAAACATAGTTTCTTTTGAGATTTCTTTACTTACATTAGGTCTTAGAAAGTTTCACCCTATATCTGTATCCCTAATATATAAATGGACATAGTAAAATCATGTTTTTTATATTACTAGGAATATTTGAATATTTCAGTCAATTCAACAACGTGTAACCTTCTTTCCATCAGACATTATCTAACACATTCAAGATCTTTATTTAGCTTTGCTTTAAAGATATGTGTTGTGTACTGGGGATTACCCCTGTTTCTAGGGTATGTGGACCCAAAGGATGTTCAGAAATGGAGTGGTCAATGAACTCTCTGAAATCATATAAACATTTGTAAATTTACATATTCAATGTGTATGTGACTTTCTCTTGTTGAGGCAAAGTGTTACAGAGAGAAAAAAATGTGCCTTTCTTCAGTTTCTCAGAAAGGTCCATGATATATAAAAATTTGGAATCCACTAGGCTAGAGAGAGTTCAGTCATGTTAACCTGTCAGAACACTTAAAAAAAAAAATTCCAGGCTATTTTATTTATATAGGAAAGTAAAAATGTACGAAAAACATTATTTTCACCATCCAGATATAACAAATGCTACCATTTGGCCATACTTTTTCCCATTGATTGATGCATCTATCTTTTCCATTGATTGATGCATCTATCTTTTCCCCATAATACATTAGAGTTAGCCATAGAATGCTGCACCATTTACACTTTCTCATACAATTTCATTTCAATGAGCAAAAAAGATAAATACTCCTTTTTTTGTCCCTTTATATGACCATCTTTTCTGTGGGTGGTGGGGGGCTGGATCTCTTTTGTTTGCTCAATAATTCAGTCCTTTTCCTAGTTCTCCAAAAGAAATGTCTTCCTAAAGCTGGTCTGCAAACCTAACATCCATTTAAAAAAGTAATTTACAGTACAGGTGTGTTTATTCTCTTACTGATCTCACCTCTACACCATATCTGTGTTCCTCCATTTTTCCCTAGCCTATGCTCCACGGCTGTCCTCTGTAGATTGCATCTCCCAGGCTCCCTTGTCAGCTGGCTTCTACTTTGGCTTAACAATGGGACATACTGGCAGGAGATCAAACAGGAGGAAAAAGACAGAGTTCAGACTATATCCTCTCTGCTCTTTCCCTGCTTTTGACATATCTCCATGTCAGCTCCTCTGTCTAGTCCATGGCAACAGTATCTGCTACATGGTCCCTTCTCCAGAGTTAAAATTCCTTGGTCTTCTCAGCTGTTGGTCTGTAACACCATCCTGTTATGGCATTAGTCAACTTGGGGCTGCACCATGACTTGTTTGTTCACTTAACCATAACATAAATCTGTAAGTAGATTCTATTTAGCTGTATTCATTTGAAGCATCTGGAGTGAATTCTGTTTCTTGCTAGAACCCTGACACATATATAAGCCTAATGAGCCATAAGCTTCATTGTTTCTAAAATTTTCTATAATGCATTCCTTTCATTATTTGTGATATTTGACACTCTGAGCTCCTCTTCCATGGGTGTTTTCAGAGTACATATGTACTGTATTACGGAGTTATCCTTCATAGAGGGGGTTTGCTATGGTGTCCGTCCTTTGCTAATTTCTTCAGCTGATTTTTTTCCACAACCTTCTTTAGCTAAGTATATTTCAGTTTCCAGAACACACTGTGTTCTTTCTTCACCATGGGTATATACACATATTAGTCCTCTCTCTTGCACCTTTTTTCTTTCCTTAAATCAACTAATTCTTCAAATCTCAACTTACATACCAGTTTCTTCAGATAAGCTTTCTATGTGCCCTTCCCAAATCCAAGGTCTCCCCATATGGGCAGACTATACCTCCTCTTTCATAATATTTATCACACTATGCTGTAATTTTCTCTTTCTCCTATGTATCCCACATTAAAATATGTTATCTGTGAAAATAGGGTCTACGTCTGCCTTCTTTACTCTGCCTAGTGTAATAGCTAGCACACACTAAATGCTTAATGAAGAGTCCCTGGATAAATAATTAACAAACGCAATTTCCCATTATTTTACCTTAATCATACACCGGACTGGCCAAAATTAATTTCTTTCAGCCTCCAACTTCAGTATAACAGTTTCTAGGAAGAAATTGGTATGTTTGGAATTCAATGTTCCTATATATTTAATAAGCCCATGGCTCAGCCTTAATATGGGCTAAAGAATTGAAGAGCCCTGAGAAGGATGGTGAGATGCCTTAAAACTTATCAATATACCAGGAATCAAGTTTTTTGTAGGTTACTGCTTTACAGGTGCATGTTTTATATTGGTATTTTGATAACGGTCTTTTAGTGGCATTCTGTTAGGAGTTTGAATAATTGATTATCCAAATAATTGAATAAGTGATCATTTGAGGGACATAAATAGTCTACTAAAGAGGTCCAAGAGACTAATTCATCTAGTCATCTAATACTAGTTTTTTAAAGTCAATTTTGTTGGTCCTTAAGATAGCAAAATCTTCTTTTTATCATTTCTATTATCATTATATATGTTAATTATATCTTCATTGTAATTTACATTATCATCATCATCTGAACCACAACTAAAATATTTTGTGCTTAAGTTGCTAAACACTTTGGCAAGTATATTTCTTGTATTTTCTCACAGAATTGGATTCTTACAACAGTACTATGGTATAAGGGCTATCTTCATTTTTCTATAAAGAGTAACACTGAGGCTTAGCTAGTTTATGTAACTTACACAATGTCAGACATCTAGTGAATGATACAACTGAAAATCATGGAGAATCTAATTCTATAGATCTTAAGGGCTAAGCTAGAGCTAAATTGTAGAAAATTCTGAAAATATAGATAACCATCATCAGCCTTAATTCCTACCATTTTGATGTGTCTACTATGAATATTTTGGCACACATCAGACGTGTGTGTGTGTGTGTGTGTGTGTGTGCACTAGATTGATGAATTGTACATCTTTTACCTAACTTTCTAATTAAATTTCCATTCTTACCATTTTTCTGCCTTTTTTATATGGAAAATATTTACATCATCTCTAATGAGCACAATCCAGTAAATGAAACAACCATTATTGTAAAAACAAAATATGTTTATATCCTTATTACAGAAGCAATTAATATTACTTTAGGCATTTATAAATAAATAGATACACAAAAATATTTTTTTAAAGTTTTTAAAGGAACAGAAGATATGAATCTTTTAAATTTTTTTTAAAACTAGAAACAACATATTGGGCATCATAATTACCATGTACTCTTAATTATATTGCTTTTTTAAAATTTTATCCACTTCAGAATTATTCAGTGAAAGCTTTGGTCTCTTTCTCTAGCAGATGTTGTTCTTTCAGGATTTATATAAGACCTTTCCTATTTACTACAAAAAATACCCACTCCGTCCAAGCACTGCTCAGCCTAGCTTCTCAGAGGAGCTACTGAGTGACTTTGACCCTAGTCAAATTCACTGGTGTGAAATTTTCTTTGGTGTTAAAGCTATATTCCTGTTCTACTTGTTCATTTTTCATGTCCTTATCAATTGTGCTTTAAATCTTGAACTCTCTAAATGAAGTGTCTACCTCTGCTTAAATAACTTTACGTAGCACTTAGTTCTATGATATGCACAGAGGCATTTAAGTATTTTAAGATAATGGTAATGTTCTAAATTATCATAGAATATATGTTGGGTCTACTAGCCTTTTTCCCCATGCTAAGTTCTGTCCAAAAGAAATGAGTAAAGATTTTCTTGGGTCTGAAGCCAGCACAATTAATTGTGAAGCAGCTGTTCTATGTTAATTATATGTAATTTAATGAAAGTCCAAATTGATCCCGTCCTTCTCCATCTCTCAAATTTTTTTCCACTTACCTCTTCAATGTGCAGAACTTGGAGATATTTGAAACCTGATTTGTAATTGAACAATTGACATTAGGTAACTGTGGAGTCTTAAGGGAGCTTTCAAGAGGATTTCAGTCATAATTGACCATCTGAGGGGTTGGGGTGAGACACTTCATCCCAGTGGGGCTGACAACATTAGGAATGCTTATGTGACATTATCTGTAATACCAATTTCAAGCCCATCTGGATTTTTTTTTTTTTTTTAAGGAAGATCACATAGAAAATGTGCTCATTTTCAATAAATGTTTTATCTAATTTATCATCTTAGGACAAGGATTTGTCTTGGAGGCAAGGTTAGCTAGTACTTTTTCCCATGTTTACATGGGAAAATAGTACATCTATTTCCTATGCTTGTTGCTGTTAACATTGTTACATATTCATAGATTCCTACCATAAGTGTTTATCAGGAATTTATAAGCATATGTTAATCTTTCAAGAGTTCTTTTTGTTCCACAATCTCTGGAAATGGTGGCTTGCATTTGGAGCTCTGCATGCGCAGTGCCCTGTCTGCTCTGCTCCGCCAGGGCAGTTCTAGGGTCAGAGTCACTCAATAGCTCCTCTGAGGATCTGGGCTGAGCAGTGCTTGGACGGAGTGGGTAGACCCAAGGGGAGAGAAGTGTTTACTTACAAGCATGAGGATTTAATCATGTAGGGCTTGGGGGTGTGATTTCCAGGAGGTAGGTGGATAAAATAATCCTAGAAAGAGAGATGTGCCCACATAAAGGCCTGGAGATGAGTAGCATGGTGTAATTGAAGTAAAAGAAGACCTGCATTATTTACAGATAATGAAAAACAGGAGGAAGGGGAGTGTGAAGCCAGATATGACCTGAGTTAGGAGAGTCTGTGAATGGCTTAAGTAGGAGAGACCCTGACAGATTCTTGTTTTAGCAAGACCACTCTGGTTACTATAGAGAGAATGGTTTGGAGGAGGGAAAACTAGGGGCTTACCCCACACTTGGGAGGCTGCTATACTAATCCTATTAACAACTAACATGTGAGACAGAGAAATACAATGAAGTCAGACATAGACAAATATCATTTATTTTCTCTTATATGTGGAATCTAAAATATATAAAACACGAACAAGTTCTTAGCTACAGAGAACAGATTGGTGGTAGTGGTGGGTGAAGATGGATGAGCTGTTTTAATTTTGTCTTTTTTTTAGTTTAAATAAATTGAATGCAAAATAAAAAGATAATGTGAATTCTATCAAGGATGTTCAAACAAAAACAGACATAGTACAATCTGTATAGGAACTGCAGTTTTCTAATAATCTTTACAAATTTAACTTATATCCAAGACATTTCTAGTCCTAAAGCAACATGTTTTATCAACAGGAAAAAAACTCAATGGTATGCCCTTTTTTCTCCAATGCTTTCCATTTATGTATATTTCCAGAGAATTGATCTCTTTTCATCTGAAAATAATATTTTCATTGAACTAACAGAAAGACAGGACTTTGGAGAGAAGATGATAAAATATTTTCTTTTCTCTTAGTGGGAATGGTTTTTGATCATTTTAAAGTCTGTATGCCCAGTCTCTTCCCAGCCCCCAAATCCAGGGATACTGACATGAATAAGAGGTAAATCTTAACTAATTTGTGGAGTTATGTAAACCTTACTGATATTATTCTTAAACATCATTCCCATGGAGGAAATGTGGGGGAAAAAGTTATAAAAAAACTTTTAAAAAGTGAATGTAGATAAGCATCCTGAGACAGTCTGATCATTAGAGGGTTCAAAGCACATCAGTCATTTCTACTATTTAAATTTAATGACAGCCTGAAGCAGAAAATCATATAAGAAACTGGAACTGATTGGGTAGCCCACCAGGAATCAGAGACTTTAAAGCAGGTTCAGAGATTTTCAAACAGGGAAAGAAAAGGCCTTAAGAAAGCTAAAGCAGTTATGTCATCATGAAGGACCTTGGGCCCCATAGTCAGTAATTAAAGTGTGTTTCCAAAGGAAAGAAATAGGGTCAGGCATTGCCTAAACTATGTCCGTCCATCTACACTCAGGCCAGGCTTCTAGGGTTAAACTAGAATCAGAGACCTTCACTTTATGAACTAATCTATTTGTCTGAATTTACATTCATTTTATACCTCAACTTGAATTTAAATTCATTCTTTGCGGCTGAACTAAGACTTTTCCATGCTTTTGGCAAGATTAACAGGGCTTCAGATCACCCTTAGAAAGTAGGGTGGAGGCTTTGACACTGAGATCACAAATCTGCAGAAAATCAAAGTTAGACCAAGAAAATAGGGACAGAAAAATGGTGGTGACCCAAGGGAAAGAGAAAAGAATTGGCCGACTACAGACAGATCCTTTCATCTGGACTGCCATTCAAGTATAACATTTCCAGATGAAAAGAGATTTGATTCCATGGAGTTATCAGTAAGAGGAGAATTAATAACACCTGGAAGAAGTGTGTGCCAATGAGTTTTTAAATGTTAATGGAGTTACATTGCTTTAGGACAGGGTTTAATGCTGTATGTGAGCTTTAAATTTATATGTTATTATAGGATTGCACCAATCTAGATAAGATTATTTTCCTTCATATTTTTACCGAGTGGGAGGGAGTGACAGTAATGTACAGTGAAAGTAGCCACTTGCCTATGACACTTGCAAACCAGAGACTTCTCGTTGACAATTGGAAATAAAAATTAACTGTAATCTAACTCTCAGTATTCCTCCAAAAGGCCATCTACTCTGAATTCAGGCTCTCCAGTTATATTTTTTCTTAAGCTGTTCTAGGCATAGGAAGAGGATGCATGTTCAGTTTTATGATTTCTGAAGATCTCAGAACTTGCTGTTGATAAGTACTTCAGTGACAAACAAACCTATTATTTGTAGCAAAATGCATTTAGCATTCAGTTGAATCTAATAGCTTTCAAAATGACTCAATGTAGTCATATGGCAATTATCCCTACAAATGGAGCAGAACAGTACTATCAATAACTCCAAAATACAGGTAATATAGATATTTTCCATTTGGCCTGGAACTGCATTGTGCTAACATCTATCCTTGAGCATTAACTTTCAATGCAACATTTCAAATGATGGAACATGCATCTGGGAATCAGGAAAAGTTAAGCGGAATTCTAGCCGACGCTAACATCTCTGTTCCTCAACTTTCTTCCTTTTACCAAATAGTGAAATGACTATTTGACACTGTGTTCAGTGTCCCATAATAAGGGAAGAGCTACACATAGGAAAGTGGGAGTCTCATCACTCCACTACAGCAGTCTCATGACTAAGTTTTACATGTGAGGAATATATAAAAGTGTATTTTTTTAAAGAAATTTCTTCTTGGAAAAATAATCACCGTGGTAGAAATCTCTAAGACACTTTCCAAAATAAAAATTTTGATTCTGTGTATTTACTAAATATCTAATATTTTCAATGGAAAATTTTCCCTAAGCAATTGCTACCAAGTGAGAAGACCTGACTCTGGTTGCATTACAGCAGGTAAAGATCTCTTATTATTCATCTACTCTTAAAATATAGTGACTTTACCCATCAAGAGCAAAAGTACATTTCATGTTGTCTGATACTGAGAATGACATCCATTGGTTCATAAAATGAATTGAATAATTTTATTTCTCTTAAAGATGTGTTATATTTGTTAGGCAAAAGTTTTGTATATTTTAAATGCTGTCAATGGTATAAAAAATCGCAACCTCTTCTGTCGCTAAACGATAATCTAATGTCCTTGTTGATTACAAATAAAGCTACTGTGAAATTCATCATTTTTCAGGTTTTCAACAATGGCTAATTTATATGGAGTTTATTTTTGTTATTATTCTTCAAATTGCCCTTAAGTCATAAGCTGGCAAGTATATCCATGATAATTATAAATAAAATATTTTGCATATATTAGATGAATTAAAATTTTATTTTTTTATCTTCTCTCTGACAACACTGTAAAGATAGGACCACATGCCAATAGCTTTTTTAAAGATCTTCAGTGTATAAATGGGTGTGAGCTGTAGGAAGCTGACCAGGGTAGATTTGGGGGCTGTTGTCTAACTGGTACTATAATGGCTGATATTCCCCCTCACAAGGTTACTGGGCTGTCCCACATTCGCTGTTTTACAAAATATGGAGTATTCCAGGACACAGGCCACATCTGTACGTTTTATGAGAATGAACAGTAATCAAAGGCTTCATCTGACTTATGCTTTCTTTGTATCAAGACCTTTACTTATCCCACCAAAAGTGAACCAAAACTCAGATGCATGAGGTTAGGTTAATTAGAAAGAAAAAAATGTGATTGTACCACTTGGCAAAAGACCTAGAGCCCATGTGCATTTCAAGATCCTTTACTGAACCAGTTCGTATGTTATAAAATTGATTTAATAACACGCACATACAGATAGAGATCACAAATGTATGTATACACCACAGCATGTATATATATTTTAAATGTTATAAGAGGAAATATCTGGGGATTTAATGACTGGAAGTTGAGTAGTTGAGCATAACACAATCATAATACAGCCTGGGAAAAATTGCCATATGGCAACAGATTTCATCTGTGGAGGCAAAGCTGTGAAGCATGGCATTTAAGGAGAGCATGACTAGAACCAGATTGCCTAGATACAGATTCCAGAAGAGCCACTCATTAGCCTTGTCACATTAGGCAAGCATTTACCTCTCTGAGACTCATTTTTCTCATTTATTAATGGGGACATTACTAAGTACTTGTCTTTGAAGTTTAAGTTTGAGGCCAACTGGATTATTCCATGTCAAGTGCTTACCTGATGAAAATTGCTGCATCATAAATTCTCAACAAATACTATATTTTAATAACATGCATTATTTGGCATTATGCATCTTATTTTAAAGTGTTATTATGCAATTATGTCTACTTTTTACAAAAGCATTTAGATCAAGGGTAATATCAAATTGATCAAAATATATCTGGATCATTTCTATCCAACTCAATTCAAAAGGACATCTTAAAAACTGCATCATTTACAGAAGAAAAATACTAGATATTAAAATATGGATAAATAATGTTATGAAAGGGATTTCTAAAGAGTCTAGATTATTAAGGAGGCAGACTGGAAGATAACACTTTCAGATATAATAAGGGTAACCCACTGAAAGAATTACACTTGTTACAAAATAATTAAGGTTCTACTATCCTTGCCCCACTGAGGAGGACAGTTACAGAACTGAAGGGAAAAGACTGTGTACTCATTTAACCCAATATAGCTAGACAGCCCCCTGATCTTTCTGTCTGACATCATTAAGCATATTACTTTTTTAAGCCACTGTAGTAAGATTTTCTAGCATAGAAACTGAATTTTGCAGTGGAAAGGAATCTTACAGATCATCTAGTTTAGGATGTTGACTAACATTGCCTTTTCTCATCAGGGCAGATCAGAGACATGTTCTCAAATCAACTAAGTTTTTTTTTAATCTCCTTAAGTTTTTAATTTTGGAGGCACATACATGTAAAAAAAAATTTCAGTAGAAACTCCTAATAGCACTATTCCATAAATGAAATGTATTTTTTCCAATCTTTTAAATAATTCTCTGTGATAAAGATTGTTCAAGGTGCTTGGAGATATAAATATTAATATTTAATTAAATAGAAATTGGAGACTGACTCATTCACATATAAGAACTTGATAGATGCTAAAAAGTGATAGAGAAAGAAATGAGAAAGGAATTAGAAGGTGGCATTGTCTCACCAGGTAGAAAAATATAAAACAGTTTTCTCATTTTGCAGTATCTACAAACATAAGCTCAGTAGGATTAAAGACCTAAATATGAAAGGTAAATTATAAATAATAGAAGTTCATATATTAGAATCTATGGTTGGGAAAGGGCTTCTTTAAGCACAAAACAAAAGGAAAATAAAGGTCAGTTTGTTTTTATCAATATTAAAGGTTTTTATTCAGTAAAGAATATCACTGACAAAGTTAACAGAAATATAACATATTCGAAGAAAATACTGCCTACAAATAAGGAATTAATATCTGGAATATATAACTCTTGAAAATCAACATGTAAAAAATAGGCAACCAAATAGAGAAACTGATAAAGATGACAATGCAGTAATTCCCAGGAGAAATCTGTATTACTAATAACCAGACGGAGCAATGCTTAAACTCATTAGTGTATAGAGAAGAGGAGAGAGAGAGAGAAAGAGACAGAGAACAAAAAGAGAAGTTTCAAACCCATAAAATTACAGAAACGTAAAACTGATTGATGCTAAATTCTGGAAGGAATATAGTGATGAGGGAACCCTTGGATGCTGCTGATGGTTGAAAGGTTTGTTGTCAGACTGAGTTATGAATAACGTGTAACCCAACCATCTCACTCCAGAGCATGTGGTCCAGAAAAGTCTGTTCATCCCTACCATCCACCCCAGGTCTCTGCTGGGAAATGTGTAAGATTGTTCATTGTAGCACTGCTTCCACTGGTGGGAAACTGGTGGCGACCTCATGATTTCTCACAGGAAAATGTGCATTATTGAATAGTCGTTAAGAAGTTAGAAGATTTAATGGTCTAGATAGACAACATCAGTAGATCTTAAAAACATACACTAAGTGGAAAAGAGTAAAATGGAATTAGATGGATATTGTAAGACCTTTTATGTATTTTTAAAGTACACACACACAAAAAAACCCCACATGTAAAAAACATATATAAATAAAAAGAAAAGACGTCAAACAATTGGAATGGTTGCCATGCAGGGGGTAGGGAAATGAGAGGAGGGAATTGAGGTAAATAATTTTTAAAATAGGTAAGACAGTTTATGGACTATGCAGAATGGAATGATGTTACATGCCACCTAGAAAGCAACATTATTAACTCACCTTTCTGGATCTGGAGTCTCCTCACAAGAAACAAGTAAATACAATAAACAAAGAGCAAAAGAAAAAAAATTTAATGATGAATCACAATAACCTGGATCACAATGTTAATCGTAGGAAACCAAGAATGAGAATTCATAATGCTAAGAATAAAACAGAAAATCAAGCTGCAGCACAGACTACGCACATAGTCAAAGTAAAATACAGACAATTGCATTTAATGATGCTGGAGTTCTTTAGTTCAAGGCCATATGAGGCTTGGGGAAGGAAGCAAACTCCAAAGAGACCTAATGATAATGTGTTGCATGAAAAGTAAGTGCAGGAAAACGATCAGAGCACAGGCTTTGAATTTAGATGCCCCTGTTTCCTACTTTGGATTCTGGCTCTTTCTATTTGTGTGATCTAAGATGATTTTAATTCCAACCCTCAGTTTCTTCCTCTTTCAAATGGGAATAATATTACTTAGACTGCAAATGAGTTAGGAGCATTTAAGGCAATGTGTGTCAAATACATATATATTTGAGAGAAGCAGCACCTAAATGAAAATAGGGGAAAAAAGGTGAAAGTCTCATTTGCCCCTTCAGTGAGACCAAATTAGAGTAAAAGATCAAACACAGGTCAGCTAACATCAGATCTTTAAATCTTAAATAAGGGCCACGATCCACACTTCCAAAGCCAAAATTTAAAGGTTTCAAAAGAGCTTGCCCTACTAATCCCTTAAATGATATTTGTGAAAGAGGTGAGTAAAGGATTGCTGATGACATTTCCAGAATTTAGTGACCACATTACATTCTGCAGAGTCCCATTTTAAATTCATCTACTTTCCCCTCCTCAACACATTTCCAAATCCGATGTACTTCTGGTGACTCAAGATTCACTTTCCTCTTAAACCACTACCCGAATACTTGGGTTCATAGTTTGTATCTCTCCTTTCATTCCTCGAGAAATTATGGTCAGCACTTCCTTTCTAGAAATTATCACTTACTATAAAGCCAGTCAAAGAAATTGCTTTGGAATAAAACCTGGAAAGCAAAATCTTGTCATTAATATTATCTTGAATACCCACAGTTACAACCTATTACTGGGTCATCCTGGATTCCTTGTCCACTAGCTGTATCTGTATAGTAGACATTTCAAAAACAAGAAAAAATGTTATTTTATTATCCAAGTCAGATTAGTGCTCCTTAACAAACATTCTAACAAAGCTATTGCTTCTTGAATCATATGCAGGCAGAATTGTAAGAATGACCCCAATGACCCTCACCCTTGCGTAACTCTCTCCCATTTGGGTGTGGATAGAACCAATGAATGTGACAACATATCACACCTGTGATTATATTGTTATAGGGCATAGGTGGACATAGGGACAATAGGATAGAAGGGAGATGATCCAGGTGGGCCTTCTCTGATCATATGTTCCCCTAAAAGGTGGAAAGTTTTGTCATACTGGCACAGAAGTGCAATGCAGGGAATCTAAGCATGAGGAAGATTCCATGGACAGTTGATGGCTTGAATGGAGAGGGTGTCACCTGACAAGGAATGTGGGTGGCCTTTATTAGCAGAGAACAGCCACCTGACAACAAGCAAGAAAACTGGAAATTCAAACCTACACTTACAAGGAACTGGATTCTGACAACTTGAATGTACTGGGGAGCAAATTAACCCCCAAGCCTTCTAGTAACAGCCCAATACCTTAATTTTGACCTTGTGAGTCCCTGAACAGAGAACCCAGACTTCCGACCTACAAAACGGCAAGATAATAAATGGGTATTGTTTCAGGTTACTGAATTCATGATTTTTTTACCACAAGAATAGAAAGCTAACAGAAATAAAGAATTCTGCAAGGCAGTGATCCCCAAATCTACTGTGAAGCATTTGTACACAGGCATATAAGAAAGCATGTGTTTTCATTTCTCTTGACTAAATACCTAAGAACAGAATTGCTGAATCATATGGTGTCAGTTTATATAAAAGTGCTAAACTGTTTCATAAAATGTCTGTGCCACTCTTACTAGCAATGGATGAGAGTTGTAGTTCTTCCACATTCTTGCCAGCATTTTGTGTTGTAGTATGAGTTGACAAATGCTGTCTTGTTTTCTATTTTATCAAAGAGTTTGTTTAGAATACCTACAAAAATTCTTTGTTTTTAAGACTATTTTTTTTAACATTACCATAGCCATTCCATCTTTCTGTTGATCACTGTTTTCATTGCATATCTTCTTTCATCCTTTTATTTTTAATCTATGTATATATTTGCCTTCATTGTGGTTTTCTAGTAAACAGCACAGAGTCGGGACTTGCCTTCTGAGGCAATCTTACAATTTTAACATTTATGTTTTCTGTTTAGACCATGTGCACTTCACATAATTGTTAATAGAGTGAATTTAAGTCCATTATCTTGGTAGTTGTTTTGCATTTTTCCCATCTGTTCTGTGTCTTTTCTGCACCTTCCCACCTTTTAAAAATCATTGAGTATTTCTATGATTTCATTTCAACTATACTATTACTTAATTAGTTGTATTGGTTTCCTAATTCTTATTGAAACAACCTACCCCAAACTGAGTAGTTTAAAACAACATGAGTTTATTCTCCTAGGGATCTGGAGCTCAGAAGTCTAAAGCCAAGGTGTTGGCAGGGCTGCATTCCTCCCAAAGGCTGCCATTTCCGTGCCTTTTCTGGTGTCCAGAGGCCGCCTGCCTGACTGGTTTTGGGGCTCCTTCTTTGCACCACTCCAGCCTCTTGATTTCATCTTCACATGCTTAGTACTGGCTCTCATCTTCTTCTTTTAAGGACCCTTATGATCACAGCAGGTCTTTCCAAATAAGCCAGAAAAAAAACATTCCTATCTCCAGATCTTTAAATGAATCCCATCTTCAAAGTCCCTTTTGCCACACAAGGTAATACTCACAGATTTATTTTATGTGTATACAAATAGGTGCTCTAAAGTTTATAATATATTTTATGAAACTCTATCTTCAAATAGTGTTAAGCTGCTTCAGTGTAAGAACTTTGCAACAGCATAAATATTAAATCCATTTCCTCCTTACTATTCTTTTTTTGTTGTTCATTTCATTTTTCCCTGTTATAAACCCCCAATATATTGTTAATATTTTGTATTAAACACTGTTGTCTTTACATTTGCTTGCTTAAAATTAAGAAAAAATACTATCTCTTATAATTGCCCAAATTTTTACTATTTCCGGTGTTTTTTACATAGATCCAAATTTCCATTTGTATTGTATTCTTTCAGCCTGAAAATTTTCCTTTAGTATTTCTTGTAATGCAGATCTGCTAGCATGAACTTTTTCAGCCTTTCTTTGTCTGTAAAAGTCTTTTCTTTGCCCTCATCTCTATGAAACATTTTTGCTGGGCACAAAATTCTGGGTTGATAGTTTTGTTGTAGTCTTGCCAGTACTTTAAAGATGTCACTCTATTGTTTTCTGGCTGATGTAATTAATGATAAGACACCTTCTGTACTTGCTTTCTTCTGTTTATGTATACTTTTTGTTCTTTAAGATTTTCATTTTATATTTCACTTTCCAAAGTTTGACTCTGATATGCCTACATTTTTGTTTGTTTGTATATTTTGTTTGTACTTATCCTGCCTGGCATTCCCTTTCCTGTTGGGATCTGTGGTTTGTTTCATTAGTTTTGGGAAATTCTTAGCATCTATCTCTTCAAATATTTCTTCAGGCTCCTAAATTTTTTCTTCTGGAATTTTGCTTACCTTTATGTTAAACTATGTGATGTTCATCCCACAACTCTAATGCAGTATTTTCATTTTTTTCTCTTTTGTTTCATCTCAAATAATTTCTCTGTATCTGTCTACAAGTCAAAGTGTATTCTTTCCTCAGCTGTGTCCAATTTGTTGATAAGGCTATGAAAGGAATTCTTGATACCCAGTAGTGGGTTTTTTTTCATTTCACACATTTGTATTTTATACCTCTTAGTTTCCATTTCTGCTGAAACTCCCCATTTGTCCCTGCATGATGTCCATTAGATTATTTAATATATTACTCATAGTTATTTTAAAGTCTCTGTTTGTTTTAAGACCTGAATCATTCTTGAGTCTGCTTGACAGTTGCTCTAGCTTTTGAGAACAGATTTTCTACCTTGCATTTTTTGCATGTCTCCTGACTCTAGCTGAATGCTAAACATTGTGTTTCATGGAAATTAGTTGAAACTGAAATAAATAGTATTCATGCCTAGAAATAGGCCTGTCTCTTCTGTCAGGCTGCTAATTTGGAAAATTAAGCCAATCTCTTCAGTAGTTTCCTAGCTATAGATTTTGTGGTTATAATTGTCACCACAAGCTTCAAATTCCTCTGTGGTGGTTTTCTGTTACCTTGAACTTAGTGTGGGACCTGAGACACCAGAGGATTTTATAATTTCCTGCCCCACTTACAGTTTTCAGTAGATCTAGATACCTGTAACCACACTGAGGATTTTTCTCTACATTCCCAATTATACACACCCCTTCAGCACACACTGTGGCACATTGTTATTGCCTCTTAGCCTGTGCTAAGCTTGTGATGGGCTCAGTGAATCTTTATTCTCCTGGTCCAGACTCAGTTTTAAGCAGGGTCTTTTTGTCTGAGCTTTGTGTCTCTTTATCATTGCTGCCTGTTCCTCCCAGGATAGCCAAACTCTGTCATCTATCTTTGACAGGCCTTGGGCAGGAGTTCTCAGCCCCTCCCTCAGAGATAGTTGACTTCTGTTTGATATCAGTCAGGATTCTGAGTCCTGAGAGGATTTCCTGCCCTTTCTCTAAGGAGCAGACAGCTTTTGTTTCTACGCTTCCTCCAGAGGCAGTGAATGTTTGCCTGGTTGCTCTGGCAGAAATGGAGGTTTCTTACCCTTCTTCCAGGGGTTTTGCTTTTACCCCTGTGCAGTTGCCCTAGAAGTAGGAGGATTTGCTGCCCTTTTCTCAACGGCTTAGGATTTTCTTCTTATGAAAACAGTGACTGGGGAAGTGTTGTGTGCTATTCTTCAGTGGCAGCCAATCACTTCCTTTGCACGTGCACCACCAAAGGGAGCTCACTGTTCTCCTGCCCTATACCCATCTTTCTTATGATTCCTGGTGGAAGCCCGTGAAGATTTCGTAAGTGAGAAGTATCATTGTGTGGGGGATGTTGGGTTATTCTAAACTGGTATCTAGCCACATTCAGCCTTTCAGCTTTTATTAAAATCTTAGTTGATTATGTATTGCCCACTTCTGTGGCAGTCATCTTTTCCTCCCAGGCTCAACCAAATGTGAAATAGTTCATGGGCCCCATTTCTCCTCAGAGGTGCTTATCACTTCTTGGAATTCAGTTTGTTTTATTTTCTTATAACCTCAGAGTTCTGATGGATTCAAGAAAGTCAGGATTTTGTAAATAATCCACCATTTTCTTATTGTTAAGATGGGAGTGATGTGCTATTGTAACTTTTTACATCTTAAACAGAAGTGAAATTGGTGATGGCCTTTTAAAAGGCATTTGATAAGCAGTGACCTCAAACACAGGGTACATACATAGTTTATTTTCCAGACAGAATAAAAATTTAAAAGCATATATTTTATCTTGTCTCTTTTCTGCTTAAAACCTCTACAGTGGTTTCTTATCACACATAAAATAAAACATGCCATCACAACCCATAATTCCTTTCATCATCCGGCTTTTGCATACCTCAACACTTTTAACTCATAACACTCTGCCTCTAGCTCACTCTAATGAAGCTTTATAGGCTAGGTAGCTCTCATATCAACATACTAGACTTTATGTCTTTGAGATTTTTTTTAACCTCCAGCGGGAATGCTGTTCTTCCTCCAAATTTTTGTCTGATTAGCTGCTTCTTTATTCATTTCACCACTGAAATGCCCACTCTCAGTTATTCCCTGATCTAAAATTCCATTTTTTTTAGTAACACAGCACTATGACAGTTTTTCTTTTTTTCTTTTGTTCTATTGCTCTCAGTCCCCAAAGGTAATAAACACAATAAAAAAGGAAATTTTCTTTAGTATTTTATCTCAATATTTTTGGCATCTAGACCTTTATTGGACACATATTAGAAATTCAGTAACTACTGACTGAAAGAAGGTTGGATAAATGAACACCATTACACAGTGTGTGTATTTATGTGTGTGTGTGTATTTCTGTGTTTGGTAACACCAGAGCCTAGAGTAATGGCTTGCACATAGGAAAAACTCCTTAGATACTTATTCAGTATATTTACATACATATTTATGCAGATAAATACAGAACTCAGCTCAATGTGATATGGATTCAATAGGTCTAGGCCATGGGCAAAATTGTAACAAAAAAAAAGTGAAGTTTATTACAAATACCTTTAGATTTTTACTTTACCAACATTTATTCTTTTGGTAGCACCCTCTCTTCTGGAGCCATCCTTTTCTTGTCAAAATAGAATCCAGTCTCTTCTCTCATGTTATAAATGATTAAAACAGGAAAGGATTCCCATCCTAGGAAAGTTAAGTTTTACAAAGGAACAACAGCTTCAAGTAAAAGGATAAAGTTTTAACACATGGAATTCAAGCCAAAGCCAAGGATTGGGTGATTTGTAAAGGACAGTTCTCTGGTTCTCAGACTTTTTCAAAGGATCTGACTCACAAACACCACACATTTTCAATCTTCCTCCTCATAGTAGAGTCCAGGTCTCAGACACAGCAAATTGGTATACTTTGAACAAGTACTTTACAAAGAGCAAATCTTGTTAGAGTATCTTTAGGTTCAACTTTTAATAAAAGGAAGTGAAAAGTCTTTCACTTGGTTTTTCCTATATGACTGTCTTTTCTTTCCTTCCTTCCTTTCTTTCTTCCTTCCTTCCTTCCAGATAAATCCCTTGGAAAATATTCCATATGCTAAAAATGCAGTTTGCTTTCTTTCCCCCTTTTATTTGTAAAGGAAGTTGAATCAGAGTGTCTACAGCTACATTTCTTATCATAAAGGAACAACCCACTGGTTTTCACAGCTACAATCAATGTGGTAACAATGCACAGTCATAAATGATTTTATATTGTGGTTGTCCAGAGTTTAATCAGACTTATTTTTTCTTTTCCAGATAAAGAATTTAGATCAGTTCTTTAAGTATAATTGAGAGAGAATAACTGAAGCAATATTGTTTATAGTTTACAAAAATAAAAAATAAACTTGACTAATGTAAGTGCAAATCTATTATGAACTTTTCTGAGTCAGTGTGACTAATTACTTCAATATTCCATTTTAGGACTTGCTATTATGTAGTTTTTCTATATTTTTGCATGTTATAATCTTCTAATATGATCTCTATATTACCCCTTCTCCATCTTAACAATAATCTAGTTTAAATGAACACATGAGACTGGTAACAATGAATTTTATTAAATTATTTAGCTGCTTTACTTTACAATTTGAGGGAGAGGATTGCAGTGGAACTTTTGCAAAGCTAAGAAAATTCTTTCTATTGCTCCAATAAGAAACAATATAACATAAACATCCATTTCATATTTGCCATTGTTTCTTGTTCATTTTATTCATATGAAAGTTTTATTGTTTTGCTTCAAGTCTGGAATATGTATTTATTAAGACTCATTTAAGCACTAGAGCACTGCTGAAATTCCCTGACGTAAAATATCAAAATTTCAGATCACATAACAAAACCTCAAGTATTTGGCGCCTATACAACTGGCACCTTTAAACAAATGGAATTCTAGCTAATGCAAAATTACAGGCAGAAGTTAGGAAGAGCTATTGAGAAAAGCCAAAGGCATTGAGTTCAAAGAAATGCCATGGTTGGTCAGGTCTCTGTAAGATCAAAGAGTTCTGGGATTGGTTGGAAAGACAGGCATGCAACTAAGCACACTCTGGCCCAGAGGGTCACAGCGCAAATGAGTACTGAAGTTGAGCCGAAGAAAAGTAAAGCCGTGATGAGCAGGCACGAGAAATAACGAGACAGGGAGGGAAGGAGGCTAAAGTACGACCGGTATAAGACAGACCAGTGTGAAAAACAGGAAATGAAACATTAAGATGGGAAGGAAGAAGGCAGAAGAACAATTGTGTGGAAGAGAGGAAATAAAAATAGGGAAGCTCCAAACCAAGAATAAAAGGAATCTTACCCAGAATAGCCAATCATGTCAGAATACCTGAAAATTAAGTAACTCCATTTAATTTTTTAAATCCAAATTAACAAATAGAAGTACTTATTTTGACAAGAGGGAAACCCAAATTGCCTACTCAATTCAAGAAACTACCTCCCATGAATTATCCTGTTGTTCCTTAGGGGTCTTTTTTAGTCACTGTTATCATGGTCATGTTTAGAGATTAGAGAAGTCGGCCATAGACATTTTAAGAAACTGGCCCAAGATGTTAGGCTGATAAAATGAGAAATAGGTTTAATACAGAGTTGTCCTCAAAAGATTATGGTTCAATTATGCCATTTTGCCATAAATGACCTTAATATAACCAAACTTCCTTCCCATTAGTTCCTTCAAAATTCTATACGTAATTAACACAACTATGTTTACCCTTAGTAATCTCTCTCTTCTTCCCTCACAGTCCCCCAGATATAATTAGAATTAGTACCCAGGTCAGTAATTAGAACTAGTACCTAGGTCGAACAACCTTAACTTCATTTCTGGTTTTACTTCCTTGATGAGGGAATGTCTTGTGATTTGGGCCAAGAAGTTCTAATTGAAGTGTTCTTTCTATTAGCCCAGTCCCAAGGGTTTCCAAAACTATAGGTGAATGTTAAAACTACCTGTCACACCTCAACACTTTGACTGAATCTTCATGGTAAATGTCAAGTGGCTCTTTATGATACCTGTTACAAAATTTACCTTTTAATGCCCAAATCATACTACACTAGCTGTGTAGCTGTGTCTTTTATCACAACTTCCTTCAAATTTTGTGATGCCAAATTTGCTAATTGAAATGGATAACAGTAGATTTATAAAAACTGATTCTCAATATATTGATTCTGATTTTAGAAGCTTTGTATAAATTCGACCCATATTTGTGTTTAAGGCTAGATGCATAAATAAAAATGCAATTTGAGATTAAGAAAGATTATTTTGTTTTTGAGTTTTTTTCATTCAGAATGAAAAAGCCGTTATTCTAGATCCCCACCAAAAGTTACTAGTGTTATGTATTAGAGAATTACCTTGAAAGCAATGGTTGCTGGAAGTAGAAAGGTAAAATTGGGTATTGGACAAAACTTATTTAAAATAAGACAAAGAAATGGAAGAAGAAACTGTTTACTATCTCGGAGACAGCATCGAAACTAAGATTTCCTTTCCATACATAACTTCTGTGCAAAGTGTTAATCCTGTCACAATTAGAACTCTTCTTCAATGTGTAATAAAATTAACCACACACAACAGCCATGGGGGATGTACCATATTGTGATATCAACAGTGTGAAGGGATATATTTCATTTTTTTTAATATTTAGTTTTTCATGGAAAATGGCATACTTGAGGTAATAGGTATAAAGTAGCTATACTTAAGCTTTACAGTATAAGTGAGGAAATAGTGAATCATGCAACTTGTCAAAAGCTATCAAATAATTGGAAGAAGATTTAACAGCAAAACTTAAGACTTAATCTCTAGTCATATTTTTCCCATTGTTTCTATTATTTCTGTGAGGCTATGACAAAGTGTTTCTGTATGTAAACAGAAAGTAAATAATGTACATACTATTTATTTAATAAATGTTTTCAAAGCAACAGTGGATGCAAAGAGTCATCAAACCCCTGTTTTACTGCTTATTCACATCCAACCTCTAAATTTTTACCTAGGATTTCATTGATACCATTGCTCTTATGATGGAAGGCAAACTGCAAGTGAAATCAGGATATCTTGGCAAACTCAAAAATCTTTATCCAGTTTATCCTGATACCAACACAGACTCTTTTTAGAGATAGAATGCTGTAGTTATCCTGAATTTGAGCTCCCTAGAAAGAGCTTAAGGGAAGAAAAAAAAACTGGTGGAAACTGAAGAAACTGCAACCATGATTATGTGCAACCTGGAGTTCAGGGAGCTGTGAATTTATATGGAAAACTTATGGAATCATTTTCATACATGCCTACCTGCAATTTAGTGTTTTCTTAAATTGTGAATATAGCAACAACCACAGTAATATTAGGAGTGTCTTGTCATCAATATTAATCACAGATATTTTCATATCATATTATAGTTTACAGAGGTGTTTCATAATATTTACACAAAATCTTATAATTGAATATATAAATCATGTATTTTTAAAATATGTGATAATTATATTTTAATATACTAGTTTTCCTTTTGAATACTTGAAATTCTATTTTCTGCATTTAAATACATTAGGTTTAGAGGTGTCCACAGACTGGCTGATCCACTGCACAAGAAATTGAGAATTTCTGATCTAGTCTAACTGTCATAATCCAAATCATCTAATATCACTCCTGATAACTATTAATCTCCCAAACTCATCTCACTGTCAATATTGCTGCTACTCTGAGATCCAGTCTATATTCAAACACAAGGGGTATCTTTGGAATATGTAAATGCCATCTCCTGCTCAAAACCCTCTAGTACTTTTCTTGCAGGGTTAGACTCAAATCCAAATTCTATACCCTGGCCTAAATACCATGGATGTGTTTTTTTTCTTGTTTCTCTGACCTAACCACTTCTCACGCTTTCCTTTCCTCATGCTCTGCCTGCTGGCTTTCTCTCTGTTCTTTGATACCAGCTTCAATCCTGCACACACCTCTGGTTTGGATGGCTCTTTGGAATTCTCTCCTCCAGCACCACATCTTTGCAAGGCTTTTTCTCTTCCCTGTCAGGTGAGATTGCTGCTGGCAAAAGTAGTGTTTTCTTCTCCAAGCACTGTCACATTATCTTCTATTATTTGCTTCAGAGGTGTTACCACTATGAAATGATCTTATTAACATTTCTTCACATGTTTGCTATCTGTCTTACTATCCAGACTATGTCTGGCTCACTACTTTAAATCTTGTGGCACATAGTGGGAACCCTATAAATATTTGTGGCTGAGTAAGTGAGCCTCATCATTTTATTGATGAGGAAACTGGGGCACAGAATGTTTAATTAGTTTCCTGATTATTCCATACAGTGATAGAGACACTGAAACCATCTTTAATTAAACTTTTAGTGACCTGTTGGTATTTTATTTTTGAATGCAGTTAAGAAGTTTATCTACCATTGAAAAATATAATTTTCTTTACATTGAATGAGTTTTTAGTGATTTGTCATACTCCCCCCTAAAAAGATTAATCATCTAAGCACAAAACCTAGATTCTTTTTATAGCACTGGTTAACTTTCTTTAAATTACCTTGAAGTCTCAATTTTAAAATTAAACCTTCTTAGGCCCATATTGGTCCTTGGATGATTTTTATACAACAGCGCCCTCTATGTTCAACCAACATTAGATAAGACAAACCAACATGTCTTAGGTTGTTTAAAGACAGTTCATTGTTTTATTTAGCCAATGGTTAAATAAAAAATGTAATCATATGTTATAATTAATAGCTTAGTTTCAAGATCACTGATTCATTTAGTCATCTGGCTTTTGGAAATGTTTGTGGGCTAAATATCATATTTCATTAGCTTTCAGTTCATTTAGATTTAGGAAAATTAGAATTTCCTTTACATAGAAAGAACTACTCTAATAGACCTAGTTTGCTTATTTTCTTGAAATAGCTGAGCATCCACTGGTACAAATAAACAATCTAGTTGAAAACAGGACCTTGGCTGGTCTTTAAAACCAGCTGAACTAATAAACCAACTTGTCAGTGCTGTTCCCCAAAGCATGTTTTCCTTTGATGCTGCTAACCTGTAGGTACTCTCATTTATTATAGGATTTGCATTTGTGATACCGGTCAAATCATCTGAAAACCTACATGTTTGGGACAAAGCAATAAACAGATGACCTAAGTGGGATTAAACTTTTACAAAAGAGCTTTCTTTGCTTTATTCCCAGAATCTGTCGGTGTTCAGCCTGGCGGTGTGATCAAAGCCAGAAATGTCTGGAACAGAGTAAAGATAAATTATGACTGCCTTAGAGAATAAGCATTAAGCAAGTTAGGCAGGTATGCAGACTTCTCATGGAAGCAGTGATGTTTATGTTTCATGTTGTGAAAATAGTGAGAGTGAATCTGGATGGTAAAAATCCGAGTCATGCCAGAGCCCTTGAGTCAGCTATGTGTGTGCCTGCTAGCAAGTTTTCCTTTGTTCTTTTCAGAGTAGGCACTTGGCTTATTTTAATGGTTTTTCCTTGCATGGCATAATCACCAGCTCTGTGATTAACCATGTCTAGTTAAGTTATTTCATCACATCAAAAGTAGTGTAAAATAGCTTTTCTGTTGACTGGAAAGCTGAGTGTGGTGGTTATGAATGTACCAGACATCAAAGAGCTCTATTATCCACAGACTACATGGAAGCGGGCCAGCGACCCTGGAAGTTTCCCTTCTGTTACTCCTCCCCTTAAGTGGAGTCATCACCCACTAGGCTGGGAGGAACAAGGTGATTTCTATAATAATCCATTCTTGCACTTTTTATCCAAATAGGAAAGATGGTGACCAGCTGTTCTGTGTCTCAACTGAAGGCAGATAAAGGGGAAGAAGATGTTCATATTTTAGCAGGAAGACACCACTGTGTACTGGCTAGAAAAAGCACTGAAGAAGCTTCTCATTCCATCTTTTACCTCTCGCCAGCTGTACAATTATGGCTAAGCTGTTTCATTGCTCTTGAAGCATCTATGAAAGGCTAGGACTAGTTTAGATAGTCTGAAAATGTTTGGGGGCACTAAATCATTGCCATTTTGTGACCTAAACTTGAACAAGCAAATGAGAGATACCCACATATCAGTCCCAGAAAAATTTCAAAAGAGAGAACATGTAAGATGGAACACTATGTCTCGACAATGCCAAAACAGAACAGGTACCCAAGAAAGTCTATTTAGATGATCCTGATGATCAAAGGTTTTCACATTTTTCTTGTATGTTTATCTCAGTCTGGGCTCCCCAAAAGCAGATCCTGAGATAAGGTTTCATGTGAGAGTGATTTATTTGGAAGTGTTGCCTAGAAAAACTGGTGGGCAAATGAGAAAGTGGGGTGATAGAGAAGGAAGTCATGCAAGGGTAGGAGATCAAGTCAAGTGCTACAAAATACACATTCAGTTCACTCCTTCAGAGACAGAGAGCTGCGATTCAGGCCACGTTTGAGAATAAAGTAGCAGGGAGAACCAACAGAGGACCGATACAGAAGAAAAAGTACGTGTCCGGAAAAGAATGGTTCCTTCGCAGCTTTGTTTAGATGAGATGATTCAGAGGAAAGGAGGAAGCTTCAGTCTGGGGGATGCCTGGAGATTGTTTTATCTCACCAGTTACCTAGTGTATCAACATTCAGCAGGAATTATATCTCGATTGCAGCTTCCAACTCACATCACCACCACTTGATAAGAGCAAGATGTTAAATGAACATTACTGCACAATTCCTGAGAACCCAATGTGGTCTGTTCAGTTTTATATAATGTCAAAGAAAAAGAATAGCTTCATGCAACAACTAAAATTAGTATTTTGTATGTTATTCTTCCTTTGCTCCCTGTAGAACATGGAAATCTGGCATCCAAATTCTAAGGAATTTAAGGTCAATTCCATGGAAAGCTAGTCTGAGTCCCCACACTTTTTTTTCTTTCCTGATGTATCACACAAGAATGGCTGACATAAACCATGCTTCCCTTTTTAAGAGCATCTATGTGCCAAAAATACACTTATAAATGACTCCTTGATTAGTGACATTGGACTGTAAAATGCTTTCCTGCAATGAGCTCTCAGAAAATGATGTTGCACTGACATACTTGATGATGGCAATTCAAGCCCCTATTCAATGAATTTATCCCAAAATTTTATTTTGAATCCATGATTTTCACACGGTTTTGGACAATTGATTCCTCCCCACTTTGACTCCTTCCCATCTTCATTGGGAAATGCAACTCTTCACCTGGCCATTAGCACAAGAATGCTCTTTTCTAAAATCCTTCAAGAATAGCATAAGCCTTTCATTTGAAAAGCTACTGTAGCAAGCAAATGAGTAAGACTAGATGGTCGGTGAATCCTGAGAGGAAGAAATACAAGGAGAAATTGACAGCATCTAGGATGGGCTAGGACAGAAAGGATCCCACTGTATATAAAGGGGGAGGGAGATTTGTAGGGACCATTGTTTTGAGATGCCAGCAGCAAGAGAGAGGCTAGCTGTTGTTGTTATGGTCGTTTTGTTGCTGGTTTAATTGCATCTAAATACCCAATAACTTGGGAAAGCTACTTATTCTCTAAGCATTGGTCTCTTTATTCTACAAGATGCTGCTAAAAATACTGACCCCGAAAGGTTTTCATTAGAATTAAACATAATAATGTGCCCAAAGTTCTTGGCAAATTTGAAGCATTCAACGATGATAGCTTCTTTTTGTATCTGTCAGCCACGGAATAGGTGCCGGGTACTGCGTTTGAAAGACTTTGTTGCTTTTTGTAGTTATGTTATTAAACAACAGTGTACAAATAAGAGAGTTACTTATTGATTAAAAAGAAATGCTCACATCATCTACAATTCAATGTTTTTGAAGGTGGGTGTGGCACACATTTAGAGACTTAAATCAAAAAGATATTTACAGGGATGGTAATCCAATAAAATCAACAGCTGGGAAAGTTGTTACCAGACAACCAAGAGGTCATTTATGCTTTGTCCAATACCTATCACATGAGAAGGCCCTTCAGGAAATGGTCCTCATCCCATAGATCCATATATCAAATTGATTAGCTGTATCCTATTAATTATGGCATACCATTATATCTAACAATATTTTCACAATTGCTCTCCTAAGTAATTTTCCAGATTTGTTCTGCAAGTTCTATGGAATTTCAAGTAGTGCTTCATTAATGAATCACAGAAACAATTTCTTTTTATTAATGTAAAAAGGATAAAAGATTCCAATTAAGAAATGTATACAGATAAAAACTTTTAATGTTACATAAAGCTTTTTCTTTGTCTTTGGTAATTGGATCCTACTACCTGTAGAGCTTTTTGTCAGAAAGAGCACCGACTCAGAAAGAGCTCCAGTTTGGAGAGGCTGAGGCAGAGCGGAATTGCTCAAGGATTTGGGGGATATGCAGGAGTGAGGTAAAAGAAGTCTTAGTTGTCAGTGAGGCCAGAGAGCTCTGGGGGAAGAAACATGCTGGTTGTGCTGGGAGTTTAGTTATTCTAGTTCGTATAATCTTCACATCCTGCAGAAGATAAAAGGGATGCTCAAGTAGCTAAGTAAATTGCTGGAGGTAAATGGCTGCCAGGATTCAATCCCAGGCATATCTGACTCCAAAGCCTGTGTTCTTTCCTCTAGATCATTCTCTGCACTTCCATTTTTAATAGGATTTCTTACTTTAAAATGTATTTAGCTCTGCATTTTTAGATATGTTTGTATCCCTGGAAACCAAAGGACAGAGGGTTTGTCTTCTTGAGGGTCCTGTTTTATTCTAAGACATCAGGGGAGCACCCTGCCCATATATCACTGTCACAAATCTTTGGCAGGTATGCCAAGTTAACTTCCTTTTCCTGAAGCACAGGGGGGGAAACAAAAGGCAGTAGCAGCTTAAACAGTGGTAAGAGAGCCAGAGAAGAGAAGGTAACTGTCAGAAGCAGGGTAAGACTGGAAAATGAGAAGAACTTCATAGCAGTTGAACAGAAAGAACATAAATTGATGCTGATCGGAAGTATAGACCAGCAGGGGTTATTGGACTCTTGGTACGTCTTAAAAGTCAATAGTATTTTGATTATTTGGTGGAGAGAGTTGTAAAGTGGCTCCTCCATGGGTTTATGAGTGAGTCGTGCCTCACTTGCTGGAGAGCATGGGTTTACACTGATGTATGAGGGCGAGTCCCGTTACCACGTGGCCTTTCCCCCTGGGCTTTTAGTGCACTACCTGAATAAGCCAGGCCAAAAAGTCTTGTCATCTTTGCCCACCATAACGTTTTCAAAACCCAGCAGCTTAAAACAATAAACAGTTAATTAGTTCACAAATCTGTGGGTTAATTAGATGATCTTGCTTATCTTGTGGGAATCGTTTGCATTTTTTAGGGGAGGGCTGGTTTTTCGGCTGAACTAGGACGGCTTTGCTGTGATTTGGCTCTTGCCCTCGTGCCTTCCATCCGCAAGCAGGCATGCTCTCTCAGTGAAGGCAGAGTGCAGAAGCAGGAAAACCTTGTCGCAGAAGCACTTCCCAAGGCTCTGCCTGTGCCCTGCTTGTTGATATTCCATTGGCCAGAGTAAGTGGCATGGCCAAAGCCAGAGCCAGAGTGGGAGGGCTCGGCACAGATATGTGGCAAAGACATGCTTTCAGAGAGGGGGAGGAGTCTGGGGCAGTACTGTAACCTGCCAAGTGACCTTGGCCTATATATCTGAGGACTCTGCTGAGGACAAAAAATAAAAATAAAAATAACGGAGCAGCAGAATGCACATATTTAAGGGGAAAATACTCAAACCAAGGTTTTCACCAAATATAAGACACAATCTCCAAAACCACATTAGTTCTAATAACACAGACATTGTAATCACTTTTTGCTTTTAACTTAACAGAGAAAGGGTGGGGGGTGAGGGTCTCAGTCTGACTTTAAGCAAGTGAGTTAACTGCATTTACATTTATTGTTTTTACTGACATACTCGGACTTTTTTATCGCCATACATTGTTTTCTTTCTTTTTCTGTCTCAAGTTTGGAAGGTATACATTCTATTTACTTTGTTTTATTGACTGATAATTTTAACAAACATGCTTAACTTAATATTTTAACCAAGATAGCATTTTAAAAACCACATCCTTTTTCTTAATAAATCCACTTCAATCATCATCAGCTTCCTCATGAATTCACCCTCACAATCTTATTATTTTATTTTCTAAAATTTAGTACAATGTTTTTAAAAATTCTACAAGTTTTTGTTTTCAATCAATACTGGCTTACTTATACTTCTTAACTCACCTGTTGGAAGTGTTTTGATAGTTTCTAGTTGCATTAATTATTTTAAATATTTCCTTAAAATTTTTGAAATGAAAAATATGAATGTTGTGTAAACAATAACATGAATATGGTATAAAATTCAAGAGGTCCAACAAAGTGTACAGTGAATAAATAGCCTGTCCTCCATTCCACTCAGCCACAGAACTCATGTTCCATTTTAGAAGCAAACAATTGGCATTTTTATATATCCCTACATGTTTAAATAAATACAAGTATACATACATACGTGTGGATATATATACTGGCTTTTTATTTTGACTCAGTGACAATTACATAAACTGTTCTGAGTCCTGAGCAGCCCGTTTCATGATATCACTTTACATTATTACTCTTTCCAGTATTACTTCCTCTTTAAATTATTACAACAAAATTTTCTTTTAGCATATTTCAAAGAAGCATATGAAATTAGCTCATTCCTTTAATTAGCTGTTTAGTGTTCCACTGTAATGATACAATATACTTTATTTAACAAGGTACTCAATTAATGGATATTCCATTTGTTTTCTATTTTACACTTATATACTGCAATGTATAATCTCTGCCCCTGACAGTGTTTTACCAATCTTTTTGATCTTTGTCAGTTTTACGAGTGAAATTTGGAGTTACATAGTTTTAATTTGCATTTTAAATACGGCTAATACTGAGGAACTGATGCTTAAGAGCTATCTGCATTTCTTTTTCTTTCCTTAATAAAATGCCTGTTCAGATTCTTTGCCCTTTTTTATATTGGGTATTTGGCCTTATTAACTATGAATGGCGATTACTCACTAATAAAAGAAATTAGCCAGTTTCTGTACTATAAATAGTAATATTGTTTTTCATTTGAACATTTGTTTTTGAAATCTGCTTATACATGTTTTGTAATGAATATTTTTAAACTTTAAGTAGTAAAATTAATGCAATTTACAATTATTTTTTGGTGTCATATTTAGAAAGGCTTTACCCATTAAAAATTTTTTTTTAATTTTTTATGGTTTCATAGCAAATTTATAATTTACTTTTTCATATTTAAATATTTGATCTCCATGATTTTTCTTGGTGTAAAATGTAAGACAGAGGTCTAACTTTTTCCCTTAGTTATAACAATGCATATATTAAATATTTCATTTTTTTCTGAATTGATATGGGATCTTACCATTATTAAACACTCACAAAAACTTATTTATGGATTTTCTATTTTGTTCCACTAATCTGTTATCAATAAACACCCTTATATGCTCACTTTATTTTCTAATGTTTACTTTGCTTTCTTAGTCTAAGGGAAACCCAACTCTGCCATTGAATGCATTTCTTCCCTGGGAGCCCTCTCCAGTGATGACAGTTTTTATTCCACCATCGCTTCTAACTCTTGGGGGCAGATACTCTCCATTATCCTCATGGCTGCTGGCGGCCTCCGTGCTGGCTGAGTTCACTTTAAATTCATGACCACTATTCTCACATGAGCCTTTAGTGTAACCTGCTTTTCTCTCTTCAAGTCTCTAATACTTCTTATATTTTATTCACTCTCACCCCATGACCTTATTTTGTATTCCACTAAAAATAGAAGCAATCAGAAAAGGATTTCTTTTCTCCTCTCAAAAGAGCAAGTTCATGCTATCATATGCGTCCCTTGGAAGCCATCTAGGCCTATACTTTCTCTTTTCTACAGTCTTTTCACAGGCCAACCCCTGTAATTATGCACCTAATCCAGTGCCTTCCTCATGCTCAAAGATACTATCCAGACATTATTACTATCACCTAATTCATCTGTTTTCCCTGCAAAGGATTATTCCCATCAATGTAAACATTCTATAAAATTTTCCATATTAAAATAGAAAAATATCTCCTTGATCCCACATCTACCTCCAGCTAAACCCACAAATGTTTCCTTCCATGATAGCAAAACTCCTCAAAAGAGTAGTCTATACTTGCTGCCTACAGTTCCTCTCCTCTTGTTCTACATAGAATGCTCTGAAAGAGTTCACTTCCTTAACTTTCTGGAACAACCAATTTTCAAATTTACCCATAATTTCTACATTGCTGAATAGAAAACTCAGTTCTCAGTCCTCATATAATTGATTCATATAATCACTGCCTGCTCCCTGGAATATTTTCTTCCCTTGGTCTCTGCAATGACTTTTGACACCAACTACTTAAGGTCAGGCCAAACTACGTACTTTAAGGGTGCAGTTGTTTGCAAGTCTGCTCTCACCTCAGACCCCTAGTCCAGGCTTTCCCAGGCCACCCTCACTTCTGACCTGCTGTCCACAAATTCACGGGTTCCCAACACCCCCTCAGGTTTAATAATTTACCCAAATAACTCCCAGCATTCAGTTAAGTGTTCTACTTACAATTTTCATAACAAAAGGATGCAAATTAGCACCAGTCAAAGGGAAATGTGCATAGGGTGAGTTCTGAGAGGGTCCCAGACATGAAAATTCTTTGTCTTCAGATCTCATTACCACCCCAGCATATTGCTCTGCAACAATATGCAAAGTATTGCCAACCAGGGAGGTTGACTCCAACTTTGGTATCTAGAAGGTTTATTGGTGTTTAGTTTCATAGGTGTACTTGATTGAACCATTGGCCACTCAGTTGAACTCAATAATCCAACCCCCTCTCTTCACCAGAGTTCAAGCTGATGTCACATGACTCAAAACTCCCCAACCCTCTAACCACATAGTTGGTGTTCCTGGCATGGCTAGTCCCCATCCTGAGTCATCTCTTCAGCATGAACTCTCTAAGCACCCGCCATAAATAACAAAAACCTTTCTATCACTCATGAAGTTCCAAGGATTTCCTGGGAACTGGCAGTCAAGGCTAGCCAAATTCCTTATTACTCACTTCCCACACCATCTTGGTTGTTCTCTTACTTCTGGAGACTCCTCCATCCCCTTTGCTAGTTCCTTCTAATCTCCTTCATCTCTATCAGTGGGTTGTCCCAGGATTCAGTCTTTGTTTCTCTACAGTTACTTTCTGGGTGGTTTCATCAGTTTCATATCTTCAAATAGCATCTATATGCTGAAACATACTCTAATTTATATCCAGACTTTACATTCAAATCTAAAATTACACATGAAGGTACCTTCATGATATATCACTTGAACACTTAACAGGTATCTCAAATTGTATAAGCCCCAAGTTTAACTTCTGATCTTTTCCCCATGAACTTATTCTATTTGCTCTCACAACTAACTATCTGCTTCTCACACTGCCTCTATTGTTACCACACTTGTCTGTATAAAATTATATTTCACCCTTATTATTATCCTAACTCCTTCCTTGCTTATGGCTTCCCCCTTCAACAGTTTATTCACAGCACAGAAGCCAGAGGAATCCTTTCCATGCATGTCAGATTACATCACTGCTAAGCTCCAAACCCTCCCCCAATAGGTTCCCAACATACTCACATGAAAAGCCAAAATACTTATAATGACTTACAGACTTTAGATGACCTTGACCTCTTAATTCTCTGACTCATTGCCTTGTGCTCTCACTGTGGTTCTCTTAACTCCTAGTTCTCTTTCAAGTTAATATGAAACACTGAGCATGTATCTGCCTCAGAACCTTCTCACTTCATGTTTCCTGTGCTTAGAGAAATTCCCCCAAGTATCTGCACGACACACTTGGTGACTTGCTTCTCATCCATGGTCGAGTATCACCTCATCAGTAAGCCTTTCCTTAACACACTGCTTACTATGTAACATCCCCTCTCCAGCACTTCTCATTCCCCTTCCTGCTTTATTTTTTTTTCCATCCCACTTACCATCACCTCATATATTTGGTATTCTGTGTTTTAATTTGTTTTTTTTAATCTGCCTTTCTTTACAGAATATAAACTCCATGAGGGCAAATAATTTATCTTTTCTAATTTCTTCACTACCCTATCCTAAATTCTTAGAAATTGTCTGACTTACTGTAGGTACATATTAAATATTAATGGGATGAATGAATCAGTCTGTATTTCATCATGCTGTTTTATTTACTGTACCTTCATTACATTTTAAAGTGTGGTAGATCCTGTTACGTTAATTAAACAAGGAGATGATTACATTGATGGGGCTCTCATGTTGTTGCGCCCTATGTAAGCAAACCAAAATTTAAGCCTGTAAATGCCTGAAGGTAACAAAATTAAAACCTACAGACAACCAGTCCCAAACAGCCAACCAGGCTTTAAGCTGTATTAAAGAGAGAGTGTGGTGGAAGGAAGCCTCGTAAGCCATAGCCAATCAATAATGTCCTCGCTTTGCTTCTGCCTGCGTCTCTCCTGCTGGTGGAACATTCCTGACCCCTTCAGGTTGGCACAGCTTGGTTGGAATCAATTTTTGCTCAAGTAAACTCTTAAAATTTTTAATATGCCTCAGTTTATCTTTTGACAATCTAGACATGCCCATCATATGCCTTTACTTCAGAATTTTGCCAGCCATTCCTGTTTGTTTGTTTTTCATATCAATTCTAGAATAAAAGTATTCACTCCAAAAACACTTTTGGTACTTCTGTTGAAACTATATTAAATTTAGAGATTCATTTGGGGAGAATTGGAATCTGAAATGAATATTTTTTGGTCTTCCTCATGTGCATTCAATATCTTTTTAAAATATAGAATTTGTGTGTTTCTTATTAAGCACAATCCTAGGTATTTTATTTTCTGATGTTACTAATATTTTTTCCAAAATATCTTCTGATTGCCCACACACATACACACACACACAGATATATGTGTGTGTGTATGTGTGTGTGTGTGTGTAGTTATGTAGTTACTTTCAGATTCAACTCTTACACATAGAAAGCTTAGAAGTTATTATTCTTGTCATGAAAGAAACCTGAAAAAATTGGAAAATCAACAACTTTCTAGGGATCTCTGAGAAAGCTGAGTTTGCAGAACAAACCAGCACCCTGAAGTCTGGAAAGACAACAAATCCAGAGATTCACAGCTAAGATCTGTTTATCTGAAAGAAGCTTCTGGAGCCATAAACTGATAGGGGAATTTAGATGATAATTTGGATGAATTGCTGGAGGCTGAGTGTAAACTAGTGTGAATGAGAAACTTCTAAAAGCTTCAGTCTTAGGGGGACACCCACCATTGCATGAATTTTACCTTCAGGAACTCCACTTGCTTCTCATTGTAAAGAATCAAAAAGATCCCCCGGGATTCTGGCAGGAGGAGGGGAGGAGTAATCTTTGAGAAATACTCACAGAGCATTCTCCTTAACAAAGGTCTGCTCTCCAGGGGAAAAGCCTCTGCCAGAGCTTAACCTCATCTGCTATAGATGGCATTTCCACTCCAGTCCTCTCTAATCTTTCAGATTATCTAAAGAGATTGGTGGTTGGCTGGGGAGGGAAGGGGAAGGTCAGGGTAAGAAATATTTGTGAAGGTCACAATCCAAGGACACAGGTATAGTGAAAGACTGAGATTTAATCATAAAATTAAAATATATCCCCTTCCATACACACATTACCACCACCCCAACAGTGCTCCAGCAAAGAACAGTGCATTTCAGCTGAAAGATCTGCAATAAACAGATTGTAAGGAGAAATACTTAATGAAACCCAAAGTCAACAAGAAAGACAAAGATGCTAGAATGAAGTCTCCGGCACCTATCATTAAACACAACCAAACTACTAGCAAGATTAACTAACACTCAGACTAAAGTCCTATTATGAAAGTTCCTATTAGTCAATACAACACATCCGACTTTAAACAAAAGGAGTAGGACCAGTTACATCTTCAAAGGGCATATGCCAAAGACAAAGGAAATTATATAATCAAGGCTAGGCACAAGACTTATATATTCAGATAAATCAGAATAAGGAAAAGTTCAATGCTATCACTTGATGCAGATGAAAAGATGTTTATAAATGAGAGATGGAAATCAGAAATACTCAACCAGAATTTTCCTTTTTAAATTCTTTATGAGACAAAAAACACTTTCAGTCTAGAATGGGTAGAACAAAACTGATTGCAAAAACAGAAACAAGAGACTTGAAGAAAATGTTGAAAATTTTCTTGTTACTTTACATTTATTCACTCACTGGTTTGCCAAAATACTTATCATTTATTATGCTCAGAGTACTATTCTAGGCCACAGAAAAAATAAAAAGAAGTCAGAATGGATTCTAATATGAAGGAACTTATCACCTATGAAAGATAAGTCCTATATCACTAAATAACTGTAATGCAAAGCAAAAAGTGATTAGTTCCACAAAAGAGGAATTAAGAGTCATGGCAATTCAGAAAAAGATTATCTTCTGTTTGGAAATAAGCAAAGGTTTTATAAATTAGGCCAGCAGCGTGGGGAATAAATAATGTGATGAGTGAAAGAATCAGAACTCAAACCCTGGAAATTCCATTGATGTGCTGAGATTGCACAAGCATACATATTTTCTGCATTTGGTTAAAATATACAGTTACTTAAATGTAAGAGAAGAACTCTTTAACGAAATACAATTTCAGTACTTTAGGTCACTGCA
Source organism: Manis pentadactyla (assembly GCF_030020395.1). Taxonomy (NCBI): domain Eukaryota; kingdom Metazoa; phylum Chordata; class Mammalia; order Pholidota; family Manidae; genus Manis; species Manis pentadactyla. The sequence continues at coordinate 143,781,771 of NC_080021.1, read as the reverse complement.
AGCTCAAAATAACACTACAGTATATATAAACTGGCAAAAAGCATGGAAGGAAGGAAGGAAGAAACAAAAGGAAAGAAAGAACAAAGGAATGAAAGAACCAAGTAGTGAAGAAAGAGCACACAAGCTGAGGCCTTACTGCCGGACCTGTCGCATTCAGAACTAAGGAGCTTATTCTTCTCGTCTGTACACTGGCCAACACACATCTAGAATCATGTGGGCCATTAATTTAAAAGTATTTACAAATTAAGTATATTTTTAAATGGGTAAAACTGCAATATTTCCAGAATCTCTCATCTGGCCTTCATGCATCTCCATATCAATAGGTGTTTTCTAGGGGTGGAGAGATGTAGTCCATCTCCATAACAGTAGGTCATTACAAGGGTAAGCAAGGACATATATGGACAGGAGAAGCTGGGTGAGGCCTCTTCTTTTACAGCTGAGTTGTGAGAGACACAAGAAAGCAGAAGTAGATGGCTGCTTGTAAGAAATAAACTTTATTTCTCCCTTTGACTGATTTTGGTTTCAAAGATACTTGCCCCAGGATTATCCCCCTGGAGTTACATATGGTAGTAGTCAGCAGGACCTCTGTACCTGAAATCTGTCTACATGGGACACAACCCTTCAGTAGGCTGCCTCTGGAGATGGTGGGGAGGTGCCCAGAACCCCCACTGTGGATGGTGGGTAGGCCCAAGTGGCTGCAGCAGTAGAGGGTGCAACTCCACTCAGGAGCCCCCTATCTGTGGGGCTTTCAATTGGGGAGCCCCTAGAGGGGAATCGGTCTAGGGTAAAGCACCTCCTAGAGGGGCGGGGGCCTTTCCCAGAATTGGGGAAGGGTGGAGACTCCAGAAGCTGTGGAATTATCCCTCTGCAAGATAGAACACTGCTTAGAGGCCCTGAGTGGCCGTGTAGCAGCTGGGATTGTAGGGGCTCTTTTTCTCAATATAGTGGAAAGTGTTATCGAGGAGAGAGAGAGACTTCGGCAGGAGTGAGACACACTTTAGCATTGCTTGGAGGAGCTGGGTGATGAGCTATGGGATGCCCTTAAGAAAGAGACAGTTAAAGAGTAAACAGGTCAAGCTCCTGGAAGATATGCTAGCAGCAGTGAAAGAGGAGACATCAGGAGAATCTGCATTGCAGGAGGCTGTCCGGGAGAGGGAGGAAAGAGCAGTGCTTTCATCCCCAGAGATGATAGAAGAGATGTTGGGAGAGGATGAGGGAGTGGGGTTGGGGGCTGATCTATTGCCAAGGCCACTGCCTGAGGCACCATCCTCTCCTGTATTAAAGGCCCATCCGGTTGTAATCAAGAAAACAAAAATGCAACAACCACGGGCTCCTTAGGGGGAGGAGCTGACCCCTCCCCAGGTTGTGAAGCACTCCATGCTCTGCCCCTATACACAGAATGAGCTGAGAGACCCAAGTGAAGCCATCGGAACCTCTGCCTACATGGCTTTTGTGTCTCTGGGACATGGGGGTGGAAAACACTGTTATGATGGTTCTGAAATGTGTAGACTGGCTTCCCTGATGACTCATTGGTCCCTCCAGCAGCAGTTGCAAAGTGTCCATCACACCTCAGCGAAGTTTGGCCTAATCAGGATAATTTACCATACTTATCCACCAGCTGGAAAACCTATGCAGAGCTCAAGCAGGTGTTACGGAAGCTGGGCATGAAAAATATCATCTATAATATGGACCCCCATGGCCCCAATGAGGAGTTGTTCACTGTAGAAATGATAAATCTGGTGCTCCATACAGTTCCTCCAACTCTCTTTGGGTCCCTAGTGACTATTCTTGCCCCCCACATAGGGAAATCCATAAACGAGGCTACTTGTACTTTAGCAGATCTGGGGAGAGGTTGAAACAATAAGAACGTGGAAGGAAGTACAGGGTGCAACTGAAAGGAGAGGTGCAAAGGGTCCTGTAAAGGTCTCGAGGCCCCAGATGTGGGTTGATTTGATAAAGGCCAGGGTAGTGAAAGAAAAACTTGATGAGCAGCCCAATAGGATATTACTAGAACTATGGCACTAATTAAAGCCAGAGCATCAGTTCCAGCCATTAAGGTCCAGGACATGGAAGTATGAGTCAAAGCTCCATGTCAAGACTGTGTCCATACAAGACTTCCTGGGGGACAGTACTCCCGCTCCACTTGGACAGTGTTGGGCATGGCGGTTTGACTGAGGGCAGGGTCAAGGTCCCCACCTTGGGGAACACGGTTCCAATTGCTATATAGAATTAGCAATTAATTGGTCTTCTGTCAATGTATGTGTCCTGGCACCAGTGGATACAGGAGCTGAATGTTCTCTGATTTATGGCAACCTTGAACATTTTCCTGGGACCCCCTGCTATGATAGATGGCTATGGGGGTAAGGCAATTAGAACAAAGAAAGCCCAAATCCCACTGGGGATAGGACGTTTACCCCCAAAGGAGTATACTGTGTACATTTCTCCCATCCCTGAATATATTTTGGGGATAGATATACTGCAGGGCCTGTGGTTACAGACCACTGCAGGTGAGTTCAGACAGAGGGTACATGTGGTAAAGGCAGTATAGAGGGGACAAGCTAAGTACCCACCTGTAGCTCTGTCTGTACCTAAGTGAGTGACAAATACTAGGCAGTATAAATTGGAGAAACTCTATAGGAGTTGGAGAAGGTGGGCATCATAACGCCCACTCATAGTTCTTTTATTTCCCCAGTGTGGCCAGTGAAAAAGCCAGACAGCTCCTGGTGTATGACTGTGGACTACAGGGAATTGAATAAGTCACAGCCCCTTTGCATGATGCTGTCCTCTCTTAGCAGGCCTTATGGACACACTAAGTCATGAACTAGGGGCATATCATTATGTTATGGACCTTGCGAATGCTTTCTTCTCTATTCACAGAGCACAGGAGAGTCAGGAACAGTTTGCCTTCATGTGGGAATGCCAGCAGTGGACATTCACTGTCCTTCCACAGGGATACCTATGTGTTTGAATGAGAAACCCTGAAAAGGAGCCTTTAGCCCTGTGGATATACTAACTCATATTGCTGCCTCTCCTATGTAACTGTATGTACAAACCAAAGAGGAGTTATTGAAGCCAGGATATGACCAGCAGAGCAGCATCATGCTGCCAACCCTTCCGCATTAAACCCTGGAGATTCTGTTGAGGGGACATGGCCTGTACATTTTGACACATGGATCTGCAATGGCTGGCCCTTCTGGCACCTTGGGTTCAAAGTCCTAGGCAGATTAAGTCCATAGCTCACCCATTCTGCAGGCTGTCAGTAGCTGAAGAGGTATCATCACGCAGAAGTTGCAGCCAGTGGGCATGTTCAGGCCACAAGGACAGTGGAAGAAAATAACCCTAAGGGTGAAGAACCCTAAGGGACTGTGGAAGCTGGCCTCCTGTGTGTTCCTAGGTTAATAGGAGAGTGGCCCCCATTGATTGTACCCAAAACATCTGGGAGGTAAGAGCATCTTACAGGGAAGTTTTGTTTTTATAGCAAGTGCATGTACCTCCCATAGCCCTACATATTGACCCATCTGTAACTCCCTTAAGGATGGGGATGAAAGTCTGGTATACTAGACCAGTACAAGATTCCATTCCTGCCACTGTCCTATCACAGGACCACTCTACTTCATTCATCCTACTTGATGGACAAGATTTGCCTTTGCTGGTGTCATTATAACATGTATCTTCACCCTTAGGGTTATTTTCTTCCGCTGTCCTTGTGGCCTGAACATGCCCACTGGCTGCAACTGCTGCATGATGATACCTCTTCAACTACTGACCGCCTGCAGAATGGGTGAGCTATGGACTTAATCCGCCTAGGACTTTGAACCTAGCTGAATCCTGGCTTGAGGATTAACATGATTTTATTACTCTTGCTACTTATTAGTCTGGTTACAATGTTCCAGTCTTTTCGCACAGGGGTCATTGTGAAAGATGGGGAATGAGTAGATTGTCAGGAGAAGTTTTTGGAGGGGTGCGCTGTGGGTAAAACTGCAGTATTTCCAGAATCTCTCGCTTGGCCTTAGTGCATCTTCACATCAATAGATGTTTCCAAGGGGTGGAGAGAAGTAGTCCATTTCCATATCAATAGGCAATTACAAGGGCGAGCAAGGGCATATCTGGACTGGAGAGGTTGGGTGGGCACCCTTCTTTGGCAGCTGGGTTGCCAGAGACATGGGAGAGCAAGAGTGGATGACTGCTTGTAAGAAATAAATGGGTTTCTCCCACTTTATTTCTCCCTTTGACTGATTTCTGTTTCAAAGGTATTTAGGGGGGGGATTTTCCCCTCAGAGTTACACCATATCATTAAGAAATAAAACACCGGGTTCATTTTTATCTGGAAAAAAAATGAAGATGTGGGGATGAAAATGTAGCTGTATTTAAATATCAGAAAGACTTTCTTATGGAAGATTGATTTATTTTTGTCTCCCTGTTAGTCCTCAGGCACTGTGACCCAATAAATTCCAGTCCTCCCAGGGCTTCTTAGAGATTTTTATATCGATTTCACAAATTCATCAATGTCCTTTTACTCCTATGGCACCACTAAGGTTTAGTTATGAGCAGGAAACCTGTAGTTCAAGTTCTTTCTCTGTCTTGAAAGGATGTTTGGATCTCCTTACTATTTTCTTTAGGTGTTAAATCATTTTCTGCATCTTTTGTTGTTTGTTTATTTATTTCAGAATTGTCCAATAATTGTTTATAAATGAACTCAGCTCTCTAGATGTTCATTTTTGGCCGAAGTTTTCCCTAGCAGTTTGTGGACACCCAGTAAATGATGACTTTATTTAAAAGTTGCATCTTGAGTTACCTTTTGCATTTGCTCTTTTCCTAAATTCTGAGGTAACATATGAGAAAATCATTGGGTCACCTGGATGTTATTATCCAGGTTTTCTACCATATTTGTCTTTTCATACTGCAATTTCCCAAATGGTAGCAGAGTAATACAGATAGTCAAATACAAACTTTACTGCTTGTGGGTAAAATTGTAACAGTTCCAGGATATCTCACCTGGCTTTAGTACATCTGTGTATCAGTAGGAGTTCAGAGGTGGAAAGAAGTATGGCTTTAGTGTATTTACTTCTTTCCTCAGGGGTGGAGAGATTCGTCTCCATATCAATGGGTAATTACCTGGGCACAGGGAGGGCTATCTGTACCCAGAGAGTTGAGGGGAGTGCCAGTTTGACTTCCGTTGGAGCAGGAAAGAGAGAAGGACCCAGACTGCACTTTGTGAGTAATAAACGAATTTTAAACTTTATTTCTCCCTTTGACTGATTTTGGTTTTTAGAGGTATTTTGCCCCGGGATTTTATTTCCCTGGACTTACACTGCTTCATCCCCAAATTTAATATTTTGAAAGCATATAGTTTCTACTTGTTAATAACTTAACTTATTACCCCAAATGTAGCAAGGAACAGAATCAGATCATCTGAAATGACACTTCAGTTAGCAGAAAAATATAAGTAGATGTAGTCAATCTTCAAGTTTTAGCCAAGTAATTCAAGAGAGCTACCTCAAATAATTTTTCCTTTTCCCAAGAAAAACAACAATCAAAAAGCTTTGTACTAAAATCAAACATCAAGCTTTGTGAGAAAAGATTAACCAAGCATTTTAGAGTAGTCATTGTTAGGGCACTGTGCAAAATTAAGATCACATAAAACTCTAATAGCATCTATTAATTGCCTGAAGCCTATTAAGTCTTGCAGATCAGGGAGAGCAGCGCTATGCTTGCTGACCCCACTTTATAGGCTCCTCATTCTGGCTGTTGTACAGCTACCATCTCTTGCAGACTGCTTTGTTCTAACTTAAAGAATTGAAGCAAGAATAGCTCCCTTTTTCTCCCCAGCTGAGTTTTGGCAAGTAGACTTTAAGTTGCTTGCACGCTAGGGAGCAAAGCACTAATGAAAGCATATGAAAAGTAATGTACCTAAGGAAAAGGTAAATGATAATAACTGGTGCACAACTTTTTATGACTTGGGCCCTTAAAGTGAAAAGCACTTTCTATAACAATAAATGTTCTGTGTTATATAATGTTGCAATAACACACTAAATAACTGAACAATAGTTGTAATTTTTCCTCACTGCAACAAAACGTGTCCAGAATCAGAAAATTACATTCTCTTTTTCCCTTTACTGTTTTCAGCTATGTGTGTCATTAGGCTTTGACAGAGCTTTTAAAAAATTATTGTCAAATGTCAGAAATGAACAGTTGAGCACTACTGACTCATAATTCATTTTTGGGCATGTTTTGGTCTTGTTATTTGTTTTAGATGAGAATCTTACATGTAAGTGTCTATGGCTATTGGTTGGAGAATGAGGAATGACTCCAGAGACTTATATTTAATCCTGTTTGGAAAGTTGATGATGTTTTATGTATGGAAAGAAATTCTCATTATTCATATAGAGACTATAGATTGGAACTTGGTACTATTGAAATATTTGTTCATAAGCTTTTCATTATTAGACCAAATGCAGTGAGTCATCATGTAATCTTCATTCTGCTACTAGAACACATAAAAGCTCTAGGGAACATTCTCCTTTACCAAAATACAAACAAACAAACAAGCCTAAACCCTTTAGGTCACTCAAAAAATCCTTCAATGGAATTATCACTAATTAAATTATATGATTAAAATTACATAAATTAAATATTAACTATAGTCAACATTCAGTGTTATGCGCCTACATGACAGCCAGCTTATTTCACATAAAACAATCATTTTCTTAACTACCAAATGGGTATCAAGGAAAAAATTTTTGTGTATGAGTATATTTATATTTCCCAAATGCAGTGGTATGAGAGGGCATTGGCTGCCTGCACTGTCTTTACCAGTACACTACTGATACCCCAATTAAACACAACTTTAGTCAAACAGCATTGTTTGCACTGCAAAAACACTTCAAGACATTTCATCTAACTGTCACTTACATATCAATCCTACCTTTTAATATAGAAATTCTGAAGCCATTGTTTCTTCATGTAGTCTGAGGTCAGAACTATGAAAGTATGGCTAAGGTTACATACAAGACAATTGTTTGTCCTAAAGTCAAGAAAAAATAGTAGTAATAGAATCTTTTGTTTATCTCCAGAGACAAGTGTTGTTTATTACCAAACAAATAGTATTTTTAATAAATATAGTTCTATAATCCTTTTAGAAATATTTTTACTCACCTTTGATTCTTTTGATTGAGGTATAATTGGCAGCTAACATTATATTAGTTTCAAGTATACAACATAATGATTCAATATTTATATATATTGTGAAATGATCACCACAATAAGTCTAGTTAACATCCATCACCACACATAGGTACAAAATTGTTTTTTCTTGTGATGAGGACTCAAGATTTACTCTCTTAGTATCTTTCAAATATTCAGTACAGTATTATTAGCTGTAGTCAACATGTTATGCAATATAGTCCCATGACTTATTACTTTAGAACTGGAACTTTATATCTTTTGACCCCTTTCACCAATATTGCCCACCCACTCTCTTTTGTCTCTGGCAATCACCAATCTATTCTCTATCTATGAGTTTGCTTTGTTTGTCTTTTAGTTTCCCCATATAAGCAAGATCATATGGTACTTGTCTTTCTCTGACTTATTTCATATATATATATATACATATAGATATGCATACACATACATTTATATATATAATTTTCTTTATCTGTTAATCCATTGATGGTACGTAGGTTGTTTCCATATCCTGGCTACTGTAAATAATGCTGCAATGAATATGGGTTGCATCTTTTTGAGTTAAATGTTTTCTTTACATACTCCATGCTTTTGGTAGGTTTCTCATATAAACAGAACACCTATTCCAGCAAAGTTTAACAGTGATCCTGCAGCTAGGTTGTCAAATGTACAGTCTTTAAAAGAGTTGTTAAAAAGAAGAATGGGATCCAGATATAAACTCAAGCATATATGGTCAATTAATATATGATAAAGGAGCCATGGATATACAATGGGGAAATGACAGCCTCTTCAACGGCTGGTGTTGGCAAAACTGGAGAGCTACATATAAGAGAATGAAACTGGATTATTGTCTAACCCCATACACAAAAGTAAACTTAAAATGGACCAAAGACCTGAATGTAAGTCATGAAACCATAAAACTCTTAGAAAAAAATATAGGCAAAAATCTATTGGACATGAATATGAGCAACTCTTTCATGAACATATCTCCCTGGGCAAGGGAAACAAAAGCAAAAATGAACAAGTGGGACTATATCAAACTAAAAAGCTTCTGTACAGCAAAGGATACCATAAGTAAAACAAAAAGACATCCTACAGTATGGGAGAATATATTCATAAATGACATATCTGATAAGGGGTTGACATCCAAATTATATAAAGAGCTCATGCACCTCAACAAACAAAAAGCAAATAAGCCAATTAAAAAATGGGCAGAGGACCTGAACAGACACTTCTCCAAAGAAGAAATTCAGATGGCCTACAGGCACATGAAAAGATGCTCCACATTTCTAATCATCAGAGAGATGCAAATTAAAACCACAATGAGATATCACCTCACAGCAGTTAGGATGGTCAACATCCGAAAAACAAGGAACAACAAATGCTGGCAAGGATGCAGAGAAAGGGGAACCCTCCTACACTGCTGGTGGAAATGTAAACTAGTTCAACCATTGTGAAAAGCAATATGGAGGTTCCTCAAAAAACTAACAATAGAAATACCATTTGACCCAGGAATTCCACTCCTAGGAATTTACCCTAAGAATGCAGCAGCCCAGTTTGAAAGACAGATGCATCCCTATGTTTATGGCAGCACTATTTACAATAGCCAAGAAATGGAAGCAATCTAAGTGTCCATCAGTAGATGAATGGATAAAGAAGATGTGGTACATATACACAATGGAATATTACTCAGCCATAAGAAAAAAACAGATCCTACCATTTGCAACAACATGGATGGAGCTAGAGGGTGTTATGCTCAGTGAAATAAGCTGGGCAGAGAAAGACAAGTACCAAATGATTTCACTCATCTGTGGAGTATAACAATAAAGCAAAAACTGAAGGGACAAAACAGTGGCAGACTCACAGGACCCAAGAATGGACTAAGATTTACCAAAGGAAAAGGGACTGGAGAGGGTGGGTGTGAAGGGAGAGATAAGGGGGAAAATGGGGCATTACGATTAGCACACATAATGTAGGGGGGGGACATGGGAAAGGCAATATATACAGAGAAGACAAGTAGTGAATCTATAGCATCTTACTATGCTGATGGACAGTGACTATAATGGGGTATGTGGGAGGTACTTGATAATGGGGGAGTCTAGTAACCATAATGTTGTTCAAGTAATTGTACATTAATGATATCAAAATAAAAAAAAGAAGGAAGGTAAAGGCAAATCTTTGGTTGCATTATGGCTACAAGATCCCTTGTTCCCTCATCTACTACACTTCCTGGAAAATTCAATTTTATATAATAAAATTTCATCCACAGGGTGAATAAAAAAAAAAAACAAGAGGAATGGGAAATTAGGGTCAAAGGTACAGGGTTTAGTGTCATGTTCACCATTTCTCCTATAACCATAAGGACAGCATCACTGTTGCATCATTTTCAGTAACAATGACTGAAGGAACTTCAATGAAGAGATCATAAGCAGGGCCAGCACACGTAATGTTACTCTATTTCCCATGCTCAGAGCAGCCATTGTTAAGAAACCTTGCCATTCTTTCCTTATGAGTCTAGATAGAACTCTCAGTCTCAATGTGGTGCTACAAAACTACTATCAACTAGTGAGAGTTAGTATTCAAGCTGAAACATTTTTGCCATATCTGTTCATTGGTTAAAACTTTTTAAATCTTCTTCTTTATACCACTCAGAGAAGATTCAGCACTACTGGCTCTCTACTGAATAAAATGGGTTTTCATCACATCCTACATCTTAAGAAATATTTATTTGAATAATTCTAAAACCATCATGTATTAGACTACAACAGAACAAAGTACATCCTATACAGGCAGTTTGGTAGTGTGAAAGGAAGAAAGCAAACAATTTTGTTCATTGCCTAGAAAAAAATTTCAGAATATAAAATTCATAATGATTTATAAGGAAATCCCATTATTGTCTTAATCATGAACTTTTTAAGATTTGGACATATGATATATGAACTTTAACTTTAACTTCTTTTCAGTGTAAATTATGTTGAAGTTTGCATTCAAAACATTTTGTTATCATTTACACTTTATTGTTTAAACTTGTGAAATACGCATTTTTCATTATTATTGTGTTATATAATTATCTGTAGTCTTAAAGAATGATTGTGGCTCAAAAGTGACTCATGTAGCCAAAAATTCAGTTATATAATCTCTTTCATTGATAGAAAATTGTTACTTAGATGTGAAGATAATTTTAATAGTTATTAATCTATTAAAAAATATATTAACTCAACACATCAGTTCATGTGTCTACCAAGTCCTTTTGTATGCATATGTCAAATATTTGAGCAACATGATACTAATGAACCCTTTGAGTCCAGTTGATCTCTAAAATCCATTGATTTTAGACTTATTGTTCATCAATTCAATATTGGTTAGAAATGTTATAGGTTTGTGAGATTTTTATAATCTGGTATATTTTTGGAAAGCTCTTAGAAAAATATAACCTACATATAAGCCTGACATATTTTTCCAGAGTATAACAATTCGCATCTTAATATTTCCATAATATCAGATGTTTAGGGACCATATCATTTAAGTAAAATAGCTACAGTATTTTTTTAAATGCTGATAATATGGAAAGGAGGTAGCTTGTTTGTTTGTTCTTTATTAAAAAAAAATAAGAAACAACATATGTTTAAGAGACCCTCAGGCACTAGAGGATGAATAATGGATTATCAGTTAAGTTTGAGAAATAGGTAAGTGATAACAATTAAGACTTGTTTATCTTGTCAGATTTGAGAAATGACAACTACTCTTTGGATCAGGCCCCTGGGAATCTAGAAATTATGCAACAAGTCATTTCTCTATTAATATCAATAAATACATTATATCATCTTTAATAACTTTAAAAATGTTCTACACCTGCAACTAACCTATTTTGTACTGAAAATTATTTCCCATCAACTTAAAGGAAAAACTTTTTGCACAATGTGAATACTTTTGAAAATCACATTTCTTGTGGTATATAGTGAAAAAGATTTACTTTCTTATCACAGAGCTTGTCTTGCCAAAGGGAAAATAAAAACAAGGAAGAAGGAAAATTTTGAATAAACATTTCATAAAAGATATGTAAGTAGCTCACAAACACATGAAGATGTTAATATGTAAATGTTATCATTAACATTTATACTCTGAAATATCACTTTAAACCCACCACTGTAGCTAAAATTAAAAGACTGAAAACACCAAATGGTACAGATGTGAAGAAACTGGAACTCTCAGACATTGTTGGTTGTAGTTTAAAATGGTATAACCATTTCAGAAAACTCACTGGTAGTTTCTTATAAAGGTAGACACCTACTTACCTGCTATTCCACTCTTACCTACTTACCCAAAGGTAAAGAAAACAAAAACCCAGTGTTTTGGAGAAACCAGTGTTAAATGTCTTGGAGAAACAAGAGCTAAGGTTCTGTCCACAAGATTTAAAGCCACGTGCTGTTCATCAGCCAGATCTGGATTTGCTTAATGCTATCCTGTTCATACAATTATGCTTACTTGATATCCCTTATGCTCATCTTTGGTTCTTTGCACACTGACTCCTCATGACTACATCTTTCTTTGACAGATGTGTTAAACACACATTTCTGGCTTGATGCTTGATTCTCTTGCATACTTAATGCTTGTCCTTTGGCTCCCAAAGATTACCACGAGCATGAGCTATTCTGTCCTCTCTCCCAGCCTCCCAGTAGCTGGTTCACTGAATTTCCTAGCCAGGATAGCAAGCTAAGAAAATGACAGATGGAAGGAATTAGTGAGTAACAATTTTGTTCTGCTTTTCTTTCCTCCTCCTACCCTTTGCTTTGTTTTGTGTGTGTGTGTTTTTAATCTATCACCCTGTTTTCCTCCATAGCACTTTTTTCTCTTCTAACATTTATTATTTTCTCTTCTATTTTCTTTCCCTGCTCTTTCACTTATACCATATCTCAACCTGGCCATTTCCTCACCTTGCAGTTTATTTCTTTCTCTAGGTGTGTAAAGTTCTTTACTTCTTAAGATGGTCACATTTGCACATAAGCTGTGGGCCCTCCCTAGAAACAAACCTTGACATGAGGATATGAAAGCAAGAAGTTTATTTGGGAATTGATTCCAGGAAGCACCAGCAGGCAGACAGGGTAATGAAGTAGAGAAGGCAAGCCTATATGGAATTGTTAACATGCAGATGGGCAACAGGTATTGTGAGGGGTCCTTCTGGGAGGCAACAGAGAACATTCCTCAGAGTAATCTCACCTAATGAGTAAGGAAGATGGTGTATTTATTTACAAAGTCCTGCTCCTCATTGTTTTGGGTCTGCTCCCAGGACTGTTAACCACCTATCCCGCCTCCCCGCACTCCCAGTGTGACCCATGCATGAGCAGACACTCCTGTGCACAGATAAATCACTCAGGCACAGTCACAGAGGATGGAAGGAAGATGTGCTTGATATACACTAGAGTGAGTGCTGACGGTTATGACAGGGCACTGCCAGAATCTGCTAAAACAGCCTTTTAAATTCAACCTTTTATGGTTGAATGTTTACCACTTTATAAATCCATGGGTAGCATTTTGAAAGGTACTTGAGGGATGTGGAAATGAGACCAATGGAAGAATAAAAAGAGCTCAAGTGTGTTTCTCTGTGTTTTTCTGAAATATGAAAATCAAGATATGTCAATAAATGTGCTTCTACTTAAGAATACATGAAAATGGAAGTATTCTTTACACAGGTGAATAGAAATTGCAAATAACTATTTTGAACATTTTATAAGGTATTTTGAATATTCAGTTGCTTTCCATATTATTCAGTTTGCTTTATCAGTCTTTTTGGGGGGGCCAGGAGACTAGGTCACACTTCAAAACCCATAGGATAATGTTTAAAAATACAAACTGTTCCAATAATTCTTTTTTCTTTAAATTGTTTATTAAAGTATTACTGATATACACTCTTATGAAGGTTTCACATGAAAAAACAATGTGGTTACTACATTCACCCATATTATCAAGTACCCACCCATACTGCAATGCAGTTACTGTCCATCAGTGTAGTAAGATACCACAGATTCATATTTGCCTTCTCTGTGCTACACTGCTTCCCTGTGACTCCTCCACACCATGTGTACTAAACGTAATACCCCTCAATCCCCTTCTCCCTCCCTCCCCACCCGCCCTCCCACACCCTTCCCTTTGTTAACCACTAGTCCCTTCTTGGAGTCTGTGAGTCTGCTGCTATTTTGTTCCTTCATGTTTTGATTCATTATTATACTCCACAAAGGAGGGAAATCATTTGGCACTTGTTTTTCTCTGCCTGGCTTATTTCACTGAGCATAATATCCTCTAGCTCCACCCATGTTGTTGCAAATGGAGGATTTGTTTTCTTCTTATGGCTGAATAATATTCCATTGTGTATATGTACCAAATCTTCTTTATCCATTCATCTACTGATGGACACTTAGATTGATTTCATTTCTTGGCTATTGTAAATAGTGCTGCAATAAACATGGGGGTGCATATGTCTTTTTGAATCTGAGAAGTTGTGTTCTTTGGGTCAATTCCAATGAGTGGAATTCCCAGGTCAAATGGTATTTCTATTTTTAGTTTTCTGAGGAACCTCCATGTTGCTTTCCACAATGGTTGAACTAGCTTACATTCCCACCAGCAGTGTAGGAGGGTTCCCCTTTCTCCACATCCTCACCAGCATTTGTTGTTCTTAGTCTTTTCAATGCTGGCCATCCTTACTGGTGTGAGGCGATATCTCATTGCGGCTTTAATTTGCATTTCCCTGATGATTAGTGATGTGGAGCATCTTTTCATGTGTCTGTTGGCCGTCTGAATTTCTTCTTTGGAGAACTGTCTCTTCATATCCTCTGCCCATTTTTTAATCGGGTTATTTGCTTTTTGGGTGTTGAAGTGTGTGAGTTCTTTATGTATTTTGGATGTTAACCCCTTGTGGATAAGTCATTTACAAATATATTCTCCCATATTGTAGGATGCTTTTTTGTTCTGTTGATGGTGTCCTTTACTGTACAGTAACTTTTTAGTTTGATGTAATCCCATGTGTTCATTTTTCTTTTGTTTCCCTTGCTCGAGGAGATGCGTTCAGGAAGAAGTTGCTCATGTTTATATTCAGGAGATTTTTGCCTATGTTGTCTTCTAAGAGTTTTATGGTTTCATGACTTACATTCAGGTCTTTGATCTATTTAGAATTTACTTTTGTGTATGGGGTTAAGCAATAATCCAGTTCCATTCTCTTGCATGTAGCTGCCCAGTTTTGCCAACACCAGCTGTTGAAGAGGCTGTCATTTCTCCATTGTATATCCATGACTCTTTTATCATATATTAATTGACCATATATGGCTGGGTTTATATCAGGGCTCTCTAGTCTGTTCCATTGGTCTATGGGTCTGTTTTTGTGCCAGTACCAAATTGTCTTGATTACTATGGCTTTGTAGTAGAGCTTGAAGTTGGGGAGTGTAATCCCCCCAGCTTTATTCTTCTCAGGATTGCTTTGGCTATTTGGGGTCTTTTGTGATCCCATATGAATTTTAGAATGGTTTTCTCTAGTTCATTGAAAAATGCTTTTGGTATTTTGATAGAAATTGCACTGAATCTGTAGATTGCTTTAGGAGGATGGCCATTTTGACAATATTAATTATTCCTATCCATGAGCACTGGATGTGTTTCCATTTATCAGTATCTTCTTTAATTTCTCGCATGAGTGTCTTGTAGTTTTCAGGGTATAGGTCTTTCACTTCCTTGGTTAGGTTTATTCCTAGATATTTTATTCTTTTTGATGCAGTTGTGAGTGGAATTGTTTTCCTGATTTCTCTTTCAGCTAGTTCATTGTTAGTATATAGGAATGCCACAGATTTCTGCATATTAATTTTATATCCTGCAACTTTGCTGAGCTCAAATATTAGATCTAGTAGTTTTGGAGTGGTTTTGTTAGGGTTTTTATGTACAATATCATGTCATCTGCAAACAGGGACAGTGTAACTTCTTTCTTACCAATCTGAATGCCTTTTATTTCTTTGTGTTGTCTGATTGCTGCGGCTAGGACCTCCAGTACTATGTTGAATAGAAGTGGGGAGAGTGGGCATCCTTGTCTTGCTCCCGATCTTAAAGGAAAAGCTTTCAGCTTCTCACTGTTAAGTATAATGTTGGCTTTTGGTTTGTCATATATGACCTTTATTATGTTGAGGTACTTGCCTTTTTACCCATTTTGTTAAGAGTTTTAATCGTGAATGGATGTTGAATTTTGTCGAATGCTTTTTCAGCATCTGTGGAGATGATCATGTGGTTTTTGTCCTTCTTTTTGTCGATGTGGTGGATGATGTTGATGGATTTTCGAATGTTGTACCATCCTTGCGTCCCTGGAATAAATCCTACTTGATGATGATGGATGATCTTTTTGATGTATTTTTGAATTCGGTTTGCTAATATTTTGTTGAGTATTTTTGCGTCTATGTTCATCAGGGATATTGGTCTCTAATTTTCTTTTTTTGTGGTGTTTTTGCCTGGTTTTGGTATTAGAGTGATGCTGGCTTCATAGAATAAATTTGGAAGTATTCCCTCTTCTTCTACTCTTTGGAAAACTTTAAGGAGGATGGGTATTAGGTCTTCACTAAATGTTTGATAAAATTCAGTGGTGAATCCATCTGGGACAGGTGTTTGTTCCTAGATAGTTTTTTGGTTACCAGTTCAATTTCGTTGCTGGTAATTGGTCTGTTCAGATTTTCTCTTTCTTTATAGGTCAGCCTTGAAAGGTTGTATTTTTTTAGAAAGTTGTCCATTTCTTCTAGGTCATCAGTTTGTTAGCATATAATTTTTCATAGTATTCTCTCATAATTCTTTGTATTTCGGTGGTGTCTGTAGTGATTTTTCCTTTATCATTTCCGATTCTGTTTATGTGAGTAGACTCTCTTTTTTTCTCAATAAGTCTGGCTAGGGGTTTATCTATTCTGTTTAATTTCTCAAAGAACCAGCTCTTGCTTTCATTGATTCTTTCTATTGTTTTATTCTTCTCAATTTTATTTATTTATGCTCTAATCTTTATTATGTCCCTCCTTCTACTGACTTGGGGCCTCATTTGTTGTTCTTTTTCTAGTTTCATTAATTGTGAGTTTAGATTGCTCATATGGGATTGTTCTTCTTTCCTGAGGTAGGCCTGTATTGCAATATACTTTCCTCTCAGCATGGCCTTGGCTGCGTCCCACAGATTTTGTGGTGTTGAATTATTGTTGTCATTTGTCTCAAAACATTGCTTGATCTCTGTTTTTATTTGGTCATTGATCCATTGGTTATTTAGGAGCATGTTGTGAAGCCTCCATGTGTTTGGGATTTTTTTCATTTTCTTTATGTAATTTATTTCTAGTTTCATACCTTTGTGATCTGAGAAACTGGTTGGTACAATTTCAATCTTTTTGAATTTACCAAGGCTCTTTTTTTGGCCTAGTATATGATCTACTCTTGAAAATGTTCCATGTGCATTTGAGAAGAATGTGTGTTCTGCTGTTTTTGGGTGTAGAGTTCTGTAGATATGTGTTAGGCCCATCTGTTCTAATGTGTGGTTCAGTGCCTCTGTCTCCTTACTTATTTTCTGTCTGGTTGATCTGTCCTTTGGAGTGAGTTAAATGTTGAAGTCTCCTAGAATGAATGCATTGCATTCTATTTCCCATTTTAATTCTGTTAGCAGTTGTTTCACCTATGTAGGTGCTCCTGTGTTGGGTGCATAGATATTTATAATGGTTATATCTTCTTGTTGGATTGACCCCTTTAGCATCATGAAATGTCCTTCTTTGTCTCTTGTGACTTTCTTTGTTTTGAAGTCTCTTTTGTCTGATATAAGGAGAACTGTAACTCATGCTTTTTTCTCCTATTAGTTGCATGAAATATCTTTTTCCATCCCTTCACTTTTAGTCTGAGTATGTCTTTTGGTTTGAAGTCTCTTGTAGGCAGCATATAGAAGGGTCATGTTTTTTTATCCATTCAGTGACTCTATGTCTTTTGATTGGTGCATTCAGACCATTGACATTAAGGGTGATTATCGATAGGTATGTACTTATTGCCACTGCAGGCTTTGGATTCATGGGTACTAAAGGTTCAAGGTTAACTTCCTTATTATCTAAGAGTCTAACTTAACTCACTTAATATGCTATTATAAACACAATCTAAAGGTTCTTTTTCTCCTCCTTTTTCTTCCTTCTCCTGTTCCAATAATTCTCATGCTAAAACTGCATCATCCATGATACAATATTGGAAGCCAAAATTGGGGGAGGGGCAGCTTTTTGTTACTAAAACTCAGATATGAAATACAACCTAGTTAAGTCATATAAAATTGAGATTTCAATGAAAGACCTGTCTGAAAGCAGCTCTCTTTAACATAGGCTGCTCAAAGCTTGCAAATCCTTCCTCTTTTCATAGTACAAAACCCCATATTGTATTAAAGGACCCCACATTGAGTTCAGAAGTCTTCACTTTCACCAAAACAAATATGACTTAGGCCGCATGCTAGGTTTGATATTTATTAGAGTTTTGGAAAAGACCACATCATTTTGTTCTTGGAGGACTGATACAGTCAAGTGAAGAAGAGCTCAGTTTCAGAATATCGACAGGCAGTATTTTAATCCCTGCATTACTAGTGTACCTTCCTAGAGTTTGATGAAGTGGATCAGGACACTTCTGTGCCATGTACTGAGGAGCAAGCCCCTAGACCTAGTTTAAATTACCAAACTCAATGCTTCCACGGTGCTGGGGGTTCTTCCCACTTCTCAAACACATCCAGGGCTCATTCAACCACCACACCACTCAAGACTCTGGAGACATAGGACAGCCACAACAATATTCTGAGATGTAGGGATGCCAGCTATAAACTCAAATCATCTTTTTAATAGCTGTTTTAGAGAAAGTAGATCAGAAATGCATTTCACAAAGGTCCAGACAGTTATCTTGAATAAACTTAATCTTTCTGAGTCTCATCTCATCTTTGTCAATGTTTTGCTTCTCTTTTTCTTTCTTTGGTTGTCTATTTTTTATTGGCTACAGGCAGAAGAAATTGTATCTTCCTTTTCAACTATGTAGTTTTAAATCTGAGGTGCCCTTGCTTTTCAATTTATCATCTTGCTCTGCAGTTCTTTCAAGTGCTCCTTGCTCTCCTCACATCTGGCTGATGACTTCCTCTTTGGATGTTCCCAGCATCTTGTAGTAAGAAAAGGTAGTGTTCAAGGAGGTTATTGCACAGGAGCCCTAGGATCTCTGAGCCCCATAGTGAGCTAGATATTTCTATATCTGATCTCTATTGAGCTCAGATACGCTCAGGACTTTGCTAATTGGGGTGATATTATGGTGAACAAAAAAGTAATGACTTGTTCTCATTAAGCTTGTGGCCTAGTGGATCAGACAATAGAAAATAATTTTTAGTGTGATGGGTATATGAGTACTTCAGAGGGAGACTTTAAGTATTATAATGCATACAAACTATTGAAGAGAATTGGAGCATGGATTTGGAATGAGAGCATCCCAATTATGCAAAAGGAGTGCTGGGCTCATTATCTAGACTTAAAATGATTATATATACATTAATTTTAAGATACATCACACTTATTGTCTAAAACATAGACATTTAAAATGGTTTCTTCAATTAAAATAGGCCTATACAAAATTAATCTCTTTGCTTTTCATTCTCCTTCATGATGTATTTCATTATTTCCGCATTTCATCAAAAATTTTTTTATATTGTCTTTTTCTTACTTATATTTAAGACAAGTGTGATTAACACTGTAAAGTACTACAAATAGATCATTATTCCTGCTGTTATTTTTTCCTTAAATAAAATATATATGTCACATAAAATATTCCAACCAGTAATGGAATTAGTGTTTCTTCCTAATTTATTGAAATTTAACTGAAATAAAATACTCACTGATACAAACCAATATTTCAGTCCCTTTGAACATTAGGATCTCAATTTCCTTAAGGCATCTGATACACTATATGAAAAATGTCCCCTCCCATTCTTGCCCTTAAATATGTAAACATTTATTGACATATGTATTCATTAACTGAACATGCACTTACTGAGCACCTGCTAAAAACTGATGAATTCTCTGTATGTTGACTTTATACAAAAATACACAAAAGAATGTTCCCAGGTTGTCATATGAAATGATGCAGCAAGATGTAATGGATATTCACTTTTTTAATGATTGTTTGTCATGCTGTTTTAATATTGCTCTAAGCTATTTTTTGAAGTACTTTAATTTATTATATTCTTTACTTATTATGGTTGCACCCTAAAGCTAGCTAGTGAAAGATGCCACTTTGAAAATCTAAGAAATAAATAGAAGTTGAATTGTGAATACATTCGTTTTGTTTCCAGATCTCTAGGAAATAGAAAGTTACAAGAGATCTAAAGAAACACTATTATGAGGAAGTATCTTATTCAACATTCCATGGATAACATTTTTAACATGCCAAACTGATATTAAAGATGCAATGCAATGTTCCCAAGGTCATTTGCTATCTCAGATGAAGAGCATACTCTGAAGAGAAAAACAATAGTGTTCACTACTGTTATTATTCAGGTCCTTTTTGGGTTTAAATTACTTGAGGATGAGAATTGGTAAAATGCATTGAGATAACAATGTTCAGTCATTTTCCACTATTTTCAATAAAGAATTTACCCTGGCTTCTTAAGGAAGGCCATTTTGAGCACTAAGTTATTGTCACCCACACAGGTTATTAAACAATCTGCATTGACAATTGAAGACTGTGTATGACTTTCAAGTTTCATCATTGAGTGGTTCAATGACATCCTAGAGACAATCGGGTTTCCCTTTAAATTATTCCAGTTTCCTAATTATCTAAAGTTGAAATGGGTACATTAAATATAATTCCATATGAAAATCATTTATATTAATATATTTCTTTCTTCAAAGAAAAGCTGGGAAAATCTAGGTAGACACCATTAGGTCTACAAAGAATAGAACAAATAAATCATAGAGATCATCTCAGCTGGTTCTTATAAGCTTAAAATGAAGTTTTCATTTGAGAGGTAAGATAAAGAGGCAAACAAAAGCCAAATACTGACTGAAATCATTTCTGACATTTCGTCCTTTGTACCAAGTTACTAAGGATGACTATATGTCTTAGTTTCTGAGGACAGTCCCAGTTTATCTTTTAATACAATTGTTAACATCCTTTCTATTCTCAAAAAAATGTCTCTGTCCATATTGTGATCTTCATATTCAATATGAACTATAGACATTTAATATGAATTGTTACTATAGTAATATTTCCATGAATCAAAAAAAAGGGAATGGCATACTTTATAAAACATTTTTATCACAGAAATAAACAATGCAGCAAACATTGTGATGACTTTCTAGTTATAGACACTTAGTTTCATCTATCATTCAGATAGGTAGAATTACAGTTCATTAAGCCAAGTTTGTATAAGAACTTTACTTGAATTTGACACTTATAGGAAACAAAATTTTGAATCTAACAGTTAAGTAAAATAAAATGATGCAAAATATTTTTATGCATTGAGATACCATGGAAGAGAATGAATTTTATTTGTTCTTTAATAAAAATTAACATTGGTCTATCTGTAAGTTCATACTTAAACAGTTTGTTTCTTTTAAGATACATTTATTTTTTGAATTTGAATTTGGACTATTGTATGCCTGTAAAATTGTGTTTAAACTTAGGGAATTTTGTAATTCTTAGTTGAATGAGTGTTTACAGAAGGTTAGATGGCCTCTTTAGAAAAATCATACAGACCTAATGATGATGGAAGAGAAATTTTGAGAGACATCTAGAATGATGATTAGTCAGCCCTAACAGGATTTTGGAAAATATTCTGATGGTGTCAGATATTGTGTGATGGTTTTGTGATATAAGTTGTAACCATACTCCTTTACAGAGAATTGATATCCCAGTGTCAATTATTCTGAGAGGTTAATCCAGGGGTAAGGAACAATGATTTGAAAAATTTTAGAACTGGGTTAAAGAAAAAAGATTCTCAATCTTCGGCCTAGTTGAAGTTTTGTTTTTATCTTAAAATTATAGGATAAATGGAGCTTCATTTTTGATAGTAGCATTATCTAAGAAAGGTTCTAGGCCTCTTTAGTTGTAAGATATTCCCTATTTTACTATATTAAGAACATTTAGTAGGCACTTTTAAAATTTACAGTCAAAACTGTGGAATCTGAAATAAAAGTGAAAGGCCAACCCCATACTCCAAATAGACTAGAAGAGCAATCTATTTAAAAAGCCAGAAAAATTTCTTAGCAATGCTAGTCAGCAGAAGACTATGAGGTAATTTATTCTAATAATGCATGAGAAAGTTACCAAATATATTCTAAGAAATAATGTGGATATATTTGACAAGAATTAATTCTAGAAATCAGAACAAGGTGGCTTCATAATATCATAATATCGTGACTTGGGCATTGAAAATTCAGCATGGGCACTCGCAGGCAGGATGAAGGAATAAGGATTGTGTTTACTATCCTCTATAAAACGACTAAAAAACTGCAAAAGGTATAATAAACATTTTTCAAGGTATTGGACATCTGGCAAAACGGAGTGTTTCCTAAGAGAAGAAAAAAAAATGAGGTGAGCCCTGTATTTGCCTCATAGGCTGGAGAATTCAATGTCATGAACGAGGGAAAGAAGAGCCCAGAGATCTGTAGGGCAGAGACTGACCTAGGAGGCTGCATAAACCAAGAAAACTTCAGTTTGCAGGACAGATGCCCAGAAAGGAAAAAGATGAAAAAAGGGAAGAAACCCTAGAGATGGGCAGAGGCTCCCTGTGAGCCTTTATTTGAGGGCTGATGAGCACGTGCAAGTGAGGAAATAACCCAAGTCCAAGGGAAACCCACTGAAAGGATGGGAGGGAACAGTGTCTGAAACTCACCCAAGGCTGGGAAAGTTCTGTTTCCCAATAGCTAAATAACAAAGCCCTCAAAATTCAGTGGGCATTGGGCAAAGGTCTGAGCAGCGGTGAACATCAGCCCTGAATGCTGTTCTGAGACCACCTAAAAGAGCTTAAAAGCAACACTGAGACTTCAGGTTTTCAGTTCCGTATGTGAGGAGCTTGGAAATCTCCACTCTGTCTTAGTAAGTAAAAGGTTGAACAGACTGGAAAATGAACAACTCTTCTTGGATCTGTAGGAGAAGGGAGGACACAGGGCAAATCGTTATTCCAAAGACGGAGAGACAGGAAAATACAGTGAGTCATGGGCTTACTGGAGCAGAGACCTCTGCCTAGACGGTGCTGCAGAGACATGTGCCAGGGTGGGAAAACCTGACCTCTAATTGATGAACTGCTGGGGGCTCAGTGTAAGCAAATCTGAGAGTTCAAAATGCCAGGGGACCCAGCCCTATGGGCCGTCTGCAATATTGTGGAATTCACCTCCAAGTGATCAGCATGGTTACTAGAGTAAATTGGTGAAAATTCCCCTTTCTTCTGACAGAGAGAGGGGAAAAGGAACAATTTTGAAACACAACCCTTTACTTGTATATCAAAGCCCATTGCAGCATTATTCACAATAGCCAAAAGGTAGAAATAACCGAACAACTGATGAATGGATAAACAAATGTGGTGTATACCTACAATGCAATGTTATTCTGACATAAAAAGGAATGAAGTTCTGAAATATGCTACACATGTAGCATGAAACACTGTGAACACTGAAAACATGTTGAGAGAGATAAGACAGACGTTGAAGGAAAAGTATTGTATGACTAAGAGCACTTTTCGCACCATGCTGTAACATTTGGTTCAATTTTTTCTTCCTTGAAGACAGAACATGCCTCTCTGTTCACAACCCTGGGCTCAGCATCTGATAATTAGCACAAGGGCACCACTGCTTGGCTTCCTGATGGCAGTGCTGCGACCATAGTTTTCAGTTCAGGACCCTGGATTCAGTCTTCATTTCAAGAGAACTGAGGTGAGATTTTCCTCAAAGACAAGGTTCTGGTGAAGGTTTCTGGATGCCTGAATGATCATCCCATAGCTCTGATGAAGAATTCTGCATCTACCATTCCCACCTGGGCAGGCAAGGCCTCATAGCCTCAGCCCCAGAGTGCCCAGGCTCAGCCCCGGGCCCAGAAGAGTCTCAGAGGTCTGAGCATGGGACTCAGAGAGGGCCATTCAACAGAATCTGACCAAGGTGATGATAGCTGTTATGCACTGAACTGTCTTTTCCCCAAATTCATCTGTGGAGGCCCTAAGCCCTGATGGGACTGTATTTGGAGATGGGTCCTTTAAGGAGATAATTAAGGTTAATTGAGGTCATAAGTGTGGGGCCCTAATCCCACAGGCCTCATGTCCTTATAGGAAGAAGAAAAGAACCAGAGCTCTTTCTGTGCATGCCATGTGAGGCCACAGGAGAAAGGAGGCTGTCTGCAAGCCAGGAAGGGGGTTTCTCCAGAAATCAACACTGCTGGCACCCTGGTCTTAGACTGCCAACATCCAGAACCATGAGAAATAAATTTCTGTTGTTGAAGCTACCCAGGCTGTGGTATTTTATTTTGGCACCTTGAACCAATACAATAGAAATAATTACAAATACAATATTGACAAGTGTATTACAGATACACCAAGTACTGCCTGCTTAGGCGAATGACTTACCCAAGTCCCACATCTCTTCTCAAGTGTGGGGAAGTCCTAATACCTACCTAACAGGCTTGTGCTGAGAACTAAGGTGAAAATGTGAAGGGCTTTGTCCAGGGCTGATGCTAAGGCCTGTGTCAGGGGTCTTGCTGCAGGTACCACAGTGTCTGGGCAAGTGTCCTCCAGGGTCACCTGAGCACCTCCATGCCCTAGAAATGCCTGCATTGAGCAGAAGGTCAGTGAGGCTGTAGGTTGCCAGTGTACCCACCAGAGTGGGTCACCATCTTCAACTTCTTCAGGACCAATATCCAGACAATGGATGGGAATTGTTTTTAGGGGAACACTTAAAAGTGTACCCTCTGTGGCCCTTGATTTCAGCAGAACTTTGTCAATGACAAAGGGAAGCCACAGTCCTTTTGTACCTTAATCTCTGAATTGACATTTCGTTATTTCTGTTCTATCTATTAATTAGAAGCAAGTAAATAAATCCAGCCTATACTACCTAACGGGAGAGGATTATACACCATAGTAAATACCAGAAGGCAGAGAACCTTGGGAGCCAAATGAGATGCCACTTAACACAAACTTTGTATGATTTCTATTCATTTTGCATTCTTGAAAATTTATTTATGACTCAGAATATAACCTACCTTGGTAAATGTTCCATGTTCACACGTAAAGAATGTATATGCTGCTACTGTTGGATGGAGTGTAACATAACTACCAGTTAGGTTATCCAACCTCTGCTATGCTGTTTCTGGTTGCTTTCACAAATGGGGTTGCTCAGAGTTCTTCCCAGGATTTCCTACAGAGGTTTGGAGAAGGCTTCTTTGTTCTAATTCTTTTCCCTCTTTCGTCCTCCTTCTACTGTTTAGTTTAGAGGAGAAGGGGCACCTCTGTCTCAGTATTCGGGGCAGGTGTGGTGAGTCGAGCTCTGCCCATGGAGTCCAAAGTGTCTGAGTCCCTTGGAGAAGGTGAATGGTGCCCTTTTGTCATTGCAGGAATGGGGTGGTGGACAGGGCTCTGCCTGTAGTCTCCAGCAGCTTCGTGTCAGTTTAGGGGCAAGCGAGGGGGAGGGCATGGCTTTTCTAATGTTGTTCTGAGATGGGGAGATGTATGATCAAAATATTTCTGTCTTGTGGGACCGCTCTTGTTCTCCACCTTTGCCAGGAGAGCGCAGGCTTTTTGTGGAACTTTTTATTTGTGCCCGCTGGTGTCTTCCAGAGTGCAGGGCTCTCCGGCAGCCAGGCTGAGATATAAAGATAAGCAACCAACATGATCGGAAAACTCACTGCAGATCATTCCTCAAGTCCCACAGTCCCCAGCTGCTCTGCCTTCTATTTCTTCCAATCTTTCAGTCTTACCCAAAGAACTATCAAAGTTCTCAATAAATTAAACATTTTAATTGCTCTTTAATATTACAAAAGTAATATGTTGATGAAGTTTATCACCAAAATGTTAACAGATGGTTATCACTGAAATTTTTGATTATGGAAAAATTCTTTCCCATATTATTTTTTGTTCATTTTAATCTTTAATGCAACCCAGTAACACACTTGTGTTTGAGTAAAATCCACACTCAAAATAAGCATTTAAAAATAGAGAATAAGTGACCCTTTAAGCCAGATAAAGTCTGGAGCATTCTACACAAATATTTATATATATGCTTGTTAGTTCCAGGCCAAGAATGGAACACACCTTGGTATCAATTTTTTATTTATCAGGAACATATGAATTTTATTATATTCTTAAAATCCAATTATGAAGCCTTATTTGCAAAAGATACATTCTTTTGCATTTAGTAATTATGCAGCCAATGCAGAGATTTGAGTAAGATAAACATTAATAACAAAATGGAACATTCAGCCAATATGAGTGTATACAAACACAGAATATGTGTGTGTCCTAATTCAGTTGAGCAAACATTGAATGTATTTTATTTCATTTTAATGTAAATGTAAAAAACAAATATTTGTATTCTATGCAAATAACAGTGAAACACATTTCTGCCAAAAAAATTACAGAAGAGATCTTTTTAAAAAAAAATAGCTAAATATAAGCTGATCAGACAACAAAGGATGAGACCTCCATTTCTTGGAACTTCCATTAAGGAATAGTTACTCTTTATCAAAGATTTTCAGTATCAAAAAGTATTGAAAATGTAATCTTAATATTAAACAGTACTGGTTAGTAATAATAAATTTGTTGCTTTCCAATAATGCAGGCATCTTCAACATTTAAATATAGAAACTGCTCATCATTTCCACATGCCAGAGTAAGGATGGAAATTCGGATAGTTGTTATGAATTCCATCTAAAAATAATTTGTCCCAGAGTCACACTGAGAATATTCAAAGGTAACTCGGGCTGACATCCTATCTTCTCCTGGTACTAATGTGTATGATTTTAATTATCTGACTTACTTTCTTACCAAAATCACTGATTAGTTTTATAGTTTTTGTCAATCAGAGAAGTAACATGAAATTTATTTCTAATGTGCTGTTTTTCCTCTTCAGTAGGATTCAGGAGCTACCAACAATTAACTGTATCACTAGTCTTTACATTTAGCATTAATAAAAATTAATGAATATTTAAACATACTGGAGTCATCAGATCTATCACTCCTGGATGTCCGACGAGAGACTTTATCTCTGGTATACTTACAGTGGTTGAATAAAGTTTCTAGAACGTTACTATTCAAAGTGTGAGCTGATGGTCAGCAGAATTGCCATCAATGGAAAGTTGTTAGAAATGCAGACTCTTAGGCCCCACTTAAGGTTTAGTAAATCATAATTTAGAGCTTAATAATTACAGGTGATTTTTTGTGCACACTTGTTTGGCACTGCTCTTGACAAATTTGTTATCTGATCATTTCTTAAAATAAAGCAAGACCTGTGGTTACTGCAGCAAATCAAATCAAATTATTCTGAGTATCTTATTTTGGGGGGAAGCAATAAATGAAACAATAAAATCTACTATTAAGAAATGCAGGATGCTCCTGACCTGCTCTCACCAACCCAGTGAGTAGAATTAGACTATCTGTGAGTAGAATTAGAATGTGTCATTTGGTTTACCTCTCAGGAGATGAAGACTATTACAGCTGGGTGAGAGCTGTGGACAGGGCTTTGTTAGCATCTAATGTAACTGGGAAACTGAACTCCCCAGTCTGTGAAGACAGATGTGATTCACTGACATGATTTGGGTAATCTTTAGCTTTTGGGTAAATAATATATTAGAATTCTTTCTGTTCTAGGTGAGAAAGTTCCAATCAAATTAAGGAAAAATCGCTCCTATGACTGGATATAGGAGCTCTTAAGACTACTTTATCTGTTATGTTTCTTAGGCTCAGTTATCTGCTTTAGAAGGTCAAGATAAGCCACAAATTAGTTTCTGTCTCCCTCCATCCTTCCCTTCAGCCTTTCTTTCTTCCACCCTCCCTCCCATATACATTCCTACCTTAACACTGCCTTCTTTCATGTTGATTTTATTTTCAGATGAGAATGAGAACTCTACCCTTGGGGACAAAGAAGGCTTCTGGAAGTTCCAAGATTGCCTAGTTAAAACCTTAATCTCATTGAGAGACCCTATCCCTCAGAATCCATATGAATAACTGCAAAAAGGCTTTGTTCCCATGTGAATCACAACCTTCTTTCCAGAGAATGGTGGTAATTTAACCCAATGTGATCTATGCACCAAAGGTTGGTGGTGTAGGGTGAAGGTAAGGATGGGGACAGACTTGTGTTTGCTAGTCCCAATACGTAGAGATGGGACAGTTTCTTAAATAGAAGGCCATGGATCTGAGAAAAGTAGAAGTGCACCGAGGTGGTTACATTTAACTACATTCAAATCATTTGCCAAAATCTCAGATTTTTCCCTCTGTTCAGAAAATAGGTATAAATTAAGATTTTAAACTGACTGCTCTCAACAACTCCAGAACCTGTACCCGTGAACTGAAATGAGGGTCACTTTCAGAAGACCATCTTAAATAAAAAGCAACTTTCATCAATATTTGGTTTTGCTTTTGAAAGCTAAAACCAACGGCCATGTACATTCACACATACACATATTTTAAAGGACTACAGTAAGAAGCACTATTGTGACTAGTAATAATAAATCATGTTGTTTTTGTTCCTAATAATGAAAAGTTAACAAAAAAGCTTATTAATAACCTATTAATGATATATAATGCTATGATGTTTTATTTAAACTATCTGACTCAATTGCCTAAGAGTACTATGAATAGATTATAAAACTTCAATGTGCAAGAATCAGATCAAATTATTAGTTAATATCCCTTACTTATTAACTGAGTTTTAATCTAGATACAGGTAGTGAGCTATGTGACCTGGGGCATGACATGTGATGCTACTGGGTCTCAATTCCCTTAACTGTAAAATAAAGAGGCAGGACAGTATGTTCTCCTAAATAAATCCAGCTCTCGCGTTTTATGCTTTACAAGCATAGCAACTGGTCTATCGTATTTGATGCCAAAGATCTCAAACTCAAACCACACAGTTCTAGGACAAACTGTCCTTGTCAATCAGGGCTTCTCCAGCTTGGAAGAAATTGCTGGTGTCCTCCTGTGCCAGAGCAGGACACATTCCCTCTCATATATCTATACAACTCTTCCCTTATAAAGAACACAAATAGAAATATGACCTCTCTTCTCTATATTATCTTCCCCTTGGTGACAGCTCTGGCCATCAGCAATATTCACAATGTTCTGAGGAACATTTAAAGTGGTTTCCATGAGTTTGTTTGTAACTAAGAAAGAAAAGTGGGTTGAAGTTGTTACTCTAAGTTATCTATGACCAAGGGTTTAGAATCCAGTTTTTCCTTTTACGGCCCTTTGGTTCACTCCAGGATAGATCATCTAATAATTAATTAGCATAAATTCAAGCTTTCACTTATTTTTTCCTTCTATTTTGTTAGCTGTACTTTTAGAAATGTAATGAATCAAAAAAAATAGGGCATAATAAACTGATTTGAGCCCCAAGTAATGATAGATTTATTATCTCCCTATTTCTCAGAGCCCATATTAGCAGTGTATGTAGTATTACTTTCTGGACCTTTTCAGAGAACAATCTGCAATTAAAATATTTCATATCCTCATTTGATTGGTTAATTTTTATCATTATTATTAGACTTTTTTTTCAACATTGTTAGCTTTTTTTTCCAACTGCTAGACGAAGTTTCAACGAAACAATACAAGAATAGAAAAAATGAATTTCTGGACCATCCAGGGAATATTAGGAATCAAATCATCTTAACAAGAGTCACTGCTCCATTAGTTAATAGGACAGAAACGCTAAAACTCATCCTTCTAGCTCCATGCATTGTCTCTGCACTTTTCTAGGAACCAATCTTTATTATTATGTGTAGGAGAAACTACTTCCTCTCAGATTTTTCAGACAAGATTTTCAATTAGGGTAGATTTTTATTCATCTACCTTTCTGCACACACATTATGCTAAGCCTTCTCATATCACATCACACGTCAAACTTATATTAATACCTATTTCATTATAATACTAAGTTACCTTCTAAAAAGATACTTGTGATAGAAGGACAGATCTCACTAAAAATCTTGCTTCTCACACTTACTAGCTGAGTGACCTTGCCCAAGACTTATAACCTTTCTGGCTATCAGTTTCCTCATCCATAAAATGAGGAGGTTAAAAAGAGTAATTAACTTTGAAGAGGTTTCTAGCTCTGAAATTCAAGGACTCAATTTCTTACCCTTTTGGGTTGCCTACTTTGCCAATTTAATTGACTATCTTGTTATAGAATTCCACTTTTGCCCACTAAATTTATCACCCTTTTGAGTTTCATTCAGAAGACTATGCCATTATTGCTTAAATAGCATACTGCTCTCACTTAGTCAAATTCAAATTTGAAAGAATGTGGATACATCCTTTGACCTTAGGGAGCAAATATTACGACCTAGATCTTAATCTGAAACTCCACATACTACCTTATATAGTAGTTATAATACCAATGATCAATATCTTTTTGTCAGGTTCATCAGCAGATTAGTGGAAAAAATTTAATATCTTCTCTTTATTTCAATCTGAAGAAGCATGTTTCGGTAATCTAACACAGATCCAAGGCCACTGCATTTCCAGGATTTAGAACTAAGTATCCGGATTAAACAGGCAATTGGTAATGTTGGATAAGATAAATGTCAATGGATTTGCCAGAAAAGAGCTCCAAAAAGCCAGAAACTTTTGCTGCAAATTTATCTGATTTTTATGAGAACTAGATACATCAATTTAGAACTATCAAGGTCTTGACAATTATTCTACTCTAAATGCCTCTCTCTGATGAGAGGGAGCTAGAGGAGAAGTAAATAGAAAAGTTGACACCAGGACACACCTATACTTAATCAAAGCACATGAATTAAAATCCAGATCTCTGACTATCTTCTTGGGTCTTTCACCTGGATTCATGGTTTCATTTTGCAGAAATTAAATGGCATGGAATTTACACAGAAAACCTTAACCTGGGGACTTAAGTTTCCTGTGCTCTTTTCTCCTCTTATTTGCTCCCCTTTATCTGCCTTCTCTTTTTCTTATCTAAGCAGTCTCACTCTCCTTATCAGAGGATTGGGACACCCAGTTACTTGACATGTAATTTACATCCACTGAAAGCCTAGAGTTATTCCTCCCCATCTTACAGATAAGAACTACCAATCAGGATAAGGCTTTAGTTCTTAACTTGCACTATTAAAGTTTACATCTGATTACTAACTTCAAATATGTTATTACATTTGCATATATGCTGCTACAGATAAAATGTTTTGGTGAGGTATCTCTGGCGACCACATTTCCTAAGTCTGTTTTGAGACCTGAATTATAAATCTTTTGCTTCTTTCTGAGACTAGAAATATGCCTAGGAAACTATTTATTACAGAACTTTGCTTTTGGTATGGGTAGAATAATATTTTGAAAATGCTATCTCCTGATCAAAACACTTTCTTTTTAATGGAGCATTCTTTCTACCCCAACCTCATGATACTAGTTTTGTTTTTATTAATTCATCTAAAAGCAAACACTAACTCTAGAAGTAAGCATTATGCAGCACAAGAATCATGCAGTTACATAGAATCCAAACATAGCAGACATAGTTAAACTACTCATTCCTAAATTATATGCGAGTATCACATGGCACAAGTTGCAATTTTCAACCATGTTCTGATTTTAAAGTTACACTTGTCATTTAAAGAGAACTCATTGTTCTGCTCATTTATTGTGAGGATATGTTTTAAAGATGAATTGATGAAGCTACAAGTTAATTCTCTGTCTAATCTGACACTGGGCTACAGGGCTGGCTTCATGGGCTTGCAACCTGTGCAATCACAAGGAATCTGCACATGAAAGAGTCTTAATGCTTGGCTTAAATTTCCACTCTCACCATCTTGAAATTCTTAATAACATTTGGTCCTAGATTTTCATTTTGCACTGGGCTCTGCAAATTCTGTAACTGGTCTTGCTTGGCTCTATGTTACATGAAAGAAATACCCCTGAATGCCAGTACATCAGAAAGGTGGCAGTCACTCTGGGTTCTGATTAATGTTCTGCAAAGGTGGACCTGGTCCTTTTCACAAACAAAAGACATGCAGAACAGTCCTTGAAATTGTAAGTAATTCAGAACTCTCTGGGAAATAAATCTGTGGTGAAGGGTCTCATGTTTTAAAACCTGATATATGTGAGAGAGAGACAGAAGGACATCTGTGAGCAAGAAATACTTAAGTTATTAAATAGGAAACACTTAGAAACTATTCTAAAGGAGATTTTAAGTAAATGAACAAGAAATAGAAGTTTCAAGGTAATGCATAGTTTTAACTTTTTAAGATATATGAGTGTTAGTCAATATGAAGATATTTTGGTTATGCCAATCTAATGAGAGACATTCAAATGAAAATTTTTAAAAATCTAGGCTTTTTGTAAGTCTATAGATTAAAGTGAAAAAAATATTTGGAATTTAATCACCTGATCTTTTCTTCTATCTTTAGCTAGCTGTTCTGCATGGCAAAAGAAAAGGCTTTAATTTTACTCCTAAGAAACACAATCATGAGGTGTTGTATGCCAGAAAAATCAGAACCTGGGATAAAAGACAAGCTGTGGCCAACTGGGTAAGAACTGTGGTATGATGCCAGACCCTTGACCTACCTTGGCTTTGGCTTTAAAATAATGGCCTTGTTTTTGGTTTTGTTTTTACCAGATGCTTCTGGGAGCACCTTCCCAGCTCAAAATCCTTTAACCTCCCCACACCTCCCCACAACGGCAAGTTGTGCTCCACTGAACGGCCCTGAGATTGGTCCAGAATTGGGTCTTGACCCAAGATAGGTATATGAGAGCCCCTTTCCCTGGAATCTATATTTGGTAGCAAGGAAGGCAGAGGGAAAGACAAGCTGATTGAGGAAGACTTGATACAGGTGAATACGAAACTTAGCTGCTGTGGCGTAGACCTCTTCCACCTACTTACACCAGGGAAAAACAGCAGCCGCTCTGAGGAGAGAACAAGAGGCAGCACACAGGCAGGGAGGAGCAAAGGAAAAGCAGAAAGAGAAAGTCCAGGCAGGTTTTCAGTCCCTGATCTCAGTGCCTTCCTGAGACACATGTAACACTAATCTTTATGCCTATTTCCTTTATTCCAAGGAGCCATAATTTATAAGGCAAATTCACTTTCTAGAGTAAAAAAAAGTTAGATGGTAAAAAAAACATCATTGTTACAGCATATATCAGACAAATTAAAATGTCATTCTGAATTGGGAGACATACATGAATATCTCTGATGCTTTAATTTCCTGGAGTTGGTATCTGTTACTTGAACTAAAAGGTTTCCTGAAGTATATCACTTAATAATTCCTTCCTTCATTCCAAATGTCAATAGATTCTTCCCTCTGCAGGATGTAAAGGCAGAGTTAGTGCAAAGCTAACTATAACACCTAAATTAATACAGCAGTTTCACTTGGAGTGATTCAAAAGTGTGATCAGGCTGTTATTTGCTGGTTTTTCTTAGGTATCACTGGTTTCATGTATATCCTTCTTTTTCTCTTGTCTTCTGCCATTCTGATCTGAGTGCTACATCTGCAATAAGAAGCAGAGTGCAGTGATTAACACCATGAATTCTGGGTCAAGATGTCTTGGTTTGCATTCTGGGTTAGCTTCTCACCTTTAATGGGACCCTGGACGATTACTTAATCTCTCTGTGCCTCAGTTTCCTCATTTGTCAAACAAGGATAACAGTCCCTAATTGACAAGATTTATAGAAATATGTTAGCATTTGTATAGCATCTTTGAAAAAAACTTAATTTCCTAACAGAAAAACTTAAAAACACATCTAAGCTTTTGCTAAATAAAATATAATTATAAAATCCAATCATTTTTTTTAAATGGACCTTGAGAATGGACCAGGATATTAATGAAAAAAGCAGACCACAGTCCAGATAAAAAATTCATACATGACTAAAAAAAGAGGCATCACAATCTAATAGGGAAGGGATGAGTTATAAGATATTCTATACACTTTACAGATAAATAGGTTATCTGTGGAGGAAATATAATGATAAAGGCTCAGCTTACAATGCACACTAAAATTAATTACAGTAAAGAGTTAGTGTAAATTAAGAAGACTAGAAGAATACAAAGACAAATATTTAATACATTTCAGTAGTGGAAATGTACTGCTCTTGAAAAAAAAGAAAATAAAAATGAAAGAAAAGAAAAGATTTTTATTTTTGCAAACATAAGCCTCTACTATTTCCAGAAATGAGAATATTATACTAAGAAAATAATTCTTATAATTAGGAGAGTTAATAAATTAATATCCATAATGCTAAAATGTCTCACAAACCAAGATGAGGTATTTTGGAAAAATATCAAATAGATTATATTAATCAGGAATTTTTGGTTGCATGTTACAGAAACAAGGCTCATACTAGATGAGCAAAAACAAAAAATTTATTTATTGGCTCTTGTTATTGGGAAAAACCTAAGTGGTGGATCTGGATTAGGGTAGAGTTAGATCCCAGGATGCCAACAAATACATGGGTGTGTTTGAAACTTTTCTCCATCTAGAAGCCAACTGGCTTCTGCTTGGCTTCATACTCTGCCATGCTTTTTCAACATGGCAGTATGATGGCAGCAAAATGGTCATAGGCTGACCCAAGCCTCCGTTATCTTTAGAGTTCAGGAACACAGCAAAGGGGACCATCCCTCTTTTAGTGTCCAGGTGTCAGTTCTACAGAGATTCTGGTCGCATCTATTTGGAACTTGTAGTTATTTGGTGGGAGGTGGGGGCATTAGAGCTGAGAGTGCCAGTAGGCAGGCGGGACTGGAACTAAACCACAGATTACTATGGATTAAGGGAAGGTCATTACTTAAAGAAAAACACGCTGCACAGATGAAAACTGTGTATAAAACAGGTAATCTTCCAATAAACTACAAATGGCTAATAAACATGCAAAAGATTCAGATTTGTTATAAAATAAAGAAGTGAACTTTAAGATAATAACAAGGTATTATTTTTCAAATTTTCACCTTGGAAAGATGTTGTACACCATCAGAGGCACTGGTGAAAGGTTTTAAAGTTTGTACAGATCTGTGGAATACAGATTTTCAAAACAATAATGAGTATTTAAAATGTTCATAACTAGAATCTATGTCTAAGACTCTTTTCTAGGAATATGATCAGAGAATAAAAACACTTATATACAGAGGTGTGTTCATTATATTGTTAGCTATAATAGGAAAAACTGAAAAATCAGTGAAAATTCATCAATAAAAAAGACAAACTATGATATATAAATAGTATTTATATACACACATATATACACACAAATGAATATTAGGCAACCATTCAGTTTTTATTTCAGGAATTTTTAATATTACAAGAATATATAAATAAAACACTTAAATGTTAACAAAGTTTTTCTCTGGATAATACTAATATTGTTTACTTTTTATTCTTTTTTTTCCCATTTTGACCTTCCAAGCTTATTTTTTTTTAAATAAAATTTTGTAATCTGGAAAATAAGTTTTTTGTTTTATGAACTTTATTTGCTACTAATAGGAGCCCTAAGGGCTCAAAAAATTCTATTTGAAAGTAAAGCACACTTTATATGACATGAAAAGATACTTTTCAGAAGTGATATACATGATCATCAAGTATAGTTTCCATTAAATACTTAGATATGTAAAGTATAAAGGAGAAACAAATATCAAGAGCCCGATTTCACATTCAATATAGCATGATGAGAGGACTTAGAAAAATATGGAGAGGAAGCAATATATTTCCAAATTCCATTTTTCCCTAATCTTTTAGGAATAAAATTATTTTCCACTTAGTCAATATTTTCCTTTGGCAGTATAATTTTGCCAGATGCAAATTTGCCAGTAAGTAATATAACAGGCATTTACTAATGAAATACATATGGCTAATAAACATCTGAAAAGAGACATTCACATTCACTACAAAATAAATGCACTTTAAAGCAACCATTATATATCATTGTTTAATTTTCACACTGTAAAGATGTTATTCTAATAATGGGTTTTGCCAAATCATATTTTTCTCAATGCTGGCCATGCAAATATTTCTCCCATTGAGGAGATACACATTAATAAAAGTAACAACCTTGGGTCCTGAAGGCCCCTTAAGCTCAGAGGAGCCAGTGATTTTGAATAGTCATGAAAACGTAAGTTTCACCTGAGAATATTTGTGTAACCAAAATAGGTACATTAGCACCACCGTGCTTTTAAAAGCGCAGGCATTTCTTTCCTAATGCTTACTCATTGCCCTTTAAGAATAAAAATCATGAACAACAATAATTTGAAAGAGTGAGTAAAGGAGGTAGTAAACGAATCAGAAAATTTCCAGTTCAGCGATTACATTTCATGCACGGTACAGCCAACTGAAGAGGTCAGCCTCGGCGCCGGTCACCGGCTTCTTCACCTGCGCATGCGTGCAGTTATTTCCTGTATCTGATGCAGAGCCAACTTTTTCTGACAGAACTATTTTATTTAGAAAAAGCGATATAATAGAACAACACACCATTCTAGAACATCAAGTGGAAGTGTCCCCGAGTAGATAGCTGAAATAACTTATCTTGACCCCGAACAGTAACTTCCGGGTTTGGGGGTGTATGGTTTGAACACAGTTAACATGCTGTGCTGTCCTCATACCTTGGCTTTGAAGGATAAATTGTGGGTGCATCCCAGGAAGCTTTTGGCACAGTCTTCATTCATTTTTAGCAAGAAAATGTTTTCTGGATGCCAACTGGATTGTTTCCTTTCACCTGCCAAATTATTTCATGTGGAATAATCTCCTATGCCAATGTTCAAGTAATAAATAATCGATGGGTCCATAAGAAACTGCCCTGTAGGAAGCTAGAGATGCGGCAGTCACTCATACCAATCTGTTTGCTCTTCTTCTGTGAATTTCCACAGCATCTATGGGGTAGGCTGATTTCATCATTCCTTGCATGAGGCTGTCTGTCTCTGCCTGATAAAGGGATGGTTAGCGAAAGGAAATCCTCACCATCTCCATGTTCTTCACCCAGAAGACCTCTCTGTATATGGTTGTAGGAGGAGGCTCAGGAACTTCCAGAAGATCAATAGCAAAATGATAACTCTCTCAGTAAACAAACCCCACCCCACTAACTTAAGACTCTTAATTCAGTAAGGAACACCAATTCAGATCTCATAGAAAATACTACATTTTATGCTTTGATGTGAATGACTTACTTAAAAATCGACATATTTTTGTAGATAACAGTATTAAAGATTTTAACACAGATTCTCAGTTGTTTGACACAGGAGGAATTTGGGGTTGCTGGAGCCCTAAACTTTGTTAAGAACTCCCTGTCACGGGGACAGAACAACCCTCCTAGGGGTTCTGAATGCTGCAATGATGTCACAGGTGGCATTAACACTGTCTTGTTTCTTAGAAAGAACCTGGACTCTGGAGACCTTCCCAGTTCTCTGCACCCACACCTTGACAGAACTTGCAAATGAAAAAATAAGAAGCTTTTTGCAGTTTTCCAAGATATTTAAAATCCTAGCAATGGCATTTTGCCCAGGTGGTTCCCCAAAAGTGACTGTCAGCCAAGAACATTTCATTTTCCCAGTATTGCTCAGGCTGGACAGTCTGTCTGTGCAGCCCTCCATCCCCTGGAACTGTTTATGGCCAGAGAAGATTTTCCTGCCAAATTATAAATGAGGTTTTATCTTTTCTCCCTGGACTCCTGGCCTTTTTCCATCAGTTATGGTCTCCTGACCACACAGCTTATGTCTTGAAGTTTAAATCTTGATTTAAAAATTGAATTAGGCTCTCCTTGTCACATCACGTTGGTTTGGGCCCCCTCTACCAGACAGAGTGTGTTCTCCAAGTTCTAATTCCCAGGTGCTCTGTGTGCCCGTGACTGTGGATGAAAAGGAAGCAGCAACCATGCCAGAATTTTTGAAAATTCCAAAAAGTACCAATGTGTGTCCTATGGAGGAGTATGATCAGTTGAGAATGACATAATTTTTGGAAGAAATATTCTTATGTCAAGTTAAATTTTACATAGAATTCCAGTATGTACAACAGGTAAATGCAGAAGTGAGGTTTCATATAAATAGATGTCTACAGTTCCACTGAACCCCTGCAGTAAAAAATGAATGGAACTGTGCATGGATTTGACTGACTGCTGTCCTACATGGTCTAGATCAGGGATCAAAAACTCAAATATCTGCAGGGAACAAGATTTAATAGAAAAAAATGATGCCCTCTACATAAAACATACCCATCTACAAAGGCAGTCTCTGACAACATCAGCTGTATAGCCATGGTGAAAAATTTGGGGGCATGGAGGTAACACTTACCAAATGTGCTGATATTCTAGAAAGAACCAGCAAATGCAGAATTTATGGGTGAAATACCCTGATTTTTTTAATGTTGGCAAATGATGGAACATAACAGGAATATTAAGCAAAGAAAGTTCATTTCCAACCCATATCTGGACCTCCAGACATCGATTTGTAGTTTTTTACTACAATTTCTGCAATTTTGATTTCTAAATCTTTTGCATCTTATTAGCAATTTCAAGTTACTACAATTTCAGTTTCTAAGGCCTTTGCATCTTATTAACATGATCATATCTTCACATATTATTTCTAGTATACTCATCATGATGTTGAGAATATGACCACTTCTTTTCATTGTTGGAGTAGCTACTGATCCGTTCTAACCATGGTATCTCACTTTGCTGTACCCACTGCCTCCTATCATCTCGCATCCACTCTGGCTCCCCCTGGTGCACCCTGTAAGTAAAAGACAGAGGGATCTTTCCGCAAATGCAAATCAAGTCTTGCCGCTCCTTTTCTCAAATCACTCCAGTGACTAATCATCCCAATTAGAATAAAATCTAAGTATCTCAATGTGACAACCAGTCCAAGTCAACTCTTAAGACTTACCTTCTGCCACTTGCTCTCACTCTCTTGGCACATTCTGTTCTTCCAGCTATTCCTTGAAAATGTTTTGCTTACTCTGCTTTTGGACTTTTGTTGCGCCTGTTTCCTATTTGTGGATTACACATCCTCTGGTGGGGCTTGCTTCCTTATTTTATTCAAGTTTCACCTTCTTAGTGAGATCTTCCTTGATCTCCTTTTCTAAAATAAGTGGCCCTCCCATTTTCCATTTCCTTATAGTTTTTAATTCTTCTTTTACTTATCACTACTGATATTATTTTATATGCATCTATTGATTTTCTATCAACCTCAACAGATTGTAAGCACCAAAAGG
This sequence comes from Manis pentadactyla, assembly GCF_030020395.1. Lineage (NCBI taxonomy): Eukaryota > Metazoa > Chordata > Mammalia > Pholidota > Manidae > Manis > Manis pentadactyla. The sequence continues at coordinate 143,743,222 of NC_080021.1, read as the reverse complement.
ACAGAAACTTTATCACTCTATCTATAATATCTAGAAGACAGCTTGTCACATAGCAAGAGCTAAGTCACCATGTGTGGCAAAAAGTAAATAAATGAATGAGAGTATTACCACTATTACTGGAGCCTAGTGATATTACTTTAACTCTGTTCTTCACTGCCTGTGATCTGGATTTCTCACTAGTCTTCCACCACTGTCATCCTATGCATGCCTCCTGGCAACACTTCCAAAGGCACCAGCCAGCCATGTCAGTTCCATATTTGAAATTGTCTAATCCTCCCATAATCTTTTAGGGGTTCTCCTCTGTGACCTTGCACAGTTTTGGTGAACATCTGTTGTGCCACTTGTCGCACTCTTTTAAGTGGTCCAATTCCTTGTCTGTCACCTTCTCTAGATAAGAGAGCTCTAAGGGTCTTATCTAATAAATATATGGTTTATGTTCCTGTAGTCCTTTAAAAATTTATGGAAATGCGCATGTGGGCATGATCCCATTTTATGTAGATGTTATTAAAATGCCTTTTCATAAGAGAAAATTGAGACTCTGAGAAACAAAAATGACTTCTCTGAATCACATGTCTTGAATGAAGCATAAATTTAACCAGTTCTTCAAATTTCAAGACTATTTTGCCTTTCCAACAAAACTACATTCCAAACAAGGAAATTTATTATTTGGCATTCAAGGACCCTAATAATTTGAATTTAAGCCACTTTACCAAACCTACTTCTACCATTTCCCTTGAAATACTCCAAAATTTGGTCATTAAATTTAGGAAAACCATTAGTGATACAGACCTCTCACTTTTTCCTTCCAAGTTTTCCACCCTCCATATCTTCTCCATAGTTGTAATTTTCCTCCTGTCTTTTTTCCATGTTTTAATCCTGCTTTTTATTCAAAGCTCAGCTAAAAAGCCATGTTAAATATGGTTTAATATTGAATTTCAAAATTCTACATCATTAAAATAAGCATAAACTTAAGTTCTATGTATATAAAAGATATATCTTGTAACTAGATATTAAATTCATATAGGCATCGTTGAGTTAAATTCATCTTCAGTTTCTCCACTTGTCGTTTGTCTGTCAGTTAAGATTAAATGAGCCGTATATAGGAAAAACCAAAACACTTGGCTTACATCCACAGGTAGATACTAAAGGGTAGAAAGGTGGTTTCCCAGTGATTAGGTGATTAGGAACCCAGATTCTTTCTGCTGGTGATGCACAACCTATGTTCCCATTATCAGCATGACCGGATTATTCAAGGTATATCTGAATTTCTCACCATGACATTCGTGTGACAGAGGAAAGACTGGAGGCGCACCACAGCAGCCGTGAGAGGATGGATACGTGTAGCATAAAAGGACATGACAAGGTTGGAACTCAATATGCGGAAAAAGATACATCAGATGAATACTACTGTAGTTATGTTTACATGAGAAAAAACAGACCTGAAAGCAAAAAACAATTAGAAATAAAGAGGATTGCCACATAAACGTATCACTTTTAATTCCTCCAGGAAAATAGGACAATTAAAAGTTTTACACCCTAATAGTCTCATCAAAATATATAGTGAAAATTGTCAGAATTATACCAATTCACAGTCACAGTGGGAAATTTTGACATTGCTTTCCCAGAAACTAATAGAGGAGAAATGATCAATAAAACTTTTGAAAATTTAAACAATATGGTCAGCAAGCTTGACCTAGGATATAGATGCAACATCTGCAGAATGCATAACCTTTTTAAACACAAGATGCAAATCGCCTATTTGCCCATATTGGTTTGGTAGGAAAAATCTCAAGAAATTTAAGGGATTGTGTTCTGGTACCACATGTTAGAAAGCAACACAACAGATAGTTAGAAAAAAAACTCCAGCTGTTTGGAAATTACCAAAATATAGCTAAATTATCTGTGAATCAAAGGAGGAATCCTAATCTAAATGTTAGAATATTTAGAACTGAATAAAAATAAAAATACCACATATTATGTGTGTGGGATTCAAGCAAAGCATTATTATAGATAAATGCATAGCCTTACATGATTTTTATGAGAGAAGAGGAAATGCTAAAAATTAACTGCTGATGTTTCATTTAAATTTTTTTAATGCATAATAAAGTAATAAATCCAAAGAAATTAAAAGGATAGAGAAAACAAAAAATAAAAGCATAAATCAATGAAATATTTGAGAAAACACAATAAACAAGAACAACAAAGCCAGATGTTGGTTGTTCCAAAGCTGAATAAAATAAGACAAATCCATGATGAGGTTAATCAAGGAAAAGAGAAGAAAAATGTAACAGAACAAAAAGATGTAACTATAAATACAGGAAAGATTAAAAACAATAAAAGAATATTATAAACAACCTACATATTTGAAAACTTCAATGAAATGGACAAGTCCCTATATAAACATAACTTACTATAACTGGATCAAGAATAAGAAGAAATCAGGTTATTCTAAATCTGTTAACAAAAACCCAGTATTGGTAGTCTTCTCACTGAGAACTTCAGGTACAGTTTTACTGACACATTCAACCAAGTATTTAAAGAAATGAATAATTCCATTCTTAAACAATCTCCTTCAGAGAATAAAAAGGAAAATGAACAATCCATAGTTCATTTTATGAGGCTAGGATAACATTGATGCCATAACTGATAACAAGAGTACAAGAAAGGAAAACCATTATTACTCCTGAACTTAGTTGCATTAGTTATATAAATTCTAAACATAAGATTAGCACATTGAATCCAGCAATACTATAAACACATCAATCCATCATAATCAAATTGGATTTGTCCCAGCTTTGGGAGGTTTGTTGAACATTAACAAATCAATGAATGCAAATTATCATATTAATGAAGTAAAAAGATGTGGGATAAAAATGTGTGGCAAAATTTGGCATACCTTCTTGATGAAACCTCTAACAAGCTAGACACAGAAGTTGTAGAAGATGTTTGTGTTGCTCTGTTGCACATGGTTCTGTTTGATTTTGGCAGAGCATGTACTTTTTATTTCACCTCAAGCCTTTGGTTGCACCTTTCTTTGCTTTCATGCTTCAGGGCTTTCTTGCCAAGGCAAGAAGCCCTTGATATTTGCACAGACAGCTCGGAAAAGCTTAGCAGTTGGTACGTAGAGGCAATACTCAACCAATGGGTTTGAGATTTCTTAGAAAAATACATGAGTGGTGCAAATAATTTAAAAACATGAAATCGGTAGACCAACCATTATTTAACATTCTCAGAGGAAGAGTCGGTTTTAGAAACACAGAGAATTTCAAACATAGCTTCTTTTGGTCAAAATGATGATCATGATGTATACCACATATACCATGCTCAGTATACATTGAGCATCTCCTTTGTGAGGCACTATGAAAATAAGTTGAACAAGACCTGGGCTTTATCCTCAAGGAGTTCAAAGCTGTGCAAAAAAGCAGCATTAGTTAACCAATTAAAACATCATACGAAAGACCAAAATAAGAGATCGAGGTGAGGTGCTGTGGGAACATAGAGAAAAAAGTGTCTAATCTTACCTTAATACAGTCAGGAATGCTGTATTAAAAGAATCCTGAGTGATCTGAAGGCTAAGTGGAATCCCCAGCAGGTGACAGGTTGGAATGGGCATTCCAGGAAGAGGGAATGAAGATAGGAGGTGAATGAGCATGCTCCAGGAAGAACTGAGCCAATGGTTTGTAGAGTAGGTTGTGTAATGGGAAACCACAGAGACAGAAGGTTAGAGAGACTAGGCATATTTTAATTATTAAATAGGTATTGAAATCCTTTTATATGCCAACATTATTCTAGATGCCAGAATAATGCCAGAATAATGCTAGATGCCAGAAGTACATGGGGAACATAACACATGGCTCCTTCCTCTGTGAAGCTTACAGTGCAATGGAAGACAGTAGAATCTCAATCTCAAAAGTGGTGACTCAGGCACATGGGCCAACTCATACTTTGACTATTGTACTCATTTATGCCCAATGAATCAGACAAGATGGTACTAATTAATTTGAGCAGATATGTTAAATTTAGGGGTAAACTCTGCTGGAAGATTCTCTCTCTTTCTCACACACACACACACACACACACTCACTCAAACAAACATGCATACCTGGACTCAGAGAAACATAGCCAATATCAAAGTTATAAATAGATGTGAAATGTCTTCAACATTTTGATTCTAAAAATTACCACAAAGATAAAAGCATAAATTTCATTGAGTAATGAAGCTTCCCTATGCAAACACATTTATTAATTTTATTCTCCTTTGTGGGCAACTGTAGATACAAGACTCCTGGGAACTTTCCGAACAACTAGAATTGGGAGTACTCTGGACATTCATTAGGGATTATTTGTTTAGAATGTGGTGACATTTTATAGCTTTCAAAATCCACATGAAGTACTGAATTGAATCAGAAATTTTGCAAATCAACTGCCTTATCAAGACTGTTCTAAGGTGGTCTTGGTCTCCTACTGGGCCAGGACTACATTTTGGCACAGAAAAGCTTAATTGTATTGGATTTATTTCTAGTAAGAAATACATTTCAGTTAACAACTTCAACATGTAGGACAAAAATATTTGTTAGCTCTGTTTAAAATATTTGGGGGGTACAATAGTGATTTTCAGACCTTCTGATATTAGAAATAAATTAGAAGGTGTAAAGTTCTCTTTGGATAAACTTGAAAAAGTTCAGTTTTTCCAAAACTACTTTTTCTTTCATTATTCTAAATGTGCATTTTATTGATAATTATTGACTTACTAGCTAAAATAAAAGATAAATGGAAAGAAATGGAGGGAGTTTCTCTGAAAATGTTCTGAGTAATGCTTAGAATACCTATAACTGTGGTGTTAGTATTCATGGTTGTTCAGTGGGAAAGAGTAAAATCAATTTGATCTCTTTCCTGAAATCCCATGTAAGCTCGTTATTTTCCCTACACAGAGCATTGCATTTTTAATTGAACTGGGTCCAATTTCACCTGAAACTTAACATTTCTGACCTATTTCTAAACAATCTACTCTTGATCCCACATCTGGTACCCCTCTCCCAAGGCTCCCTCAACTGTCTTTGCATTTCACTAACACCAGAGTTTAGCTCAGTCTGAGAAATCGCAGGCCACACCTATGTCATCACTCTGAGATGAATGGAACATCCCCAAACCTCAGTTAGCCATGAAATAAAACATGCATCTTGGTGGATAATTAAGAATTCACTTTGGGGATAACAATTCACTGTCAGTAGAACTTTTTCTGTGATTCAGATCATCGACACTCACAGCCCAGGTTTCTTACAGTCTCTTCATTGAACACTGTTCAGTTGATGATTCCCATAATCATCAGTTTTACCCTGGTCATTCCTTGTGTACTGTGGGGACCTGACATGGGTTACAGAAGAGTAGGAAGGGACAGTTGCTATGATTAGATATTTAAAAACATATATTATATGTTACACATGTAGTAACTGTAAATAGGTTTCACAATAGCAAATCTAGCCAAAGGATTATGACTATGGATCCACAATATTTTCCTCCCCCAACACACTCCTGAGATTTCCCTCTGTGTTTCTTTTCCACTTAAAAATGCAATATTATACTCTTTTGATATTTTAGGCTGGAGGCCTCTGTTACAGACAAAGTAAAAAGCTAAACAAGAGGAACTCACCCATAAGAACTGCATTGCAAACGTCTTTAGTCATTCATGTTTTATTTTTTAAAAAGAAAAATAAGTATTACATCTGTGATAATCTTTGCTTTAGATCAGGAAATATCAAAAGGAAAACCACAAAAATGACATGAATTTAAACTTTGGTAGAGAGAATATAAGCTTTGGTAGAGGGATTCTACTCAGCTATTTAAATCAATTAAACCCTGGCTAATTCTCTCCATTTCCACCTCCACAAATACAAAACAGAATTCTATCTTTCAAGAAGGTTAAGTGAAGAAAAATAAATTAGATTAATTTTAATTAATATCTACTAATTATTTTAGATACATCAAACTTCTGATAAAATGTAATTACATTTTGTATGTTACATGTGCCTTCCATAATATGCTAAATATGTTTGCATAATAAGTGAATAACTCATTACACATTGCTAAGTAAGTTAGCAGTATGGGCTGGGAATAGGGGGTGTGCATTTTGGTGCAGTCTGTGGTACCCAGCAGCCATGTGACCTTGGTAGAGAACGCATAGAGGCCTCAGTGTCGTCATCTGAAAATCAGAGATTTAAATGGATCTTTTCCAGAGATTTTTCTAATTCTAAAAGCTTGTGTTTTGATCCTACCATTTGCAACAATATGGATGGAGCTAGAGGGTATTATGCTCAGTGAAATAAGCCAAGAGGAGAAAGAGAAATACCAAATGATTTCACTCATCTGTGGAGTATAAGAACAAAGGAAAAACTGAAGGAACAAAACAGCAGCAGAATCACAGAACCCAAGAATGGACTAACAGGTACCAAAGGGAAAGGGACTGGGGAGGATGGGTGGGTAGGGAGGGATAAGGGGGGGGAAGAAGAGAGGGGATATTATGATTAGCAAGCATAATGGAGGGTTGGGAGAAAGGGGAGGGCTGTACAACACAGAGAAGACAAGTAGTGATTATACAACATTTTGCTATGCTGATGGACAGTGACTGTAAGGGGGTTTGTGGGGGGGAACTTGGTATAGGGGAGAGCCTAGTAAACATAATGTTCTTCATGTAATTGTAGATTAATGATAACAAAAAAAAAAGAAAGAAAGGGGGTATTACTCCTTGATAGGATAAAACTAACTGCAAATCACCAATTAATGCATGCTTTAAATATCCTTAATTTTGATAATTTAAAGGGTGTCAGATGATCAGCTATGGAAGTACATTTTTCTGATAATATTCCTTTCTCTTTAAAAAAAGAAAAAAAGCAGTTCCTGTGTGGTGATCTCCAATAAGTTCTTCACAATGGTATAAAGGGCATATCAAAAGTGTGGGCAAAGGGTTTGTTTGTGTTTATACAGAGAATCAAAGCCTAATTTGGCTACCCAGAAAACAAATTAAGATACGATATGAAGAAGAACTTCCAACATCAACATTCTCTGGAAGAGTCATTCCAGAAGATGATCATCAAAAAACTTCAACAAAGATCCTGGTGCTGTTGCAGTTGTAGCTGCATTCATCCCACCGGTTCCTGGACTTGCCATTGGAATGAAGAAGGAGATATCTAAGCTGGCCTGTGCATACAGTAAAACAACAAATTTGACTGGATCTATACTGTCGGAACTCAACCAAGAATTAGGAGAAGTACAAGTTGCAACGCTCCAAAATCTTGCGACTATAGACTATCTACTGTTAAAAGAACATATGGGATGTGAACAGTTCCCAGGAATGTGTTGTTTTAATTTGTCTGATTTTTCTCAAACTATTCAAATTCAGTTAGACAATATCCATCATATCATTGATAAGTTTTCACAAATGCCTAGGGTGCCTAACTGGTTTTCTTGGTTTCACTGGATATGGCTGGTAATTTAGGTCTGCTTTGGTTATGTAACTGTATTCCTATTATGTTAATGTGTGCATGCAATTTAATTAGTAATTTAAAACCTATACACGCTTATGTTACACTACAAGAAGATATGTCAAAGAAATAATCAATCTTCCCATGTTTTCCTCCATCTGCTACTTCTATAGCTTCTCTTCTTCCTTCATAATTACAACCCCTAAGTAGAATTCGTGCCTCATATCAAAATTACCAAGTATCATAATTCTTCCAAGTGGTAAAGATACCTCAAGACAAATGCTGAGCATAGAAGCCACAGGGCATAAATCTGCAAAAAAGTATAAAGCTAACCTTTTCAAACAATATTGCTTCTCTCTCACTTACCAACTTTACATTTCCCTGTATGGCCCCGGAAGATGACTGGTTAGCCAGAGACGGGTAAGATTCCTCAAGGGAGGAACAACCTAAGACAGGCACAGTCGCAGGGGGGCCATCAGGTGAGAAATTGGGGACCAACAGAGGTGAGCCTTAGAACTTCACCCCCCCTGTTTTGAGAGAAATCTTCTGCATCCATGGATGTTTTGTTGCCCTTGTCTTGCTTGGATTAATACTTAGTCTATAGGCACACACCTGATCATCTACATTGGCCCTTTTATAGCACTAAACTATGTTTTCTACCTTTATCTTGCATCTACCTACCACTTCAGCATTTTATTAAAAATAATAATAATGATAATAATAATAATAATAATAATAAGGGAGAAATGTGGGATTCACATATAAATCAAGTATAAAAATCAAACAAATAATCATAATTGACCTGATTGTTTATAGTTCATGATGCGTGATCAAAACCAAAAGTTTCTGTAATGACTGCCCTTGCACTGTTCACCATTTAAGAACTTATTCACTATGTAAGAACTTGTTCACCATGTAAAAACTTGTTCATTTTGCTTCAGAAGATTGGAGACTGATGAGAATTAGGCTTGGGGTGGATTAATGATTGTGCATTGAGTCCCCTATACAGAATTTTATTGTTGTTAACAACCATATGATCTATAAATATGAGAGATGCCCTCTCAAAAAATAAATTAAAAAATAAAAAATAAAAGCTTGTGTTTTGAAATGCATTCTTGATAACTTTAACTGTTCATGCAAATTTGCATATGTCTTTATATTGGATCATTACTTCCCTGGATGCTGGATTCTTACTCAGGAAAACAAAGCTCATTTATAACAGTTTCCTCAGGGAGCCTCTGATTTGCCCTGTGGTTACTTGGTTTACAATATAATTTTCATGTGGCAAACATTTAGTAATGTATATAATTATTGAGTCACCACATTGTATATCTGAAACCAATATAATATTGTATATCACTTTGTTCCAATAAAAAAATAACAGTATAGCTTTTCCCTTGTACATTGGGGTAAAGTGGTTGGGCAATCCATGAGAAGTTAGGCAAGTTGTAGGGAAGCTCAGGAACCAAAAGGTCACTTATATAACAAATAACAATAAAAGATGTAGGCAATTTAAGTGTCTTAAATCAGTAGAGCAAAGATGAGCTCTTATGTCAGGACAGGTCAGCGCCCAAAATGCAGCATTAAAGAGCACAGATCTCAGTAAGAACCAAAATCTGTAATAAGCTAGTTATGATGCCATGATAATGATAGGAGTTTGCAACCTTTTTATCTGTAAGGAGTCAGATAATAAATATTTTAGGCCACACAGTGTTTGCTACAGCTTACTCTGCACTTAAAGAGCTTGTTTACTCTGCACTTAAAGAGCAAAAGCAGCCACAGAGTGTACGTACGTGAACGAGCTGAGCGACAAACCTTCATTTATGGACTCTGAAATTTGAATCCCATATAACTTTCATGTGTTAGAAAATTTTCTTCTTTTGATCTTTTCAACCACTTAAAAAGGTAAAATCTATGCTTAGTTGGTGGGCCATGTAAAAACAGATGGCAGGCCGGCTTTGGCCTGCAGGCAGTTGTTTGTCAACCCCTGACAAAAACATAAAGCATCGAGGACTTTTGAAATATGACTGAGTACTTAATATGTTCATTTTAGTAAATTACCATCAGCAAAAATTTATATGTTTTGAATATCACCTTATTGCTTTCCATCACATGCCATAATTCAAGTTAGCCCAGAAAGGTTTTACTAAAGTTTAATTGAAGAAATACGGAAGGCAGCTTTAATTAGCACATGTATTATTTGTGGGATTGATTTAATATTATTTGAACACATTCCATTTTCTGAAAGTAAAACTTTCTCCTGTAGTAGTATTTTTAGTTTTCATTAACTTGATAATTATATCTACTACTTACAGTTTTCTTATTCTAGTTATAACCATCAATGTTTTTTCAGAGATTATTATGATTATTTTTTGAAATACTATTGGCATTTTAAATATAATAGATAAAGTTATCAAGTAAATAATTTATTCAAGATTTCATAGCTAGACTGTCAAATCAAAAGCCTGCATTTAAGCTACCCTATTACATTGACTCATCTACCATTTTTTTCCTTAGTAAACTCAGGAAAACTTTGCTCATGTGCATATTGGCCCTGATTATGAATTAATAGTGAGAACTAACCTTGTATTATTTTGTCAATCTTTTTGTTTGGAGAAAATGTTTTTGCAGTATTTAAAACTTATTTAAAAAAAGAGAGACAACTAAACATTCAGAGGAGAGATAAATACAGTTACTTTGAGGCCATAATGAAGTACAGATATCAGTTTATGATCTACTTTCAGGATCAAGACATTTTTAACAATTATATCCCTATTTAATTCAATCATAATATTTTGAAAGCACTTACTATGTTTAATAAAAATTGGTAGTTTGCTCATCTATTCCTTCAATTAATCAGTAAATATTAAGCATCTATATATGCCAAGCAATATGCTCTGCTTGGAAATATAACGTGGAGAAAGGCAGACCCCGTCTGTCTTCAGCCTCATGAAGAAAATAGATATTTTTTTTTCCCTTTTCTGTTTATTTTTTTATTTTTTTAAATTTTATTTTGATATCATTAACCTACAATTACATGAAGAACATTATGTTTACTAGGCTCCCCCCTTCACCAAGTCCCCTCCCACATACCCCTTCACAATCACTGTCCATCAGCGTAGTAAGATGCTGTAAAATCACTATTTGTCTTCTCTGTGTTGCACAGCCCTCCCTGTGCCCCCTCACACACTATACATGCTAATCATAATGCCCCCTTTCTTTTTCCCTGCCCTAATCCCTCCCTTCCCACCCATACTCCCCAGTCCCTTTCCCTTTGGTAACTATTAGTCCATTTTTGGGTTCTGTGATTCTGCTGCTGTTTTGTTCCTTCAGTTTTCCTTTGTTCTTATACTCCACATATGAGTGAAATCATTTGGTACTTGTCTTTCTCTGCCTGGCTTATTTCACTGAGCATAATACCCTCTAGCTCCATCCATGTTGTTGCAAATGGTAGGATCTGTTTTTTTCTTATGGCTGAGCAATATTCCATTGTGTATATGTACCACATCTTCTTTATCCATTCATCTACTGATGGACATTTAGGTTGCTTCCATATCTTGGCTATTGTAAATAGTGCAGCGATAAACATAGGGGTGCATCTGTCTTTTTCAAACTGAAGTGCTACATTCTTAAGGTAAATTCCTAGAAGTGGAATTCCTGGGTCAAATGGTATTTCTATTTTGAGCATTTTGAGGAACCTCCATACTGCTTTCCACAATGGTTGAACTAATTTACATTCCCACCAGCAGTGTAGGAGGGTTCCCCTTTCTCCACAACCTCGCCAACATTTCTTGTTGTTTGTCTTTTGGATGGTAGCCATCCTTACTGGTGTGAGATGGTATCTCATTGTGGTTTTAATTTGCATTTGTCTGATGACAAGCGATGTGGAGCATCTCTTCATGTGTCTGTTGGCCATCTGAATTTCTTCTTTAGAGAACTGTCTATTCAGCTCCTCTGCCCATTTTTTAATTGGATTATTTGCTTTTTGTTTGTTGAGGCATGTGAGCTCTTTATATATTTGGATGTCAACCTTTATTGGATCTGTCATTTATGAATATATTCTCCCATACTGTAGGATACTTTTTTGTTCTATTGATGGTGTCCTTTGCTGTACAGAAGCTTTTCAGCTTGATATAGTCCCATTTGTTCATTTTTGCGTTTGTTTCCCTTGCCTGTGGAGTTATGTTCAAGAAGAGGTCACTCATGTTTATGTCTAAGAGGTTTTTGCCTATGTTTTTTTCTAAGAGTTTTATGGTTTCATGACTTACATACAGGTCTTTGATCTATTTTGAATTTACTTTTGTGTATAGGGTTAGACAATAGTCCAGTTTCATTCTCCTACATGTAGCTGTCCAATTTTGCCAGCACCATCTGTTGAAGAGACTGTCATTTCCCCATTGTATGTCCATGGCCCCTTTATTGAATATTAGTTGACCATATATGTTTGGGTTAATGTTTGGAGTCTCTATTCTGTTCAATTGGTCTGTGGCTCTGTTCTTGTGCCAGTACCAAATTGTCTTGATGACTGTGGCTTTGTAGTAGAGCTTGAAGTTGGGGAGTGAGATCCCCCCCACTTTATTCTTCCTTCTCAGGATTGTTTTAGCTATTCGGGGTCTTTGGTGTTTCCATATGAATTTTTGAACTATTTGTTCCAGTTCATTGAAGAATGCTGTTGGTAGTTTGATAGGGATTGCATCGAATCTGTATATTGCTTTGGCCAGGATGGCCATTTTGATGATATTAATTCTTCCTAGCCACGAGCATGGGATGAGTTTCCATTTGTTAGTGACCTCTTTAATTTCTCTTAAGAGTGTCTTACAGTTTTCAGGGTATAGGTCTTTCACTTCCTTGGTTAGGTTTATTCCTAGGTATTTTATTCTTTTTGATGCTATTGTGAATGGAATTGTCTTCCTGATTTCTCTTTCTATTAGTTTATTGTGAGTGTATAGGAAAGCCACAGATTTCTGTGTGTTAATTTTGTATCCTGCAACTTTGCTGAATTCCGATATTAGCTCTAGTAGTTTTGGAGTGGAGTCTTTAGGGTTTTTTATGTACAGTATCATGTCATCTGCAAATAGTGACAGTTTAACTTCTTCTTTACCAATCTGGATTCCTTGTATTTCTTTGTTTTGTCTAATTGCTGTGGCTAGGACCTCCAGTACTATGTCTGCTATGTTAAATAACAGTGGAGAGAGTGGGCATCCCTGTCTAGTTCCCGATCTCGGAGGAAATGCTTTCAGCTTCTAGCTGTTCAATATAATGTTGGCTGTGGGTTTATCATATATGGCCTTTATTATGTTGAGGTACTTTCCCTCTATACCCATTTGTTGAGAGTGTTTATCATGAATGGATGTTGAACTTTGTCAAATGCTTTTTCAGCATCTATGGAGATGATCATGTGGTTTTTGTCTTTCTTTTTGTTGATGTGGTGGATGCTGTTGATGGATTTTCAAATGTTGTACCATCCTTGCATCCCTGGGATGAATCCCACTTGGTCATGGTGTACGATCCTTTTGATGTATTTTTGAATTCGGTTTGCTAATATTTTGTTGAGTATTTTTGCATCTACGTTCATCAGGGATATTGGTCTGTAGTTTTCTTTTTTGGTGGGGTCTTTGCCTGGTTTTGGTATTAGGGTGATGTTAGCTTCATAGAATGAGTTTGGGAGTATCCCCTCCTCCTCTATTTTTTGGAAAACTCTAAGGAGAATGGGTATTATGTCTTCCCTGTATGTCTGATAAAATTCCGAGGTAAATCCATCTGGCCCGGGGGTTTTGTTCTTTGGTACTTTTTTGATTACCGCTTCAATTTCGTTGCTGGTAATTGGTCTGTTCAGATTTTCTGTTTCTTTCTGGGTCAGTCGTGGAAGGTTGTATTTTTCTAGGAAGTTGTCCATTTCTCCTAGGTTTCCCAGCTTGTTAGCATATAGGTTTACATAGTATTCTCTAATAATTCTTTGTATTTCTGTGGGGTCCGTCGTGATTTTTCCTTTCTCGTTTCTGTTACTGTTGATTTGTGTTGACTCTCTTTTCTTCTTAATAAGTCTGGCTGGAGGCTTATCTATTTTGTTTATTTTCTTGAAGAACCAGCTCTTGGTTTCATTGATTTTTGCCATTGTTTTATTCTTCTCAATTTTATTTATTTCTTCTCTGATCTTTATTATGTCCCCCCTTCTGCTGACCTTTGGCCTCATTTGTTCTTCTTTTTCCAATTTCTATAATTATGACATTAGACCATTCATTTGGGATTGTTCTTCCTTCTTTAAATATGCCTGGATTGCTATATACTTTCCTCTTAAGACTGCTTTTGCTGTATCCCACAGTAGTTGAGACTTTGTGTTGCTGTTGTCATTTGTTTCCATATATTGCTGGATCTCCATTTTGATTTGGTCATTGATCTATTGATTATTTAGGAGCATGTTGTTAAGCCTCCATGTGTTTGTGAGCCTTTTTGCTTTCTTTGTACAATTTATTTCTAGTTTTGTGCCTTTGTGGTCTGAAAAGTTGGTTGGTAGGTTTTCAGTCTTTTGGAATTTACTGAGGCTCTTTTTGTGGCCTAGTATGTGGTCTATTCTGGAGAATGTTCCATGTGCACTTGAGAAGAATGTGTATCCTGTTGCTTTTGGATATAGAGTTCTATAGATGTCTGTTAGGCCCATCTGTTCTAGTGTGTTGTTTAGTGCCTCTGTGTCCTTATTTATTTTCTGTCTGGTGGATCTGTCCTTTGGGGTGAGTGGTGTGTTGAAGTCTCCCAGAATGAATGCATTGCATTCTATTTCCTCCTTTAATTCTGTTAGTATTTGTTTCACATTATGTTGGTGCTCCTGTATTGGGTGCATATATATTTATAATGGTTATATCCTCTTGTTGGACTGAGCCCTTTATCATTTTGTAATGTCCTTCTTTATCTTTTTTTACTTTCTTTATTTTGAAGTCTATTTTATCTGATACTAGTATTGCAACACCTGCTTTTTTCTCTCTGTTGTTTGCATGAAATATCTTTTTCCATCCCTTGACTTTAAGTCTGTGCATGTCTTTGGGTTTGAGGTGAGTCTCTTGTAAGCAGCATATGGATAGGTCTTGCTTTTTTTTTATCTACTTATATATTTATTTTGGGTCTTGCTTTTTTATCCATCCTGTTACTCTGTGCCTTTTGATTGGTGCATTCAGTCCATTTACATTTAGGGTGATTATTGAAAGGTATGTACTTATTGCCATTGTAGGCTTTAAGTTTGTGGTTACCAAATGTTCAAGGTTAGCTTCTTTACTATCTTACTGTCTAACTTAACTCGCTTATTGAGCTATTATAAACACGGTCTGATGATTCTTTATTTCTCTCCCTTCTTATTCCTTCTCCTCCCTTCTTCATATGTTGGGTGTTTTGTTCTGTGCTCTTTTTAGGGGTGCTCCCATCTAGAGCAGTCCCTGTAAGATGCCCTGTAGAGGTGGTTTGTGGGAGGCAAATTCCCTCAACTTTTGCTTGTCTGGGAATTGTTTAATCCCTCCTTCAAATTTAAATGATAATCGTGCTGGATACAGTATTCTTGGTTCGAAGTCCTTCTGTTTCATTGCATTAAGTATATCATGCCATTCTTTTCTGGCCTGTAGGGTTTCTGTTGAGAAGTGTGATGATAGCCTGATGGGTTTTCCTTTGTAGGTGACCTTTTTTTTCTCTCTGGCTGCCTTTAATACTTTGTCCTTGTCTTTGATCTTTGCCATTTTAATTATTATTTGTCTTGGTGTTGCCCTCCTTGGATCCCTTGTAATGGGAGTTCTGTGTACCTCTGTGGTCTGAGAGGCCATTTCCTCCCCTAGTTTGGGGAAGTTTTCAGCAATTATTTCTTCAAAGACACTTTCTATCCCTTTTTCTCTCTCTTCTTCTTCTGGTACCCCTATAATGCAGATATTGTTCCATTTTGATTGGTCACACAGTTCTCTTAAAAATCTTTCATTCCTGGAAATCCTTTTATCTCTCTCTGCATTAGCTTCTCTGTGTTCCTGTTCTCTGTTTTCTAGTCCATTAATGGTCTCTTGCATCTCATCCATTCTGTTTTGAAGTCCTTCCAGAGCTTGTTTTTTTCTGTATTCTCCCTCCTTAGTTCTTGCATATTTCTCTGCAAGTCCAAAAATATTAGTGATAAAAATGGCAAATAAATATATAAAGAAGCTGAAAATCTAAAATATATCCATGATAATTAATACTAATGCATTTTAAAACTTAGAGGAAATACACTACTTAGAGATATATAAATTTTTAAGAATAACTTGAAAACTTGAAATTATTTATCATTAAAGAAAATAAATAATCCATTAAATATCAACCTGTGGGGAAAATTGAAGTTCCTATGGCCAGGATCCTCACCCGAACCTGAATTATTGATGTGTAACTGGCCTGCTGCTAGACTACTGCTTCCACATCTTTACATAATAAGCTATTATTGACTGAGTCACTATATAAAGAGCTCTGCCCAGTGTTCTGCAGACTATTAGATGCAGAGATAATTCTAGTGCTGACCTACCACCAGGAGAATGAAGCCGGGTGATAAGCCCTTTTGCCCCCAGAACATTCCATTGTCATTCCTCAGTCTCATTGAATCCATAATGAACTTGCCCAGGGCTGAAACCCACTGGCAGGACACTATCCGTTCAAAAATCTCAAGGTCTATAAGGTTTTACATGTGATTTTCACCAATTTCTATTTAAGAACAGATAATCCTTACATTACAGAAAACAAGAATATTCTAGAACTAGGAGAGAGAAAAAATACAGAGCATATGCAAAACTTGACATCAAAATAAATAAGAAAAGTATCCAAAATAAACTAATAATAAGGCAATTGTATGTGTGAACACAATACTAAATGCTAAATAAAGAAGCTACTAACAAATAGAATCAAACAATTTACAAAGAAACTGAACATTATAAAAATAACAGCTTACCCTGGAATGGATGGTAGAATATACCATCATTCATTAATGTATTTACTGCACTAAAAGATCAAATGGATAATATAACGATTATCATATGAAAATAATTAGAATACAAATTTGATAAAATGAGATGCTGATTCATGACAATTTTTATCCAAGTTGGAATAGAAAAGAACTTCTTAATTTGATATTGGTATAAAGTACACCAATATTGATAAAAATCATTTGTATACCAAATTCTAAGGTATATATTTTACTCAGTGGCAAAATTAAACATCATAGTCATTCCACTTATTATCAGGAGCATGCCCAGATAACTAATATTCCTATTTCTGTTTAACATTGTATATAAATCCTAGCCAAACTAGCCAAACTTAAGAGAAGGAAAAGGTATAGGCATAAAAACTTTTTTTAAAAAACATAATTTTTATTATTTCCAAGTAATGAAAAATTCAAATATATTCCTAAAGAAATTACAGAAAACTATTAAAGCTAGAAAAAACATTCAGAAAACTTGCTGAATATAAATGAAATAAGCAAAAATTAATATCATTCATATCAATACATCACTAATAACTTATAAGATAGATGAATAAATAAAAGCAACATTAAAAAAAATCACCAACATGAAAGTACCTAGAAGAAAATTAACAAAAAATGTTAAGACGTTTGGATGTAAGGCTAAATAAAACAGTGTAAGACAAAGATTAATAAACAAATGAAATGAATAGGTAAATCAAATATTACATAGTTTAATAAACCATTTTTAGAGATTCAATATTTTAAATTCTCTAATCCACCACATTTTAATCAATTCAGTGCAATTGCAAGCAAAAATTTACCAAAAATTCATTTTTTAAAGATATTTGAAAACTAGTCCTAAAATATATATATATAAGAACAAACAAACTAGATAGTTTAAGTAACTTGCAAGATGAAAAATGTCAAGATGAACAACATGGATTGGAACATTCTCTTCCAGGTATTTAGGCCTATTATCATGCTCTTTTAATTTATACAGTATATTAGTAAAACAAACCAATGGATTAAAATACAAAGTCCAGGAACATGAACAGTCTTATTTATAGACTTACAAATTGCTGGGGAGAAAGTGCATTATTCAATAAATAAGTAGAAGAATTGGCTGTTCATATGGAGGAAAAATGTATATATTCTTAATTCCCACCATTCACAGATGGGTTACACTCTAACTATGAAAATAAAAAAAAAACTTAAAATAGTAGCAGAAATATAAGAGAATCCATTAATGACCTTAGGATAGAGAAAAAATATTTTCAACAAAAAACAAACCATATGAAGGAAAAATTGTTAATGTGACATGTGAAAATATAACTAATGGTGGATTCCTACTGCTGGTATGACAGCATGAGGAGCTCTGTGGACTTGCTCCCCAAAGAAGCTAGTGAAAAAAGAAACCTAACCATTCAAAGTCTCTGAAAGAAGCCCTACAGGATTAGAGAAAATGAACTTTTTTTTTTAAGGAAAATCTACTAACACTCTGTAGGAAATGGTGAATTTCTGGTCTTTCAATCAAAGATCTATGGCCTCCCTTTCCCCTTCCAGCTCAGCAAGACCAAAACTCCATTCCAGATTGGTATCAATACAACTATTGATATGTTTAAGATGATTTAAGTATGCACA
Organism: Manis pentadactyla; assembly: GCF_030020395.1. Classification (NCBI taxonomy): domain Eukaryota; kingdom Metazoa; phylum Chordata; class Mammalia; order Pholidota; family Manidae; genus Manis; species Manis pentadactyla. The sequence goes on along the minus strand of NC_080021.1, from coordinate 143,725,153 downwards.
TGAGTATTAATACAGAATGGATATGGATAGATATAGTGAAAAGTACAAAAACATGCATGGGAAGGATATGATTAGCTTCAGAATTAATATTAATTACTCTGGAGAAGGAATACAGAAGGTATACCAGGAATGCCATTTAATAAGGCCTGTTTCTATGCCATTGTATTTCTTTTTATTTAAAAATAAGACTATGGCAATATATCAACAGTTTAAAAAACTGAGTTTCTGTGTGGGATATTAGTGTTTTTTATCATTTTATGTATTTCTGTATTTTAAAAGCAATTTCATTGTGGAAAAGGGAAAATGAGTCTAAAGAAAACAAATATCAGATGATCAATTATCAAAGAAGAGGAAAGATCCATCATAGCATGTAGTCACATGAACTCTTAGGCTGCATTATTATAAATTTAAATGAAGGGAAATAATTTCTCTACAGAATTTCCAGTCATGAAGTAATCTGTGGTATGATCTTTAATTATGAATTCCAATTTTAAAAGATATTCCCAAATTCTAAAGATTCTATATGCTCAGATGACCACTGAGTGGTATGAAAATCACATTTAATAATAGCTGAGGGAAATGTGAAATTAAGCTTGGGGAAAAAGTCTATTTGGGGAGGGTTGGAGTCCAAATATTTTAAGCAGTGTCATGTGGATGATGATGTTTTAAATGAAGTCTCTAAAACTTTCAATGAGAAAAAAAAAAGAAGGAAATTTAGGAATAACAGATTTGAGTTTAGTTTCAGTGGGATTGAGAGTTAAAGACTAGGAATTGTACTCATAAATTGAGACAGTTTTCTTTACGAAGATCATTTATTTTCCATCACTAGCAGTGTTAGTTGCAGAAGCTGAGAGCCTGTTTGCAGATTGCTTCTTTACTGTTTAAGACACAGACAACCTCAGTGGCAGCTGAGGTTTTTCTGAGCTGAAGTTTCCATGATTTATTTACCAGCATTGAATCATTCCCATTAAAGAGAAGTGAAAAATAAATACTATTTTTCAAGTCTCACATTATTGAGACAAAAGCAGGAATCTGCATAATCTTCTTGCCTTCATGGCACCATTTCTAAAGACCATTTCCAAATGTTCCAACAGAGGCAGGGGACATATTTCACTACCAGAGATTTTCTGGCTCAACAACCCTGGACATCCACTAGTAATAGCAAAACCAGATGCCGGACAGAAAGTGTAGATACTGGGCTCTGTGGTTTGATACGGGATGTGCGGTAACCCTATCAAGACCCCCAAGTCATTACTTTATTACAAATTTTTCAGTCAAAGATTTAGAGGTTAGCTAGATTACAATGAAGGCCACTTCTCCACTCCAGCTGTGGGCCAAAGAGCCCACTTTGCTGGAAAGCTCAGGTACCTGCAGGTGGGCGCTGCAGTCCGGCACTGATGCGCTCTTTGTTTGCAGCAGGCAATGGCTGCCTTCACATTTTCCAGTGGGTGGTTAGGAAAAGATTTGCAAAATGCTCTTTACTTCACCACCATTTTAAAAACAATTACAGTGGGGGCACCTGGGATGGAGTTTCCAGGACACCATTTCACAGATCGTTGCTTCAGTCCCACTTACTGGGACAAGCAGTGTTCTTGTTTTCCATCTCTCCTCGCTGTGGGAATCCAGCTTGTGTGCCAACTATGGACGGTTCTTGCTCCAAGCATCAGAGATACCCAGAATGTTCCCATTTACTGCGGTTGCTGGCCTCCACTAGATGGTAAACCACACTTGAATTGTTAAGATCATTATGCTGAATGCCTTCTTCCCATTTTTTTTTGTTTTATGAACCAGGGAGAAAGAGTACGCTTTTCAAAGCCAATAGCTCTTCATCACACTTCTGCATCTCTGTTAGCATGGAGCAAAGTTACTTTCACAAATATTTGCGATTGTACTATCCAATAAGGTGCCACTAGCCAACATGTGTTTGGTTACTGAGCACTTCAAATATGACCAGTGCAACAGAAGAACTTCTAATTGAAATGAGATGTGCTGTAAGGGTAAAGTCAACAGTGGATCTTGAAGGCTTCCTAAGAAAAAAAAGAAATGTTTCTCATTAATAAGTTTGGCACTGATTGCATGGAAATTGTGGATATATTTGGATAAATAAAATATATTATTAAAACAACTTCAAAAAGCAATTTCTTTTTACTTTGTAAAATGCGGCTACCAGATTAAAGCTACATATGTGATTCATATTTCTATGGAATAGTAATGGTCTATAAAACTGACTCCCTCTCTCTCTTTCCCCTCTCCCACACACGGTAAAACACTTTAAGGCATTTAATTATCATAAGTATATCAATACTACAGTGATAGTAACATAAAAGTGGAAGAATCAAAAGCCAAAAGGGAAACAAAAATGCCACCTAGATAACTTAATTACTCTGATGTGACATTAAGGTTAAGAATTGAAGTTCTTTGAAGCCACAGCACCTTGAGAAGTATGAAGAATTATAAAATCCATCGATTGATTTTATCATTCAATATTATTTATTGCACAACACAACTGTTATGTGTTAAGCTAAGAGATTTTGGAATATGTCCTAGATAACAGCTTATGGATTCTCCTTATGGTCATTTCTTTCTTATTCAGCCAAGGCCTCCAACTGCCATAGAAACTTGAAACTTTCCCTTGTGGGCAAATAAGGGACATTTTTTCCTCACACTGTTTCTTCAGTGTCTAATAAGGCCCCGATGGGGAAGCTCTGGCCACCGAGGAGTTTGGGAGACATGGATGGAAGCCTGTTTTACAGTAGGGAGTGCATTGCAGAAGCAGGTAACCCTGATGCTTTCAATCCCGGGATTGGGACGGGCCCAAAGCAGCAATTGGAATATAACCCTGAGGAGCTCCTACCCCAAGCAATCAACCAGAACATATTTTCAACAAATTAAACATGTGTTTCACCCAAAGACAACATAAGAGTGATGGCTAAAGAACACAGGCTCTGGATTTGTGCTGCCCAGGCTCATTGGGCAGCTCCTCAACCATTTGTGAGAACATGAGAAAATCCCTCAGACTCTCTACAGCTCAGTTTCTCATCTCTAAAGTGGAAATCCTAAGAGAACCTATTTTGTAGGGTTGGCATGAGGACTTAGGAGGTGGTACATAAAAGGAGATTGGACAGATGCCCTACATATAGAAAGTACTCAGCACATGGTGGCTGCTGTTGGCATTCTCTTGCCAGTCTCCAGGTTTCAGTAGCAGTGAATATGGGAACTCATGATGAACTGTACAGTGGGAGAAAATGATCAAACTCTCCAAATCTACCCGGCATTGGGTTAGGTGCTAGGGAAACAACAGTGAACAAGACCACTCTCCCTGCGCTCATGGCACCTGTGGGCCACTATGGGCTTCAGAGAATTCATATGGACACTCAAGCTCCATATGATGTTTATATGGTAATGACATACAGGATGCTCTGGGGACACCTCTAACACAGATCTGTGTCAGAGAAGGGTTTGTAGAGGAGAGACCCCTGAGCTGAGGATGGAAGGATTGGTATGAATTAGAGAGGTAAGGTGCTGGGAGGGGAAAGGTGGGAGTTAGTGATATGTGTGCTCTAGGACAAAAGGGGCTAATCTCTGCGAAGGACTGGAAGTGAAAATATGGGTTGTAGAAGAAACTGAAAGGAAGGTGGCTGTGGGAGGGTAATTGTGGTTATCTGATGGAAAATAAGGAAACATAAAAATACTTGAGCTATAGATCAGCAATGTTTAGGACACTGAATATTTGTGTTGGCATCTGACATTCTCATATTTTGGTGGTAAATTGTTAAATACTATAATAAAGAATTTGGCAATGTCTACCAAACTGTAAAACATATATTTGACTCATGAGGTTCACATTTAGAAATTTGTGGTTAGAAGGAATGAACCTGGGGGAATATTTTAGTTGTAGAGAAACAGAGTGCAAGGGTTCCCTGGCAGAAGGCACTGAGCCTGCTAGGGAAGCTGGAGCAATACCGACAGGGATGTTACAAGTCTGGGATGGAAAGATGGTGTGAGAGGAGGTCAGACAGACACCGGAGTACCTGACCAGGTGGGCTCTTGTTGGCCTTGCTGAAGAGCTAAGATTTTATTCCAAGTGAAATAGGATTCCTAATGCATGATTTCAAGCAGGACAGAGAACCTTCAGATTTTTATACTTTTGAAGGTCTCTCTGGATATATGTAGAGAATAAGATGGGGGTAGGATTTGGAAAGGCAAATGTAGACCATATTCTTGAAGTGATTTTGTGAAAAGCTAAATAAAGCAGATCTCATTCAGTTGCAAACATCAGAAATCCACTCTAAGCTCCAAGTAAAACTCTTTATTTTGGAAGAAAAGGAAAGTTCTCACAGAAAGTCTGAAGAAATGTTGCAGCTAGGAACTTATGAGCCATCAGAAGTTAAGGCAATATCTCTTTACATTGCATTTTTTTTTTTAATTAAAGGGTCATTGACATGAAATCTTATGAAGGTTTCATATGAACAACAATGTGGTTTCAACCTTCACCCATATTACCAAGTCCTCCGCCCTCCCCGCCACTGCAGGATAGTAGGGGTATACTCTCCAGTCATTACTTGTCTTCTCCATGCTATAGTGCCTTCCCTGTGACCTATCTTTATTGTGATTGCTAATTATAGTGCCCCTTAATCCCTTTCTCCCTCCCTCCCCACCCACCCCCTCACCGCCTTCCCTTTGGTAACCACTAGTCCCTTCTTAGACTCAGTGAGTCTGCTGCTGTTTTGTTCCTTCAGTTTTGCTTTGTTGTTATACTCCACAAATGAGTGATTCTTAGCGCTCTCTCTCTCTCTCTCTCTCTCTCACTCTCTCTCTCTCCCCTCAGGATTCCTTCTTCTGTTTCATATATTTCCCAGTGTTCATTTGGTTTCCCATAATTGACTGACTATAAATTCTTGGTTTCTTCTTAGTTCAAAATCTTTAAAAATAAATCTGATGCTACCTGGTCCTGAGTGCATCTGTGTTCAATTAACTGTAGATGAATTAGAGGTATAGGTTCAACCATGAGTTCCTAAGCCCAGTCCTCAATAGCTCTGTGAGGGAAGGAGCTGGGCTTGGAAGCACACGCGCAGTGCAAGCACTCCTGAACATGTCTGGCAATAGGAGTTAGTGGCTCCTTGTCATCAGCAAATAATTTAGAAAAACATATTTGAATATTTTTATATTCCCTAAGTCATCATCCTCAAATAATTATTCTATCCATCATGCCTTTGGCAGGAGGAAGGAAGTGGTCCATTTAAAGTTATATTCTTTGAAAATAGCTGAAACACCTAGTCTTACAATGCTAGGCAATTCACTTACTTTCTGAGCCACAATCTTTCCATTCTTAAAATGGTAATAACGATACTTACCTTACAGGGAGGTGGAGAGAATTCAAGATTATATGAGAAGTCTGTTTATACAGAGAAACTGATATGTAACTGGCTTACGATAATAATTATCACCTCTATTGTAGAGATGGAGAAACAGGCAGCTTAGAGAATTAAGTTATTTGCCTGAGAAAACATAGCTAAAAAGTGGCAGAGACAGAATTTGAGGGGAGCTGTCTGGCCTCAAATTCCCCAAATTTGAGGGGAGCACATCATCCCTCAAGGGAATTCATTAAATTTTTTGAGTGAAGGAGTGATAATTCATTGACAGTGTTTTGTAGCATATATACATGATTGTGGGGAAAATGTGATTAGAAAACTGCGATTAGAATATTTCAGTCAAGCAGGGTAGCATTCATCTGACTGACTTAGGATAGTGGAAGCACATGAAGGCAGAACAAGAAAAATGCTAACGATTACAAATACAAATTTTCTAAGATTCGGCAATCAATTGATGACAAGAGTTGTGAGAAGGAAGATGTAAAAAAGACAAGGAATTAGATGTCCTGAATGCATGGGAGAATAAGAAGCCAACTATGACAGAAGCAAAGTCAAGGAGAGAAGTTTATCTGAGATATTTGAGGCAGAAAGATGATGAACATCTTTTTGTTATATTGGCTGGGGTGTCAGAGGAACAATTAGCAATGTGTAACTCAACAGGAATTTGGAGTTGGTGGCAGCTTTAAATTTAGAAACATCATTATGTTATTGCGGAGACATGAGTAGCTGGGTATTTACATAGCAAGCATGATTTTATATTTATTTGAGTTGATTATTCTGGAATGTTTGTGGGACTGATAACAATTATAGAAGGTGGTTCCAGGCAATCAACCACCCTTTGATACCATTAATCTCTTCAAATCAACAGTAAAGGGTAGATTAGGTCATCACCTATAAAGTGTGACAACTTGAAATTGTGAGCCTACTTTCAGATGAAAGTAGCAAGTTATAAGTTTCCTTAACACAAAACTTTGGGAAGCTCAAAGCCTCAACCTATGAATATTTTCTTCAATAAACATCTTTTCCCTTGCCTAGCTAGTTGCCAATCAAAACATCTGCTTGCAGGACACAGTTGAGCCAAGTTTCCTCTTTTATTTTCTTCACAAGTCTTGAAAGATTAGTTTTGGCCTTCTTTCCCCTAGTTAGTTTCCAAAATTGCAGTGAAGATTGAAATTATAATCTGCCATTAGCCAGTTGTTGCTAAATCCATCAAGGAAAGATCAGGTGGACTAGGAATCAAGTAAAATTTAGATTTCCTTGGCCTCACTAACTGTCGGTTCCTAAAGGAAGACAAAAGCTCATTTTCCCAAAGGGTGAGTGTGTTGAATTCTGTTTTGAGCATAATATTTTTTCTTTTATTTGACCTCCCTTGTCAATACTGCATGTAACTAAATAAGATAATACATTTTCCATGCCAAATTCACAGTGCAGTTTACTAAACTATGTCTTTTTCTCCCCCTCCTCCTCCTGCTGTACATTCCCTTCCCTAAATCTAACGCTAAGGTATTTCTCTGTGCTGACCCCAAAGTGCTCAGGATCAATATATTTGTATACAGTTTAGCTAATTTGGGGGCTGAAGCTCACTCTTCCAACTATTGCTTGACAACAGGAGGCTGAAAAATATGGAGACAAAACAGACAGATATAATTACCAATTTCCTCTTACTGCTAACAATTGTGAATAGGCTGCCATCTTGTCCTGGTAGCCTGCAATCTTCACATTTTTTCTTGTCTTTTTTTGTATTGCCCTATAATGAATAATTTTTAAACATTCACTCTGTGTTAGGTGCTATTCTAAGTACCTTTATAATTCTAATGCATCTTCTAAAATTCTTACTCTAGGAAATGGTTTTGCATATTAATTTTACCTTTTGAAATTAATATAATGTTCTGATGATAGAAAACAGGGCTTCTTAATAGCTTAGTGGCCCTCACTCTCAATCATATTTTAAAGTCACCCCTTTAGTGTATAACTTTAGTCCTATCCACATTATTTAGTGGGCATTCCTAAATATGATAGAATGCTGCTATACAGTTGTCATAATTGTCTTCCTTATACTCTCCTGTTTTTATTTATCCCTCGTATTGTGACAGCTCAGCTTAAATTAGTTATTTTAAAAAGGAATTCCAACCAGCTCCCATCCTATCCTGGTAACATGCAAACTTTCAATCCTTTTGTCCTTTTCTTTTTCTTTCTATTTTCCTACAATGAATAAGAATCACAAATGGAGATTAATTAAAGAAATGACTCATCTGGTGATTACGATAGACCCATGTTGCCTTTATTCAGAAAATACTGATACTGGAAACTTGTAGACTTTGCCTAGAACATTCTAACTTCCCAGGCCACATCACAGAAATGTCAAGGGACAGAGAATGATTCCATCTGTCAGTCCCTGGAGATGTCATCAAATAGGGTCAAGGCAGGCCTCAGAGTTTTTGGCTGGAATAAGGGGAAATTCACGGAAACAGTTTTTCTTCAATTTTATCTCCCATGTTTTTAAGTTTAGGAAGCTTCAAAGGAAATATAAGTAGCATGAAACTGTACAAAATGAAATGATGAAAAATTCTGGCTAGATTTCTACACACTGATATCAGCAAGTTATCACTGGATGAAGAAGTTTTCTAATGTGAACATTATCTTTCATTTTGTTTCTCTCTCTACTATTTCCTACATACTTCAACTGACAACCTTATTTACATCACTTCTGGGAAGCTCAAATTCCTGGAGGCTTTTAGGCATTATGATGAGGTTCCTGAGAGAATCTCACACAACAATATTACCAGAAGGAGAATTATAGAACCACTTCATTAATATCTGGGCCAGAACTCAAACACCCTTGTGTGGGACTCTTTGGTAAAAGTCAGCTTATTGGCAGAGACTTTGAACTTAAGGCCCAATTATGGCTTCATTTCCATCCGTCTAGACCACTGTACTTTCCATGTCTCAACCTGAAATCCCAAGGAAAGGGCCAGGTTTCAGAGCACAGTCTGGTACAAACTCTAAGTCAATTTTAGTAAAGTAGATTTGGGAAAGAGAGAGAACTGATGAACTGGACCCTTGGGATCTGTTTACTATAGGAAGTGGGAAACAAAAATCACAAAAGGTAGGCTGGAACCTAGATTTTGGTTCTTTGAGATCCTCTACCTTTCACACCAAATAGATTTGTGACCCAAACACTACCTATAAACACACAAAGTTAGCAGGTTGTCCTCTCCAGGGTGGGTGGTAAAAGGGTGGAGCATAGAAGTAACTAGCTAGAAAAGAGCAAAAAGTTCACTCTTCAACTCATACCACTTTATGTCTATACTTAAAAGACTGGCAAGAAGTAGGGTTGAGGCTGTTAATCTCCTAGCTAGCTAGAAATCTATCTAGCTAGCTAGCAATATGCTAAATGCACTCTGACAAGCAAAATATCTCAATATGAATTATTTAAATTTCAATTTTTTAAGAGGGATTTCTAAGGGATTGCAACCAAAAAGCATTAATTATCAATGAAATGAACTTGTTGCAAAATGGTTCTAATTCTCCACTCTTTCCATATCCACACCCTTTGAAATATTACTTGAAAGGAAGTCTTATTAAGGGATGGAATCTACTTCCCCACTCCTTAGTTTCAGGATGGCCACATGACATACTTTGGTTAATAAGAAGCCATGGAAGTCACAGCATGCCAGTTCCCAGCCTAGGGCTCAACAGGCTTTTCACATTTCCAGTCACTGTTGAAACTCTGCCACCTTCATGGGAACAAACTCAGACTAGTCTGCTGAAGTGTAAGGGACCCCCCTGGAGAAGAGCTGAGGCATTCCAAGTGAAGCCATGTTAGATGAGCCAGGCCACGGCCAGCTCACAGTTGACCAGTCATGAAGGAGGACGGCCAGCTGAGATTAGCCAAGCCAGGCCCAGATCAAGATGGCTGAGATGACCCATGAACTTGAGAACATAAAATGTGTTTACTGTTCTGTCCTTGGTCATGTGGTTATCAGTTAAGTCCTTGCTCATGTGGTTATTAGTTAGGTAGCATTATTATGGCAATTGATGACTTAGGCAACAAACCTGCTGTTTACTTAGCAAAGCAAACTAGAATTACATTTAAGGTAACTTAAGCCAACAATACAGGTCATACCTTTGACAGTGATCAAGTCTGGACATTTTGTGGGTCAGCCTACACATATCTGAATTTAGTGATGCTATTGGTCCTACTTGCAGTATCTTCTTCATTCTTCTTTACATGCATAACTCATTCTTCATGATTTTCAGGTCAGATGTCAGGTACTCCAGGAGACTGATTCTAAACCCACAGGCTGGGTTAAATCCTCCTCCTCCGGGTTTCCAAAGCACCCTGGGCATGTCTCTACCTTATCTCTTAAAGGTGTACTGAAGGCAGAATTGGGATTTCCATTTCCACTTTATCTCTTCCGCTTCTTCAGCTCCTTTCAGTCAAGCTTCTACCACCAGCAATCTTGGCAATTTGCTCTTACAAGGAAGGATCTGTAATTATTAACAAGTCATCAGTTGAAGGAACGGTTCAAATTCTTACCTCACTTGACCACTCTGCATATTTACAAATGACTGAACACTCTCCTTGAAACAGCTTTTCTTCATGGAACATATATGCAGTTATAACTTGGATTTTATATCTTCAGATTTGTATTAATCTTCCTTTTCCCCACTAAACTGTCAAATCAATGAAGGCAGAAACCTTACCTTTTCCTCATCATGCCTATTCAGGATGTAGTACTATGACTGCTTGGCATGGAGTAGGCATCAGTAAATTTCTCTGAATGAATGAATACAGGCACCACTTACCACATTATATAAAGATCATTTTCCTGCATTGATCTTCTCCCTGGATTGTAAGCTTCCAGATGGCAAGGAGAATGACCTTTTTTTTACCTAGAGTGTCTAACTGAATAAACTGGTAAGAATAAGAGCTAAAATTTATTAAGTGCTTAATAAATTTCCTGGGCCATTTTAGGTACATGCAGAGGACAGTTTTACATGTACGATTCCATCTAATCCTCAAAATTCCCTGTTATATATAGAATTTTCCCCCATTTTACAGATACGGAAGATGAGGCACTCAAAATTTCACAAGTGTTTATTAAACTGATCTACATGCTCTAGGGGCAGACATACAGAAAACTGAATAGCTACTAACACCGTGGCTGGAAATTTGTCAGGGAGGTGACAAACCCAATAGTCCCCATCTCTAGAGATACCCTGGGCTAAGTATGTAGTCTCTTCATTGCACTAGTTCAGATTTGTAGATCATTCTGTGTTCTTGATTCCTATGCCTGGTCTCACAACAGTGCCTATCATCCTCTGCTTCTCCAATTTATCTAAGTAAATCTATCCACCCTATCCTCTTTGCCCAGCTAGCCCACTGTTCTGATTTCTTCCGCTCTATCACTTCACGATCTGTTCATTGCTGTACCCCAAGTGATGCCTGGTACCTATAATTATTCAGTAGTTCATGAACATAACCACCCCTTAATTTCCTAGAAAAGAATTTCTTGACTATCAAAAATCTATTACATGATAAATTTTTCTCTTTGTGACATTTAAAAGTAAAAACAATCCAAGCTATACAAGTGTGCAGTTACATTGTTTTTTCACAGTTGTAATGTATGCATGTGCCGAATTTGTTTTTTAGACTTAAAACTCCAGAGAGCATGAGTTAAATCTGGTTAACCAACTTCAAACCACAGATTATACTTTAAAGTGAGCAAACAGAAGTTTATTGATTACCTATTTCACCTAGATAATAATGATGATGATAAAATGATAATTTAGTAAATCATCCTGCTCAGGAATTACCACAAGACAGAAGAGAGAGATTATCAAATGTGATATCAGAAGTCACAAAATTGGAAACAGACCAAGAATTTCTGGAGCTAATCTTTACTTTTACAGAATATGCCATTTTTAGTAGGTCTATTGGTCAATATTTTTTCTCCATTCTTTGGATCCTGATTCAATATCAGAATCCATTTAAAATCCCCTCCATCAAGTTCAGATCATAAAGGAAATTGCATACCTCAGGAACCAATTAAAGTTTAACTTACCTCCTTCTGACCATCCCTCAGCAGCTGTTCCCAGGGAAAGCTGGAGAGGGCTCAAAGAAAAGCCGCCTCGGAAAAGACTCACCTGGAACTCATGGACTCCATCCGAGACGCACTGCCAGGGGCCCTGGCGTTTCTTTCTGAGCTGTGATTTCATTTAGTTTGAGCGCAGCATTCTGTACCGGGTGCTAAGGGGAATTTAGAGCATAGATTAGACATGGTTTTTACCCTCAGGAATCTCACAATTTAATGGAGGAAATAAGATAAACACACAGTCAATTAAGAGAAAGTAGATACATATGTACACATAAAAATATTGATTTAAGTTTGAGAAAGAGGAAGAGATAGAGGCAAAGGATTTAGATGCTAATCAGGAAAGGCTTGCAGACTTTACAGCATTCATGAGTGTGTCTCTAAGTGGAAGGAAAACTCTCTGTGTGCCAAAAGAAAAGGGACAGCTATTCCAAGGAGAAACTTCTTTTTCCTTCCCAAATGGACCCCCATAAATGGCACTGGACTGGGAGAAACAATTCTACGCTCAGAGACTGTAAATCACATCCATACGACTGACCACCTGGGTCACTGGTGGTGCCATGGAGATAACTTACCCTTGGCTTTCTAGTAATCTGGAATTAGCCAATTTAGAATGCACTGTATTTTCTGTCCCTAGCACTTTACCCATCAAGTGAGGTGATGCGAAATAGTGCATCTCTTTCATTAAAAACATACTACTGATATATTTAACAAAAAATGCTCAAATTGTCCATTGTTGAAGAGGAATACATGATTTTATATGAGGGGGACTCAAACTTGATATTTCAACTACTAAATCCTGTATTTCTCTGGAATTTATGGCCAGCACCATGCTTGCTTTTTGGCTGGTGATGGTATACAACAAAAGACGCAGGCTAGGCTTTGTAGAAATGCTGCAGAACCCTGGAGAAGCCCAGAGAGGATCACCCAGAGGCCTGCCCAGTCCTCTGCTACATTCCTACACTCCTCACAGCCTGTGGGAATAACATTATCCCATTGAACAAACAAAAAAAGTCAAGCAAAGTAACTGGGGCCTTTGGGCATCTGAATTCTCCTCCCTTCTAGCTTTTAACACTTATAGAGTTACAATTCATCCTCTCTCTGTCTCTCCCTCTCTCTCTGTCTCTCTTTTCTCTCTGTCTCTCCCTCTTTCTCTGTCTCTCCCTCTCTCTCTGTCTCTCTCCCCCTTTCACTTTTTTCAGTCTAATCAAAGATTGTTTTTTCTTCCCCCCTTGGTGGAGGGAGCTGAGAGAGAAGAGACAGATGGTATCGTTTGCAAAAGGAAAGCTGAGAAATCACACATATATCTTTCAGCTTTGTGGCAAACCTGATGCCAAAATTCTTGCTTGAAGTGGATAGTGTACTGGAGGCACAGAGGCATACCAGAAAGGGTGAGGCCCACTGAGGAGGGCAGTGCAATAAACCACTGTGGGCCGATCCAGCGGCAGAACATGGGAGCTATTACCCTTTGGCAGCTCTTTTATTTTTCCCTTATGGAGTTTCAGACCTGTCCTGCGCACTGAGATAGCTTTCATCTGGTTAAAACTTGTGCCGTGTTTAAACTTCCTTCAGACCCATGGAATTGGGGGCGTGCGGGGGGCAGAAAAACCTTAGCACAGCCTGTAACACCCTGAAATGATGTTGGAGGTGGGAGAGGGGCAGTAATTGTGCCCAGATAATGTTGTCATACTTTGTAAAGCCTTTAATTCTGGAATTTATTTATTAATGATGCACGGGTTATTACCCACCATCTGTCTTGTGTTAGCAGTGGGCTGTTTCAGATTATGGTAACGTGTTTCTGATCTGAGTTGCGTTGAAAGCCAGAACAGGGCATCTCATGTGCAGTCCTCTTTGAGGCCTGCTGTTTTCAATTCCTCTTCACAGAAAGGGCTTTTATTTGATTTGTTACGGGGATTTTTTTCTTCTGTTGCCAAAACAGCTGCACGCCTGGAAGGGAATAAGACACAGGGCCACATCAAACTTGTTAGCTTGTAGAAAAAAGAAAACATTGACTGTTCCAGGAACCAAAAAAAAAAAAAAGGGACATGAGAGGGTAGATGGGAAGGGGTAGGGGAGAAAAAAGAAAGCTTTAGCAGCCTTGTTGATTGGCTTTTATGTCATATGTCAAGAGTTTATCAACATATTTTGCTACTTTAAGTATTATATGTCAGATTGCTATGTGCTTAATTTATTATGCCCATTCACACCAAACAGAATGGCTTTCTTTTGAATATGTTTAATGGTTTTTGTGCTAGGGCAAGGAATAACTAAAAGTCCCAATGAGCTTGCCACCATCCTGCAGTCACCAAAGCAAACACCCAATAAATAAACTTGTTTTTTTTTTAATATACTGAACAGATTCGGATTTGTTCATGAATGAGAAAAAAAGGGGGAATAGGTAACAGGCAAGTGTTCCTTGCTTGCTGTGAATATTCACCCCAATCTCATTTCTTTGTTTCTCACTGGCTGTGGGTTGACAAGCCATGTTTCTAGACCACTGCTACCCAATAGCAATGGTTATGGAATGGTTTGTATCTGCCTTGTCCAAGACAGTAGCCACAAGCTACTTACGGCTATTGAGTGCTTGACATGTGGTTAGAGTGACCAAGTAATTAAAATTTTAACTCTATTTAATCTTAATGAATTTACATTTAAATAGCTCCATGTGGTAATGGGCACCACAATGGAGATTACAGCTCTAGGTTATGAAATAAGTGAAGATGCTGTTTCTTCCTTGTGATACACAGTAAAAGACATTATATACCAGCTTTGATGATTATGGACAACTTTTAACCTAAAGAATTTGAAAGATTCTTCCCCAATATATTATTACTCAGTGTTAGTAGCACTAAGGCTTTCTCCCAAAAGACCACTCAGGTTCTTCCTTGAATCCAGTGCATCAATGCTTCCATCTATTGAAATATGGATTTACAAGAAAAACAATGTTCATATGATAAACAAACAAACAACCATGAAGAACTGTAACCAAAGCTCTCAAATAATAACACATCTGCTAATTCTAAGGATGTTCAAGAATTGTTTTAAATTTACTGGCAACAATTCTCTAAGTCCATATTAAACACAGACTTATTGTTTCTGGAACATATGGTGCATTCACAGACAAGCCCCAAATCATGTGAAATTGACTTTGTATACAGAAAGAGTACACTGTCCAGATTTTAGTTAATCCACATTCTAGAAATTATGAGATATTTGTTAAAACTCACAAACATATTTTGGGATGTCTTTTGTTGTCAGTCTGCTTCTCCACTGATGGAGAAAAGGCTGTAGAGGGAGATGATATAGAGATAGAGCAGAAACAAAATATGTTCTTAACTATTCCCTGATGCCTTTGCCACATTGACCCACATTTAGATTCCATTTCCCAGCCACCCTTACAGTTGTATGGGACCATGTGAATAACTCAGATAACAGTTCTAGTGAAACTTGGGTGGAAATAACGTATGCCATGTCCAGACCTGACATTAATGTACATTCTGCATAATTATTTTTCTTTTGTCAGATGCAAAAAAATCAGCAAAAATCTGAGGCCCTTAAAGATGGTCCCTCTATTAAATGAATCTAGATCCCCAAGTGACAAAGTAAAGCAGAGCCATGTCATCCAACTAAGAATCTAGTTAGATTTAGGCTGTGATTAAAAGAAAGAAATGAATCTTTGTAGTGTTTAAGGTGACTGAGATTTGGAGAAGATGTTTTGTAAATTAACACTCTGGCTGATGTAAGATGAC
Source organism: Manis pentadactyla (assembly GCF_030020395.1). NCBI lineage: Eukaryota > Metazoa > Chordata > Mammalia > Pholidota > Manidae > Manis > Manis pentadactyla. The sequence goes on along the minus strand of NC_080021.1, from coordinate 143,709,934 downwards.
ATCTTGAAGAAGGAGCAGTCAGAGTAAGCAGAATTTTCCATAGTGTGATCTCTATGTTAATTGCTCTCTCCTTTAATTTTGCAGTCAAAACCTTTCTTTTAATAGTTTACCCAGAGTTGTTCATATTCAGAGAGAACATACATTTTCCAATTAAACAAGATGCGATATGAAATGCAAGGTCAATTTGTTTAATATATTTATTGAAAAGAAAACATAGAACTGCCATGCAGATTAAAATATTAGCTAAAACATTCTTTCCATGTAGCAGAGTTCAAATGGCACTGAATGTATGTCTAAGTAGAATAGAGCCCTAACAGCATCATCTGCATTGCCATAAAAAATTACCATGGTTTTGTTCCAGAGGCTTCGAGACTTTTTCAGACTCCTCCCTCCATTCTCCTTTTGGATACTTACCTCTTAGCTATTCTACTCTTACCGTGTCCCTCCAGCCTGGATGCCCTTTCTCAGATAGATGACTCAGCTGCACAGCCCGTTCGGCTTGTTATTTTCTATTCTCCAAAATATCCTGTTTCACTTCTATGTACTGAGCATGTGGGCCTGTCCGCCTTGTCCTGCACAGGCCTAAACTCCTGATACATCACGATCGCAGCTAAGCCTATCTCTGTAACTCCTTCTCATCTAGGGTGAAGGCATGGGTTCAGACTAAATAATAATCAGAAGGCTATATGATGAATGTCTGTGTCCCCCACCCCTTCCCAATTCGTATGCTGAAGCCCCTCAGTGCAATGGTATTTGGAGATGGGACCTTTGGGATTAGATGAAGTCTTGAGGGTGGGGTCCTCGTGATGGGATTAATGATTTTATAAGAAGATACAACAGCTTGCTCTCTTTCTCCTGACACACACATGAGGAAGTCCTGTGAACATGCAGCAAGATGACAGCAATTTACAAGCCAGGAGAAGAGGCCTCAGAATGAGATTTATTTTGCCAGCACTTTCATCTGATACTTCTCAGCCTCCAGAATTGTGAGAAGTAAATTTCTTTTATTTAAGCCTCCCAGTCTGTGGTGTTTTGCCCTGGAAGCCTGATCAGACTAATATAGCAGGAGATTAAAGCAAGAAAATATTCTATCATCTTACTGGTGGTGGTTTGTAAGCTAAATGTGGCCCACATGCCAACCAGGACGGAGAGGCTCTGTGGGCTGTTACAGACTGTTTCACATTGCTGTGGACATAGTACATTTGGTTTGAAGATTCGCTCTTTTACTAGAAAAGATGTTGCCTATGTCCTTCCTGTTAATGTTGTTTAACTTTTTACAAGTTTGGATGTACTTCATTACATTTCAGCTTGTGCCATACAATCTGATTTTATTCTGATATCACTGAGATAAGACATTGTTCAGCTAAAAATACCTAAGCTGTTTGTTTCTCAGGTATTTTGAGTAGCCCTATCATCATATCCATACATCGATTAAGAGAGCTTATAGTATATATTAAAATATCTCAATCTAGAAGAGTCCCTGTAAGTCATAAAACAGATCTCAAGCTTCTGTGAGTTTCCAAAGCCACCTTTTGTGACAAAAAATAAGGTGATATACCTGTTTAGACTAGATGTGTAAATCAAGGATGCTTAAGAAGAATGCTCCAAACCCAGTCTGAGAAACACATTATGTTAACCAATGAAATGATCTGGAAAAATGTAGAGGGAAACCATTTGTTATATGCAATGGTATCAAAATGTGTTATGATCACGAAAGAGCAGTTTGTTGGAATAAAAACTAAATTTAAAGATCAAACATTTAAAGTCTGGAAAGACTAACTAGTTAAAATTCTTAAACCTTCTTTCTATGTATCGAATGATAATGCCCACTGAACAGATGGAGGCAGGAAATTTTAGGTCCGTGCGCACAGCTATGGAAAAGCAATATAAAGCAGGAGGCCTGGAGTCAAGCTATCTTTTAAAGGATATTGGCATATCGGTAGCTTGAATCATATATTATGCTTCCAATTTAGTGACATTTTTACATTTACAGAATAAATTACTGAAAACACCTTCTATTTGATAATCAAATTATCATGGAACACATATTTAGACAACATTTTATCATTTTAGAGCTTCCTTTTTTTAATATTATCAAAATGTTAAAAAGCCTGCAAAATCCCACAATTAACCAAATATAGACAGACAGAAATAAACTTCATGAATTTTAAGTTTAAAAAAAAATGTCAAAATATAAACCCCAAAGTAAATGTTCCCATAAGAATAGTTTTATCGGCCTTGGACTCATTTACTTTATTTATTCACATGATGAATATAGAGTTGAAGGAAAGAGAGAACTGAGGCCAGTTAATGTCTCTTAGCCTCAATTTGTACAGAAAAAGGACAAATTCTATAGCATGCCCAAGTCGTGGTGAGTTATGCTGATCTTTGGACTGTCCGTCCTTCTTTCACCCCTGCCCTTCCGTTTCATAGCAATGCTGGCTCCTGCAGGCCCTAGTAATGCTGGATGCCACCTGGACTCATCCAGGAGGTGACCCTGGGAAGGGCTAGAGGGCACGACAACGGGAGGAGCCTCTCTCTCTGTCCCATACGTCCTACGCCTCTAGCAACCGCCGCATGAGCCTGTGTCCTGCATTCTCTCCTGCTCACATGACAAACCTGCCATGATTCCCGGCATCCCTGAACCTCAGGCAGCCTTCAGTGACCTCAGGTCTTCTCATTAGCCTGCCAACAAGGAGTGGTATCAGCTTCCTGTCTGTTTAATCTCTGGGTTTTCTTCCGATTTCCTGCATAGCCGCCCAGCTCTTCCATTACTAACCTAGATTCAATTTCCCTTGTTTTAAATTCTTATAGACCCTAGTCGGACCTTAACTGACACATTAACTGTATTTCCTTTAAAGATATAGAAATTTACTGCTGCTTGTTAGCTCCCCTACAAAGGCAAATAGAAAGACATACAGTGGATGTGAAAGGAAGCACAATAAAACACCAAATATTCCTGTAGAATTAAAGGACTCAATAACTCAACTCAATAAATCGAATGCCTAGGTTATATGAAGACAATATTTACTACTCCTTAGCATACTGCAATTCACTAGAAAATAGAGAGCTCCATCCTTAATTTAGTCCAAGGCAGTTCAAATCTTGAAAATCTTAAATAGACTTTGTTAAAATATCCTATACCCCTAAAACCATGTTGTATTGACTGGACAGATTAGGCTATTGCCTGGTATACATTTTGAGGGTAAAACATCTCAATAAAATAGCATTTTCCTTTTTTAACCACCAAAGGCTGGAAATGAGGTTCAGTGAGTCACTTTGTTTCTGAATGTATCACTACCCAAACAAGCTAAGCCAAAGGAAAAAAAAAAAAAAGTTAATGGACTAATATCTGGTCTTTGATGTAGTGCAGCAGATGAGGAAGTTTATGTCATACCTTAGCATCTTTACACTTACATAAAATTTTAGGGTGTGACATTATGAAATCATCACACTAAAAATTGACCAAACATTAATGGGTCTCTAGCTATAATTCTCCACTATGAAGGCTTGGATAAAGCTCAAGTGTATATGTTTCATCTGAAAACCTCCAATAATTATTATCCTTGGCATCTTCTTTGATAATTACAGCAAGAAAAACCTCAAACATGTTCATTTTGCTTTTTATTTTTGTTAATAATACCTGTTTGCTTATTACTTACAATACTAATAATTTTTTCTAAGTAGTGTGAATTATTTTGCTAAAGACAAACCTAATTATTCCCATGATTAATGCCATTTCCTGTCTGAAAATCTTCCATAATGTCTGCTAATGAGATGAAATGTAAAACATCATCAACAATGAAGGTATAGGAACTCTCATTCACTGCTGGTCAGAATGCAAAATGGTGCAGTCACTTTGGAAGACAGTTTGGCAATTTCTTACAAAAGTAAACATACTCTGACCGTATGATCCAGTAATTTAGCTCCTTGGTATTTTTCTATATGAGTTGAAAACTTACCCCTACACAAACTCTACACATGGATATTTATAGCAACTTTATTCATAACTGCCAAAACTTCTAAGCAACCAAGATATCTTTCAAAGGTGAATGGATGAATGAACTGTGGTACATACAGACAATGGAACATTATTCAGGTAAAAAGAAATAAGATATCAAGTCACAAAAAGATGTGGAAAGATCTTAAATGCATATTACAAAGTGAAAGAAGCCAATCTGAAAGGATGACATACTATATAATTCCAACTATATGACATTCTGGAGAAGGTCAAACTCTGGAGAAAGCAAAAAGATCAGTGGTTGCCAGTGAATTTCCATCTTTCAAATTAAAAAATACTTATCCTCTAAAATTTAGAGGAGGTGAGGGATGACTAGATGAAACACAGAGGATTTTTAAGGCAGTGAAAATACTACGCATGATACCATAATGACAGATACAAGTTTAGTACACATTTGTTCAAATCCATAGAATGAAGAACATTAAGAGTGAACCCTAATGTACACTATGGACTTGGGGTGATAATGATGTGTCAATGCAGGTCAATCAGTGGCAACAAATGCACCCCTCTGGGATAAGATCTAAGTTGACTACCATATTTATTCACTTAAAACTGACCAGACTCTCTCACATTATGTTCACCATTGTCAACACTGGGTAATGTAGTCAGAAGTCACAACATCCTTACTTGCGATTTGCCCAACTTTACTTAGTAGCCTCTTCGAGCAACCTCTGTAATATTCATGCTTTTGATGATTTGCCAGTAGCCCAGCCCAGAAAGCCTATACTTGTAGTGATTTATAACAACAGGGGCCTGGATTTGTATCTGACAGCAGAGGGGCTGGCCTGTGATAAAACACAGCCCCCCAGGCCTGACTCTACAGCTCAGGGCAGTTCTCATCTTCTGCCCTTCATCACCTACGCTGTCTATGGGTCATGGTTATTTAAGCCTCGGTGTTACCTTGGCTAAAATCAAAAATTGTGTCAGACACATAGTCAGTGTTAAATAAATCTTTTTGATTGATGACTTGCATCTCTACCTGTCGTTTTCCTTCTCTTGCAACTTTCCCATATATCTTGTATTTTTCGCTTGCACGTGTTACACAGAATAATAATCTATATTAGTATTTCCTACCAAACCAATATTCTTTTCCAATAAATATAAATACAAAGTAGTTTTCTTGAATTCTTAAAAACTCAAAAGAAATATTATAACCACAAACCTAAATAAAATAAGTGGAATTTTAGAGGATAAATATTTTTTAATTTGAAAGATATAAATTCATTTATTATAATTGAAGATACAAATTAGTTTTGCTCCTTTGTTCACATGACATCAATGTAAGCATTGTGTTTGTGTGTATGTCACAAGAATTCCTTCCCTAGGTTGTATGTAACAAAGAGCATGCTGGCCACATAAACCAAACATACTTTGCTTTATTTTAGAGGCAGAAATAAAGAGAACAAAATACTGTACATCTTATATAATAGCATGTCATCTATTTATAGATCACAGAATATGATAATATGTTGGATACTCTTTCTTTCAATTTTGCATGCCCTCCCCCCACCAAATACCTTCCCCACCCTGCAAAAAACACACACAAATTGTGCTATGTCCCATCAGGGTCTTGTCCTCCCTCTTCTGCAAATTGTGAAGCAAGGTCTTGGAGGTGTACTGACTACTTGACAATCATGTGCTGATATCAGTCCAAAGGCACCATCTTAATTATGAAGACTTGATTTATTTCATTTATGGTGATGGCTCCAACTTCCTATTATGACATGGAGATAAAGTTTCAGTAATAAGAAACATAGGAAATGCCTTTTCTCATTTGATTAGAAAGAAGAATATGTAACCTCTGGCAGTGTTTATTTTGTTTTCCAGAATGTTTAATTCATTATTTTAAAATAGCTGAGGTTTTAAAAGAGATATTTTGGCTTTAATTGACTTTAAAATTAATACCAAGATTTTGGAGGATGGCACTTACTAAATTATTTGCACAATTATAAACAGAGCCTGTAAGTCTGGGACAATTAGAATAGAGCCTATTATAGAGTTTATCTTTCATATGTCATGTTGGCCAAATACAAGATTTAAAATTATGAATTCTGGATGAATGCTTCAGCTTGGAAAAGACTCAAGAAGTGGGCTAGTATAAACTTAAATGGAAAAAAAGTGAAATAAAGATACAGATAAATCAGGAACTTCTCTTAACAAAGTCTCAACATGGAGGAGTTGAGAAAAGTCTGGTTAGCATAGTGCTGGCTTGATGGCACTACTGAGAAAGAAAAGGATAATGAAGAGAAAGAAGGTGAGGAGAACTAGCAAAAATTTGGATCCTCTCACAGACTGGCCTCGAATAATAATCCAGGATCCAAATCCTATTGAGGAAGGAGTTGAATGTCCAGCACAAACATGACCAGTTATCTGAGAATGAAAAAGCCACCCTCAATCACAGACATGTATGTCAGGAGACCAACTCAATAAAGTGGCTCAAAAACATAGTCAGACCACAGAGAGCATCTAGGAGCTATAGTTATCTTTTCCCCCCAGCCAGGCATATGAATGACCTTGGCTCATTTATGTCAAGGAGAGTATCTCTATCTTTGAACCCATCCCTACTCTTTTCATTTTATTTCCTTTTCTAGTTTAAAACAATTTGCTAGTTGTTAACTATATTCTAAGAATACTTATTTTTTAATTCATTCGACAATTTTGCTGAGCATCTATTATGTGCCCAACACTGTTCTAGATGGTTCATCCATGAACCACTCAGAAAAAAATCTTGCTGACATAGAATTTTGCAATCTGAGAGACAGTATGTGTAAATACATAATATCTCATAATTTATATATTTGTGTATGTGCATAACACAACAGAGTAGGGAATCAGGGGTGTTGGGATGGGAGCCTTGCTATTTAAAAAGAGAACTCAGGAAAGATCTCACTGAAAGTGATATTTCAGTCGAAAGCTATAAAAAGGAGTGTGAGTGAGTCGTGTGCACACACGGGGAAGAGCACGCCCACCAGAGTGAACCAAAGTTCCAAGGCATAGAAGCAAGCGTGCATGGAGCTGCCGCAAAAGCTCCAGGAAGCCAGGATGACAAGAAAAGGATGACTGAAGGACAGAGAAATAGAAAACTGTGTCAGAGAGGCAGTGAAGTAGGGTCCATGGAAGGTCTTGGAGGCCACGGGGTTTGCTGCAGAGGGACTTAGCAGAGGAGAGACTTGCTCAGTGTGTGATTTTGAGGGGCTCTCTCTGGCTGCCGTGTTGAGGATCCACAGAAGGGGAGTAACGGCAGGGGCAGGGAGAACAGTCGGGAAGGCATTCTGCTTAGTTTCTGAATGCTCTTTTTGAAATCAAAGTTTGTAGAACCATCTTTAGAAAAATAAAAAGCACGTTCTGATACTGCTTGGATGGATGAGAACAGAAATAGGAAAATCACAAAATCGTGTGGGCTCCTGTCAAGTGGTATGGAATTTTAGAGAAAAAATGTATTCAAGTAACAAGGGCAAACTGCTTGGAGCTGAAAAGTTTAAAGGTCACTCAAGTTTGTATTTCACATCTCTAGCCTTTCAAGTAGATCAAAGATGCTTGTCTTTGTGTGACTAATTCATGGGGCTGCCAGACGACCACATATGGTGGGATGGCCTCTGTTTTATGAGCCTACCCCACCTGCTGTTCTCCGTAGGGGTTCTGACTTCCTATTTACCCTGCTTGTCTTACACTGGCTGTTCAGTGCAGCATGGGGAAATAAGGGAAAACTTTGATTTGGGGTTTTCAGGGGCTGCTGACCATTTTGGGTGACCAAATCATAAGATGAACAATGTTATTTAACTTCATTCACCAAAGACTACACAGAATTTTCAAGAAGAAAATGTTTCCAAGAAAATCATTCATGGGGTCTAGATTTGAAATTCCTTGGTCTGATGCCCAGCTAAGCAACCTTGTAAGTCTCAGCTCATGGAAATCTCAACCTTCCTTTCTAGAAGAGCATACCAGACATATTATCTGTGTTTGACATGTGGAAGGATTAGGAAAAATATGGAAAAGACTACAGAGCAGAGAGGAGGAGTTGAAGGGGATTAGGCAACAGGTAGTCCTCTGATAGCATTCACACATAATATTTGAGTTGCAAAGCACTATTCCTCCCCTGATCTTATGAAATGAATTCATAGACAAATTCAGCACCCCAAACATTATAGTACAAATAAATGTTGGAAAAATGTCTTTGATATTTCTTTACTACTTTGTTTCTTTCCAAAATTATATCATTCAGTTTTTGCAGGTTTTTTATTAAGTGATGTGCTTTTCTTTTCATGTCTGACAATATTTATAAGTTATGTAATCATGGACCTGAAAATCCAAGAAATTAGTGAATGACTGACTCACCAAAAAAAATCATAATTTTTAAAAATCTTTGAGTTACTATTGATGTTATTGTAATTAATAAACCATTTGATGTCAAGACTTTTAATTATAATGGTTTGCAGTATCTTGAGTCTCAAGCATTCTGTCTCTGCTTTTCACCTAAAGGCAGCTCAGCCTTCTAGATGCCCACTGCCTATATGGTGTTGCAGCAAACACTTTAATGAATAACTCTCTGAGCGCATTTTGCTTATTAGGAAGCTTCTTGTCCTTTAAGTTCCTAAGCATTTCTCAAACTTCTACTCTTTCTTTTATTTCACGATGCTACTACACAGGAAAGTTCACTCCCTAAATCATTTAGGATCATGGAAATCATTAGAGTTATCTCATGCAAATTCAACCTGTTTTCCGCTGTTCCCAGTTATGACCAACAAGCCTGACTGAAGCCCAGTGACTCTCCACGTGACCTCACAACACCAGCTCTGAGGAAGAAGTACACAGAAATATCTGCAATATTAACCTGGTCCAGTGAAAACAGGTTGGACTAAAAAGCAGCACTGAACACATGAACCATGTCTCAGGAAAACACTAACAGATTCCTGGCCTCTCACTATTAGAAGTGCTCATGATTAATAGACACTGAAAAATAAAAGTCAAGGACATAAAGAAAACGCTTCAGAACATCAAGCAAAAGAAATTAACAACGTAGAGATCAAAGGGATTAGAAGGAAAGTGATAGAAATAGAAAATGAAGTAGAGCCAAATTACTAAATGAAATATAAAAGGATGCTAAGATATAACAGAAAGATATGAACACTGTGTCCCAGAAAAATCTGGAACAGAATAGTCAACACTGAGTAAAATCTTGATGAAGTTGCCAGATTCAAGAATAAAAATAACTCTTCTGGACATTAAATTAAAAAAAAAAAAAGCATGTTTAAAGTCCTAAAGGGAGGAAGGAAAGAATTTTTAAATTTTGAATGGTTTCAGACTTTCCCAAGGCAATACTTAAGGATGGAATAGCATTTTTAAAAATTCACAAAACTTTGCACATTATTGCAATTATTCTTGAAGGATAAATACAAAGACATATCAAAATTCAATAAATATAGTATTTATGAGTGTTTCATGAAAAAGTCTTATCCACAAAATCTAAACAATTAAGAACTAAACCAAAATAATAAATAATAAAGCTCTCATAGAAAAGAATTAAGGCAAATGCCAACTGTAAATACAAAAGAAAATAAAATGCTATAAATCTTAAAATGCAGGGAAGCACTATATGCCTAGTAACAACTGGGAGGTGATGAATGTGGTGAGGAAGCTGGGAAAATGTTAACTGCACTCCCTCATCCTCATTAAAAAATACAGGTTTTGGTATCTAAGAAATGCAGCAAATCCATCCCCTGAAAATAGGACTAAAACTCTTTTTTAGGACTCATGTACACAATACCAAAAAGAAAAACAAAAATAACTATTTAGTAGTTGTACAGTAGTTCATTAATAAACCTCCTTGAATTTCGAAAAGTTAATGTCTAGTTTTAATGGACTAGAATAAAAAGACTAACAACAAAAACTAGATACACACACAAGAAATAACTCAACCATCCTGATACTTCACTATTTTCTTAAATCACTAGTCAAAGAGGAAACCTCAAACTTTACATTGTAGAGTACCTAGAGAGTAGAAGCATTGAAAATATATCAGCACTATGAGATATGCTTAAAGTAGTGCTTACAGAAAAATGTCTAACTATAGATACACAAGAAAGAAAGTAAATTAAACCAAATTGAGAAGTGAGGAATTGAATAACCAAACACAACTTAGAAAAGGAAATAAAGTAATTTAATAAAGAGAAAATAAAATTAATGCATTAGAAGACAAAGAAAAGTAGAATAAATTCAAGACCTTATACATATTTACCATCTTGATATATGTACAGTATCTTTCATATGAAAAATCATGACAAACAAGATGTATCCCAAAGTTCCATTCAGAGCTACAGTTCTGTCTTTTCAGCCGAATCATCTTGTTTAAAGAATATGAAGTGATTCCTTATTTCAAATAATACAACACTGAATTCATTTGTGTGTGCTGCAACCCCTAAAATGCCCATGTTCCAAATATCCAGATTAACTCTACTCCTCAAACCAACCCTTCAACTCCACCTGGCCTGGTTTTTCCCCTTTTGAAAAAGTCTATTTAAAAATTAAGAGAAAGTCAAAAAATTTTCTTTTGAAAGTTAAAAGTCTTCTTAAATATAGTTTACATACAGAAATTTCATCCTTTTTAGTTCTACATTTTGTTTCAATATTTGCAGTCATATAACATCACCAAATGAAGCTGGAGAACATTTCCAACATCACAAAAAATTTCCTCCCTTGCGCCCTTTGAAATCAAAACCCAGCCGCCACCCCGCTACGCAGCGCCGCCTGCAGGGACTGCTGCTGCTCTGGCCGCTGCTGCTGTACCGGCCGCCGCCGCCGCCGCCGCCGCTGCCCTGGGCTGCTGGCCTGCCTGGGCTTGAGCAGGTCGGGGCCAGCGGCCCCGGGGGCAGCCCCCGCCACAGCCCCGCTCTGGCTGCCCCCACCGCGCACCCTTTTCAGGGGTCGGCCATCCCAGTGGGGCCCACGGTGCAGGTTTTTGCAAGAGCAGATCCTTGAGTTTGGTGTTTATCATCGATAGCTCTCGTTAGGGTACGGCCCCTGGAGTTCACCAAAGTGAAAACTTTGGTCTCCTGGATAATCGACGCCCTGGACACTGGGGCAGCAGACACACGGGGGACAGTGTTGAACTATG